>NC_060121.1:29869333-30494333 GCF_021461395.2 Schistocerca americana
TCAAAACATAGACACTAGGAAGAGTCAGTCTTATTGTACTTAAGTCGGCATTGTGCCTTTTGTATTTAATTCCGATGCAATTTCTGTGTTTCATCGTCAATAAGAAGGTCAGAGCTATACAGTAAACATGAAGTGAAGCATCGGAATCTATAACTAGTGTCACAGGAATGGTTAAACATAGACAGTAAGAAGAGTCAGTCTTCTTGTACTTAAATCGGCATTGTGCCTTTTGTATTTAATTCCGATGCAATTTCTGTGTTTCATCGTCAATAAGAAGGGCAGAGGGGTGCAGTAAACCTGAAGTGAAGCATCGGAATCTATAACTAGTGTCACAGGAATGGTTCAAAACATAGTCAGTAGGAAGAGTCAGTCTTCTTGTACTTAAGTCGGCATTGTGCTTTTTGTATTTAATTCCGATGCAATATCTGTGTTTCATCGTCAATAAGAAGGTCCAAGGGATACAGTAAACCTGAAGCGAAGCATCGGAATCTATAACTAGTGTCACAGGAATGGTTCCAAACATAGACAGTGGGAAGAGTCAGTCTTCTTGTACTTAAGTCGGCATTGAGCCTTTCCAATTTCTTTGAGATGCAATTTCTGTGTTTCATCGTCAATAAGAAGGTAAGAGGGATACAGTAAACCTGAAGTGAAGCAACGGAATTTATAACTAGTGTCACAGGAATGGTTCAAAACATAGACAGTAGGAAGGGTCAGTCTTCTTGTACTTAATTCGGCATTGTGCATTTTCTATTTAATTCCGATGCAATTTCTGTGTTTCATCGTCAATAAGAAGGTCCAACGGATATAGTAAACCTGAAGCGAAGCATCGGAATCTATAACTAGTGTCACAGGAATGGTGCCAAACATAGACAGTGGGAAGAGTCAGTCTTCTTGTACTTACGTCGGCATTGAGCTTTTCCTATTTCTTTGAGATGCAATTTCTGTGTTTCATCGTCAATAAGAAGGTCAGAGGGATACAGTAAACCTGAAGTGAAGCATCGGAATCTATAACTAGTGTCACAGGAATGGTTCAAAACATAGACAGTAGGAAGGGTCAGTCTTCTTGTACTTAAGTCGGCATTGTGCATTTTCTATTTAATTCCGATGCAATTTCTGTGTTTCATCGTCAATAAGAAGGTACAAGGGATATAGTAAACCTGGAGTGAAGCATCGGAATCTATAACTAGTGTCACAGGAATGGTTCAAAACATAGACAGTGGGAAGAGTCAGTCTTCTTGTACGTAAGTCGGCATTGTACCTTTTGTATTTATTTCCGATGCAATTTCTGTGTTTCATCGCAACAAGAAGGTCAGAGGGATACAGTAAACCTGAAGTGAAGGATCGGAATTTATAACTAGTGTCACAGGAATGGTTCAAAACATAGACACTAGGAAGAGTCAGTCTTATTGTACTTAAGTCGGCATTGTGCCTTTTGTATTTAATTCCGATGCAATTTCTGTGTTTCATCGTCAATAAGAAGGGCAGAGCTATACAGTAAACATGAAGTGAAGCATCGGAATCTATAACTAGTGTCACAGGAATGGTTAAACATAGACAGTAAGAAGAGTCAGTCTTCTTGTACTTAAATCGGCATTGTGCCTTTTGTATTTAATTCCGATGCAATTTCTGTGTTTTATTGTCAATAAGTAGGTCCAAGGGATCCAGTAAACCTGAAGTAAGCACCGGAATCAATAACTAGTGTCACAGGAATGGTTCAAAACATAGTCAGTAAGAAGAGTCAGTCTTCTTGTACTTAAGTCGCCATTGTGCCTTTTGTATTAAATTCCGATGCAATTTCTGTGTTTCATCGTCAATAAGATGGGCCAAAGGATACAGTAAACCTGGAGTGAAGGTTCGGAATCTATAACTAGTGTCACAGGAATGGTTCAAAACATAGACAGAAGAAGAATCAGTCTTCTTGTACTTAAGTCGGCATTGTGCCTTTTGAATTTAATTCCGATGCAATTTCTGTGTTTCATCGCAACAAGAAGGTCAGAGGGATACAGTAAACCTGAAGTGAAGCATCGGAATCTATAACTAGTTTCACAGGAATGGTTCAAAATAAAGACACTAGGAAGAGTCAGTCTTATTGTACTTAAGTCGGCATTGTGCCTTTTGTATTTAATTCCGATGCACTTTCTGTGTTTCATTGTCAATAAGTAGGTCCAAGGGATCCAGTAAACCTGAAGTAGGCACCGGAATCAATAACTAGTGTCACAGGAATGGTTCAAAACGTAGTCAGTAAGAAGAGTCAGTCTTCTTGTACATAAGTCGCCATTGTGCCTTTTGTATTAAATTCCGATGTAATTTCTGTGTTTCATCGTCAATAAGAAGGCCAAAGGATACAGTAAACCTGGAGTGAAGGTTCGGAAACTATAACTAGTGTCACAGGAATGGTTCAAAACATAGACAGAAGAAGAATCAGTCTTCTTGTACTTAAGTCGGCATTGTGACTTTTGTATTTAATTCCGATGCAATTTCTGTGTTTCATCGTCAATAAGAAGGGCAGAGGGGTGCAGTAAACCTGAAGTGAAGCATCGGAATCTATAACTAGTGTCAGAGGAATGGTTCAAAACGTAGACAGTAGGAAGAGTCAGTCTTCTTGTACTTAAGTCGGCATTGTGCATTTTCTATTTAATTCCGATGCAATTTCTGTGTTTCATCGTCAATAAGAAGGTCCAAGGGATATAGTAAACCTGGAGTGAAGCATCGAAATCTATAACTAGTGTCACAAGCATGGTTCAAAACATAGACAGTAAGAAGAGTCAGTCTTCTTGTGCTTATTTCGGCATCGTGCCTTTTTTATTTAATTCCGATGCATTTTCTGTGTTTCATCGTCAATAAGACGGTCAGAGGGATACAGTAAACCTGATGTGAAGCATCGGAATCTAAATCTAGTGTCACAGGAATGGTTCAAATCGTAGACAGTAGGAAGAGTCAGTCTTCTTGTACTTCAGTCGGCATTGTGCCTTTTGTATTTAATTCCGTTGCAATTTCTGTGTTTCATTGTTAATAAGTAGTTCCAAGGGATCCAGTAAACCTGAAGTGAAGCACCGGAATCTATAACTAGTGTCACAGGAATGGTTCAAAACATAGTCAGTAAGAAGAGTCAGTCTTTTTGTACTTAAGTCGCCATTGTGCCTTTTGTATTAAATTCCGATGCAATTTCTGTGTTTCATCGTCAATAAGAAGGTCCAAAGGATACAGTAAACCTGGAGTGAAGGTTCGGAATCTATAACTAGTGTCACAGGAATGGTTCAAAACATAGTCAGTAGGAAGAGTCAGTCTTCTTGTACTTAAGTCGGCATTGTGCTTTTTGTATTTAATTCCGATGCAATATCTGTGTTTCATCGTCAATAAGAAGGTCCAATTGATATAGTAAACCTGAAGCGAAGCAACGGAATCTATAACTAGTGTCACAGGAATGGTTCCAAACATAGACAGTGGGAAGAGTCAGTCTTCTTGTACTTAAGTCGGCATTGAGCCTTTCCTATTTCTTTGAGATGCAATTTCTGTGTTTCATCGTCAATGCGAAGGTCAGAGGGATACAGTAAACCTGAAGTGAAGCATCGGAATCTATAACTAGTGTCACAGGAATGGTTCACAACATAGACAGTAGGAAGGGTCAGTCTTCTTGTACTTAAGTCGGCATTGTGCCTTTTCTATTTAATTCCGATGCTATTTCTGTGTTTCATCGTCAATAAGAAGGTCCAATTGATATAGTAAACCTGAAGCGAAGCAACGGAATCTATAACTAGTGTCACAGGAATGGTTCCAAACATAGACAGTGGGAAGAGTCAGTCTTCTTGTACTTAAGTCGGCATTGAGCCTTTCCTATTTCTTTGAGATGCAATTTCTGTGTTTCATCGTCAATGCGAAGGTCAGAGGGATACAGTAAACCTGAAGTGAAGCATCGGAATCTATAACTAGTGTCACAGGAATGGTTCACAACATAGACAGTAGGAAGGGTCAGTCTTCTTGTACTTAAGTCGGCATTGTGCATTTTCTATTTAATTCCGATGCAATTTCTGTGTTTCATCGTCAATGAGAAGGTCCAAGGGATATAGTAAACCTGGAGTGAAGCATCGGAATCTATAACTAGTGTCACAGGAATGGTTCAAAACATAGACAGTGGGAAGAGTCAGTCTTCTTGTACTTAAGTCGGCATTGTGCCTTTTGTATTTAATTCCGATGCAATTTCTGTGTTTCATCGCAACAAGAAGGTCAGAGGGATACAGTAAACCTGAAGTGAAGCATCGGAATTTATAACTAGTGTCACAGGAATGGTTCAAAACATAGACACTAGGAAGAGTCAGTCTTATTGTACTTAAGTCGGCATTGTGCATTCTGTATTTAATTCCGATGCAATTTCTGTGTTTCATCGTCAATAAGAAGGTCAGAGCTATACAGTAAACCTGAAGTGAAGCATCGGAAACTATAACTAGTGTCACAGGAATGGTTAAACATAGACAGTAAGAAGAGTCAGTCTTCTTGTACTTAAATCGGCATTGTGCCTTTTGTATTTAATTCCGATGCAATTTCTGTGTTTCATCGTCAATAAGAAGGTCCAAGGGATACAGTAAACCTGAAGTGAAGCATCGGAATCTACAACTTGTGTCACAGGAATGGCTCAAAACATAGTCAGTAAGAAGAGTCAGTCTTCTTGTACTTAAGTAGGCATTGTGCCCTTTTGTATTTAATTCTGTTCCAATTTCTGTGTTTCATCGTCAATAAGAAGGTCAGAGGGATACAGTAAACCTGAAGTGAAGCATCGGAATCTAAAACTAGTGTCACAGGAGTGGTTCAAATCGTAGACAGTAGGAAGATTCAGTCTTCTTGTACTTAAGTTGCCATTGTGTCTTTTGTATTTAATTCCAATGCAATTTCTGTGTTTCATTGTCAATAAGTAGGTCCAAGGGATCCAGTAAACCTGAAGTAAAGCATCGGAATCTATAACTAGTGTCACAGGAATGGTTAAACATAGACAGTAAGAAGAGTCAGTCTTCTTGTACTTAAATCGGCATTGTGCCTTTTGTATTTAATTCCGATGCAATTTCTGTGTTTCATCGTCAATAAGAAGGTCCAAGGGATACAGTAAACCTGAAGTGAAGCATCGGAATCTACAACTAGTGTCACAGGATGGGTTCAAAACATAGTCAGTAAGAAGAGTCAGTCTTCTGGTACTTAAGCCGGCATTGTGCCCTTTTGTATTTAATTCTGTTCCAATTTCTGTGTTTCATCGTCAATAAGAAGGTCAGGGGGATACAGTAAACCTGAAGTGAAGCATCGGAATCTGAAACTAGTGTCACAGGAGTGGTTCAAATCGTAGACAGTAGGAAGATTCAGTCTTCTTGTACTTAAGTCGGTATTGTGGCTTTTGTATTTAATTCCGATGCAATTTCTGTGTTTCATTGTCAATAAGTAGGTCCAAGGGATCCAGTAAACCTGAAGTAAGCACCGGAATCAATAACTAGTGTCACAGGAATGGTTCAAAACTTTGTCAGTAAGAAGAGTCAGTCTTCTTGTACTTAAGTCGCCATTGTGCCTTTTGTATTAAATTCCGATGCAATTTCTGTGTTTCATCGTCAATGCCAAAGGATACAGTAAACCTGGAGAGAAGGTTCGGAATCTATAACTAGTGTCACAGGAATGGTTCAAAACATAGACAGAAGAAGAATCAGTCTTCTTGTACTTAAGTCGGCATTGTGCCTTTTGTATTTAATTCCGATGCAATTTCTGTGTTTCATCGTCAATAAGAAGGGCAGAGGGGTGCAGTAAACCTGAAGTGAAGCATCGGAATCTATAACTAGTGTCACAGGAATGGTTAAAACGTAGACAGTAGGAAGAGTCAGTCTTCTTGTACTTAAGTCGGCATTGTGCATTTTCTATCTAATTCCGATGCAATTTGTGTGTTTCATCGTCAATAAAAAGGTCCAAGGGATATAGTAAACCTGGAGTGAAGCATCGGAATCTATAACTAGTGTCACAGGAATGGTTCAAAATATAGTCAGTAAGAAGAGTCAGTCTTCTTGTACTTAAGTCGGCATTGTGCCCTTTTGTATTTAATTCTGCTCCAATTTCTGTGTTTCATCGTCAATAAGAAGGTCAGAGGGATACAGTAAACCTGAAGTGAAGCATCGGAATCTATAACTAGTGTCACAGGAATGGTTCCAAACATAGACAGTGGGAAGAGTCAGTCTTCTTGTACTTAAGTCGGCATTGAGCCTTTTCTATTTCTTTGAGGTGCAATTTCTGTGTTTCATCGTCAAGAAGAAGGTGAGAGGGATACAGTAAACCCGAAGTGAAGCATCGGAATCTATAACTAGTGTCACAGGAATGGTTCAAAACATAGTCAGTAGGAAGAGTCAGTCTTCTTGTACTTCAGTCGGCATTGTGCCTTTTGTATTTAATTCCGTTGCAATTTCTGTGTTTCATTGTTAATAAGTAGTTCCAAGGGATCCAGTAAACCTGAAGTGAAGCACCGGAATCTATAACTAGTGTCACAGGAATGGTTCAAAACATAGTCAGTAAGAAGAGTCAGTCTTCTTGTACTTAAGTCGCCATTGTGCCTTTTGTATTAAATTCCGATGCAATTTCTGTGTTTCATCGTCAATAAGAAGGTCCAAAGGATACAGAAAACCTGGAGTGAAGCATCGGAATCTACAACTAGTGTCACAGGAATGGTTCAAAACATAGATAGTAAGAAGAGTCAGTCTTCTTGTACTGAAGTCGGCATTGTGCCCTTTTGTATTTAATTCTGTACCAATTTCGGTGTTTCATCATCAATACGAAGGTCAGAGGGATACAGTAAACCTGAAGTGAAGCATCGGAATCTAAAACTAGTGTCACAGGAGTGGTTCAAATCGTAGACAGTAGGAAGATTCAGTCTTCTTGTACTTAAGTCGGCATTGTGCCTTTTGTATTCAATTCCGAAGCAATTTCTGTGTTTCATTGTCAATAAGTAGGTCCAAGGGATCCAGTAAACCTGAAGTAAGCACCGGAATCAATAACTAGTGTCACAGGAATGGTTCAAAACATAGTCAGTAAGAAGAGTCAGTCTTCTTGTACTTAAGTCGCCATTGTGCCTTTTGTATTAAATTCCGATGCAATTTCTGTGTTTCATCGTCAATAAGAAGGTCCAAAGGATACAGTAAACCTGGAGTGAAGGTTCGGAATCTATAACTAGTGTCACAGGAATGGTTCAAAACATTGTCAGTAGGAAGAGTCAGTCTTCTTATACTTAAGTCGGCATTGTGCTTTTTGTATTTAATTCCGATGCAATATCTGTGTTTCATCGTCAATAAGACGGTCCAAGGGATACAGTAAACCTGAAGCGAAGCATCGGCATCTATAACTAGTGTCACAGGAATGGTTCCAAACATAGACAGTGGGAAGAGTCAGTCTTCTTGTACTTAAGTCGGCATTGAGCCTTTCCTATTTCTTTGAGATGCAATTTCTGTGTTTCATCGTCAATGCGAAGGTCAGAGGGATACAGTAAACCTGAAGTGAAGCATCGGAATCTATAACTAGTGTCAAGGGAATGGTTCAAAACATAGACGGTAGGAAGGGTCAGTCTTCTTGTACTTAAGTCGGCATTGTGCATTTTCTATTTAATTCCGATGCAATTTCTGTGTTTCATCGTCAATAAGAAGGTCCAATTGATATAGTAAACCTGGAGTGAAACATCGGAATCTATAACTAGTGTCACAGGAATGGTTCAAAACACAGACAGTGGGAAGAGTCAGTCTTCTTGTACTTAAGTCGGCATTGTGCCTTTTGTATTTAATTCCGATGCAATTTCTGTGTTTCATCGCAACAAGAAGGTCAGAGGGATACAGTAAACCTGAAGTGAAGCATCGGAATTTATAACTAGTGTCACAGGAATGGTTCAAAACATAGACACTAGGAAGAGTCAGTCTTATTGTACTTAAGTCGGCATTGTGCATTTTGTATTTAATTCCGATGCAATTTCTGTGTTTCATCGTCAATAAGAAGGTCAGAGCTATACAGTTAACCTGAAGTGAAGCATCGGAATCTATAACTAGTGTCACAGGAATGGTTAAACATAGTCAGTAAGAAGAGTCAGTCTTCTTGTACTTAAATCGGCATTGTGCCTTTTCTATTTAATTCCGATGCAATTTCTGTGTTTCATCGTCAATAAGAAGGTCCAAGGGATACAGTAAACCTGAAGTGAAGCATCGGAATCTACAACTAGTGTCACAGGAATGGTTCAAAACATAGTCAGTAAGAAGAGTCAGTCTTCTTGTACTTAAGGCGGCATTGTGCCCTTTTGTATTTAATTCTGTTCCAATTTCTGTGTTTCATCGTCAATAAGAAGGTCAGAGGGATACAGTAAACCTGAAGTGAAGCATCGGAATCTAAAACTAGTGTCACAGGAGTGGTTCAAATCGTAGACAGTAGGAAGATTCAGTCTTCTTGTACTTAAGTCGGCATTGTGTCTTTTGTATTTAATTCCAATGCAATTTCTGTGTTTCATTGTCAATAAGTAGGTCCAAGGGATCCAGTAAACCTGAAGTAAAGCATCGGAATCTATAACTAGTGTCACAGGAATGGTTAAACATAGACAGTAAGAAGAGTCAGTCTTCTTGTACTTAAATCGGCATTGTGCCTTTTGTATTTAATTCCGATGCAATTTCTGTGTTTCATCGTCAATAAGAAGGTCCAAGGGATACAGTAAACCTGAAGTGAAGCATCGGAATCTACAACTAGTGTCACAGGATTGGTTCAAAACATAGTCAGTAAGAAGAGTCAGTCTTCTTGTACTTAAGTCGGCATTGTGCCCTTTTGTATTTAATTCTGTTCCAATTTCTGTGTTTCATCGTCAATAAGAAGGTCAGAGGGATACAGTAAACCTGAAGTGAAGCATCGGAATCTAAAACTAGTGTCACAGGAGTGGTTCAAATCGTAGACAGTAGGAAGATTCAGTCTTCTTGTACTTAAGTCGGCATTGTGGCTTTTGTATTTAATTCCGATGCAATTTCTGTGTTTCATTGTCAATAAGTAGGTCCAAGGGATCCAGTAAACCTGAAGTAAGCACCGGAATCAATAACTAGTGTCACAGGAATGGTTCAAAACATAGTCAGTAAGAAGAGTCAGTCTTCTTGTACTTAAGTCGCCATTGTGCCTTTTGTATTAAATACCGATGCAATTTCTGTGTTTCATCGTCAATAAGAAGGTCGAAAGGATACAGTAAACCTGGAGTGAAGGTTCGGAAACTATAACTAGTGTCACAGGAATGGTTCAAAACATAGACAGAAGAAGAATCAGTCTTCTTGTACTTAAGTCGGCATGGTGCCTTTTGTATTTAATTCCGATGCAATTTCTGTGTTTCATCGTCAATAAGAAGGGCAGAGGGGTGCAGTAAACCTGAAGTGAAGCATCGGAATCTATAACTAGTGTCACAGGAATGGTTCAAAACATAGTCAGTAGGAAGAGTCAATCTTCTTGTACTTAAGTCGGCATTGTGCTTTTTGTATTTAATTCCGATGCAATATCTGTGTTTCATCGTCAATAAGAAGGTCCAAGGGATACAGTAAACCTGAAGCGAAGCATCGGAATCTATAACTAGTGTCACAGGAATCGTTCCAAACATAGACAGTGGGAAGAGTCAGTCTTCTTGTACTTAAGTCGGCATTGAGCCTTTCCAATTTCTTTGAGATGCAATTTCTGTGTTTCATCGTCAATAAGAAGGTAAGAGGGATACAGTAAACCAGAAGTGAAGCATCGGAATTTATAACTAGTGTCACAGGAATGGTTCAAAACATAGACAGTAGGAAGGGTCAGTCTTCTTGTACTTAAGTCGGCATTGTGCATTTTCTATTTAATTCCGATGCAATTTCTGTGTTTCATCGTCAATAAGAAGGTCCAACGGATATAGTAAACCTGAAGCGAAGCATCGGAATCTATAACTAGTGTCACAGGAATGGTTCCAAACATAGACAGTGGGAAGAGTCAGTCTTCTTGTACTTACGTCGGCATTGAGCTTTTCCTATTTCTTTGAGATGCAATTTCTGTGTTTCATCGTCAATAAGAAGGTCAGAGGGATACAGTAAATCTGAAGTGAAGCATCAGAATCTATAACTAGTGTCACAGGAATGGTTCAAAACATAGACAGTAGGAAGGGTCAGTCTTCTTGTACTTAAGTCGGCATTGTGCATTTTCTATTTAATTCCGATGCAATTTCTGTGTTTCATCGTCAATAAGAAGGTCCAAGGGATATAGTAAACCTGGAGTGAAGCATCGAAATCTATAACTAGTGTCACAAGCATGGTTCAAAACATAGACAGTAAGAAGAGTCAGTCTTCTTGTGCTTATTTCGGCATTGTGCCTTTTTTATTTAATTCCGATGCATTTTCTGTGTTTCATCGTCAATAAGACGGTCAGAGGGATACAGTAAACCTGATGTGAAGCATCGGAATCTAAATCTAGTGTCACAGGAATGGTTCAAATCGTAGACAGTAGGAAGAGTCAGTCTTCTTGTACTTCAGTCGGCATTGTGCCTTTTGTATTTAATTCCGTTGCAATTTCTGTGTTTCATTGTTAATAAGTAGTTCCAAGGGATCCAGTAAACCTGAAGTGAAGCACCGGAATCTATAACTAGTGTCACAGGAATGGTTCAAAACATAGTCAGTAAGAAGAGTCAGTCTTCTTGTACTTAAGTCGCCATTGTGCCTTTTGTATTAAATTCCGATGCAATTTCTGTGTTTCATCGTCAATAAGAAGGTCCAAAGGATACAGTAAACCTGGAGTGAAGGTTCGGAATCTATAACTAGTGTCACAGGAATGGTTCAAAACATAGTCAGTAGGAAGAGTCAGTCTTCTTGTACTTAAGTCGGCATTGTGCTTTTTGTATTTAATTCCGATGCAATATCTGTGTTTCATCGTCCATAAGAAGGTCCAAGGGATACAGTAAACTTGAAGCGAAGCATCGGCATCTATAACTAGTGTCACAGGAATGGTTCCAAACATAGACAGTGGGAAGAGTCAGTCTTCTTGTACTTAAGTCGGCATTGAGCCTTTCCTATTTCTTTGAGATGCAATTTCTGTGTTTCATCGTCAATGCGAAGGTCAGAGGGATACAGTAAACCTGAAGTGAAGCATCGGAATCTATAACTAGTGTCACAGGAATGGTTCAAAACATAGACAGTAGGAAGGGTCAGTCTTCTTGTACTTAAGTCGGCATTGTGCATTTTCTATTTAATTCCGATGCAATTTCTGTGTTTCATCGTCAATAAGAAGGTCCAAGGGATATAGTAAACCTGGAGTGAAGCATCGGAATCTATAACTAGTGTCACAGGAATGGTTCAAAACATAGACAGTGGGAAGAGTCAGTCTTCTTGTACTTAAGTCGGCATTGTGCCTTTTGTATTTAATTCCGATGCAATTTCTGTGTTTCATCGCAACAACAAGGTCAGAGGGATACAGTAAACCTGAAGTGAGGCATCGGAATTTATAACTAGTGTCACAGGAATGGTTCAAAACATAGACACTAGGAAGAGTCAGTCTTATTGTACTTAAGTCGGCATTGTGCATTTTGTTTTTAATTCCGATGCAATTTCTGTGTTTCATCGTCAATAAGAAGGTCAGAGCTATACAGTAAACCTGAAGTGAAGCATCGGAATCTATAACTAGTGTCACAGGAATGGTTAAACATAGACAGTAAGAAGAGTCAGTCTTCTTGTACTTAAATCGCCATTGTGCCTTTTGTATTTAATTCCGATGCAATTTCTGTGTTTCATCGTCAATAAGAAGGTCCAAGGGATACAGTAAACCTGAAGTGAAGCATCGGAATCTACAACTAGTGTCACAGGATTGGTTCAAAACATAGTAAGAAGAGTCAGTCTTCTTGTACTTAAGTCGGCATTGTGTCTTTTGTATTTAATTCCAATGCAATTTCTGTGTTTCATTGTCAATAAGTAGGTCCAAGGGATCCAGTAAACCTGAAGTAAAGCATCGGAATCTATAACTAGTGTCACAGGAATGGTTAAACATAGACAGTAAGAAGAGTCAGTCTTCTTGTACTTAAATCGGCATTGTGCCTTTTGTATTTAATTCCGATGCAATTTCTGTGTTTCATCGTCAATAAGAAGGTCCAAGGGATACAGTAAACCTGAAGTGAAGCATCGGAATCTACAACTAGTGTCACAGGATTGGTTCAAAACATAGTCAGTAAGAAGAGTCAGTCTTCTTGTACTTAAGTCGGCATTGTGCCCTTTTGTATTTAATTCTGTTCCAATTTCTGTGTTTCATCGTCAATAAGAAGGTCAGAGGGATACAGTAAACCTGAAGTGAAGCATCGGAATCTAAAACTAGTGTCACAGGAGTGGTTCAAATCGTAGACAGTAGGAAGATTCAGTCTTCTTGTACTTAAGTCGGCATTGTGGCTTTTGTATTTAATTCCGATGCAATTTCTGTGTTTCATTGTCAATAAGTAGGTCCAAGGGATCCAGTAAACCTGAAGTAAGCACCGGAATCAATAACTAGTGTCACAGGAATGGTTCAAAACATAGTCAGTAAGAAGAGTCAGTCTTCTTGTACTTAAGTCGCCATTGTGCCTTTTGTATTAAATTCCGATGCAATTTCTGTGTTTCATCGTCAATAAGAAGGTCGAAAGGATACAGTAAACCTGGAGTGAAGGTTCGGAAACTATAACTAGTGTCACAGGAATGGTTCAAAACATAGACAGAAGAAGAATCAGTCTTCTTGTACTTAAGTCGGCATGGTGCCTTTTGTATTTAATTCCGATGCAATTTCTGTGTTTCATCGTCAATAAGAAGGGCAGAGGGGTGCAGTAAACCTGAAGTGAAGCATCGGAATCTATAACTAGTGTCACAGGAATGGTTCAAAACATAGTCAGTAGGAAGAGTCAATCTTCTTGTACTTAAGTCGGCATTGTGCTTTTTGTATTTAATTCCGATGCAATATCTGTGTTTCATCGTCAATAAGAAGGTCCAAGGGATACAGTAAACCTGAAGCGAAGCATCGGAATCTATAACTAGTGTCACAGGAATCGTTCCAAACATAGACAGTGGGAAGAGTCAGTCTTCTTGTACTTAAGTCGGCATTGAGCCTTTCCAATTTCTTTGAGATGCAATTTCTGTGTTTCATCGTCAATAAGAAGGTAAGAGGGATACAGTAAACCTGAAGTGAAGCATCGGAATCTATAACTAGTGTCACAGGAATGGTTAAACATAGACAGTAAGAAGAGTCAGTCTTCTTGTACTTAAATCGGCATTGTGCCTTTTGTATTTAATTCCGATGCAATTTCTGTGTTTCATCGTCAATAAGAAGGTCCAAGGGATACAGTAAACCTGAAGTGAAGCATCGGAATCTACAACTAGTGTCACAGGATTGGTTCAAAACATAGTCAGTAAGAAGAGTCAGTCTTCTTGTACTTAAGTCGGCATTGTGCCCTTTTGTATTTAATTCTGTTCCAATTTCTGTGTTTCATCGTCAATAAGAAGGTCAGAGGGATACAGTAAACCTGAAGTGAAGCATCGGAATCTAAAACTAGTGTCACAGGAGTGGTTCAAATCGTAGACAGTAGGAAGATTCAGTCTTCTTGTACTTAAGTCGGCATTGTGGCTTTTGTATTTAATTCCGATGCAATTTCTGTGTTTCATTGTCAATAAGTAGGTCCAAGGGATCCAGTAAACCTGAAGTAAGCACCGGAATCAATAACTAGTGTCACAGGAATGGTTCAAAACATAGTCAGTAAGAAGAGTCAGTCTTCTTGTACTTAAGTCGCCATTGTGCCTTTTGTATTAAATTCCGATGCAATTTCTGTGTTTCATCGTCAATAAGAAGGTCGAAAGGATACAGTAAACCTGGAGTGAAGGTTCGGAAACTATAACTAGTGTCACAGGAATGGTTCAAAACATAGACAGAAGAAGAATCAGTCTTCTTGTACTTAAGTCGGCATGGTGCCTTTTGTATTTAATTCCGATGCAATTTCTGTGTTTCATCGTCAATAAGAAGGGCAGAGGGGTGCAGTAAACCTGAAGTGAAGCATCGGAATCTATAACTAGTGTCACAGGAATGGTTCAAAACATAGTCAGTAGGAAGAGTCAATCTTCTTGTACTTAAGTCGGCATTGTGCTTTTTGTATTTAATTCCGATGCAATATCTGTGTTTCATCGTCAATAAGAAGGTCCAAGGGATACAGTAAACCTGAAGCGAAGCATCGGAATCTATAACTAGTGTCACAGGAATCGTTCCAAACATAGACAGTGGGAAGAGTCAGTCTTCTTGTACTTAAGTCGGCATTGAGCCTTTCCAATTTCTTTGAGATGCAATTTCTGTGTTTCATCGTCAATAAGAAGGTAAGAGGGATACAGTAAACCTGAAGTGAAGCATCGGAATTTATAACTAGTGTCACAGGAATGGTTCAAAACATAGACAGTAGGAAGGGTCAGTCTTCTTGTACTTAAGTCGGCATTGTGCATTTTCTATTTAATTCCGATGCAATTTCTGTGTTTCATCGTCAATAAGAAGGTCCAACGGATATAGTAAACCTGAAGCGAAGCATCGGAATCTATAACTAGTGTCACAGGAATGGTTCCAAACATAGACAGTAAGAAGAGTCAGTCTTCTTGTGCTTATTTCGGCATTGTGCCTTTTTTATTTAATTCCGATGCATTTTCTGTGTTTCATCGTCAATAAGACGGTCAGAGGGATACAGTAAACCTGATGTGAAGCATCGGAATCTAAATCTAGTGTCACAGGAATGGTTCAAATCGTAGACAGTAGGAAGAGTCAGTCTTCTTGTACTTCAGTCGGCATTGTGCCTTTTGTATTTAATTCCGTTGCAATTTCTGTGTTTCATTGTTAATAAGTAGTTCCAAGGGATCCAGTAAACCTGAAGTGAAGCACCGGAATCTATAACTAGTGTCACAGGAATGGTTCAAAACATAGTCAGTAAGAAGAGTCAGTCTTCTTGTACTTAAGTCGCCATTGTGCCTTTTGTATTAAATTCCGATGCAATTTCTGTGTTTCATCGTCAATAAGAAGGTCCAAAGGATACAGTAAACCTGGAGTGAAGGTTCGGAATCTATAACTAGTGTCACAGGAATGGTTCAAAACATAGTCAGTAGGAAGAGTCAGTCTTCTTGTACTTAAGTCGGCATTGTGCTTTTTGTATTTAATTCCGATGCAATATCTGTGTTTCATCGTCAATAAGAAGGTCCAAGGGATACAGTAAACCTGAAGCGAAGCATCGGCATCTATAACTAGTGTCACAGGAATGGTTCCAAACATAGACAGTGGGAAGAGTCAGTCTTCTTGTACTTAAGTCGGCATTGAGCCTTTCCTATTTCTTTGAGATGCAATTTCTGTGTTTCATCGTCAATGCGAAGGTCAGAGGGATACAGTAAACCTGAAGTGAAGCATCGGAATCTATAACTAGTGTCACAGGAATGGTTCAAAACATAGACAGTAGGAAGGGTCAGTCTTCTTGTACTTAAGTCGGCATTGTGCATTTTCTATTTAATTCCGATGCAATTTCTGTGTTTCATCGTCAATAAGAAGGTCCAAGGGATATAGTAAACCTGGAGTGAAGCATCGGAATCTATAACTAGTGTCACAGGAATGGTTCAAAACATAGACAGTGGGATGAGTCAGTCTTCTTGTACTTAAGTCGGCATTGTGCCTTTTGTATTTAATTCCGATGCAATTTCTGTGTTTCATCGCAACAACAAGGTCAGAGGGATACAGTAAACCTGAAGTGAGGCATCGGAATTTATAACTAGTGTCACAGGAATGGTTCAAAACATAGACACTAGGAAGAGTCAGTCTTATTGTACTTAAGTCGGCATTGTGCATTTTGTATTTAATTCCGATGCAATTTCTGTGTTTCATCGTCAATAAGAAGGTCAGAGCTATACAGTAAACCTGAAGTGAAGCATCGGAATCTATAACTAGTGTCACAGGAATGGTTAAACATAGACAGTAAGAAGAGTCAGTCTTCTTGTACTTAAATCGCCATTGTGCCTTTTGTATTTAATTCCGATGCAATTTCTGTGTTTCATCGTCAATAAGAAGGTCCAAGGGATACAGTAAACCTGAAGTGAAGCATCGGAATCTACAACTAGTGTCACAGGATTGGTTCAAAACATAGTAAGAAGAGTCAGTCTTCTTGTACTTAAGTCGGCATTGTGCCCTTTTGTATTTAATTCTGTTCCAATTTCTGTGTTTCATCGTCAATAAGAAGGGCAGACGGGTGCAGTAAACCTGAAGTGAAGCATCGGAATCTATAACTAGTGTCACAGGAATGGTTCAAAACATAGTCAGTATGAAGAGTCAGTCTTCTTGTACTTAAGTCGGCATTGTGCTTTTTGTATTTAATTCCGATGCAATATCTGTGTTTCATCGTCAATAAGAAGGTCCAAGGGATACAGTAAACCTGAAGCGAAGCATCGGAATCTATAACTAGTGTCACAGGAATGGTTCCAAACATAGACAGTGGGAAGAGTCAGTCTTCTTGTACTTAAGTCGGCATTGAGCCTTTCCAATTTCTTTGAGATGCAATTTCTGTGTTTCATCGTCAATAAGAAGGTAAGAGGGATACAGTAAACCTGAAGTGAAGCAACGGAATTTATAACTAGTGTCACAGGAATGGTTCAAAACATAGACAGTAGGAAGGGTCAGTCTTCTTGTACTTAAGTCGGCATTGTGCATTTTCTATTTAATTCCGATGCAATTTCTGTGTTTCATCGTCAATAAGAAGGTCCAACGGATATAGTAAACCTGAAGCGAAGCATCGGCATCTATAACTAGTGTCACAGGAATGGTTCCAAACATAGACAGTGGGAAGAGTCAGTCTTCTTGTACTTACGTCGGGATTGAGCTTTTCCTATTTCTTTGAGATGCAATTTCTGTGTTTCATCGTCAATAAGAAGGTCAGAGGGATACAGTAAACCTGAAGTGAAGCATCGGAATCTATAACTAGTGTCACAGGAATGGTTCAAAACATAGACAGTAGGAAGGGTCAGTCTTCTTGTACTTAAGTCGGCATTGTGCATTTTCTATTTAATTCCGATGCAATTTCTGTGTTTCATCGTCAATAAGAAGGTACAAGGGATATAGTAAACCTGGAGTGAAGCATCGGAATCTATAACTAGTGTCACAGGAATGGTTCAAAACATAGACAGTGGGAAGAGTCAGTCTTCTTGTACTTAAGTCGGCATTGTGCCTTTTGTATTTAATTCCGATGCAATTTCTGTGTTTCATCGCAACAAGAAGGTCAGAGGGATACAGTAAACCTGAAGTGAAGGATCGGAATTTATAACTAGTGTCACAGGAATGGTTCAAAACATAGACACTAGGAAGAGTCAGTCTTATTGCACTTAAGTCGGCATTGTGCCTTTTGTATTTAATTCCGATGCAATTTCTGTGTTTCATCGTCAATAAGAAGGTCAGAGCTATACAGTAAACATGAAGTGAAGCATCGGAATCTATAACTAGTGTCACAGGAATGGTTAAACATAGACAGTAAGAAGAGTCAGTCTTCTTGTACTTAAATCGGCATTGTGCCTTTTGTATTTAATTCCGATGCAATTTCTGTGTTTCATTGTCAATAAGTAGGTCCAAGGGGTCCAGTAAACCTGAAGTAAGCACCGGAATCAATAACTAGTGTCACAGGATTGGTTCAAAACATAGTCAGTAAGAAGAGTCAGTCTTCTTGTACTTAAGTCGGCATTGTTGACTTTTGTATTTAATTCTGTTCCAATTTCTGTTTTTCATCGTCAATAAGAAGGTCAGAGGGATACAGTAAAACTGAAGTGAAGCATCGGAATCTAAAACTAGTGTCACAGGAGTGGTTCAATTCGTAGACAGTAGGAAGATTCAGTCTTCTTGTACTTAAGTCGGCATTGTGGCTTTTGTATTTAATTCCGATGCAATTTCTGTGTTTCATTGTCAATAAGTAGGTCCAAGGGATCCAGTAAACCTGAAGTAAGCACCGGAATCAATAACTAGTGTCACAGGAATGGTTCAAAACATAGTCAGTAAGAAGAGTCAGTCTTCTTGTACTTAAGTCGCCATTGTGCCTTTTGTATTAAATTCCGATGCAATTTCTGTGTTTCATCGTCAATAAGAAGGTCGAAAGGATACAGTAAACCTGGAGTGAAGGTTCGGAAACTATAACTAGTGTCACAGGAATGGTTCAAAACATAGACAGAAGAAGAATCAGTCTTCTTGTACTTAAGTCGGCATGGTGCCTTTTGTATTTAATTCCGATGCAATTTCTGTGTTTCATCGTCAATAAGAAGGGCAGACGGGTGCAGTAAACCTGAAGTGAAGCATCGGAATCTATAACTAGTGTCACAGGAATGGTTCAAAACATAGTCAGTATGAAGAGTCAGTCTTCTTGTACTTAAGTCGGCATTGTGCTTTTTGTATTTAATTCCGATGCAATATCTGTGTTTCATCGTCAATAAGAAGGTCCAAGGGATACAGTAAACCTGAAGCGAAGCATCGGAATCTATAACTAGTGTCACAGGAATGGTTCCAAACATAGACAGTGGGAAGAGTCAGTCTTCTTGTACTTAAGTCGGAATTGAGCCTTTCCAATTTCTTTGAGATGCAATTTCTGTGTTTCATCGTCAATAAGAAGGTAAGAGGGATACAGTAAACCTGAAGTGAAGCAACGGAATTTATAACTAGTGTCACAGGAATGGTTCAAAACATAGACAGTAGGAAGGGTCAGTCTTCTTGTACTTAAGTCGGCATTGTGCATTTTCTATTTAATTCCGATGCAATTTCTGTGTTTCATCGTCAATAAGAAGGTCCAACGGATATAGTAAACCTGAAGCGAAGCATCGGAATCTATAACTAGTGTCACAGGAATGGTTCCAAACATAGACAGTGGGAAGAGTCAGTCTTCTTGTACTTACGTCGGGATTGAGCTTTTCCTATTTCTTTGAGATGCAATTTCTGTGTTTCATCGTCAATAAGAAGGTCAGAGGGATACAGTAAACCTGAAGTGAAGCATCGGAATCTATAACTAGTGTCACAGGAATGGTTCAAAACATAGACAGTAGGAAGGGTCAGTCTTCTTGTACTTAAGTCGGCATTGTGCATTTTCTATTTAATTCCGATGCAATTTCTGTGTTTCATCGTCAATAAGAAGGTACAAGGCATATAGTAAACCTGGAGTGAAGCATCGGAATCTATAACTAGTGTCACAGGAATGGTTCAAAACATAGACAGTGGGAAGAGTCAGTCTTCTTGTACTTAAGTCGGCATTGTGCCTTTTGTATTTAATTCCGATGCAATTTCTGTGTTTCATCGCAACAAGAAGGTCAGAGGGATACAGTAAACCTGAAGTGAAGGATCGGAATTTATAACTAGTGTCACAGGAATGGTTCAAAACATAGACACTAGGAAGAGTCAGTCTTATTGTACTTAAGTCGGCATTGTGCCTCTTGTATTTAATTCCGATGAAATTTCTGTGTTTCATCGTCAATAAGAAGGTCAGAGCTATACAGTAAACATGAAGTGAAGCATCGGAATCTATAACTAGTGTCACAGGAATGGTTAAACATAGACAGTAAGAAGAGTCAGTCTTCTTGTACTTAAATCAGCATTGTGCCTTTTGTATTTAATTCCGATGCAATTTCTGTGTTTCATTGTCAATAAGTAGGTCCAAGGGATCCAGTAAACCTGAAGTAAGCACCGGAATCAATAACTAGTGTCACAGGAATGGTTCAAAACATAGTCAGTAAGAAGAGTCAGTCTTCTTGTACTTAAGTCGCCATTGTGCCTTTTGTATTAAATTCCGATGCAATTTCTGTGTTTCATCGTCAATAAGATGGGCCAAAGGATACAGTAAACCTGGAGTGAAGGTTCGGAATCTATAACTAGTGTCACAGGAATGGTTCAAAACATAGACAGAAGAAGAATCAGTCTTCTTGTTCTTAAGTCGGCATTGTGCCTTTTGTATTTAATTCTGTTCCAATTTCTGTGTTTCATCGTCAATAAGAAGGGCAGAGGGGTGCAGTAAACCTGAAGTGAAGCATCGGAATCTATAACTAGTGTCACAGGAATGGTTAAAACGTAGACAGTAGGAAGAGTCAGTCTTCTTGTACTTAAGTCGGCATTGTGCATTTTCTATTTAATTCCGATGCAATTTGTGTGTTTCATCGTCAATAAAAAGGTCCAAGGGATATAGTAAACCTGGAGTGAAGCATCGGAATCTATAACTAGTGTCACAGGAATGGTTCAAAACATAGACAGTGGGAAGAGTCAGTCTTCTTGTACTTAAGTCGGCATTGTGCCTTTTGTATTTAATTCCGATGCAATTTCTGTGTTTCATCGCAACAAGAAGGTCAGAGGGATACAGTAAACCTGAAGTGAAGGATCGGAATTTATAACTAGTGTCACAGGAATGGTTCAAAACATAGACACTAGGAAGAGTCAGTCTTATTGTACTTAAGTCGGCATTGTGCCTCTTGTATTTAATTCCGATGCAATTTCTGTGTTTCATCGTCAATAAGAAGGTCAGAGCTATACAGTAAACATGAAGTGAAGCATCGGAATCTATAACTAGTGTCACAGGAATGGTTAAACATAGACAGTAAGAAGAGTCAGTCTTTTTGTACTTAAATCGGCATTGTGCCTTTTGTATTTAATTCCGATGCAATTTCTGTGTTTCATTGTCAATAAGTAGGTCCAAGGGATCCAGTAAACCTGAAGTAAGCACCGGAATCAATAACTAGTGTCACAGGAATGGTTCAAAACATAGTCAGTAAGAAGAGTCAGTCTTCTTGTACTTAAGTCGCCATTGTGCCTTTTGTATTAAATTCCGATGCAATTTCTGTGTTTCATCGTCAATAAGATGGGCCAAAGGATACAGTAAACCTGGAGTGAAGGTTCGGAATCTATAACTAGTGTCACAGGAATGGTTCAAAACATAGACAGAAGAAGAATCAGTCTTCTTGTACTTAAGTCGGCATTGTGCCTTTTGTATTTAATTCTGTTCCAATTTCTGTGTTTCATCGTCAATAAGAAGGGCAGAGGGGTGCAGTAAACCTGAAGTGAAGCATCGGAATCTATAACTAGTGTCACAGGAATGGTTAAAACGTAGACAGTAGGAAGAGTCAGTCTTCTTGTACTTAAGTCGGCATTGTGCATTTTCTATTTAATTCCGATGCAATTTGTGTGTTTCATCGTCAATAAAAAGGTCCAAGGGATATAGTAAACCTGGAGTGAAGCATCGGAATCTATAACTAGTGTCACAGGAATGGTTCAAAACATAGTCAGTAGGAAGAGTCAGTCTTCTTGTACTTAAGTCGGCATTGTGCTTTTTGTATTTAATTCCGATGCAATATCTGTGTTTCATCGTTAATAAGAAGGTCCAAGGGATACAGTAAACCTGAAGTGAAGCATCGGAATCTACAACTAGTGTCACAGGAATGGTTCAAAACATAGTCAGTAAGAAGAGTCAGTCTTCTTGTACTTAAGTCGGCATTGTGCCCTTTTGTATTTAATTCTGCTCCAATTTCTGTGTTTCATCGTCAATAAGAAGGTCAGAGGGATACAGTAAATCTGAAGTGAAGCATCGGAATCTATAACTAGTGTCACAGGAATGGTTCCAAACATAGACAGTGGGAAGAATCAGTCTTCTTGTACTTAAGTCGGCATTGAGCCTTTTCTATTTCTTTGAGGTGCAATTTCTGTGTTTCATCGTCAAGAAGAAGGTCAGAGGGATACAGTAAACCCGAAGTGAAGCATCGGAATCTATAACTAGTGTCACAGGAATGGTTCAAAACATAGTCAGTAGGAAGAGTCAGTCTTCTTGTACTTAAGTCGGCATTGTGCATTTTCTATTTAATTCCGATGCAATTTCTGTGTTTCATCGTCAATAAGAAGGTCCAAGGGATATAGTATACCTGGAGTGAAGCATCGAAATCTATAACTAGTGTCACAAGCATGGTTCAAAACATAGACAGTAAGAAGAGTCAGTCTTCTTGCGCTTAATTCGGCATTGTGCCTTTTTTATTTAATTCCGATGAATTTTCTGTGTTTCATCGTCAATAACACGGTCAGAGGGATACAGTAAACCTGATGCGAAGCATCGGAATCTAAATCTAGTGTCACAGGAATGGTTCAAATCGTAGACAGTAGGAAGAGTCAGTCTTCTTGTACTTCAGTCGGCATTGTGCCTTTTGTATTTAATTCCGTTGCAATTTCTGTGTTTCATTGTTAATAAGTAGTTCCAAGGGATCCAGTAAACCTGAAGTGAAGCACCGGAATCTATAACTAGTGTCACAGGAATGGTTCAAAACATAGTCAGTAAGAAGAGTCAGTCTTCTTGTACTTAAGTCGGCATTGTGCCCTTTTGTCTTTAATTCTGTACCAATTTCGGTGTTTCATCGTCAATACGAAGGTCAGAGGGATACAGTAAACCTGAAGTGAAGCATCGGAATCTAAACCTAGTGTCACAGAAGTGGTTCAAATCGTAGACAGTAGGAAGATTCAGTCTTCTTGTACTTAAGTCGGCATTGTGCCTTTTGTATTCAATTCCGAAGCAATTTCTGTGTTTCATCGTCAATAAGTAGGTCCAAGGGATCCAGTAAACCTGAAGTAAGCACCGGAATCAATAACTAGTGTCACAGGAATGGTTCAAAACATAGTCAGTAAGAAGAGTCAGTCTTCTTGTACTTAAGTCGCCATTGTGCCTTTTGTATTAAATTCCGGTGCAATTTCTGTGTTTCATCGTCAATAAGAAGGTCCAAAGGATACAGTAAACCTGGAGTGAAGGTTTCTGAATCTATAACTAGTGTCACAGGAATGGTTCAAAGCATAGACTGTAAGAAGAGTCAGTCTTTTTGTACTTAAGTCGGCATTGTGAATTTTGTATTTAATTTTGATGCAATTTCTGTGTTTCATCTTCAATAAGAAGGTCCAAGGGATACAGTAAACCTGAAGCGAAGCATCGGAATCTATAACTAGTGTCACAGGAATGGTTCCAAACATAGTCAGTAAGAAGAGTCAGTCTTCTTGTACTTAAGTCGCCATTGTGCCTTCTGTATTAAATTCCGATGCAATTTGTGTGTTTCATCGTCAATAAGAAGGTCCAAAGGATACAGAAAACCTGGAGTGAAGCATCGGAATCTACAACTAGTGTCACAGGAAAGGTTCAAAACATAGACAGTGGGAAGAGTCAGTCTTCTTGTACTTATGTCGGCATTGTGCCTTTCCTATTTCTTTGACATGCAATTTCTGTGTTTCATCGTCAATAAGAAGGTCAGAGGGATACAGTAAACCTGAAGTGAAGCATCGGAATCTATAACTAGTGCAACAGGAATGGTTAGAAACATAGACAGTAGGAAGGGTCAGTCTTCTTGTACTTAAGTCGGCATTTTGCATTTTCTAATTAATTCCGATGCAATTTCTGTGTTTCATCGTCAATAAGAAGGTCCATGGGATATAGTAAACCTGGAGTGAAGCATCGGAATCTATAACTAGTGTCACAAGAATGGTTCAAAACATAGACAGTAAGAAGAGTCAGTCTTCTTGTACTTAAGTCGGCATTGTGCCTTTTGTATTTAATTCCGAAGCAATTTCTGTGTTTCATTGTCAATAAGTAGGTCCAAGGGATCCAGTAAACCTGAAGTAAGCACCGGAATCAATAACTAGTGTCACAGGAATGGTTCAAAACATAGTCACTAAGAAGAGTCAGTCTTCTTGTACTTAAGTTGGCATTGTGCTTTTTGTATTTAATTCCGATGCAATATCTGTGTTTCATCGTAAATAAGAAGGTCCAAGGGATACAGTAAACCTGAAGCGAAGCATCGGAATCTATAACTAGTGTCACAGGAATGGTTCCAAACATAGACAGTGGGAAGAGTCAGTCTTCTTGTACTTATGTCGGCATTGTGCCTTTCCTACTTCTTTGACATGCAATTTCTGTGTTTCATCGTCAATAAGAAGGTCAGAGGGATGCAGTAAACCTGAAGTGAAGCATCGGAATCTATAACTAGTGTCACAGGAATGGTTCAAAATATAGACAGTAGGAAGGGTCAGTCTTCTTGTACTTAAGTCGGCATTTTGCATTTCCTAATTAATTCCGATGCAATTTCTGTGTTTCATCGTCAATAAGAAGGTCCATGGGATATAGTAAACCTGGAGTGAAGCATCGGAATCTATAACTAGTGTCACAAGAATGGTTCAAAAGATAGACAGTAAGAAGAGTCAGTCTTCTTGTACTTAATTCGGCATTGTGCCTTTTTTATTTAATTCCGATGCATTTTCTGTGTTTCATCGTCAATAAGACGCTCAGAGGGATACAGTAAATCTGAAGTGAAGCATTGGAATCTAAATCTAGTGTCACAGGAATGGTTCAAATCGTAGACACTAGGAAGAGTCAGTCTTCTTGTACTTCAGTCGGCATTGTGCCTTTTGTATTTAATTCCGTTGCAATTTCTCTGTTTCATTGTCAATACGTAGTTCCAAGGGAGCCAGTAAACCTGAAGTGAAGCACCGGAATCTATAACTAGTGTCACAGGAATCGTTCAAAACATAGTCAGTAAGAAGAGTCAGTCTTCTTGTACTTAAGTCGCCATTGTGCATTTTGTATTAAATTCCGATGCAATTTCTGTGTTTCATCGTCAATAAGAAGGTCCAAAGGATACAGAAATCCTGGAGTGAAGCATCGGAATCTATAACTAGTGTCACAGGAATGGTTCAAAACATAGACAGTAAGAAGAGTCAGTCTTCTTGTACTTAATTCGGCACTGTGCCTTTTGGATTTAATTCCGAAGCAATTTCTGTGTTTCATTTTCAATAAGAAGGTCCAAGGGATACAGTAAACCTGAAGTGAAGCATCAGAGTCTATAACTAGTGTCACAGGAATGGTTCAAAACATAGTCAGTAAGAAGAGTCAGTCTTCTTGTACTTAAGTCGGCATTGTGCTTTCTGTATTTAATTCCGATGCAATTTCTGTGTTTCATCGTCAATAAGAAGGTCCAAGGGATACAGTAAACCTGAAGGGAAGCATCGGAATCTATAACTAGTGTCACAGGAATGGTTCAAAACATAGACAGTGGGAAGAGTCAGTCTTCTTGTACTTAAGTCGGCATTGTGCCTTTTCTATTTAACTCCGATGCAATTTCTGTGTTTCATCGTCAATAAGAAGGTCAGAATGATACAGTAAAGCTGAAGTGAAGAATCGGAATCTATAACTAGTGTCACGGGAATGGTTCAAAACATAGACAGTAGGAAGAGTCAGTCTTCTTGCACTTAAGTCGGCATTGTGCATTTTTTATTTAATTCCGATGCAATTTCTGTGTTTCATCGTCAATAAGAAGGTCCATGGGATACAATTAACCTGGAGTGAAGCATTGGAATCTATAACTAGTGTCACAGGAATGGTTCAAAACATAGACAGTAAGAAGAGTCAGTCTTCTTGTACTTCAGTCGGCATTGTGCCTTTTTTATTTAATTCCGATGCAATTTCTGTGTTTCATAGTCAATATGAAGGTCCTCAGGCTACAGTAAACCTGGAGTGAAGTATCGGTATCTATAACTAGTGTCACAGGAATGGTTCAAAACATAGACAGTAAGAAGAGTCAGTCTTCTTGTACTTAATTCGGCACTGTGCTTTTTGGATTTAATTGCGATGCAATTTCTGTGTTTCATCGTCAATAAGAAGGTCAGAGGGATACAGTAAAACTGAAGTGAATCATCGGAATCTATAACTAGTGTCATAGGAAAGGTTCAAAAAATAGTCAGTAAGAAGAGTCAGTCTTGTAGTACTTCAGTCGGCATTGTGCCTTTTGTATTTAATTCCGATGCAATTTCTGTGTTTCATCGTCAATAAGAAGGTCCAAGGGATACAGTAAACCTGAAGTGAAGCATCGAAATCTATAACTAGTGTCACGGGAATGGTTCAAAACATAGACAGAAGATGAATCAGTCTTCTTGTACTTAAGTCGGCATTGTGCATTTTCTATTAAATTCCGATGCAACTTCTGTGTTTCATCGTCGATAAGAAGGTCCAAGGGATATAGTAAACCTTGAGTGAAGCATCGGAATCTATATCTAGTGTCACAGGAATGGTTCAAAACATACTTAGTGGGAAGAGTCAGCCTTCTTGTACTTAAGTCGGCATTGTGCCTTTTCTATTTAATTCCGATGCAATTTCTGTGTTTCATCGTCAATAATAAGGTCAGAGGGATACAGTAAACCTGAAGTGAAGCATCGGAATCTATAACTAGTGTCACAGGAATGGTTCAAAACATAGACAGTTGGAAGAGTCAGTCTTCATCTAATTAAGTCGGCATTGTACATTTTCTATTTAATTCCGATGCAATTTCTGGGTTTCGTCGTCAATAAGAAGGTCCAAGGGATATAGTAAACCTGGAGTAAAGCATCAGAATCTATAACTAGTGTCACAGGAATGGTTCAAAACATAGACAGTAAGAAGAGTCAGTCTTCTTGTACTTAAGTCGGCATTGTGCCTTTTTTATTTAATTCCGATGCAATTTCTAAGTTTCATCGTCAATAAGAAGGTCCAAGGTATACAGTAAACCTGGAGTGTAGCATCGGAATCTATAACTAGTGTCACAGGAATGGTACAAAACATCGACAGTAAGAAGAGTCAGTCTTCTAGTACTTAATTCGGCATTGTTCCTTCAGTATTTAATTCCGATGCAATTTCTGTGTTACATCGTTAATAAGAAGGTCAGAGGGATACAGTAAACCTGAAGTGAAGCATCGGAATCTATAACTAGTGTCACAGGAATGGTTCAAAACATAGTCAGTAAGAAGAGTCAGTCTTCTTGTACCTAAGTCGGCATTGTGCCGTTTGTATTTCATTCCGATGCAATTTTTGTGTTTCATCGTCAACAAGAAGTTCCAAGGGATACAGTACACCTGAAGTGAAGCATCGGAATCTATAACTAGTGTCACAGGATTGGTTAAGAACATAGACAGTAGGAAGAGTCAGTCTTCTTGTACTTAAGTTGGCATTATGCCTTTTGTATTTAATTCCGATGCAATTTTTGTGTTTCATCGTCAACAAGAAGCTCCAAGGGATACAGTACACCTGAAGTGTAGCATCGGAATCTATAACTAGTGTCACAGGATTGGTTAAAAACATAGACAGTAGGAAGAGTCAGTCTTCTTGTACTTAAGTCGGCATTGTGCCTTTTGTATTTAAATCCAATGCAATTTCTGTGTTTCATCGTCAATAACAATGTCCAAGGGATACAGTAAACCTGAAGTGAAGCATCGTAATCTATAACTAGTGTCACAGGAATGGTTCAAAACATAGTCAGTAAGAAGAGTCAGTCTTCTTGTACTTAAGTCGGCATTATGCCTTTTATATTTAATTCCGATGCATTATCTGTGTTTCATCGTCAATAATAAGGTCAGAGGGATACAGTAAACCTGAAGTGAAGCATCGGAATCTAAAACTAGTGTCACAGGAATGGTTCAAATCGTAGACAGTAGGAAGAGTCAGTCTCCTTGTACTTAAGTCGGCATTGTGCCTTTTGTATTTAATTCCGATGCAATTTCTGTGTTTCATCGTCAATAAGTAGGTCCAAGGGATCCAGTAAACCTGAAGTGAAGCACCGGAATCTATAACTAGTGTCACAGGAATGGTTCAAAACGTAGTCAGTAAGAAGAGTCAGTCTTCTTGTACTTAAGTCGCCATTGTGCCTTTTGTATTAAATTCCGATGCAATTTCTGTGTTTCATCGTCAATAAGACGGTACAAAGGATACAGTAACCCTGGAGTGAAGCATCGGAATCTATAACTAGTGTCACAGGAATGGTTCAAAACATAGACAGTAAGAAGAGTCAGTCTTTTAGTACTTAATTCTTCACTGTGAGTTTTGGATTTAATTCCGATGCAATTTTGTGTTTCATCGTCAATAAGAAGGTCCAAGGGATACAGTAAACCTGAAGTGAAGCATCGGAATCCATAACTAGTGTCACAGGAATGGATCAAAGCATAGGCAGTAAGAAGAGTCAGTCTTCTTGTACTTAAGTCGGCATTGTGCATTTCGTATATAATTCCGATGCTATTTCTGTGTTTCATCGTCAATAAGAAGGTCCAAGGGATACAGTAAACCTGGAGTGAAGCATCGGAATCCGTAACTAGTGTCACAGGAATGGTTCAAACATAGACAGTAAGATGAGTCAGTCTTCTTGTACTTATGTCGGCATTGTGCCTTTTTTATTTAATTCCGATACAATTTCTGTGTTTCATCGTCAATAAGATGGTCCAAGGGATACAGTAAACCTAGAGTGAAGCATCGGTATCTATTACTAGTGTCACAGGAATGGTTCAACCATAGATAGTAAGGAGAGTCAGTCATCTTGTACTTAATTCGGCATTGTGCCTTTTGTATTTAATTCCGATACAATTTCTGTGTTTCATCGTCAATAAGAAAGTCAGAGGGATACAGTAAATCTGAAGTGAAGCTTCGGAATCTATAACTAGTGTCAGAGAAATGGTTCAAAACATAGACAGTAAGAAGAGTCAGTCTTTTTGTACTTAAGTCGGCATTGTGCCTTTTGTATTTAATTCCGATGAAATTTCTGTGTTTCATCGTCAATAAGTAGGTAAGAGGGATCCAGTAAACCTGAAGTGAAGCACCGGAATGTATAACTAGTGTCACAGGAATGGTTCAAAACATAGTCAGTAAGAAGAGTCAGTCTTCTTGAACTTAAGTCGCCATTGTGCCTTTTGTATTAAATTCCGATGCAATTTCTGTGTTTAATAGTCAATAAGAAGGTACAAAGGATACAGTAATCCTGGAGTGAAGCATCGCAATCTATAACTAGTGTCACAGGAATGGTTCAAAACATAGACAGTAAGCAGAGTCAGTCTTCTAGTTCTTCATTCGGCACTGTGCCTTTTGGATTTAATTCCGATGCAATTTCTGTGTTTCATCGTCAATAAGAAGGTCAGAGGGATACAGTAATCCTGAAGTGAAGCATCGGAATCTATAACTAGTGTCAGAGGAATGGTTCAAAACATAGAAAGTAAGAAGAGTCAGTCTTTTTGTACTTAAGTCGGCATTGTGCCTTTTGTATTTAATTCCGATGAAATTGCTGTGTTTCATCGTCAATAAGTAGGTAAGAGGGATCCAGTAAACCTGAAGTGAAGCATCGGAATCTATAACTAGTGTCACAGGAATGGTTCAAAACATAGTCAGTAAGAAGAGTCAGTCTCCTTGTACTTAAGTCGCCATTGTGCCTTTTGTATTATATTCCGATGCAATTTCTGTGTTTAATCGGCAATAAGAAGGTACAAAGGATACAGTAATCCTGGAGTGAAGCATCGCAATCTATTACTAGTGTCACAGGAATGGTTCAAAACATAGACAGTAAGCAGAGTCAGTCTTCTAGTTCTTCATTCGGCACTGTGCCTTTTGGATTTAATTATGATGCAATTTCTGTGTTTCATCGTCAATAAGAAGGTCAGAGGGATACAGTAAACCTGAAGTGAAGCATCGAAATCTATAACTAGTGTCACAGGAATGGTTCAAAACATAGACAGAAGGAGAATCAGTCTTCTTGTACTTAAGTCGGCATTGTGCCATTTGTATTTAATTCCGCTGCAATTTCTGCGTTTCATCGTCAATAAGAAGGGCAGAGGGGTGCAGTGTACCTGAAGTGAAGCATCGGAATCTATAACTAGTGTCACAGGAATGGTTCAAAGCACAGACAGTAGGAAGAGTCAGTCTTCTTGTACTTACGTCGGCATGGTGCCTTTTCTATTTAATTCCGATGCAATTGCTGTGTTTCATCGTCAATAAGAAGGTCCAAGGGATACAGTCAAACTGAAGTGAAGCATCGGAATCTATAACTAGTGTCACAGGAATGGATGAAAGCATAAACAGTAAGAAGAGTCAGTCTTCTTGTACGTAAGTCGGCATTGTGCCTTTCGTATACAATTCCGATGCTATTTCTGTGTTTCATCGTCAGTAAGAAGGTCCAAGGGATACAGCAAACCTGAAGTGAAGCATCAGAATCTGTAACTAGTGTCACAGGAATTGTTCAAACATAGACAGTAAGATGAGACAGTCTTCTTGTACTTAAGTCGGCATTGTGCCTTTTTTATTTAATTCCGATGCAATTTCTGTGTTTCATCGTCAATAAAAAGGTCCAAGGGATACAGCAAACCTAGAGTGAAGCATCGGAATCTAGTACTAGTGTCACAGGAATGGTTCAAAACGTAGACAGTGAGAAGAATCAGTCTACTTGTACTTAATTCGGCATTGTGCATTTTGTATTTAATTCCGACGCAATTTCTGTGTTTCATCGTCAATAAGAACGTCAGAGGGATACAGTAAATCTGTAGTGAAGCTTCGAAATCTATAACTAGTGTCACAGGAATGGTTCAAAACATAGTCAGTAAGAAGAGACACTCTTCTTGTACAAAAATCGGCATTGTGCCTTTTGTATTTAATTCCGATGCAATTTCTGTGTTTCATCGTCAATAAGAAGGTCCAAGGGATACAGTAAACCTGGAGTGAAGCATCGGAATCTATAACAAGTGTCACAGGGATTGTTCAAAACATAGACAGTAAGAAGAGTCAGTATTCTTGTACTTAAGTCGGCATTGTGCCTTTTGTATTTAATTCCCATGCAATTTCTGTGTTTCATCTTCAATAAGTAGGTCCAAGGGATACAGTAAACCTGGAGTGAAGCATTGGAATCGGTAACTAGTGTCACAGGAATGGTTCAAAACATAGACTGTAGGAAGAGTCAGTCTTCTTGTACTTAAGTCGGCATTGTGCCTTTTCTATTTAATTCCGATGCAATTTCTGTAATTCATCGTCAATAAAAAAGTCCAAGGGATATAGGAAACCTGGAGTGAATCAGCGGAATCTATAACTAGTGTCACAGGAATGGTTCAAACATAGACAGTAAGAAGAGTCAGTATGCTTGTACATAACACAGCATTGTGGCTTTTTATTTAATTCCGATGCAATATCTGTGTTTCATCGTCAACAAGAAGGTCCAAGGGATACAGTAAACCTGAAGCGAAGCATCGGAATCTATAACTAGTGTCACAGGAATGGTTCCAAACATAGACAGTGGGAAGAGTCAGTCTTCTTGTACTTATGTCGGCATTGTGCCTTTCCTACTTCTTTGACATGCAATTTCTGTGTTTCATCGTCAATAAGAAGGTCAGAGGGATACAGTAAACCTGAAGTGAAGCATCGGAATCTATAACTAGTGTCACAGGAATGGTTCAAAATATAGACAGTAGGAAGGGTCAGTCTTCTTGTACTTAAGTCGGCATTTTGCATTTTCTAATTAATTCCGATGCAATTTCTGTGTTTCATCGTCAATAAGAAGGTCCATGGGATATAGTAAACCTGGAGTGAAGCATCGGAATCTATAACTAGTGTCACAAGAATGGTTCAAAAGATAGACAGTAAGAAGAGTCAGTCTTCTTGTACTTAATTCGGCATTGTGCCTTTTTTATTTAATTCCGATGCATTTTCTGTGTTTCATCGTCAATAAGACGGTCAGAGGGATACAGTAAATCTGAAGTGAAGCATTGGAATCTAAATCTAGTGTCACAGGAATGGTTCAAATCGTAGACACTAGGAAGAGTCAGTCTTCTTGTACTTCAGTCGGCATTGTGCCTTTTGTATTTAATTCCGTTGCAATTTCTCTGTTTCATTGTCAATACGTAGTTCCAAGGGAGCCAGTAAACCTGAAGTGAAGCACCGGAATCTATAACTAGTGTCACAGGAATCGTTCAAAACATAGTCAGTAAGAAGAGTCAGTCTTCTTGTACTTAAGTCGCCATTGTGCATTTTGTATTAAATTCCGATGCAATTTCTGTGTTTCATCGTCAATAAGAAGGTCCAAAGGATACAGAAATCCTGGAGTGAAGCATCGGAATCTATAACTAGTGTCACAGGAATGGTTCAAAACATAGACAGTAAGAAGAGTCAGTCTTCTTGTACTTAATTCGGCACTGTGCCTTTTGGATTTAATTCCGAAGCAATTTCTGTGTTTCATTTTCAATAAGAAGGTCCAAGGGATACAGTAAACCTGAAGTGAAGCATCAGAGTCTATAACTAGTGTCACAGGAATGGTTCAAAACATAGTCAGTAAGAAGAGTCAGTCTTCTTGTACTTAAGTCGGCATTGTGCTTTCTGTATTTAATTCCGATGCAATTTCTGTGTGTCATCGTCAATAAGAAGGTCCAAGGGATACAGTAAACCTGAAGGGAAGCATCGGAATCTATAACTAGTGTCACAGGAATGGTTCAAAACATAGACAGTGGGAAGAGTCAGTCTTCTTGTACTTAAGTCGGCATTGTGCCTTTTCTATTTAACTCCGATGCAATTTCTGTGTTTCATCGTCAATAAGAAGGTCAGAATGATACAGTAAAGCTGAAGTGAAGCATCGGAATCTATAACTAGTGTCACGGGTATGGTTCAAAACATAGACAGAAGATGAATCAGTCTTCTTGTACTTAAGTCGGCATTGTGCATTTTCTATTAAATTCCGATGCAACTTCTGTGTTTCATCGTCGATAAGAAGGTCCAAGGGATATAGTAAACCTTGAGTGAAGCATCGGAATCTATATCTAGTGTCACAGGAATGGTTCAAAACATACTTAGTGGGAAGAGTCAGCCTTCTTGTACTTAAGTCGGCATTGTGCCTTTTCTATTTAATTCCGATGCAATTTCTGTGTTTCATCGTCAATAATAAGGTCAGAGGGATACAGTAAACCTGAAGTGAAGCATCGGAATCTATAACTAGTGTCACAGGAATGGTTCAAAACATAGACAGTTGGAAGAGTCAGTCTTCATCTACTTAAGTCGGCATTGTACATTTTCTATTTAATTCCGATGCAATTTCTGGGTTTCGTCGTCAATAAGAAGGTCCAAGGGATATAGTAAACCTGGAGTAAAGCATCGGAATCTATAACTAGTGTCACAGGAATGGTTCAAAACATAGACAGTAAGAAGAGTCAGTCTTCTTGTACTTAAGTCGGCATTGTGCCTTTTTTATTTAATTCCGATGCAATTTCTAAGTTTCATCGTCAATAAGAAGGTCCAAGGTATACAGTAAACCTGGAGTGTAGCATCGGAATCTATAACTAGTGTCACAGGAATGGTACAAAACATCGACAGTAAGAAGAGTCAGTCTTCTAGTACTTAATTCGGCATTGTTCCTTCAGTATTTAATTCCGATGCAATTTCTGTGTTACATCGTTAATAAGAAGGTCAGAGGGATACAGTAAACCTGAAGTGAAGCATCGGAATCTATAACTAGTGTCACAGGAATGGTTCAAAACATAGTCAGTAAGAAGAGTCAGTCTTCTTGTACCTAAGACGGCATTGTGCCGTTTGTATTTCATTCCGATGCAATTTTTGTGTTTCATCGTCAACAAGAAGTTCCAAGGGATACAGTACACCTGAAGTGAAGCATCGGAATCTATAACTAGTGTCACAGGATTGGTTCAGAACATAGACAGTAGGAAGAGTCAGTCTTCTTGTACTTAAGTTGGCATTATGCCTTTTGTATTTAATTCCGATGCAATTTTTGTGTTTCATCGTCAACAAGAAGCTCCAAGGGATACAGTACACCTGAAGTGTAGCATCGGAATCTATAACTAGTGTCACAGGATTGGTTAAAAACATAGAGAGTAGGAAGAGTCAGTCTTCTTGTACTTAAGTCGGCATTGTGCCATATCTATTTAATTCCGATGAAATTTCTGTGTTTCATCGGCAATAAGAAGGTCAGAGGAATACAGTAAAACTGAAGTGAAGCATCGGAATCTATAACTAGTGCCACAGGAATGGTTCAAAACATAGACAGTAGGAAGAGTCAGTCTTCTTGTACTTAAGTCGGCATTGTGCCTTTTGTATTTAAATCCAATGCAATTTCTGTGTTTCATCGTCAATAACAATGTCCAAGGGATACAGTAAACCTGAAGTGAAGCATCGTAATCTATAACTAGTGTCACAGGAATGGTTCAAAACATAGTCAGTAAGAAGAGTCAGTCTTCTTGTACTTAAGTCGGCATTATGCCTTTTATATTTAATTCCGATGCAATATCTGTGTTTCATCGTCAATAATAAGGTCAGAGGGATACAGTAAACCTGAAGTGAAGCATCGGAATCTAAAACTAGTGTCACAGGAATGGTTCAAATCGTAGACAGTAGGAAGAGTCAGTCTCCTTGTACTTAAGTCGGCATTGTGCCTTTTCTATTTAATTCCGATGCAATTTCTGTGTTTCATCGTCAATAAGTAGGTCCAAGGGATCCAGTAAACCTGAAGTGAAGCACCGGAATCTATAACTAGTGTCACAGGAATGGTTCAAAACGTAGTCAGTAAGAAGAGTCAGTCTTCTTGTACTTAAGTCGCCATTGTGCCTTTTGTATTAAATTCCGATGCAATTTCTGTGTTTCATCGTCAATAAGACGGTACAAAGGATACAGTAACCCTGGAGTGAAGCATCGGAATCTATAACTAGTGTCACAGGAATGGTTCAAAACATAGACAGTAAGGAGAGTCAGTCTTTTAGTACTTAATTCTTCACTGTGAGTTTTGGATTTAATTCCGATGCAATTTCTGTGTTTCATCGTCAATAAGAAGGTCCAAGGGATACAGTAAACCTGATGTGAAGCATCGGAATCCATAACTAGTGTCACAGGAATGGATCAAAGCATAGGCAGTAAGAAGAGTCAGTCTTCTTGTACTTAAGTCGGCATTGTGCATTTCGTATATAATTCCGATGCTATTTCTGTGTTTCATCGTCAATAAGAAGGTCCAAGGGATACAGTAAACCTGGAGTGAAGCATCGGAATCCGTAACTAGTGTCACAGGAATGGTTCAAACATAGACAGTAAGATGAGTCAGTCTTCTTGTACTTATGTCGGCATTGTGCCTTTTTTATTTAATTCCGATACAATTTCTGTGTTTCATCGTCAATAAGATGGTCCAAGGGATACAGTGAACCTAGAGTGAGGCATCGGTATCTATTACTAGTGTCACAGGAATGGTTCAAACATAGATAGTAAGGAGAGTCAGTCATCTTGTACTTAATTCGGCATTGTGCCTTTTGTATTTAATTCCGATACAATTTCTGTGTTTCATCGTCAATAAGAAAGTCAGAGGGATACAGTAAATCTGAAGTGAAGCTTCGGAATCTATAACTAGTGTCAGAGAAATGGTTCAAAACATTGACAGTAAGAAGAGTCAGTCTTTTTGTACTTAAGTCGGCATTGTGCCTTTTGTATTTAATTCCGATGAAATTTCTGTGTTTCATCGTCAATAAGTAGGTAAGAGGGATCCAGTAAACCTGAAGTGAAGCACCGGAATGTATAACTAGTGTCACAGGAATGGTTCAAAACATAGTCAGTAAGAAGAGTCAGTCTTCTTGAACTTAAGTCGCCATTGTGCCTTTTGTATTAAATTCCGATGCAATTTCTGTGTTTAATAGTCAATAAGAAGGTACAAAGGATACAGTAATCCTGGAGTGAAGCATCGCAATCTATAACTAGTGTCACAGGAATGGTTCAAAACATAGACAGTAAGCAGAGTCAGTCTTCTAGTTCTTCATTCGGCACTGTGCCTTTTGGATTTAATTCCGATGCAATTTCTGTGTTTCATCGTCAATAAGAAGGTCAGAGGGATACAGTAATCCTGAAGTGAAGCATCGGAATCTATAACTAGTGTCAGAGGAATGGTTCAAAACATAGAAAGTAAGAAGAGTCAGTCTTTTTGTACTTAAGTCGGCATTGTGCCTTTTGTATTTAATTCCGATGAAATTTCTATGTTTCATCGTCAATAAGTAGGTAAGAGGGATCCAGTAAACCTGAAGTGAAGCACCGGAATCTATAACTAGTGTCACAGGAATGGTTCAAAACATAGTCAGTAAGAAGAGTCAGTCTTCTTGTACTTAAGTCGCCATTGTGCCTTTTGTATTATATTCCGATGCAATTTCTGTGTTTAATCGGCAATAAGAAGGTACAAAGGATACAGTAATCCTGGAGTGAAGCATCGCAATCTATTACTAGTGTCACAGGAATGGTTCAAAACATAGACAGTAAGCAGAGTCAGTCTTCTAGTTCTTCATTCGGCACTGTGCCTTTTGGATTTAATTATGATGCAATTTCTGTGTTTCATCGTCAATAAGAAGGTCAGAATGATACAGTAAACCTGAAGTGAAGCATCGAAATCTATAACTAGTGTCACAGGAATGGTTCAAAACATAGACAGAAGAAGAATCAGTCTTCTTGTACTTAAGTCGGCATTCTGCCATTTGTATTTAATTCCGCTGCAATTTCTGCGTTTCATCGTCAATAAGAAGGGCAGAGGGGTGCAGTATACCTGAAGTGAAGCATCGGAATCTATAACTAGTGTCACAGGAATGGTTCAAAGCATAGACAGTAGGAAGAGTCAGTCTTCTTGTACTTACGTCGGCATGGTGCCTTTTCTATTTAATTCCGATGCAATTGCTGTGTTTCATCGTCAATAAGAAGGTCCAAGGGATACAGTCAAACTGAATCGAAGCATCGCTATCTATAACTAGTGTCACAGGAATGGATGAAAGCATAAACAGTAAGAAGAGTCAGTCTTCTTGTACGTAAGTCGGCATTGTGCCTTTCGTATACAATTCCGATGCTATTTCTGTGTTTCATCGTCAGTAAGAAGGTCCAAGGGATACAGCAAACCTGAAGTGAAGCATCAGAATCTGTAACTAGTGTCACAGGAATTGTTCAAACATAGACAGTAAGATGAGACAGTCTTCTTGTACTTAAGTCGGCATTGTGCCTTTTTTATTTAATTCCGATGCAATTTCTGTGTTTCATCGTCAATAAAAAGGTCCAAGGGATACAGCAAACCTAGAGTGAAGCATCGGAATCTAGTACTAGTGTCACAGGAATGGTTCAAAACGTAGACAGTGAGAAGAATCAGTCTACTTGTACTTAATTCGGCATTGTGCATTTTGTATTTAATTCCGACGCAATTTCTGTGTTTCATCGTCAATAAGAACGTCAGAGGGATACAGTAAATCTGTAGTGAAGCTTCGAAATCTATAACTAGTGTCACAGGAATGGTTCAAAACATAGTCAGTAAGAAGAGACACTCTTCTTGTACAAAAATCGGCATTGTGCCTTTTGTATTTAATTCCGATGCAATTTCTGTGTTTCATCGTCAATAAGAAGGTCCAAGGGATACAGTAAACCTGGAGTGAAGCATCGGAATCTATAACAAGTGTCACAGGGATTGTTCAAAACATAGACAGTAAGAAGAGTCAGTATTCTTGTACTTAAGTCGGCATTGTGCCTTTTGTATTTAATTCCCATGCAATTTCTGTGTTTCATCTTCAATAAGTAGGTCCAAGGGATACAGTAAACCTGGAGTGAAGCATTGGAATCGGTAACTAGTGTCACAGGAATGGTTCAAAACATAGACTGTAGGAAGAGTCAGTCTTCTTGTACTTAAGTCGGCATTGTGCCTTTTCTATTTAATTCCGATGCAATTTCTGTAATTCATCGTCAATAAAAAAGTCCAAGGGATATAGGAAACCTGGAGTGAATCAGCGGAATCTATAACTAGTGTCACAGGAATGGTTCAAACATAGACAGTAAGAAGAGTCAGTATGCTTGTACATAACACAGCATTGTGGCTTTTTATTTAATTCCGATGCAATATCTGTGTTTCATCGTCAACAAGAAGGTCCAAGGGATACAGTAAACCTGGGGTGAAGCATTGGTATCTATAACTAGTGTCACAGGAATGGTTCAAAACATAGACAGTAGGAAGAGTCAGTATTCTTGCACTTAAGTCGGCATTGTAGCTTTTGTATTTAATTCCGATGCAATTTGTGTGTTTCATCGCCAATAAGAAGGTCCAAGGGATACAGTAAACCTGGAGTGAAGCATCGGAGTCTATAACTAGTGTCACAGGAATGGTACAAAACATCGACAGTAAGAAGAGTCAGTCTTCTAGTACTTAATTCGGCATTGTTCCTTCAGTATTTAATTCCGATGCAATTTCTGTGTTACATCGTTAATAAGAAGGTCAGAGGGATACAGTAAACCTGAAGTGAAGCATCGGAATCTATAACTAGTGTCACAGGAATGGTTCAAAACATAGTCAGTAAGAAGAGTCAGTCTTCTTGTACCTAAGTCGGCATTGTGCCGTTTGTATTTCATTCCGATGCAATTTTTGTATTTCATCGTCAACAAGAAGTTCCAAGGGATACAGTACACCTGAAGTGAAGCATCGGAATCTATAACTAGTGTCACAGGATTGGTTCAGAACATAGAGAGTAGGAAGTGTCAGTCTTCTTGTACTTAAGTTGGCATTATGCCTTTTGTATTTAATTCCGATGCAATTTTTGTGTTTCATCGTCAACAAGAAGCTCCAAGGGATACAGTACACCTGAAGTGAAGCATCGGAATCTATAACTAGTGTCACAGGATTGGTTAAAAACATAGAGAGTAGGAAGAGTCAGTCTTCTTGTACTTAAGTCGGCATTGTGCCATTTCTATTTAATTCCGATGAAATTTCAGTGTTTCATCGGCAATAAGAAGGTCAGAGGAATACAGTAAAACTGAAGTGAAGCATCGGAATCTATAACTAGTGTCACAGGAATGGTTCAAAACATAGTCAGTAAGAAGAGTCAGTCTTCTTGTACTTAAGTCGGCATTGTGCCTTTTGTATTTAAATCCAATGCAATTTCTGTGTTTCATCGTCAATAACAATGTCCAAGGGATACAGTAAACCTGAAGTGAAGCATCGTAATCTATAACTAGTGTCACAGGAATGGTTCAAAACATAGTCAGTAAGAAGAGTCAGTCTTCTTGTACTTAAGTCGCCATTGTGCCTTTTGTATTAAATTCCGATGCAATTTCTGTGTTTCATCGTCAATAAGACGGTACAAAGGATACAGTAACCCTGGAGTGAAGCATCGGAATCTATAACTAGTGTCACAGGAATGGTTCAAAACATAGACAGTAAGAAGAGTCAGTCTTTTAGTACTTAATTCGGCACTGTGAGTTTTGGATTTAATTCCGATGCAATTTCTGTGTTTCATCGTCAATACGAAGGTCCAAGGGATACAGTAAACCTGAAGTGAAGCATCGGAATCTATAACTAGTGTCACAGGAATGGATCAAAGCATAGGCAGTAAGAAGAGTCAGTCTTCTTGTACTTAAGTCGGCATTGTGCCTTTCGTATATAATTCCGATGCTATTTCTGTGTTTCATCGTCAATAAGAAGGTCCAAGGGATACAGTAAACCTGGAGTGAAGCATCGGAATCTGTAACTAGTGTCACAGGAATAGTTCAAACATAGACAGTAAGATGAGTCAGTCTTCTTGTACTTATGTCGGCATTGTGCCTTTTTTATTTAATTCCGATACAATTTCTGTGTTTCATCGTCAATAAGATGGTCCAAGGGATACAGTAAACCTAGAGTGAAGCATCGGTATTTATTACTAGTGTCACAGGAATGGTTCAAACATAGACAGTAAGGAGAGTCAGTCATCTTGTACTTAATTCGGCATTGTGCCTTTTGTATTTAATTCCGATACAATTTCTGTGTTTCATCGTCAATAAGAAAGTCAGAGGGATACAGTAAATCTGAAGTGAAGCTTCGGAATCTATAACTAGTGTCACAGGAATGGTTCAAAACATAGTCAGTAAGAAGAGACAGTCTTCTTGTACTAAAGTTGGCATTGTGCCATTTGTATTTAATTCCGATGCAATTTTTGTGTTTCATCGTCAGAAAGAAGGTCCAAGGGATACAGTAAACCTGGAGTGAAGCATCGGAATCTAAAACAAGTGTCACAGGGATGGTTGAAAACATAGACAGTGAGAAGAGTCAGTATTCTTGTACTTAAGTCGGCATTGTGCATTTTGTATTTAATTCCGATGCAATTTCTGTGTTTCATCTTCAATAAGTAGGTTCAAGGGATACAGTAAACCTGAATTGAAGCATCAGAGTCTATAACTAGTGTCACACGAATGGTTCAAAGCATAGTCAGTGGGAAGAGTCAGTCTTCTTGTACTTAAATCGGCATTGTGCCTTTTGTGTTTAATTCCGATGCAATTTCTGTGTTTCATCGTCAATAAGAAGGTCAGAGGGATACAGTAATCCTGAAGTGAAGCATCGGAATCTATAACTAGTGTCAGAGGAATGGTTCAAAACATAGACAGTAAGAAGAGTCAGTCTTTTTGTACTTAAGTCGGCATTGTGCCTTTTGTATTTAATTCCGATGAAATTTCTGTGTTTCATCGTCAATAAGTAGGTAAGAGGGATCCAGTAAACCTGAAGTGAAGCACCGGAATCTATAACTAGTGTCACAGGAATGGTTCAAAACATAGTCAGTAAGAAGAGTCAGTCTTCTTGTACTTAAGTCGCCATTGTGCCTTTTGTATTAAATTCCGATGCAATTTCTGTGTTTAATCGTCAATAAGAAGGTACAAAGGATACAGTAATCCTGGAGTGAAGCATCGCAATCTATAACTAGTGTCACAGGAATGGTTCAAAACATAGACAGTAAGCAGAGTCAGTCTTCTAGTTCTTCATTCGGCACTCTGCCTTTTGGATTTAATTCCGATGCAATTTCTGTGTTTCATCGTCAATAAGAAGGTCAGAGGGATACAGTAAACCTGAAGTGAAGCATCGAAATCTATAACTAGTGTCACAGGAATGGTTCAAAACATAGACAGAAGAAGAATCAGTCTTCTTGTACTTAAGTCGGCATTGTGCCATTTGTATTTAATTCCGCTGCAATTTCTGTGTTTCATCGTCAATAAGAAGGGCAGAGGGGTGCAGTATACCTGAAGTGAAGCATCGGAATCTATAACTAGTGTCACAGGAATGGTTCAAAGCATAGACAGTAGGAAGAGTCAGTCTTCTTGTACTTACGTCGGCATGGTGCCTTTTCTATTTAATTCCGATGCAATTGCTGTGTTTCATCGTCAATGAGAAGGTCCAAGGGATACAGTCAAACTGAAGTGAAGCATCGGAATCTATAACTAGTGTCACAGGAATGGATGAAAGCATAAACAGTAAGAAGAGTCAGTCTGCTTGTACTTAAGTCGGCATTGTGCCTTTCGTATACAATTCCAATGCTATTTCTGTGTTTCATCGTCAATAAGAAGGTCCAAGGGATACAGCAAACCTGAAGTGAAGCATCAGAATCTGTAACTAGTGTCACAGGAATGGTTCAAACATAGACAGTAAGATGAGACAGTCTTCTTGTACTTAAGTCGGCATTGTGCCTTTTGTATTTAATTCCGATGCAATTTCTGTGTTTCATCTTCAATAAGTAGGTCCAAGGGATACAGGAAACCTGGAGTAAACCATTGGAATCTGTAACTAGTGTCACAGGAATGGTTCAAAGCATAGACAGTAGGAAGAGTCAGTATTCTTGTACTTAAGTCGGCATTGTGCCTTTTGTATTTAATTCCGATGCAATTTCTGTGTTTCATCTTCAATAAGTAGGTCCAAGGGATACAGTAAACCTGAAGTGAAGCATCGGAATCTGTAACTAGTGTCACAGGAATGGTTCAAAACATAGACTGTAGGAAGAGTCAGTCTTCTTGTACTTAAGTCGGCATTGTGCCTTTTCTATTTAATTCCGATGCAATTTCTGTAATTCATCGTCAATAAAAAGGTCCAAGGGATACAGCAAACCTAGAGTGAAGCATCGGAATCTAGTACTAGTGTCACAGGAATGGTTCAAATCATAGACAGTGAGAAGAATCAGTCTACTTGTACTTAATTCGGCATTGTGCCTTTTGTATTTAATTCCGACGCAATTTCTGTGTTTCATCGTCAATAAGAACGTCAGAGGGATACAGTAAATCTGTAGTGAAGCTTCGAAATCTATAACTAGTGTCACAGGAATGGTTCAAAACATAGTCAGTAAGAAGAGACAGTCTTCTTGTACAAAAATCGGCATTGTGCCTTTCGTATTTAATTCCGATGCAATTTCTGTGTTTCATCGTCAATAAGAAGGTCCAAGGGATATAGGAAACCTGGAGTGAATCATCGGAATCTATAACTAGTGTCACAGGAATGGTTCAAACATAGACAGTAAGAAGAGTCAGTATTCTTGTACATAACATGGCATTGTGGCTTTTTATTTAATTCCGATGCAATATCTGTGTTTCATCGTCAACAAGAAGGTCCAAGGGATACAGTAAACCTGGAGTGAAGCATTGGAATCTATAACTAGTGTCACAGGAATGGTTCAAAACATAGACAGTAGGAAGAGTCAGTATTCTTGTACTTAAGTCGGCATTGTGCCTTTTGTATTTAATTCCGATGCAATTTCTGTGTTTCATCTTCAATAAGTAGGTCCAAGGGATACAGTAAACATGAAGTGAAGCATCAGAGTCTATAACTAGTGTCACACGAATGGTTCAAAACATAGTCAGTGGGAAGAGTCAGTCTTCTTGTACTTAAATCGGCATTGTGCCTTTTGTATTTAATTCCGATGCAATTTCTGTGTTTCATCGTCAATAAGAAAGTCAGAGGGATACAGTAATCCTGAAGTGAAGCATCGGAATCTATAACTAGTGTCAGAGGAATGGTTCAAAATATAGACAGTAAGAAGAGTCAGTCTTTTTGTACTTAAGTCGGCATTGTGCCTTTTGTATTTAATTCCGATGAAATTTCAGTGTTTCATCGTCAATAAGTAGGTAAAAGGGATCCAGTAAACCTGAAGTGAAGCACCGGAATCTATAACTAGTGTCACAGAAATGGTTCAAAACATAGTCAGTAAGAAGAGTCAGTCTTCTTGTACTTAAGTCGCCAATGTGCCTTTTGTATTAAATTCCGATGCAATTTCTGTGTTTAATCGTCAATAAGAAGGTACAAAGAATACAGTAATCCTGGAGTGAAGCATCGGAATCTGTAACTAGTGTCACAGGAATGGTTCAAACATAGACAGTAAGATGAGTCAGTCTTCTTGTACTTATGTCGGCATTGTGCCTTTTTTATTTAATTCCGATGCAATTTCTGTGTTTCATCGTCAATAAGATGGGCCAAGGGATACAGTAAACCTAGAGTGAAGCATCGGTATCTATTACTAGTGTCACAGGAATGGTTCAAACATAGACAGTAAGGAGAGTCAGTCTTCTTGTACTTAATTCGGCATTGTGCCTTTTGTATTTAATTCCGATACAATTTCTGTGTTTCATCGTCAATAAGAAAGTCAGAGGGATACAGAAAATCTGAAGTGAAGCTTCGGAATCTATAACTAGTGTCACAGGATCGGTTCAAAACATAGTCAGTAAGAAGAGACAGTCTTCTTGTACTAAAGTCGGCATTGTGCCATTTGTATTTAATTCCGATGCAATTTCTGTGTTTCATCGTCAATAAGTAGGTAAAAGGGATCCAGTAAACCTGAAGTGAAGCACCGGAATCTATAACTAGTGTCACAGGAATGGTTCAAAACATAGTCAGTAAGAAGAGTCAGTCTTCTTGTACTTAAGTCGCCATTGTGCCTTTTGTATTAAATTCCGATGCAATTTCTGTGTTTAATCGTCAATAAGAAGGTACAAAGGATACAGTAATCCTGGAGTGAAGCAACGCAATCTATAACTAGTGTCACAGGGATGGTTCAAAACATAGACAGTAAGAAGAGTCAGTATTCTTGTACTTAAGTCGGCATTGTGCCTCTTGTATTTAATTCCGATGCAATTTCTGTGTTTCATCGTCAATAAGAAGGTCCAAGGGATACAGTAAACCTGAAGTGAAGCATCAGAATCTATAACTAGTGTCACAGGAATAGTTCAATACATAGTCAGTAAGAAGAGTCAGTCTTCTAGTACGTAAGTGGGCATTGCGCCTTTTGTATTTAATTCCGATGGAATTTCTGTGTTTCATCGTCAATAAGGAGGTCCAAGGGATGCAGTAAACCTGGAGTGAAGCACCGGAATCCATAACTAGTGTCACAGGAATGGTTCAAAACATAGTCAGTAAGAAGAGTCAGTCTTCTTGTACTTAAGTCGGCATTGTGCCTTTCATATTAATTTCCGATGCAATTTCTGTATTTCATCGTCAATAAGAAGGCCAAGGGATACAGTAAACCGGGAGTGAAGCATCGAAATCTATAACTAGTGTCACAGGAATGGTTCAAAACATAGTCAGTAAGAAGAGTCAGTCTTCTTGTACTTAAGTCGGCATTGTACCTTTTGTATTTAATTCCGATGCAATTTCAGTGTTTCATCGTCAATAAGAAGGTCCAAGGGATACAGTAAACCTGGAGTGAAGCATCGGAACCTATAACTAGTGCCTCAGCGATGGTTCAAAGCATAGTCAGTAAGAAGAGCAGTCATCTTGTACTTAAGTCGGCATTGTGCCTTTTGTATTTAATTCCGATGCAATTTCTGTGTTTGATCGTCAACAAGATGGCCCAAGGGATACAGTAAACCTGGAATGAAGCATCGGAATCTAAAACTAGTGTCACAGGAATGGTTCAAATCATAGACAGTAGGAAGAGTCAGACTTTTTGTACTTAAGTCGGCATTGTGCTTTTTGTATTAAATTCCGAAGCAATTTCTGTGTTTCATCGTCAATAAGAAGGTCCAAGGGATACAGCAAACATGAAGTGAAGCATCGGAATGTATAGCTAGTGTCACAGGAAAGGTTCAAACATAGACAGTAAGAAGTGTCAGTCATCTTGTACTTAAGTCGGCATTGTGCCTTTTGTATTTATTTCCGATGTAATTTCTGTGTTTCATCGTCAATAAGAAGGTCCAAGGGATACAGTAAGCCTGAAGTGAAGCATCAGAATCGATAACTAGTGTCACAGGAATGGTTCAAAGCATAGTCAGTAAGAAGAGTCAGTCTACTTGTACTTAAGTCGGCATTGTACCTTTTGTATTTATTTCCGATGCAATGTCTGTGTTTCATCGTCAATAGGAAGGTCCAAGGGATACAGTAAACCTGGAGTGAAGCATCGGAATCTATAACTAGTGTCACAGGGATGTTTCAAAACATAGACAGTAAGAAGTGTCAGTATTCTTGTACTTAAGTCGGCATTGTGCCTTTGTATTTAATTCCGATGCAATTTCTGTGTTTCATCGTCAATAAGAAGGTGCAAGGGAAACAGTAAACCTGGAGTGAAGCATCGGAATCTATAACTAGTGTCTCAGCGATGGTTCAAAACATAGACAGTAAGAAGAGTCAGACTTCTTGTAATTAAGTCGGCATTGTGCTTTTTGTATATAGTTCCGTTGCAATTTCTGTGCTTCATCGTCAATAAGAAGGTCAGAGGTAATCAGTAAACCTGAAGTTAAGAATCGGAATCTATAACTACTCTCACAGGAACAGTTCAAAACATAGTCAGTAAGAAGGGTCAGTCTTCTTGTACTCAAGTCGGCATTGTACCTTTTGTATTTAATTCGGAAATATTCTATGTCTTTCATCTTCAATAAGAAGGTCCAAGTGATACAGCAAACCTGAAGTGAAGCATCGGAATCTATAACTAGTGTCACAGGAATGGTTCAAAACATAGACTGTAGGAAGAGTCAGTCTTCTTGTACTTAAGTCGGCATTGGCTTTTTGTATTCAATTACGATGCAATTTCTGTGTTTAATCGTCAATAAGAAGGTAATAGGGATACAGTAAAAGTGTAGTGAAGCATCGGAATCTATAACTAGTGACATAGGAATGGTTCAAAGTATAGATCGTAAGAGGAGTCCGTATTCTTGTACTTAAGTCGGCATTGTGCCTTTTGTATTTAATTCCGAGGCAATTTCTGTGTTTCATCGTCATTAATAAGGTAATAGGGATACAGTAAACCTGAAGTGAAGCATCGGAATCTATAACTAGTGTCACAGGAATGGTTCAAACATAGACAGTAAGAGGAGTCAGTATTCTTGTACTAAGTCGGCATTGTGCCTTTTGTATTTAATTCCGATCCAATTTCTGTGTTTCATCGTCATTAATAAGGTCAGAGGGATACAGTAAACCTGAAGAGAAGCATCGGAATCTATAACTAGTGTCACAGGAATGGTTCAAAACATAGTCAGTAAGAAGAGTCAGTCTTCTTGTACTTAAGTCGGCATTGTGCCTTTTCTATTTAATTCCGATGCAATTTCTGTGTTTCATCGCCAATAAGTAGGTCCAAGGGATACAGTAAACGTGAAGTGAAGCATCTAAATCTATAACTAGTGTCACAGGAATGGTTCAAAACATAGTCAGTAAGAAGAGTCAGTCTTCTTGTACTAAAGTCGGCAATGTGCCTTTTGTATTTAATTCCGATGCTATTTCTGTGTTTCATCGCCAATAAGAACGTCCAAGGGATACAGTAAACCTGGAGTGAAGTATCGGAATCTATAACTAGTGTCACAGGGATGGTTCAAAACATAGACAGTAAGAAGAGTCAGTATTCTAGTACTTAAGTCGGCATTGTGCCTTTTGTATTTAATTCCGATGCAATTTCTGTTTTTTATCGTCAATAAGTAGGTCCAAGGGATCCATTAAACCTGAAGTGAAGCACCGGAATCTATAACTAGTGTCACAGGAATAGTTCAAAACATAGTCAGTAAGAAGAGTCAGTCTTCTTGTACTTAAGTCGCCATTGTGCCTTTTGTATTAAATTCCGTTGCAATTTCTGTGCTTCTTCGTCATCAAGAAGGTCCAAGGGATACAGTAAACCTGGAGCGAAGCATCGGAATCTATAACTAGTGTCACAGGAATGGTTCCAATCATAGACAGTAAGAGGAGTCAGTCTTCTTGTCCTTAATTCGGCACTGTGAATTTTGGATTTAATTCCGATGCAATTTCTGTGTTTCATCAGAAATAAGAAGGTCAGAGGGATACAGTAAACCTGAAGTGAAGCATCGGAATCCATAACTAGTATCACAGGATTGGTTGAAAACATAGACAGTAAGAAGAGTCCGTCTTCTTGTACTTAATTCGGCATTGTGCCTTTTGTATTTAATTCCGACGCAATTTCTGTGTTTCATCGTCAACATGAACGTCAGCGGGATACAGTAAATCTGAAGTGAAGCATCGGAATCTATAACTAGTGTCACAGGAATGGTTCAAAACATAGTCAGTATGAAGAGTCAGTCTTCTTGTACTAAAGTCGGCATTGTGCCTTTTGTATTTTAAGTCAGGTGCAATTTCTGTGTTTCATCGTCAATAAGAAGATCCAAGCGATACAGTAAACCTGGAGTGAAGCATCGGAATCTATAACTAGTGTCACAGGGATGGTTCAAAACACAGACAGTAAGAAGAGTCAGTATTCTTGTACTTAAGTCGGCATTGTGTCTCTTGTATTTAATTCCGATGCAATTTCTGTGTTTCATCTTCAATAAGAAGGTGCAAGGGATACAGTAAACCTGAAGAGAAGCATCAGAGTCTATAACTAGAGTCACAGGAATGGTTCAAAACATAGTCAGTAAGAAGAGTCAGACTTCTTGTACTTAAGTCGGCATTGCGCCTTTTGTATTTAATTCCGATGAAATTTCTGTGTTTCACAGCCTATAAGAAGGTCCAAGGGATTCAGTAAACCTTAAGTGAAGCATCGGAATCTATAACTAGTGTCACAGGAATGGTTCAAAACATAGATAGTAAGAAGAGTCAGTCTTCTTGTACTTAAGTCGGCATTGTGCCTTTTGTATTTAATTCTGATGCAATTTCTGTGTTTCATCGTCAATAAGAAGATCCAAGGGATACATTATACGTGAAGTGAAGTACCTAAATCTATAACTAGTGTCACAGGAATGGTTCAATACATAGACAGAAGAAGAGTCAGTCTTCTTGTACTTAAGTCGGCATTGTGCCTTTTGTATATAATACCGATGCAATTTCTGTGTTTCATCGTCAATAAGAAGGGCAGATTGATACAGTAAACATGTAGTGAAGCATCGGAATCTATAACTAGTGTCACAGGCATGGTTCAAAACACAGACAGTAGGAAGAGTCTGTCTTCTTATACTTAAGTCGGCTTTGTGCCTTTTCTATTTAATTCCGATGCAATTGCTGTGTTTCATCGTCAATAAGAAGAGCCAAGGGGTACAGTAAACCTGAAGTGAAGCATCGGAATCTATAACTAGTGTCACAGGAATGGTTCAAGACATAGTCAGTAAGAAGAGTCAGTCTTCTTGTACTAAAGTCGGCATTGTGCCTTTTGTATTTAATTCCGATGCAATTTCTGTGTTTCATCGTCAATAAGAAGGTCCAAGGGATACAGTAAACCTGGAGTGAAGTATCGGAATCTATAACTAGTGTCACAGGGATGGTTCAAAACATAGACAGTAAGAAGAATCAGTATTCATGTACTTAAGTCGGCATTGTGCCTTTTGTATTTAATTCCGATGCAATTTCTGTGTTTCATCGTCAATAAGTAGGTCCAAGGGATCCATTAAACCTGAAGTGAAGCACCGGAAACTATAACTAGTGTCACAGGAATGGTTGAAAACATAGTCAGTAAGAAGAGTCAGTCGTCTTGTACTTAAGTCGCCATTATGCCTTTTGCATTAAATTCCGATACAATTTCTGTGTTTGATCGTCAATAAAAAGGTCCAAGGGATACAGTAAACCTGGAGTGAAGCATCGGAATCTATAACTAGTGTCACAGGAATGGTTCAAAACATAGACAGTAAGAAGAGTCAGTCTTCTTGTACTTAATTCGGCACTGTGCCTTTTGGATTTAATTCCGATGCAATTTCTGCGTTTCATCAGAAATAAGAAGGTCAGAGGGATACAGTAAACCTGAAGTGAAGCATCGGAATCTATAACTAGTATCACAGGAATGGTTCAAAACATAGACAGTAAGAAGAGTCAGTTTTCTTGTACTTAATTCGGCATTGTGCCTTTTGTATTTAATTCCGACGCAATTTCTGTGTTTCATCGTCAATAAGAACGTCAGCGGGATACAGTAAATCTGAAGTGAAGCATCGGAATCTATAACTATTGTCACAGGAATGGTTCAAACATAGTCAGTAAGAAGAGTCAGTCTTCTTGTACTAAAGTCGGCATTGTGCCTTTTGTATTTAATTCCGATGCAATTTCTGTGTTTCATCGTCAATAAGAAGATCCAAGGGATAGAGTAAACCTGGAGTGAAGTATCGGAATCTATAACTAGTGTCACAGGGATGGTTCAAAAGATAGACAGTAAGAAGAGTCAGTAATCATGTACTTAAGTCGGCATTGTGCCTTTTGTATTTAATTCCGATGCAATTTCTGTGTTTCATCTTCAATGAGAAGGTCCAAGGGATACAGTAAACCTGAAGTGAAACATCAGAGTCTATAACTAGTGTCACAGGAATGGTTCAAAACATAGTGAGTAAGAAGAGTCAGTCTTCTTGTACTTAAGTCGGCATTGTGCCATTTCTATTTAATTCCGATGCAATTTCTGTGTTTCATCTTCAATAGGAAGGTCCAAGGGATACAGTAAACCTGAAGTGAAGCATCAGAGTCTATAACTAGTGACACAGGAATGGTTCAAAACATAGACAGTAAAAAGAGTCAGTCTTCTTGTACTTAAGTCGGCATTGTGCCTTTTTTTTTTAATTCCGATGCAATTTCTGTGTTTGATCGTCAATAAGAAGGGCCAAGGGATACAGTAAACCTGAAGTGAAGCATCGGAATCTATAACTAGTGTCACAGGAATGGTTCAAAACATAGTCAGTAAGAAGAGTCAGTCTTCTTGTCCTTAAGTCGGCATTGTGCCTTTTGTATTTAATTCCGATGCAATTTCTGTGTTTCATCGTCAATAAGAAGGTCCAAGGGACACAGCAAACCTGAAGTGAAGCATCGGAATGTATAACTAGTGTCACAGGAAAGGTTCAAACATAGACAGTAAGAAGTGTCAGTCATCTTGTACTTAAGACCTCATTGTACCTTTTGTATTTATTTCCGATGCAATTTCTGTGTTTCATCGTCAATAAGAAGGTAATAGGGATACAGTAAACCTGAAGTGAAGCATCGGAATCTATAACTAGTGTCACAGGAATGGTTCAAACATAGACAGTAAGAGGAGTCAGTATTCTTGTACTAAGTCGGCATTGTGCCTTTTGTATTTAATTCCGATCCAATTTCTGTGTTTCATCGTCATTAATAAGGTCAGAGGGATACAGTAAACCTGAAGAGAAGCATCGGAATCTATAACTAGTGTCACAGGAATGGTTCAAAACATAGTCAGTAAGAAGAGTCAGTCTTCTTGTACTTAAGTCGGCATTGTGCCTTTTCTATTTAATTCCGATGCAATTTCTGTGTTTCATCGCCAATAAGTAGGTCCAAGGGATACAGTAAACGTGAAGTGAAGCATCTAAATCTATAACTAGTGTCACAGGAATGGTTCAAAACATAGTCAGTAAGAAGAGTCAGTCTTCTTGTACTAAAGTCGGCAATGTGCCTTTTGTATTTAATTCCGATGCTATTTCTGTGTTTCATCGCCAATAAGAAGGTCCAAGGGATACAGTAAACCTGGAGTGAAGTATCGGAATCTATAACTAGTGTCACAGGGATGGTTCAAAACATAGACAGTAAGAAGAGTCAGTATTCTAGTACTTAAGTCGGCATTGTGCCTTTTGTATTTAATTCCGATGCAATTTCTGTTTTTTATCGTCAATAAGAAGGTCCAAGGGATCCATTAAACCTGAAGTGAAGCACCGGAATCTATAACTAGTGTCACAGGAATAGTTCAAAACATAGTCAGTAAGAAGAGTCAGTCTTCTTGTACTTAAGTCGCCATTGTGCCTTTTGTATTAAATTCCGTTGCAATTTCTGTGCTTCTTCGTCATCAAGAAGGTCCAAGGGATACAGTAAACCTGGAGCGAAGCATCGGAATCTATAACTAGTGTCACAGGAATGGTTCCAATCATAGACAGTAAGAGGAGTCAGTCTTCTTGTCCTTAATTCGGCACTGTGAATTTTGGATTTAATTCCGATGCAATTTCTGTGTTTCATCAGAAATAAGAAGATCAGAGGGATACAGTAAACCTGAAGTGAAGCATCGGAATCCATAACTAGTATCACAGGATTGGTTGAAAACATAGACAGTAAGAAGAGTCCGTCTTCTTGTACTTAATTCGGCATTGTGCCTTTTGTATTTAATTCCGATGCAATTTCTGTGTTTCATCGTCAATATGAACGTCAGCGGGATACAGTAAATCTGAAGTGAAGCATCGGAATCTATAACTAGTGTCACAGGAATGGTTCAAAACATAGTCAGTATGAAGAGTCAGTCTTCTTGTACTAAAGTCGGCATTGTGCCTTTTGTATTTTAAGTCCGGTGCAATTTCTGTGTTTCATCGTCAATAAGAAGATCCAAGCGATACAGTAAACCTGGAGTGAAGCATCGGAATCTATAACTAGTGTCACAGGGATGGTTCAAAACACAGACAGTAAGAAGAGTCAGTATTCTTGTACTTAAGTCGGCATTGTGCCTTTTGTATTTAATTCCGATGCAATTTCTGTGTTTCATCTTCAATAAGAAGGTGCAAGGGATACAGTAAACCTGAAGAGAAGCATCAGAGTCTATAACTAGAGTCACAGGAATGGTTCAAAACATAGTCAGTAAGAAGAGTCAGACTTCTTGTACTTAAGTCGGCATTGCGCCTTTTGTATTTAATTCCGATGAAATTTCTGTGTTTCACAGCCTATAAGAAGGTCCAAGGGATTCAGTAAACCTTAAGTGAAGCATCGGAATCTATAACTAGTGTCACAGGAATGGTTCAAAACATAGATAGTAAGAAGAGTCAGTCTTCTTGTACTTAAGTCGGCATTGTGCCTTTTGTATTTAATTCTGATGCAATTTCTGTGTTTCATCGTCAATAAGAAGATCCAAGGGATACATTATACGTGAAGTGAAGCACCTAAATCTATAACTAGTGTCACAGGAATGGTTCAATACATAGACAGAAGAAGAGTCAGTCTTCTTGTACTTAAGTCGGCATTGTGCCTTTTGTATATAATACCGATGCAATTTCTGTGTTTCATCGTCAATAAGAAGGGCAGATTGATACAGTAAACATGTAGTGAAGCATCGGAATCTATAACTAGTGTCACAGGCATGGTTCAAAACACAGACAGTAGGAAGAGTCTGTCTTCTTATACTTAAGTCGGCTTTGTGCCTTTTCTATTTAATTCCGATGCAATTGCTGTGTTTCATCGTCAATAAGAAGAGCCAAGGGATACAGTAAACCTGAAGTGAAGCATCGGAATCTATAACTAGTGTCACAGGAATGGTTCAAGACATAGTCAGTAAGAAGAGTCAGTCTTCTTGTACTAAAGTCGGCATTGTGCCTTTTGTATTTAATTCCGATGCAATTTCTGTGTTTCATCGTCAATAAGAAGGTCCAAGGGATACAGTAAACCTGGAGTGAAGTATCGGAATCTATAACTAGTGTCACAGGGATGGTTCAAAACATAGACAGTAAGAAGAATCAGTACTCATGTACTTAAGTCGGCATTGTGCCTTTTGTATTTAATTCCGAGGCAATTTCTGCGTTTCATCGTCAATAAGTAGGTCCAAGGGATCCATTAAACCTGAAGTGAAGCACCGGAAACTATAACTAGTGTCACAGGAATGGTTGAAAACATAGTCAGTAAGAAGAGTCAGTCGTCTTGTACTTAAGTCGCCATTATGCCTTTTGCATTAAATTCCGATACAATTTCTGTGTTTGATCGTCAATAAAAAGGTCCAAGGGATACAGTAAACCTGGAGTGAAGCATCGGAATCTATAACTAGTGTCACAGGAATGGTTCAAAACATAGACAGTAAGAAGAGTCAGTCTTCTTGTACTTAATTCGGCACTGTGCCTTTTGGATTTAATTCCGATGCAATTTCTGCGTTTCATCAGAAATAAGAAGGTCAGAGGGATACAGTAAACCTGAAGTGAAGCATCGGAATCTATAACTAGTATCACAGGAATGGTTCAAAACATAGACAGTAAGAAGAGTCAGTTTTCTTGTACTTAATTCGGCATTGTGCCTTTTGTATTTAATTCCGACGCAATTTCTGTGTTTCATCGTCAATAAGAACGTCAGCGGGATACAGTAAATCTGAAGTGAAGCATCGGAATCTATAACTATTGTCACAGGAATGGTTCAAACATAGTCAGTAAGAAGAGTCAGTCTTCTTGTACTAAAGTCGGCATTGTGCCTTTTGTATTTAATTCCGATGCAATTTCTGTGTTTCATCGTCAATAAGAAGATCCAAGGGATAGAGTAAACCTGGAGTGAAGTATCGGAATCTATAACTAGTGTCACAGGGATGGTTCAAAAGATAGACAGTAAGAAGAGTCAGTAATCATGTACTTAAGTCGGCATTGTGCCTTTTGTATTTAATTCCGATGCAATTTCTGTGTTTCATCTTCAATGAGAAGGTCCAAGGGATACAGTAAACCTGAAGTGAAACATCAGAGTCTATAACTAGTGTCACAGGAATGGTTCAAAACATAGTGAGTAAGAAGAGTCAGTCTTCTTGTACTTAAGTCGGCATTGTGCCATTTCTATTTAATTCCGATGCAATTTCTGTGTTTCATCTTCAATAGGAAGGTCCAAGGGATACAGTAAACCTGAAGTGAAGCATCAGAGTCTATAACTAGTGACACAGGAATGGTTCAAAACATAGACAGTAAAAAGAGTCAGTCTTCTTGTACTAAAGTCGGCAATGTGCCTTTTTTTTAAATTCCGATGCAATTTCTGTGTTTGATCGTCAATAAGAAGGGCCAAGGGATACAGTAAACCTGAAGTGAAGCATCGGAATCTATAAGTAGTGTCACAGGAATGGTTCAAAACATAGTCAGTAAGAAGAGTCAGTCTTCTTGTACTAAAGTCGGCAATGTGCCTTTTGTATTTAATTCCGATGCAATTTCTGTGTTTCATCGTCAAAAAGAAGGTCCAAGGGATACAGAAAACCTGGAGTGAAGTATCGGAATCTATAACTAGTGTCACAGGGATGGTACAAAACATAGACAGTAAGAAGAGTCAGTATTTATGTACTTAAGTCGGCATTGTGCCTTTTGTATTTAATTCCGATGCAATTTCTGTGTTTCACCGTCAATAAATAGGTCCAAGGGATCCATTAAACCTGAAGTGAAGCACCGGAATCTATAACTAGTGTCACAGGAAAGGTTCAAAACACAGTCAGTAAGAAAAGTCAGTCTTCTTGTACTTAATTCGGCACTGTGCCTTTTGGATTTAATACCGATGCAATTTCTGTGATTCATCAGAAATAAGAAGGTCAGAGGGATACAGTAAACCTGAATTGAAGCATCGGAATCTATAACTAGTATCACAGGAATGGCTCAAAACATAGACAGTAAGAAGAGTCTGTCTTCTTGTACTTAATTCGGCATTGTGCCTTTTGTAATTAATTCCGACGCAATTTCTGTGTTTCATCGTCAATAAGAACGTCAGCGGGATACAGTAAATCTGAAGTGAAGCTTCGGAATCTATAACTATTGCCACAGGAATGGTTCAAAACATAGTCTGTAAGAAGATTCAGTCTTCTTGTACTAAAGTTGGCATTGTGCCTTTTGTATTTAATTCCGATGCAATTTCTGTGTTTCATCGTCAATAAGAAGATCCAAGGGATAGAGTAAACCTGGAGTGAAGCATCGGAATCTATAACTAGTGTCACAGGGATGGTTCAAAACATAGACAGTAAGAAGAGTCAGAATTCTTGTACTTAAGTCGGCATTGTGCCTTTTGTATTTAATTCCGATGCAATTCCTGTGTTTCACATTCAATAGGAAGGTCCAAGGGATACAGTAAACCTGAAGTGAAGCATCAGAGTCTATAACTAGTGTCACCGGAATGGTTCAAAAGATAGACAGTAAAAAGAGTCAGTCTTCTTGTACTTAAGTCGGCATTGTGCCTTTTTTATTCAATTCCGATGCAATTTCTGTGTTTGATCGACATTAAGAAGGACCAAGGGGTACAGTAAACCTGGAGTGAAGCATCGGAATCTATAACTAGTGTCACAGGAATGGTTCATAGCATCGACAGTAAGAAGAAACAGTCTTCTTGTACTTAATTCGGCATTGTGCCTTTAGTATTTAATTCCGATGCAATTTCTGTGTGTCATCGTCAATAAGAAGGTCAGAGGGATACAGTAAATCTGAAGTGAAGCATCGGAAACTATAACTAGTGTCGCAGGAACATTTAAAAACATAGTCAGTAAGAAGAGTCAGTCTTCTTGTACTTATGTCGGCATTGTGCCATTTGTATTTAATTCCGATGCAATTTCTGTGTTTCATCGTCAATAAGAAGGTGCAAGGGATACAGTAAACCTGAAGTGAAGCATCAGAATCTATAACTAGTGTCACAGGAATGGTTCAAAACATTGACAGTAAGAAGAGTCAGTCTTTTTGTACTTAAGTCGGCATTGTGCCTTTTGTATTTAATTCCGATGAAATTTCTGTGTTTCATCGTCAATAAGTAGGTAAGAGGGATCCAGTAAACCTGAAGTGAAGCACCGGAATGTATAACTAGTGTCACAGGAATGGTTCAAAACATAGTCAGTAAGAAGAGTCAGTCTTCTTGAACTTAAGTCGCCATTGTGCCTTTTGTATTAAATTCCGATGCAATTTCTGTGTTTAATAGTCAATAAGAAGGTACAAAGGATACAGTAATCCTGGAGTGAAGCATCGCAATCTATAACTAGTGTCACAGGAATGGTTCAAAACATAGACAGTAAGCAGAGTCAGTCTTCTAGTTCTTCATTCGGCACTGTGCCTTTTGGATTTAATTCCGATGCAATTTCTGTGTTTCATCGTCAATAAGAAGGTCAGAGGGATACAGTAATCCTGAAGTGAAGCATCGGAATCTATAACTAGTGTCACAGGAATGGTTCAAAACATAGACAGTAAAAAGAGTCAGTATTCTTGTACTTAAGTCGGCATTGCGCCTTTTGTATTTAATTCCGAGGCAATTTCTGTGTTTCATCGTCAATAATAAGGTCCAAGGGATACAGTAAACCTGAAGTGAAACATCAGAATCAATAACTAGTGTCACAGGAATGGTTCAAAACATAGTCAGTAAGAAGAGACAGTCTTCTTGTACTTAAGTCGGCATTGTGCCTTTTGTATTTAATTCCGATGCAGTTTCTGTGTTTCATCGTCAATAAGAAGGTCCAAGGCATACAGTAAACCTGAAGTGAAGCATCGGAATCTATAACTAGTGTCACATGAATGGTTCAAAACATAGTCGGTTAGAGGAGTCAGTCTTCTTGTACTTAAGTCGCCATTGTTCCTTTTGTATTTAATTCCGATTCAATTTCTGTGTTTCATCGTCAATAAGTAGGTCCAAGGGATCCATTAAACCTGAAGTGAAGCACCGGAATCTATAACTAGTGTCACAGGAATGGTTCAAAACACAGTCAGTAAGAAGAGTCAGTCGTCTTGTACTTAAGTCGCCATTGTCCCTTTTGTATTAAATTCCGATGCAATTTCTGTGTTTCATCGTCAATAAAAAGGTCCAAGGGATACAGTAAACCTGGAGTGAAGCATCGGAATCTATAACTAGTGTCACAGGAATGGTTCAAAACATAGACAGTAAGAAGAGTCAGTCTTCTTGTACTTAATTCGGCACTGTGCCTTTTGGATTTAATTCCGATGCAATTTCTGTGTTTCATCAGAAATAAGATGGTCAGAGGGATACAGTAAACCTGAAGTGAAGCATCGGAATCTATAACTAGTATCACAGGAATGGTTCAAAACATAGACAGTAAGAAGAGTCAGTCTTCTTGTACTTAATTCGGCATTGTGATTTTTTTTTTAAATTCCGATGCAATTTATGTGTTTGATCGTCAATAAGAAGGTCCAAGGGGTACAGTAAACGTGGAGTGATGCATCGGAATCTATAACTAGTGTCACAGGAATGGTTCAAAACATAGTCAGTATGAAGAGTCAGTCTTCTTGTATTTAGTTCGGCATTGTGCCTTTAGTACTTAATTCCGATGCAATTTCTGTGTGTCATCGCCAATAAAAAGGTCAGAGGGATACAGTAAATCTGAAGTGAAGCATCGGAAACTATAACTAGTGTCGCAGGAATAGTTCAAAACATAGTCAGTAAGAAGAGTCAGTCTTCTTGTACTTAAGTCGGCATTGTGCCATTTGTGTTTAATTCCGAAGCAATTTCTGTGTTTCATCGTCAATAAGAGGGTGCAAGGGATACAGTAAACCTGAAGTGAAGCATCAGAATCGATAACAAGTGTCACAGGAATGGTTCAAAACATAGTCGGTAAGAAGAGTCAGTCTTCTTGTACTTAATTCGGCATTGTGCCTTTTGTATTTAATTCCGATGCAATTTCTGTGTTTCGTCGTCAATAAGATGGTACAAGGGATACAGTAAACCTGAAGTGAAGCATCAGAATCGATAACAAGTGTCACAGGAATGGTTCAAAACATAGTCGGTAAGAAGAGTCAGTCTTCTTGTACTTAATTCGGCATTGTGCTTCATGTATTTAATTCCGATGCAATTTCTGTGTTTCATCGTCAATAAGAAGGTAATAGGGATACAGTAAACCTGAAGTGAAGCATCGGAATCTATAACTAGTGTCACAGGAATGGTTCAAAGCATAGACAGTAAAAAGAGTCAGTATTCTTGTACTTAAGTCGGCATTGTGCCTTTTGTATTTAATTCCAAAGCAATTTCTGTGTTTCATCGTCAATAATAAGGTCCAAGGGATACAGTAAACCATGAGTGAAGCATCGGAATCTATAACTAGTGTCACAGGAATGGTTCAAAACATAGTCAGTAAGAAGAGTCCGTCTTCCTGTACTGAAGTCGGCATTGTGCCTTTTGTATTTAATTCCGATGCAATTTCTGTGTTTCATCGTCAATAAGAAGGTCCAAGGGATACAGTAAACCTGGAGTGAAGTATCGGAATCTATAACTAGTGTCACAGGGATAATTCAAAACATTGACAGTAAGAAGAGTCAGTATTCTTGTACGTATGTCGGCATTGTGCCTTTTGTATTTAATTCCGATGCAATTTCTGTGTTTCATCGTCAATAAGTAGGTCCGAGGGATCCATTAAACCTGAAGTGAAGCACCGGAATCTATAACTAGTGTCACAGGAATGGTTCAAGTCATAGTCAGTTAGAAGAGTCAGTCTTCTTGTACCTAAGTCGCCATTGTGCCTTTTGTATTAAATTCCGATGCAATTTCTGAGTTTCATCGTCAATAAGAATGTCCAAGGGATACAGTAAGCATGGAGTGAAGCATCGGAATTTATAACTAGTGTCACAGGAATGGTTCAAAGCATAGACAGTAAGAAGAGTCAGTCTTCTTGTACTTAATTCGGCATTGTGCCTTTTGTATTTAATTCCGACGCAAATTCTGTGTTTCATCGTCAATAAGAACGTCAGCGGGATACAGTAAATCTGAAGTGAAGCTTCGGAATCCATAACTAGTGTCACAGGAATGGTTCAAAACATAGTCGGTTAGAAGAGTCAGTCTTCTTGTACTTAAGTCGCCATTGTGCCTTTTGTATTAAATTCCGACGCAATTTCTGTGTTTCATCGTCAACAAGAAGGTTCAAGTATACAGCAAACCTGAAGTGAAGCATCGGAATCTATAACTAGTGTCACAGGAATGGTTCAAAACACAGTCAGTAAGAAGAGTCAGTCGTCCTGTACTTATGTCGCCATTGTGCCTTTTGTATTATATTCCGATGCAATTTCTGTGTTTCATCGTCAATAAAAAGGTCCAAGGGATACAGTAAACCTGGAGTGAAGCATCGAAATCTATAACTAGTGTCACAGGAATGGTTCAAAACATAGACAGTAAGAAGAGTCAGTCTTCTTGTACTTAATTCGGCACTGTGCCTTTTGGATTTAATTCCGATGCAATTACTGTGTTTCATCAGAAATAGGAAGGTCAGAGGGATACAGTAAACCTGAAGTGAAGCATCAGAATCTATAACTAGTGTCACAGGAATGGTTCAAAACATAGTCAGTAAGAAGAGTCAGTCTTCTTGTACTTAAGACGGCATTGTGCCTTTTGTATTTAATTCCGATGCAATTTCTGTGTTTCATCGTCAATAAGAAGGTCCAAGGGATACAGTTAACCTGAAGTGAAACATCGGAATCTATAACTAGTGTCACATGAATGGTTCAAAACATAGTCGGTTAGAAGAGTCAGTCTTCTTGTACTTAAGTCGCCATTGTGCCTTTTGTATTTAATTCCGATGCAATTTCTGTGTTTCATCGTCAATAAGAAGGTCCAAGGGATACAGTAAACCTGGAGTGATGCATCGGAATCTATAACTAGTGATACAGGGATGGTTGAAAACATAGACAGTAAGAAAAGTCAGTAATCTTGTACTTAAGTCGGCATTGTGCCTTTTGTATTTAATTCCGATGCAATTTCTGTGTTTCATCGTCAATAAGAAGGTCCAAGGGATACAGTAAACCTGAAGTGAAGCACCGGAATCTATAACTAGTGTCACAGGCATGGTTCAAAACATAGTCAGTAAGAAGAGTCAGTCTTCTTGTACTTAATTCGGCATTGTGCCTTTAGTATTTAATTCCGATGCAATTTCTGTGTTTCATCGTCAATAAGAAGGTCCAAGGGTTACACTAAAACCTGGAGTGAAGTATCAGAATCTATAACTAGTGTCACAGGGATGATTCCAAACATTGACAGTAAGAAGAGTCAGTATTCTTGTACTTAAGTCGGCATCGTGCCTTTTGTATTTAATTCCGATGCAATTTCTGTGTTTCATCGTCAGTAAGTAGGTCCAAGGATCCATTGAACCAGAAGTCATGCACCGGAATCTATAACTAGTGTCACAGGAATGGTTCAAAGCATAGTCAGTAAGAAGAGTCAGTCTTCTTGTACGTAAGTCGCCATTGTGCCATTTGTATTGAATTCCGATGCAATTTCTGTGTTTCATCGTCAATAAGAATGTCCAAGGGATACAGTAAACCTAGAGTGAAGCATCGGAATTTATAACTAGTGTCACAGGAATGGTTCAAAGCATAGACAGTAAGAAGAGTCAGCCTTCTTGTACTTAATTTGGCATTGTGCCTTTGTATTTAATTCCGACGCAAATTCTGTGTTTCATCGTCAATAAGAACGTCAGCGGGACACAGGAAATCTGAAGTGAAGCTTCGGAATCCATAACTAGTGTCACAGGAATGGTTCAAAACATAGTCAGTAAGAAGAGTCAGTCTTCTAGTACTACAGTCGGCATTGTGCCTTTTGTATTTAATTACGATGCAATTTCTGTGTTTCATCGTCAATAAGAAGATCCAAGGGATACAGTAAACCTGGAGTGAAGCATCGGAATCTATAACTAGTGTCACAGGGATGGTTCTGAACATAGACAGTAAGAAGAGTCAGTATTCTTGTACTTAAGTCGGCTTTGTGCCTTTTGTATTTAATTCCGATGCAATTTCTGTGTTTCATCGTCAATAAGAAGGTCCAAGGGATACAGTAAACCTGAAGTGAAGCATCGGAATATATAACAAGTGTCACAGGAATGGTTCAAGGCATAGACAGTAGGAAGAGTCTGTCTTCTTGTACTTAAAACGGCATTGTGCATTTTCTATTTAATGCGGATGCAATTTCTGTGTTTCATCGTCAATGAGAGGGCCCAAGTGATATAGTAAACCTGGAGTGTAGCATCGGAATCTATAACTAGTGTCACAGGAATGGTTCAAAACATCGACAGTAAGAAGAGTCAGTCTTCTTGTACTTACTTCGGCATTGTGCCTTTAGTATTTCATTCCGATGCAATTTCTTTGTGTCATCGTCAATAAGAAGGTCAGAGGGATACAGAAAATCTGAAGTGAAGCATCGGAATCTATAACTAGTGTCGGAGGAAATGTTCAAAACATAGTCAGTAAGAAGAGTAAGTCTTCTTGTACTTAAGTCGGCATTGTGCCTTTCGTATTAAATTCCGATGCAATTTCTGTGTTTCATCGTCAATAAGAAGGTGCAAGGGATACAGTAAACCTGAAGTGAAGCATCAGAATCGATAACAAGTGTCACAGGAATGGTTCAAAACATAGTCGGTAAGAAGAGTCAGTCTTCTTGTACTTAATTCGGCATTGTGCCTTTTGTATTTAATTCCGATGCAATTTCTGTGTTTCGTCGTCAATAAGATGGTACAAGGGATACAGTAAACGTGAAGTGAAGCATCAGAATCGATAACAAGTGTCACAGGAATGGTTCAAAACATAGTCGGTAAGAAGAGTCAGTCTTCTTGTACTTAATTCGGCATTGTGCTTCATGTATTTAATTCCGATGCAATTTCTGTGTTTCATCGTCAATAGGAAGGTAATAGGGATACAGTAAACCTGAAGTGAAGCATCGGAATCTATAACTAGTGTCACAGGAATGGTTCAAAGCATAGACAGTAAAAAGAGTCAGTATTCTTGTACTTAAGTCGGCATTGTGCCTTTTGTATTTAATTCCGAGGCAATTTCTGTGTTTCATCGTCAATAATAAGGTCCAAGGGATACAGTAAACCATGAGTGAAGCATCGGAATCTATAACTAGTGTCACAGGAATGGTTCAAAACATAGTCAGTAAGAAGAGTCCGTCTTCCTGTACTGAAGTCGGCATTGTGCCTTTTGTATTTAATTCCGATGCAATTTCTGTGTTTCATCGTCAATAAGAAGGTCCAAGGGATACAGTAAACCTGGAGTGAAGTATCGGAATCTATAACTAGTGTCACAGGGATGATTCGAAACATTGACAGTAAGAAGAGTCAGTATTCTTGTACTTATGTCGGCATTGTGCCTTTTGTACTTAATTCCGATGCAATTTCTGTGTTTCATCGTCAATAAGTAGGTCCAAGGGATCCATTAAACCTGAAGTGAAGCACCGGAATCTATAACTAGTGTCACAGGAATGGCTCAAGTCATAGTCAGTAAGAAGAGTCAGTCTTCTTGTACCTAAGTCGCCATTGTGCCTTTTGTATTAAATTCCGATGCAATTTCTGTGTTTCATCGTCAATAAGAATGTCCAAGGGATACAGTAAACATGGAGTGAAGCATCGGAATTTGTAACTAGTGTCACAGGAATGGTTCAAAGCATAGACAGTAAGAAGAGTCAGTCTTCTTGTACTTAATTCGGCATTGTGCCTTTTGTATTTAATTCCGACGCAAATTCTGTGTTTCATCGTCAATAAGAACGTCAGCGGGATACAGTAAATCTGAAGTGAAGCTTCGGAATCCATAACTAGTGTCACAGGAATGGTTCAAAACATAGTCGGTTAGAAGAGTCAGTCTTCTTGTACTTAAGTCGCCATTGTGCCTTTTGTATTTAATTCCGATGCAATTTCTGTGTTTCATCGTCAATAAGTAGGTCCAAGGGATCCATTAAACCTGAAGTGAAGCACCGGAATCTACAACTAGTGTCACAGGAATGGTTCAAAACACAGTCAGTAAGAAGAGTCAGTTGTCTTGTACTTACGTCGAAATTGTGCCTTTTGTATTATATTCCGATGCAATTTCTGTGTTTCATCGTCAATAAAAAGGTCCAAGGGATACCGTAAACCTGGAGTGAAGCATCGGAATCTATAACTAGTGTCACAGGAATGGTTCAAAGCATAGACAGTAAGAAGAGTCAGTCATCTTGTACTTAATTCGGCATTGTGCCTTTTGTATTTAATTCCGACGCAAATTCTGTGTTTCATCGTCAATAAGAACGTCAGCGGGATACAGTAAGTCTGAAGTGAAGCTTCGGAATCCATAACTAGTGTCACAGGAATGGTTCAAAACATAGTCGGTTAGAAGAGTCAGTCTTCTTGCTCTTAAGTCGCCATTGTGCCTTTTGTATTTAATTCCGATGCAATTTCTGTGTTTCATCGTCAATAAGTAAGTCCAAGGGATCCATTAAACCTGAAGTGAAGCACCGGAATCTACAACTAGTGTCACAGGAATGGTTCAAAACACAGTCAGTAAGAAGAGTCAGTCGTCTTGTACTTATGTCGCCATTGTGCCTTTTGTATTATATTCCGATGCAATTTCTGTGTTTCATCGTCAATAAAAAGGTCCAAGGGATACAGTAAACCTGGAGTGAAGCATCGGAATCTATAACTAGTGTCACAGGAATGGTTCAAAACATAGACAGTAAGAAGAGTCAGTCTTCTTGTACTTAATTCGGCACTGTGCCTTTTGGATTTAATTCCGATGCAATTACTGTGTTTCATCAGAAATAGGAAGGTCAGAGGGATACAGTAAACCTGAAGTGAAGCATCAGAATCTATAACTAGTGTCACAGGAATGGTTCAAAACATAGTCAGTAAGAAGAGTCAGTCCACTTGTACTTAAGACGGCATTGTGCCTTTTGTATTTAATTCCGATGCAATTTCTGTGTTTCATCGTCAATAAGAAGGTCCAAGGGATACAGTTAACCTGAAGTGAAGCATCGGAATCTATAACTAGTGTCACATGAATGGTTCAAAACATAGTCGGTTAGAAGAGTCAGTCTTCTTGTACTTAAGTCGCCATTGTGCCTTTTGTATTTAATTCCGATGCAATTTCTGTGTTTCATCGTCAATAAGAAGGTCCAAGGGATACAGTAAACCTGGAGTGATGCATCGGAATCTATAACTAGTGATACAGGGATGGTTCAAAACATAGACAGTAAGAAAAGTCAGTAATCTTGTACTTAAGTCGGCATTGTGCCTTTTGTATTTAATTCCGATGCAATTTCTGTGTTTCATCGTCAATAAGAAGGTCCAAGGGATACAGTAAACCTGAAGTGAAGCACCGGAATCTATAACTAGTGTCACAGGCATGGTTCAAAACATAGTCAGTAAGAAGAGTCAGTCTTCTTGTACTTAATTCGGCATTGTGCCTTTAGTATTTAATTCCGATGCAATTTCTGTGTTTCATCGTCAATAAGAAGGTCCAAGGGTTACACTAAAACCTGGAGTGAAGTATCAGAATCTATAACTAGTGTCATAGGGATGATTCCAAACATTGACAGTAAGAAGAGTCAGTATTCTTGTACCTAAGTCGGCATTGTGCCTTTTGTATTTAATTCCGATGCAATTTCTGTGTTTCATCGTCAGTAAGTAGGTCCAAGGGATCCATTGAACCAGAAGTCATGCACCGGAATCTATAACTAGTGTCACAGGAATGGTTCAAAGCACAGTCAGTAAGAAGAGTCAGTCTTCTTGTACTTAAGTCGCCATTGTGCCATTTGTATTGAATTCCGATGCAATTTCTGTGTTTCATCGTCAATAAGAATGTCCAAGGGATACAGTAAACCTAGAGTGAAGCATCGGAATTTATAACTAGTGTCACAGGAATGGTTCAAAGCATAGACAGTAAGAAGAGTCAGCCTTCTTGTACTTAATTCGGCATTGTGCCTTTGTATTTAATTCCGACGCAAATTCTGTGTTTCATCGTCAATAAGAACGTCAGCGGGACACAGGAAATCTGAAGTGAAGCTTCGGAATCCATAACTAGTGTCACAGGAATGGTTCAAAACATAGTCAGTAAGAAGAGTCAGTCTTCTAGTACTACAGTCGGCATTGTGCCTTTTGTATTTAATTACGATGCAATTTCTGTGTTTCATCGTCAATAAGAAGATCCAAGGGATACAGTAAACCTGGAGTGAAGCATCGGAATCTATAACTAGTGTCACAGGGATGGTTCTGAACATAGACAGTAAGAAGAGTCAGTATTCTTGTACTTAAGTCGGCATTGTGCCTTTTGTATTTAATTCCGATGCAATTTCTGTGTTTCGTCGTCAATAAGATGGTACAAGGGATACAGTAAACGTGAAGTGAAGCATCAGAATCGATAACAAGTGTCACAGGAATGGTTCAAAACATAGTCGGTAAGAAGAGTCAGTCTTCTTGTACTTAATTCGGCATTGTGCTTCATGTATTTAATTCCGAATCAATTTCTGTGTTTCATCGTCAATAAGAAGGTAATAGGGATACAGTAAACCTGAAGTGAAGCATCGGAATCTATAACTAGTGTCACAGGAATGGTTCAAAGCATAGACAGTAAAAAGAGTCAGTATTCTTGTACTTAAGTCGGCATTGTGCCTTTTGTATTTAATTCCGAGGCAATTTCTGTGTTTCATCGTCATTATTAAGGTCCAAGGGATGCAGTAAACCATGAGTGAAGCATCGGAATCTATAACTAGTGTCACAGGAATGGTTCAAAACATAGTCAGTAAGAAGAGTCCGTCTTCCTGTACTGAAGTCGGCATTGTGCCTTTTGTATTTAATTCCGATGCAATTTCTGTGTTTCATCGTCAATAAGAAGGTCCAAGGGATACAGTAAACCTGGAGTGAAGTATCGGAATCTATAACTAGTGTCACAGGGATGATTCAAAACATTGACAGTAAGAAGAGTCAGTATTCTTGTACTTATGTCGGCATTGTGCCTTTTGTACTTAATTCCGATGCAATTTCTGTGTTTCATCGTCAATAAGTAGGTCCAAGGGATCCATTAAACCTGAAGTGAAGCACCGGAATCTACAACTAGTGTCACAGGAATGGTTCAAAACACAGTCAGTAAGAAGAGCAGTTGTCTTGTACTTACGTCGAAATTGTGCCTTTTGTATTATATTCCGATGCAATTTCTGTGTTTCATCGTCAATAAAAAGGTCCAAGGGATACAGTAAACCTGGAGTGAAGCATCGGAATCTATAACTAGTGTCTCAGGAATGGTTCAAAACATAGACAGTAAGAAGAGTCAGTCTTCTTGTACTTAATTCCGCACTGTGCCTTTTGGATTTAATTCCGATGCAATTTCTGTGTTTCATCAGAAATAAGAAGGTCAGAGGGATACAGTAAACCTGAAGTGAAGCATTAGAATCTATAACTAGTGTCACAGGAATGGTTCAAGTCATAGTCAGTAAGAAGAGTCAGTCTTCTTGTACCTAAGTCGCCATTGTGCCTTTTGTATTAAATTCCGATGCAATTTCTGTGTTTCATCGTCAATAAGAATGTCCAAGGGATACAGTAAACATGGAGTGAAGCATCGGAATTTGTAACTAGTGTCAGGAATGGTTCAAAGCATAGACAGTAAGAAGAGTCAGTCTTCTTGTACTTAATTCGGCATTGTGCCTTTTGTATTTAATTCCGACTCAAATTCTGTGTTTCATCGTCAATAAGAACGTCAGCGGGATACAGTAAATCTGAAGTGAAGCTTCGGAATCCATAACTAGTGTCACAGGAATGGTTCAAAACATAGTCGGTTAGAAGAGTCAGTCTTCTTGTACTTAAGTCGCCATTGTGCCTTTTGTATTTAATTCCGATGCAATTTCTGTGTTTCATCGTCAATAAGTAGGTCCAAGGGATCCATTAAACCTGAAGTGAAGCACCGGAATCTACAACTAGTGTCACAGGAATGGTTCAAAACACAGTCAGTAAGAAGAGCAGTTGTCTTGTACTTACGTCGAAATTGTGCCTTTTGTATTATATTCCGATGCAATTTCTGTGTTTCATCGTCAATAAAAAGGTCCAAGGGATACAGTAAACCTGGAGTGAAGCATCGGAATCTATAACTAGTGTCTCAGGAATGGTTCAAAACATAGACAGTAAGAAGAGTCAGTCTTCTTGTACTTAATTCCGCACTGTGCCTTTTGGATTTAATTCCGATGCAATTTCTGTGTTTCATCAGAAATAAGAAGGTCAGAGGGATACAGTAAACCTGAAGTGAAGCATTAGAATCTATAACTAGTGTCACAGGAATGGTTCAAAACATAGTCAGTAAGAAGAGTCAGTCTTCCTGTACTTAAGTCGGCATTGTGCCTTCTGTATTTAATTCCGATGCAATTTCTGTGTTTCATCGTCAATAAGAAGGTCCAAGGGATACAGTAAACCTGAAGTGAAGCATCGGAATCTATAACTAGTGTCACATGAATGGTTCAAAACATAGTCGGTTAGAAGAATCAGTCTTCTTGTACTTAAGTCGCCATTGGGCCATTTGTATTTAATTCCGATGCAATTTCTGTGTTTCATCGTCAATAAGAAGGTCCAAGGGATACAGTAAACCTGGAGTGATGCATCGGAATCTATAACTAGTGATACAGGGAAGGTTCAAAACATAGACAGTAAGAAAAGTCAGTAATCTTGTACTTAAGTCGGCATTGTGCCTTTTGTATTTAATTCCGATGCAATTTCTGTGTTTCATCGTCAATAAGAAGGTCCAAGGGATACAGTAAACCTGAAGTGAAGCACCGGAATCTATAACTAGTGTCACAGGCATGGTTCAAAACATAGTCAGTAAGAAGAGTCAGTCTTCTTGTACTTAATTCGGCATTGTGCCTTTAGTATTTAATTCCGATGCAATTTCTGTTTTTCATCGTCAATAAGAAGGTCCAAGGGTTACACTAAAACCTGGAGTGAAGTATCAGAATCTATAACTAGTGTCACAGGGATGATTCAAAACATTGACAGTAAGAAGAGTCAGTATTCTTGTACTTAAGTCGGCATTGTGCCTTTTGTATTTAATTCCGATGCAATTTCTGCGTTTCATCGTCAGTACGTAGGTCCAAGGGATCCATTGAACCAGAAGTCATGCACCGAAATCTATAACTAGTGTCACAGGAATTGTTCAAAACATAGTCAGTAAGAAGAGTCAGTCTTCTTGTACTTAAGTCGGCATTGTGCCTTTTGTATTTAATTCCGATGCAATTTCTGTGTTTCATCTTCAATAAGAAGGTCCAAGGGATACAGTAAACCTGAAGTGAAGCATCGGAATCTATAACAAGTGTCACAGGAATAGTTCAAGGCATAGACAGTAGGAAGAGTCAGTCTTCTTGTACTTAAATCGGCATTGTGCATTTTCTATTTAATGCGGATGCAATTTCTGTGTTTCATCGTCAATGAGAGGGTGCAAGTGATATAGTAAACCTGGAGTGTAGCATCGGAATCTATAACTAGTGTCACAGGAATGGTTCAAAACATCGACAGTAAGAAGAGTCAGTCTTCTTGTTCTTACTTCGGCATTGTGCCTTTAGTATTTCATTCCGATGCAATTTCTTTGTGTCATCGTCAATAAGAAGGTCAGAGGGATACAGAAAATCTGAAGTGAAGCATCGGAATCTATAACTAGTGTCGCAGGAAATGTTCAAAACATAGTCAGTAAGAAGAGTCAGTCTTTTTGTACTTAATTCGGCACTGTTCCTTTTGGAATTAATTCCGATGGAATTTCTGTGTTTCATCGTCAATAAGAAGGTCCAAGGGATACAGTAAACCTGAAGTGAAGCATCAGAATCCATAACTAGTGTCACAGGAATGGTTCAAAACATAGTCAGTAAGAAGAGTCAGTCTTCTTGTACTTACTTCGGCATTGTGCCTTTAGTATTTCATTCCGATTCAATTTCTTTGTGTCATCGTCAATAAGAAGGTCAGAGGGATACAGAAAATCTGAAGTGAAGCATCGGAATCTATAACTAGTGTCACATGAATGGTTCAAAACATAGACGGTTAGAAGAGTCAGTCTTCTTGTACTTAAGTCGGCATTGTGCCTTTCGTATTAAATTCCGATGCAATTTCTGTGTTTCATCGTCAATAAGGAGGTCCAAGGGATACAGTAAACCTGGAGTGAAGCATCGGAATCTATAACTAGTGTCACAGGAATGGTTCAAAACATAGACGGTAAGAAGAGTCAGTCTTCTTGTACTTAATTCGGCACTGTTCCTTTTGGAATTAATTCCGATGGAATTTCTGTGTTTCATCGTCAATAAGAAGGTCCAAGGGATACAGTAAACCTGAAGTGAAGCATCAGAATCCATAACTAGTGTCACAGGAATGGTTCAAAACATAGTCAGTAAGAAGAGTCAGTCTTCTTGTACTTACTTCGGCATTGTGCCTTTAGTATTTCATTCCGATGCAATTTCTTTGTGTCATCGTCAATAAGAAGGTCAGAGGGATACAGAAAATCTGAAGTGAAGCATCGGAATCTATAACTAGTGTCACAGGAATGGTTCAAAACATAGACAGAAGAAGAATCAGTCTTCTTTTACTTAGGTCGGCATTGTGCCTTTTGTATTTAATTCCGCTGCAATTTCTGTGTTTCGTCGTCAATAAGAAGGGCAGAGGGATGCAGTAAACCTGAAGTGAAGCATCGGAATCTATAACTAGTGTCACAGGAATCGTTCAAATCATAGACAGTAGGAGGAGTCAGTCTTCTTGTACTTAAGTCGGATTGTGCCTTTTCTATTTAATTCCGATGCAATTGCTGTGTTTCATTGTCAATAGGAAGGTCCAAGGGAAACAGTAAACCTGAAGTGAAGCATCGGAATCTATAACTAGTGTCCCAGGAATGGTTCGAAGCATAGTCAGTAAGAAGAGTCAGTCTTCTTGTACTTAAGTCGGCATTGTGCCTTTTGTATTTAATTCCGATGCAATTTCTGTGTTTCATCGTCAATAAGAAGGTCCAAGGGATACAGTAAACCTGAAGTGAAGCATCAGAATCCATAACTAGTGTCACAGGAATGGTTCAAAACATAGTCAGTAAGAAGAGTCAGTCTTCTTGTACTTAAGTCGGCATTGTGCGTTTTGTATTTAATTCCGATGCAATTTCTGTGTTTCATCGTCGATATGAAGGTCCAAGGGATACAGTAAACCTGAAGTGAAGCATCGGAATCTATAACTAGTGTCCCATGAATGGTTCAAAACATAGTCGGTTAGAAGAGTCAGTCTTCTTGTAGTTAAGTAGCCATTGTGCCTTTTGTATTTAATTCCGATGCAATTTCTGTGTTTCATCGTCAATAAGAAGGTCCATGGGATACAGGAAACCTGGAGTCTTCTTGTACTTAAGTCGGGATTGTGCTTTTTGTATTTAATTCCGATGCAATTCTGTGTTTCATCGTCAATGAGAAGGTCCAAGGGATACAGTAAACCTAAAGTGATGCATCGGTATCTATAACTAGTGTCACAGGGATGGTTCAAAACATAGACAGTAGGAAGAGTCAGTCTTGTTGTACTTAAGTTGGCATTGTGCCTTTTTATTTAATTCCAATGCAATCTCTGTCTTTCAACGTCAATTAGAAGGTCAGAGGGATACAGTAAACCTGTAGTGAAGCATCGGAATCTATAACTAGTGTCACAGGAATGGTTCCAAACATAGACAGTAGGAAGAGTCAGTCTTCTTGTACTTTAGTCGGCATTGCGCCTTTTCTATTTAATTCCGATGCAATTTCTGTGTTTCATCGTCAATAAGAAAGTCCAATGGATACAGTAAACCTGAAGTGAAGCATCGGAATCTACAACTAGTGTCACAGGAATGGTTCAAATCATAGTCAGTAAGAAGAGTCAGTCTTCTTGTACTTAAGTCGGCATTATGCCTTTTCTATTTAATTCCGATACAATTTCTGTGTTTCATCATCAATAAGAAGGTCCAAGGGATACAGTAAACCTGGAGTGAAGGATCGGAATATATAACTAGTGTCGCAGGAATGGTTCAAAACATAGACAGTAAGAAGAGTCAGTCTTCTTGTACTTAAGTCGGCATTGTGCCTTTTGTATTTAATTCCGATGCAATTTCTGTGTTTCATGGTCAACAAGAAGGTCCAAGGGATACAGTAAACCTGAAGTGAAGCATCGGAATCTATAACTAGTGTCACTGGAATGGTTCAAAACATAGACAGTACGAGGAGTCAGTCTTCTTGTACTTAAGTCGGCATTGTGCCTTTTCTATTTCATTTCGATGCAATATCTGTATTTCATCGTCAACAAGAAGGTCCAACTGATACAGTATACCTGAAGTGAATCATCGGAGTCTATAACTAGTGTCACAGGAATGGTTCAAAACATAGTCAGTAAGAAGAGTCAGTCCTCTTGTACTTAAGTCGGCATTGTGCCTTTTGTATTTAATTTCGATGCAATTTCTGTGTTTCATCGTCAATACGAAGGTCCAAGGGATACAGTAAACCTGAAGTGAAGCATCGGAATCTAAAACTAGTGTCACAGGAATGGTTCAAATCATAGTCAGTAAGAAGAGTCAGTCTTCTTGTGCTTAAGTCGCCATTGTGCCTTTCGTATTAAATTCCGATGCAATATCTGTGTTTCATCATCAATAAGGAGGTCCAAGGGATACAGTAAACCTGGAGTGAAGCATCGGAATCCATAACTAGTGTCACAGAAATGGTTCAAAACATAGACTGTAAGTAGAGTCAGTCTTCTTCTACTTAATTCGGCACTGTGCCTTTTGGATATAATTCCGATGCAATTTCTATTTTTCATCGTCAATAAGAAGGTCAGAGGGATACAGTAAACCTGAAGTGAATCATCGGAATCTATAACTAGTGTCACAGGAATGGTTCAAAACGTAGTCAGTAAGAAGAGTCAGTCTTCTCGTACTTAAGTCGGCATTGTGCCTTTTTATTTAATTCCGATGCAACCTCTGTGTTTCATTGTCAACAAGAAGGTCCAAGGGATACAGTAAACCTGAAGTGAAGCATCGGAATCTATAACTAGTGTCACAGGAATGTTTCAAACATATACAGTAAGATGAGTCAGTCTTCTTGTACTTAAGTCGGCATTGTGCCTTTTTTATTTAATTCCGATGCAATTTCTGTGTTTCATCGCCAATAAGGAGGTCCAACGGATACAGTAATCCTAGAGTGAAGCATCGGAATTTTTTTCTAGAGTCACAGGAATGGTTCAAAACATAGACAGTAAGAAAGGGCAGTCTTCTTGTACTAAATTCGGCATTGTGGCATTTGTATTTAATTCCGATGCAATTTCTGTGTTTCATCTTAAATAAGATGGTCAAAGGGATACAGTAAACCTGAAGTGAAGCATCAGAGTCTATAACTAGTGTCACAGGAATGGTCCGAAACATAGTCAGTAAGAAGAGTCGGTCTTCTTGTACTTAAGTCAGCATTGTGCACTTTGTATTTAATTCCGATGCAATTTCTGTGCTTCATCGTCAATAAGAAGGTCCAAGGGATGCAGTAAACCTGAAGTGAAGCATCGGAATCTATAACTAGCGTCACAGGAATGGTTCAAAACATAGACAGTGGGAAGAGTTAGTCTTCTTGTACTTAACTCGGCATTGTGTCTTTTGTATTTAATTCCGATGCAATTTCTGTGTTTCAACGTCAATAAGAAGGTCAGAGGGATACAGTATACCTGAAGTGAAGCATTGGAATCTATAACTAGTGTTACAGGAATGGTTCAAAACATAGAAAGTAGGAAGAGTCTTGCTTCTTGTACTTAAGTCGGCATTTTCCTTTTCTATTTAATTCCGATGCAATTTCTGTATTTATCCGTCAATAAGAAGGTCCAATGGATATAGTAAACCAGGAGTGAAGCATCGGAATCTATAACTAGTGTCACAGGAATGGTTCAAAACATAGACAGTAAAAAGAGTCAGTCTTCTTGTACTTAAGTCCTCATTGTGCCTCATTTATGTAATTCCGATGCAATTTCTGTGTTTCATCGTCAACAAGAAGGTTCAAGGGATACAGTAAACCTGGAGTGAAGCACCGGAATCTATAACTAGTGTCACAGGAATGGTTCAAAACATAGACAGAAGAAGAATCAGTTTTCTTGTACTTAGGTCGGCATTGTGCCTTTTGTATTTAATTCCGCTGCAATTTCTGTGTTTCATCGTCAATAAGATGGGCAGAGGGATGCAGTAAACCTGAAGTGAAGCATCGGAATCTATAACTAGTGTCACAGGAATGGTTCAAAACATAGACAGTAGGAGGAGTCAGTCTTCTTGTACTTAAGTCGGCATTGTGCCTTTTCTATTTAATTCCGATGCAATTGCTGTGTTTCATTGTCAATAAGAACGTCCAAGGGATACAGTAAACCTGAAGTGAGGCATCGGAATCTATAACTAGTGTCACAGGAATGGTTCAAAACATAGACAGTACTAGGAGTCAGTCTTCTAGTACTTAAGTCGGCATTGTGCCTTTCGTATATAATTCCGATGCAATTTCTGTGTTTCATCGTCAATAAGAAGGTCCAAGGGATACAGTAAACCTGGAGTGAAGCATCGGAATCTATAACTAGTGTCACAGGAATGTTTCAAACTTAGACAGTAAAAAGAGTCAGTCTTCTTGTACTTAAGTCGGCATTGTGCCTCTTTTATGTAATTCCGATGCAATTTCTGTTTTTCATCGTCAACAAGAAGGTTCAAGGGATACAGTAAACCTGAAGTGAAGCATCGGAATCTATAACTAGTGTCACAGGAATGGTTGAAAACATAGTCAGTAAGAAGAGTCGGTCTTCTTGTACTTAAGTCAGCATTGTGCACTTTGTATTTAATTCCGATGCAATTTCTGTGCATCAACGTCAATAAGAAGGTCCAAGGGATGCAGTAAACCTGAAGTGAAGCATCAGAATCTATAACTAGCGTCACAGGAATGGTTCAAAACATAGACAGTGGGAAGAGTCAGTCTTCTTGTACTTAACTCGGCATTGTGCCTTTTTTATTTAATTCCAATGCAATTTCTGTTTTTCATCTTAAATAAGAAGGTCAAAGGGATAAAGTAAACCTGAAGTGAAGCATCAGAGTCTATAAGTAGTGTCACAGGAATGGTTGAAAGCATAGTCAGTAAGAAGAGTCGGTCTTCTTGTACTTAAGCCAGCATTGTGCACTTTGTATTTAATTCCGATGCAATTTCTGTGCATCATCGTCAATAATAAGGTCCAAGGGATGCAGTAAACCTGAAGTGAACCTTCGGAATCTATAACTAGCGTCACAGGAATGGTTCAAAAAATAGACAGTGGGAAGAGTCAGTCTTCTTGTACTTAACTCGGCATTGTGCCTTTTGTATTTAATTCCGATGCAATTTCTGTGTTTCAACGCCAATAAGAAGGTCAGAGGGATACAGTAAACCTGAAGTGAAGCATCGGAATCTATAACTAGTGTCACAGGAATGGTTCAAAACAAAGCCAGTAGGAAGAGTCATTCTTCTTGTACTTAAGTCCGCATTGTGCCTTTTTTCTTTAATTCCGATGCCATTTCTGTATTTCATCGTCAATAAGAATGTCCAATGGATATAGTAAACCAGGAGTGAAGCATCGGAATTTATAACTAGTGTCACAGGAATGGTTCAAAACATAGACAGTAAAAAGAGTCAGTCTTCTTGTACTTAAGTCGGCATTGTGCCTCTTTTATGAAATTCCGATGCAATTTCTGTGTTTCATCGTCAACAAGAAGGTTCAAGGGATACAGTAAACCTGAAGTGAAGCATCGGAATCTATAACTAGTGTCACAGGAATGGTTCAAAACATAGACAGTAGGAAGAGTCAGTCTTCTTGTACTTAAGTCGGCATTGTACATTTTCTATTTAATTCCGATGCAATTTCTGTGTTTCATCGTCAATAAAAAGGTCCAAGGGATACAGTAATCCTGGAGTGAAGCACCGGAATCTATAACTAGTGTCACAGGAATGGTTCAGAACATAGACAGTAGGAAGAGTCAGTCTTCTTGTACTTAAGTCGGCATTGTGCCTTTTGTATTTAATTCCGATGCAATTTCTGTGTTTCATCGTCAGTAAGTAGGTCCAAGGGATCCAGTAAACCTGAAGTGAAGCACCGGAATCCACAACTAGTGTCGCAGGAATGGTTCAAAACATAGTCAGTAGGAAGAGTCAGTCTTCCTTTACTTAAGTCGCCATTGTGCCTTTTGTATTTAATTCCGATGGAATTTCTGTGTTTCATCGTCAATAAAAAGGTCCAAGGGATACAGTAAACCTGAAGTGAAGCATCGAAATCTATAACTAGTGTCACAGGAATGGTTCAAAACATAGACAGAAGAAGAATCAGTTTTCTTGTACTTAGGTCGGCATTGTGCCTTTTGTATTTCATTCCGCTGCAATTTCTGTGTTTCATCGTCAATAAGAAGGGCAGAGGGATGCAGTAAACCTGAAGTGAAGCATCGGAATCTATAACTAGTGTCACAGGAATGGTTCAAAACATAGACAGTAGGAGGAGTCAGTCTTCTTGTACTTAAGTCGGCATTGTGCCTTTTCTATTTACTTCCGATGCAATTGCTGTGTTTCATTGTCAATCAGAAGGTCCAAGGGATACAGTAAACCTGAAGTGAGGCATCGGAATCTATAACTAGTGTCCCAGGAGTGGTTCAAAGCATAGACAGTAAGAAGAGTCAGTCTTCTAGTACTTAAGTCGGCATTGTGCCTTTCGTATATAATTCCGATGCAATTTCTGTATTTCATCGTCAATAAGAAGGTCCAAGGGATATAGTAAACCTGGAGTGAAGCATCGGAATCTATAACTAGCGTCACAGGAATGGTTCAAAACATAGACAGTGGGAAGAGTCAGTCTTCTTGTACTTAAGTCGGCATTGTGCCTTTTTATTTTAATTCCGATGCAATTTCTGTGTTTCATCGTCAATAAGGAGGTCCAACGGATACAGTAATCCTAGATTGAAGCATCGGAATGTTTTACTAGAGTCTCAAGGAATGGTTCAAAACATAGACAGTAAGAAGAGTCAGTATTCTTGTACTTATTTCGGCATTAGGCATTTTGTATTTAATTCCGACGCAATTTCTGTGTTTTATCGTCAATAAGAACGTCAGAAAGATACAGTAAATCTGAAGTGAAACATCGGAATCCATAACTAGTGTCACAGGAATGGTTCAAAACATAGTCAGTAAGAAGAGACAGTCTTCTTGTACTAAATTCGGCATTGTGCCATTTGTATTTAATTCCGATGCAATTTCTGTGTTTCATCGTCAATAAGAAGTTCCAAGGGATACAGTAAACCTGGAGTCAAGCATCGGAATCCATAACAAGTGTCACAGGGATGGTTCAAAACATAGACAGTAAGAAGAGTCAGTATTCTTGTACTTAAGTCGGCATTGTGCTTTTTGTATTTAATTCCGATGCAATTTCTGTGTTTCATCTTAAATAAGAAGGTCAAAGGGATACAGTAAACCAGAAGTGAAGCATCAGAGTCTATAACTGGTGTCACAGGAATGGTTGAAAACATAGTCAGTAAGAAGAGTCGGTCTTCTTGTACTTAAGTCAGCATTGTGCACTTTGTATTTAATTCCGATGCAATTTCTGTGCTTCATCGTCAATAAGAAGGTCCAAGGGATGCAGTAAACCTGAAGTGAAGCATCGGAATCTATAACTAGCGTCACAGGAATGGTTCAAAACATAGACAGTGTTAAGAGTCAGTCTTCTTGTACTTAACTCGGCATTGTGCCTTTTGTATTTAATTCCGATGCAATTTCGGTGTTTCAACGTCAATAAGAAGGTCAGAGGGATACAGTAAACCTGAAGTGAAGCATCGGAATCTATAACTAGTGTCACAGGAATGGTTCAAAACATAGACAGTGGGAAGAGTCATGCTTCTTGTACTTAAGTCGGCATTGTGCCTTTTCTATTTAATTCCGATGCAATTTCTGTATTTCATCGTCAATAAGAAGGTCCAATGGATATAGTAAACCAGGAGTGAAGCAGCGGAATCTGTAACTAGTGTCACAGGAATGGTTCAAAACATAGACAGTAAATAGAGTCAGTCTTATTGTACTTCAGTCGGCATTGTGCCTATTTTATGTAATTCCGATGCATTTTCTATAATTCATCGTCAACAAGAAGGTTCAAGTGATACAGTAAACCTGAAGTGAAGCAGCGGAATCTATAACTAGTGTCACAGGAATGGTTCAAAACATAGACAGTAGGAAGAGTCAGTCTTCTTGTACTTACGTCGGCATTGTGCATTTTCTATTTAATTCCGATGCAATTTCTGTGTTTCATCGGCAATAAAAAGGTCCAAGGGATACAGTAAACCTGGAGTGAAGCACCGGAATCCATAACTAGTGTCGCAGGAATGGTTCAAAACATAGTCAGTAGGAAGAGTCAGTCTTCTTGTACTTAATTCGGCACTGTGGCGTTTCGATTTAATTCCGATGCAATTTCTCAGTTTCATCGTCAATTATAAGGTCAGAGGGATACAGTAAACCTGAAGTGAAGCATCGGAATTTAAAACTAGTGTCACAGGAATGGTTCAAAACATAGTCAGTAGGATGAGTCAGTCTTCTTGTACTTAAGTCGTCACTGTGCCTTTTGTATTAATTTCCGATGTAATTTCTGTGTTTCATCGTCAATAAGAAGGTCCAAGGGATCCAGTAAACCTGAAGTGGAGCCTCGGAATCTATAACTAGTGTCACAGGAATGGTTCAAAACATAGTAAGTAAGAAGAGTCAGTCATCTTGTACTTAAGTCGGCATTGTGCCTTTTCTATTTAATTCCGATGCAATTTCTGTATTTCATCGTCAATAAGAAGATGCAAGGGATATAGTAAACCAGGAGTGAAGCATCGGAATCTATAACTAGTGTCACAGGAATGGTTCAAAACATAGACAGTAAGAAGAGTCAGTCTTCTTGTACTTAAGTCGGCATTTTGCCTCTTTTATGTAATTCCGATGCAATTTCTGTGTTTCATCGTCAATAAGAAGATGCAAGAGATATAGTAAACCAGGAGTGAAGCATCGGAATCTATAACTAGTGTCACAGGAATGGTTCAAAACATAGACAGTAGGAAGAGTCAGTCTTCTTGTACTTAAGTCGGCATTCTGCCTTTTGTATTTAATTCCAATGCAATTTCTGTGTTTCATCGTCAAAAAGAAGTTCCAAGGGATACAGTAAACCTGAAGTGAGGCATCGGAATCTATAACTAGTGTCCCAGGAGTGGTTCAAAGCATAGACAGTAAGAAGAGTCAGTCTTCTAGTACTTAAATCGGCATTGTGCCTTTCGCATATAATTCCGATGCAATTTCTGTATTTCATCGTCAATAAGAAGGTCCAAGGGATATAGTAAACCTGGAGTGAAGCATCGGAATCTATAACTAGCGTCACAGGAATTATTCAAAACATAGACAGTGGGAAGAGTCAGTCTTCTTGTACTTAAGTCGGCATTGTGCCTTTTTATTTTAATTCCGATGCAATTTCTGTGTTTCATCGTCAATAAGGAGGTCCAACGGATACAGTAATCCTAGATTGAAGCATCGGAATGTTTTACTAGAGTCTCAAGGAATGGTTCAAAACATAGACAGTAAGAAGAGTCAGTATTCGTGTACTTATTTCGGCATTAGGCATTTTGTATTTAATTCCGACGCAATTTCTGTGTTTCATCGTCAATAAGAACGTCAGAAAGATACAGTAAATCTGAAGTGAAACATCGTAATCCATAACTAGTGTCACAGGAATGGTTCAAAACATAGTCAGTAAGAAGAGACAGTCTTCTTGTACTAAATTCGGCATTGTGCCATTTGTATTTAATTCCGATGCAATTTCTGTGTTTCATCGTCAATAAGAAGGTCCAAGGGATACAGTAAACCTGGAGTCAAGCATCGGAATCCATAACAAGTGTCACAGGGGATGGTTCAAAACATAGACAGTAAGAAGAGTCAGTATTCTTGTACTTAAGTCGGCATTGTGCTTTTTGTATTTAATTCCGATGCAATTTCTGTGTTTCATCTTAAATAAGAAGGTCAAAGGGATACAGTAAACCTGAAGTGAAGCATCAGAGTCTATAACTGGTGTCACAGGAATGGTTGAAAACATAGTCAGTAAGAAGAGTCGGTCTTCTTGTACTTAAGTCAGCATTGTGCACTTTGTATTTAATTCCGATGCGATTTCTGTGCTTCATCGTCAATAAGAAGGTCCAAGGGATGCAGTAAACCTGAAGTGAAGCATCGGAATCTATAACTAGAGTCACAGGAATGGTTCAAAACATAGACAGTGGGAAGAGTCAGTCTTCTAGTACTTAACTCGGCATTGTGCCTTTTGTATTTAATTCCGATGCAATTTCTGTGTTTCAACGTCAATAAGAAGGTCAGAGGGATACAGTAAACCTGAAGTGAAGTATCGGAATCTATAACTAGTGTCACAGGAATGGTTCAAAACATAGACAGTGGGAAGAGTCATGCTTCTTGTACTTAAGTCGGCATTGTGCCTTTTCTATTTAATTCCGATGCAATTTCTGTATTTCATCGTCAATAAGAAGGTCCAATGGATATAGTAAACCAGGAGTGAAGCATCGGAATCTATAACTAGTGTCACAGGAATGGTTCAAAACATAGACAGTAAAAAGAGTCAGTCTTCTTGTACTTCAGTCGGCATTGTGCCTATTTTATGTAATTCCGATGCATTTTCTGTAATTCATCGTCAACAAGAAGGTTCAAGTGATACAGTAAACCTGAAGTGAAGCATCGGAATCTATAACTAGTGTCACAGGAATGGTTCAAAACATAGACAGTAGGAAGAGTCAGTCTTCTTGTACTTAAGTCGGCATTGTACATTTTCTATTTAATTCCGATGCAATTTCTGTGTTTCATCGTCAATAAAAAGGTCCAAGGGATACAGTAAACCTGGAGTGAAGCACCGGAATCTATAACTAGTGTCGCAGGAATGGTTCAAAACATAGTCAGTAGGAAGAGTCAGTCTTCTTGTACTTAATTCGGCACTGTGGCGTTTGGATTTAATTCCGATGCAATTTCTGAGTTTCATCGTCAATTATAAGGTCAGAGGGATACAGTAAACCTGAAGTGAAGCATCGGAATTTAAAACTAGTGTCACAGGAATGGTTCAAAACATAGTCAGTAGGATGAGTCAGTCTTCTTGTACTTAAGTCGTCACTGTGCCTTTTGTATTAATTTCCGATGTAATTTCTGTGTTTCATCGTCAATAAGAAGGTCCAAGGGATCCAGTAAACCTGAAGTGGAGCCTCGGAATCTATAACTAGTGTCACAGGAATGGTTCAAAACATAGTCAGTAAGAAGAGTCAGTCATCTTGTACTTAAGTCGGCATTGTGCCTTTTCTATTTAATTCCGATGCAATTTCTGTATTTCATCGTCAATAAGAAGATAAAAGGGATACAGTAAACCAGGAGTGAAGCATCGGAATCTATAACTAGTGTCACAGGAAAGGTTCAAAACATAGACAGTAAGAGGAGTCAGTGTTCTTGTATTTAAGTCGGCATTTTGCCTCTTTTATGTAATTCCGATGCAATTTCTGTGTTTCATCGTCAACAAGAAGGTCCAAGGGATACAGTAAACCTGAAGTGAAGCATCGGATTCTATAACTAGTGTCACAGGAATGGTTCAAAACATAGACAGTAGGAAGAGTCAGTCTTCTTGTACTTAAGTCGGCATTGTACCTTTTCTATTTAATTCCGATGCAATTTCTGTGTTTCATCGTCAATAAAAAGGTCCAAAGGATACAGTAAACCTGGAGTGAAGCACCGGAATCTATAACTAGTGTCACAGGAATGGTTCAAAACACAGACAGTAGGAAGAGTCAGTCTTCTTGTACTTAAGTCGGCATTCTGCCATTTGTATTTAATTCCGATGCAGTTTCTGTGTTTCATCGTCAAAAAGAAGTTCCAAGGGATACAGTAAACCTGAAGTGAAGCATCGAAATCTATAACTAGTGTCACAGGAACGATTCAAAACATAGACAGAAGAAGAATCAGTCTTCTTGTACTTAATTCGGCATTGTGCCTTTTGTATTTAATTCCGACGCAATTTCTGTGTTTCATCGTCAATAAGTAGGTCCAAGGGATCCAGTAAACCTGAAGTGAATCACCGGAATCTATAACTAGTGTCACAGGAATGGTTCAAAACATAGTCAGTAAGAAGAGTCAGTCTTCTTGTACTTAAGTCGCCATTGTGCCTTTTGTATTAAATTCCGATGCAATTTCTGTGTTTCATCGTCAACAAGAAGGTTCAAGGGATACAGTAAACCTGAAGTGAAGCATCGGAATCTATAACTAGTGTCACAGGAATGGTTCAAAACATAGATAGTAGGAAAAAACAGTCTTCTTGTACTTAAGTCGGCATTGTACATTTTCTATTTAATTCCGATGCAATTTCTGCATTTCATCGTCAATAAAAAGGTCCAAGGGATACAGTATCCTGAAGTGAAGCATCGAAATCTATAACTAGTGTCACAGGAATGATTCAAAACATAGACAGAAGAAGAATCAGTCTTCTTGTACTTAATTCGGCATTGTGCCTTTTGTATTTAATTCCGATGCAATTTCTGTGTTTCATCGTCAATAAGTAGGTCCAAGGGATCCAGTAAACCTGAAGTGAATCACCGGAATCTATAACTAGTGTCACAGGAATGGTTCAAAACATAGTCAGTAAGAAGAGTCAGTCTTCTTGTACTTAAGTCGCCATTGTGCCTTTTGTATTAAATTCCGATGCAATTTCTGTGTTTCATCGTCAACAAGAAGGTTCAAGGGACACAGTAAACCTGAAGTGAAGCATCGGAATCTATAACTAGTGTCACAGGAATGGTTCAAACCATAGACAGTAGGAAGAAACAGTCTTCTTGTACTTAAGTCGGCATAGTACATTTTCTATTTAATTCCGATGCAATTTCTGTGTTTCATCGTCAATAAAAAGGTCCAAAGGATACAGTAAACCTGGAGTGAAGCATCGAAATCTATAACTAGTGTCACAGGAATGGTTCAAAACATAGACAGAAGAAGAATCATTCTTCTTGTACTTAATTCGGCATTGTGCCTTTTGTAATTAATTCCGACGCAATTTCTGTGTTTCATCGTCAAAAAGAAGTTCTGAGGGATACAGTAAACCTGAAGTGAAGCATCGAAATCTATAACTAGAGTCACAGGAATGGTTCAAAACATAGACAGAAGAAGAATCAGTCTTCTTGTACTTAATTCAGCATTGTGCCTTTTGTATTTATTTCCGATGCAATTTCTGTGTTTCATCGTCAATAAGTAGGTCCAAGGGATCCAGTAAACCTGAAGTGAAGCACCGGAATCTATAACTAGTGTCACAGGAATGGTTCGAAACATAGTCAGTAAGAAGAGTCAGTCTTCTTGTACTTAAGTCGGCATTGTGCCTTTTGTATTTAATTCCGATGCAATTTCTGTGTTTCATCGTCAATAAGAACGTCAGTGGGATACAGTAAATCTGAAGTGAAGCATCGGAATCTATAATTAGTGTCATAGGCATGGTTCAAAACATAGTCAGTAAGAAGAGACAGTCTTCTTGTACTAAAGTCGGCATTGTGCCTTTTGTATTCAATTCTGATGCAATTTCTGTGTTTCATCGCAATATGAAGTTCCAAGGGATACAGTAAACCTGGAGTGAAGCATCGGAATTCATAACTAGTGTCACAGGAATGGTTCAAAACATAGACTGTAAGAAGAGTCAGTCTTCTTGTACTTAATTCGGCACTGTGCATTTTGAATTTAATTCCGATGCAATTTCTGTGTTTCATCGTCAATAAGAAGGTTAGAGGGAAACAGTAAACCAGAAGTGAATCATCGGAATCCTTAACTAGTGTCACAGGAATGATTCAAAACATAGTCAGTAGGATGAGTCAGTCTTCTTGTACTTAAGTCGTCATTGTGCCTTTTGTATTTATTTCCGATGTAATTTCTGTGTTTCATCGTCAATAAGAAGGTCCAAGGGATCCAGTAAACCTGAAGTGGAGCCTCGGAATCTATAACTAGTGTCACAGGAATGGTTCAAAACATAGTCAGTAAGAAGAGTCAGTCATCTTGCACTTAAGTCGGCATTGTGCCTTTTCTATTTAATTCCGATGCAATTTCTGTATTTCATCGTCAATAAGAAGATCCAAGGGATATAGTACACCAGGAGTGAAGCATCGGAATCTATAACTAGTGTCACAGGAATGGTTCAAAACATAGACAGTAAGAAGAGTTTGTCTTCTTGTACTTAAGTCGGCATTTTGCATCTTTTATGTAATTCCGATGCAATTTCTGTGTTTCATCGACAACAAGAAGGTCCAAGGGATACAGTAAACCTGAAGTGAAGCATCGGATTCTATAACTAGTGTCACAGGAATGGTTCAAAACATAGACAGTAGGAAGAGTCAGTCTTCTTGTACTTAAGTCGGCATTGTACCTTTTCTATTTAACTCCGATGCAATTTCTGTGTTTCATCGTCAATAAAAAGGTCCAAAGGATACAGTAAACCTGGAGTGAAGCACCGGAATCTATAACTAGTGTCACAAGAGTGGTTTAGAACATAGACAGTAGGAAGAGTCAGTCTTCTTGTACTTAAGTCGGCATTCTGCCTTTTGTATTTAATTCCGATGCAATTTCTGTGTTTCATCGTCAAAAAGAAGCTCCAAGGGATACAGTAAACCTGAAGTGAAGCATCGAAATCTATAACTAGTGTCACAGGAATGATTCAAAACATAGACAGAAAAAGAATCAGTCTTCTTGTACTTAATTCGGCATTGTGCCTTTTGTATTTAATTCCGACGCAATTTCTGTGTTTCATCGTCAATAAGTAGGTCCAAGGGATCCAGTAAACCTGAAGTGAATCACCGGAATCTACAACTAGTGTCACAGGAATGGTTCAAAACATTGTCAGTAAGAAGAGTCAGTCTTCTTGTATTTAAGTCGCCATTGTGCCTTTTGTATTAAATTCCGATGCAATTTCTGTGTTTCATCGTCAACAAGAAGGTTCAAGGGATACAGTAAACCTGAAATGAAGCATCGGAATCTATAACTAGTGTCACAGGAATGGATCAAAACATAGACAGTAGGAAGAAACAGTCTGCTTGTACTTAAGTCGGCATTGTACATTTTCTATTTAATTCCGATGCAATTTCTGTGTTTCATCGTCAATAAAAAGGTCCAAGCGATACAGTAAACCTGAAGTGAAGCATCGAAATCTATAACTAGTGTCACAGGAATGATTCAAATCATAGACAGAAGAAGAATCAGTCTTCTTGTACTTAATTCGGCATTGTGCCTTTTGTATTTAATTCCGACGCAATTTCTGTGTTTCATCGTCAATAAGTAGGTCCAAGGGATCCCGTAAACCTGAAGTGAATCACCGCAATCTATAACTAGTGTCACAGGAATGGTTCAAAACATAGTCAGTAAGAAGAGTCAGTCTTGTCAGTAAGAAGAGTCAGTCTTCTTGTACTTAAGTCGCCATTGTGCCTTTTGTATTAAATTCCGATGGAATTTCTGTGTTTCATCGTCAACAAGAAGGTTCAAGGGATACAGTAAACCTGAAGTGAAGCATCGGAATCTATAACTAGTGTCACAGGAATGGTTCAAAACATAGACAGTAGGAAGAAACAGTCTTCTTGTACTTAAGTCGGCATTGTACATTTTCTATTTAATTCCGATGCAATTTCTGTGTTTCATCGTCTATAAAAAGATCCAAGGGATACAGTAAACCTGGAGTGAAGCACCGGAATCTATAACTAGTGTCACAGGAATAGTTCAGAACATAGACAGTAGGAAGAGTCAGTCTTCTTGTACTTAAGTCGGCATTGTGCCTTTTGAATTTCATTCCGATGCAATTTCTGTGTTTCATCGTCAATAAGTAGGTCCAAGGGATCCAGTAAACCTGAAGTGAAGCACCGGAATCTATAACTAGTGTCACAGGAATGGTTCAAAACATAGACAGTAGGAAGAGTCAGTCTTCTTGTACTTAAGTTGGCATTCTGCCTTTTGTATTTAATTCCGATGCAATTTCTGTGTTTCATCGTCAAAAAGACGTTCCAAGGGATACAGTAAACCTGAAGTGAAGCATCGAAATCTGTAACTAGTGTCACAGGAATGGTTCAAAACATAGACAGAAGAAGAATCATTCTTCTTGTACTTAATTCGGCATTGTGCCTTTTGTAATTAATTCCGACGCAAATTCTGTGTTTCATCGTCAAAAAGAAGTTCCAAGGGATACAGTAAACCTGAAGTGAAGCATCGAAATCTATAACTAGTGTCACAGGAATGGTTCAAAACATAGACAGAAGAAGAATCAGTCTTCTTGTACTTAATTCAGTATTGTGCCTTTTGTATTTATTTCCGATGCAATTTCTGTGTTTCATCGTCAATAAGTAGGTCCAAGGGATGCAGTAAACCTGAAGTGAAGCACCGGAATCTATAACTAGTGTCACAGGAATGGTTCAAAACATAGACAGTAGGAAGAGTCAGTCTTCTTGTACTTAATTCGGCATTGTGCCTTTTGTATTTAATTCCGACGCAATTTCTGTGTTTCATCGTCAATAAGAACGTCAGTGGGATACAGTAAATCTGAAGTGAAGAATCGGAATCTATAACTAGTGTCATAGGCATGGTTCAAAACATAGTCAGTAAGGAGAGACAGTCTTCTTGTACTAAAGTTGGCATTGTGCCTTTTGTATTAAATTCCGATGCGATTTCTGTGTTTCATCGTCAATAAGAAGGTCCAAGGGATACAGTAAACCTGGAGTGAAGCATCGGAATTCATAACTAGTGTCACAGGAATGGTTCAAAACATAGTCAGTAAGGAGAGACAGTCTTCTTGTACTAAAGTTGGCATTGTGCCTTTTGTATTAAATTCCGATGCGATTTCTGTGTTTCATCGTCAATAAGAAGGTCCAAGGGATACAGTAAACCTGGAGTGAAGCATCGGAATTCATAACTAGTGTCACAGGAATGGTTCAAAACATAGACTGTAAGAAGAGTCAGTCTTCTTGTACTTAATTCGGCACTGTGCCTTTTGGATTTAATTCCGATGCAATTTCTGTGTTTCATCGTCAATAAGACGGTCAGAGGGATACAGTAAACCAGAAGTGAATCATCGGAATCTATAACTAGTGTCACAGGGATGGTTCAAAACATAGTCAGTAAGAAGAGTCAGTCTTCTTGTACTTAAGTCGCCATTGTGCCTTTTGTATTAAATTCCGATGCAATTTCTGTGTTTCATCGTCAACAAGAAGGTTCAAGGGATACAGTAAACCTGAAATGAAGCATCGGGATCTATAACTAGTGTCACAGGAATGGATCAAAACATAGACAGTAGGAAGAAACAGTCTTCTTGTACTTAAGTCGGCATTGTACATTTTCTATTTAATTCCGATGCAATTTCTGTGTTTCATCGTCAATAAAAAGGTCCAAGGGATACAGTAAACCTGAAGTGAAGCATCGAAATCTATAACTAGTGTCACAGGAATGATTCAAATCATAGACAGAAGAAGAATCAGTCTTCTTGTACTTAATTCGGCATTGTGCCTTTTGTATTTAATTCCGACGCAATTTCTGTGTTTCATCGTCAATAAGTAGGTCCAAGGGATCCAGTAAACCTGAAGTGAATCACCGCAATCTATAACTAGTGTCACAGGAATGGTTCAAAACATAGTCAGTAAGAAGAGTCAGTCTTGTCAGTAAGAAGAGTCAGTCTTCTTGTACTTAAGTCGCCATTGTGCCTTTTGTATTAAATTCCGATGCAATTTCTGTGTTTCATCGTCAACAAGAAGGTTCAAGGGATACAGTAAACCTGAAGTGAAGCATCGGAATCTATAACTAGTGTCACAGGAATGGTTCAAAACATAGACAGTAGGAAGAAACAGTCTTCTTGTACTTAAGTCGGCATTGTACATTTTCTATTTAATTCCGATGCAATTTCTGTGTTTCATCGTCTATAAAAAGGTCCAAGGGATACAGTAAACCTGGAGTGAAGCACCGGAATCTATAACTAGTGTCACAGGAATAGTTCAGAACATAGACAGTAGGAAGAGTCAGTCTTCTTGTACTTAAGTCGGCATTGTGCCTTTTGAATTTAATTCCGATGCAATTTCTGTGTTTCATCGTCAATAAGTAGGTCCAAGGGATCCAGTAAACCTGACGTGAAGCACCGGAATCCATAACTAGAGTCGCAGGAATAGTTCAAAACATAGTCAGTAGGAAGAGTCAGTCTTCTTGTACTTAAGTCGCCATTGTGCCTTTTGTATTAAATTCCGATGCAATTTCTGTGTTTCATCGTCAATAAAAAGGTCCAAGGGATACAGTAAACCTGGAGTGAAGCACCGGAATCTATAACTAGTGTCACAGGAATGGTTCAAAACATAGACAGTAGGAAGAGTCAGTCTTCTTGTACTTAAGTCGGCATTCTGCCTTTTGTATTTAATTCCGATGCAATTTCTGTGTTTCATCGTCAAAAAGACGTTCCAAGGGATACAGTAAACCTGAAGTGAAGCATCGAAATCTATAACTAGTGTCACAGGAATGGTTCAAAACATAGACAGAAGAAGAATCATTCTTCTTGTACTTAATTCGGCATTGTGCCTTTTGTAATTAATTCCGACGCAAATTCTGTGTTTCATCGTCAAAAAGAAGTTCCAAGGGATACAGTAAACCTGAAGTGAAGCATCGAAATCTATAACTAGTGTCACAGGAATGGTTCAAAACATAGACAGAAGAAGAATCAGTCTTCTTGTACTTAATTCAGTATTGTGCCTTTTGTATTTATTTCCGATGCAATTTCTGTGTTTCATCGTCAATAAGTAGGTCCAAGGGATCCAGTAAACCTGAAGTGAAGCACCGGAATCTATAACTAGTGTCACAGGAATGGTTCGAAACATAGTCAGTAAGAAGACGCAGTCTTCTTGTACTTAAGTCGGCATTGTGCCTTTTGTGTTTAATTCCGATGCAATTTCTGTGTTTCATCGTCAATACGAAGGTCCAAGGGATACAGTAAACCTGAAGTGAAGCAGCGGATTCTATAACTAGTGTCACAGGAATGGTTCAAAACATAGACAGTAGGAAGAGTCAGTCTTCTTGTACTTAATTCGGCATTGTGCCTTTTGTGTTTAATTCCGACGCAATTTCTGTGTTTCATCGTCAATAAGAAAGTCAGTGGGATACAGTAAATCTGAAGTGAAGCATCGGAATCTATAACTAGTGTCATAGGCATGGTTCAAAACATAGTCAGTAAGGAGAGACAGTCTTCTTGTACTAAAGTTGGCATTGTGCCTTTTGTATTAAATTCCGATGCAATTTCTGTGTTTCATCGTCAATAAGAAGGTCCAAGGGATACAGTAAACCTGGAGTGAAGCATCGGAATTCATAACTAGTGTCACAGGAATGGTTCAAAACATAGACTGTAAGAAGAGTCAGTCTTCTTGTACTTAATTCGGCACTGTGCCTTTTGGATTTAATTCCGATGCAATTTCTGTGTTTCATCGTCAATAAGAAGGTCAGAGGGATACAGTAAACCAGAAGTGAATCATCGGAATCCTTAACTAGTGTCACAGGAATGATTCAAAACATAGTCAGTAAGAAGAGTCAGGCTTCTTGTACTTAAGTCGGCATTGTGCCTTTTGTATTTAATTCCGAAGCAATGTCTGTGTTTCATCGTCAATAAGAAGGTCCAAGGGATACAGTAAACCTGAAGTGAAGCATCGAAATCTATTACAGGTGTCACAGGAATGGTTCAAATCATAGACAGAAGAAGAATCAGTCTACTTGTACTTAAGTCGGTATTGTGCCTTTTGTATTTTATTCCGCTGCAATTTCTGTGTTTCATCGTCAATAATAAGGGCAGAGAGATGCAGTAAACCTGAAGTGAAGCATCGGAATTTATAACTAGTGTCACAGGAATGGTTCAAAGCATAGACAGTAGGAAGAGTCAGTCTTCTTGTACTTATGTCGGCATTGTACATTTTCTATTTAATTCCGATGCAATTTCTATGTTTCATCGTCAATAAAATGGACCAAGGGATACAGTAAACCTGAAGTGAAGCATCGAAATCTATAACTAGTGTCACAGGAATGGTTCGAAACATAGTCAGTAAGAAGAGTCAGTCTTCTTGTACTTAAGTCGCCATTGTGCCTTTTGTATTAAATTCCGATGCAATTTCTGTGTTTCATCGTCAATAAAAAGGTCCAAGGGATACAGTAAACCTAGAGTGAAGCATCGGAATCTGTTATTAGTGCCACAGGAATGGTTCAAATCATAGACAGTAAGAAGAGTCAGTCTTCTTGTACTTAATTCGGAACTGTGCCTTTTGAATTGAATTCCGATGCAATTGTTGTGTTTCATCGTCAATAAGAAGGTCCAAGGGATACAGTAAACTTAAAGTGAATCATCGGAATCTATAACTAGTGTGACAGGAATGGTTCAAAGCATAGTCAGTAAGAAGAGTCCGTCTTCTTGTACTTAAGTCGCCGTTGTGCCTTTTGTATTAAATTCCGATGCAATTTCTGTGTTTCATCGTCAATAAGAAGGTCCAAGGGATACAGCAAAATCTGGAGTGAAGCATCGGAATCTATTACTAGTGTCACAGGAATGGTTCAAATCATAGACAGTAAGAAGAGTCAGTCTTCTTGTACTTAAGTCGCCATTGTGCCTTTTGTATTAAATTCCGAGGCAATTTCTGTGTTTCATCGTCAACAAGAAGGTTCAGGGGATACAGTAAACCTGAAGTGAAGCATCGGAATCTATAACTAGTGTCACAGGAATGGTTCAAAACATAGACAGTAGGAAGAAACAGTCTTCTTGTACTTAAGTCGGCATTGTACATTTTCTATTTAATTCCGATGCAATTTCTGTGTTTCATCGTCAATAAAAAGGACCAAGGGATACAGTAAACCTGAAGTGAAGCATCGAAATCTATAACTAGTGTCACAGGAATGATTCAAAACATAGACAGAAGAAGAATCAGTCTTCTTGTACTTAATTCGGCATTGTGCCTTTTGTAATTAATTCCGACGCAAATTCTGTGTTTCATCGTCAAAAAGAAGTTCCAAGGGATACAGTAAACCTGAAGTGAAGCATCGAAATCTATAACTAGTGTCACAGGAATGGTTCAAAACATAGACAGAAGAAGAATCAGTCTTCTTGTACTTAATTCAGTATTGTGCCTTTTGTATTTATTTCCGATGCAATTTCTGTGTTTCATCGTCAATAAGTAGGTCCAAGGGATCCAGTAAACCTGAAGTGAAGCACCGGAATCTATAACTAGTGTCACAGGAATGGTTCAAAACATAGACAGTAGGAAGAGTCAGTCTTCTTGTACTTAAGTTGGCATTCTGCCTTTTGTATTTAATTCCGATGCAATTTCTGTGTTTCATCGTCAAAAAGACGTTCCAAGGGATACAGTAAACCTGAAGTGAAGCATCGAAATCTGTAACTAGTGTCACAGGAATGGTTCAAAACATAGACAGAAGAAGAATCATTCTTCTTGTACTTAATTCGGCATTGTGCCTTTTGTAATTAATTCCGACGCAAATTCTGTGTTTCATCGTCAAAAAGAAGTTCCAAGGGATACAGTAAACCTGAAGTGAAGCATCGAAATCTATAACTAGTGTCACAGGAATGGTTCAAAACATAGACAGAAGAAGAATCAGTCTTCTTGTACTTAATTCAGTATTGTGCCTTTTGTATTTATTTCCGATGCAATTTCTGTGTTTCATCGTCAATAAGTAGGTCCAAGGGATGCAGTAAACCTGAAGTGAAGCACCGGAATCTATAACTAGTGTCACAGGAATGGTTCAAAACATAGACAGTAGGAAGAGTCAGTCTTCTTGTACTTAATTCGGCATTGTGCCTTTTGTATTTAATTCCGACGCAATTTCTGTGTTTCATCGTCAATAAGAACGTCAGTGGGATACAGTAAATCTGAAGTGAAGAATCGGAATCTATAACTAGTGTCATAGGCATGGTTCAAAACATAGTCAGTAAGGAGAGACAGTCTTCTTGTACTAAAGTTGGCATTGTGCCTTTTGTATTAAATTCCGATGCGATTTCTGTGTTTCATCGTCAATAAGAAGGTCCAAGGGATACAGTAAACCTGGAGTGAAGCATCGGAATTCATAACTAGTGTCACAGGAATGGTTCAAAACATAGTCAGTAAGGAGAGACAGTCTTCTTGTACTAAAGTTGGCATTGTGCCTTTTGTATTAAATTCCGATGCGATTTCTGTGTTTCATCGTCAATAAGAAGGTCCAAGGGATACAGTAAACCTGGAGTGAAGCATCGGAATTCATAACTAGTGTCACAGGAATGGTTCAAAACATAGACTGTAAGAAGAGTCAGTCTTCTTGTACTTAATTCGGCACTGTGCCTTTTGGATTTAATTCCGATGCAATTTCTGTGTTTCATCGTCAATAAGACGGTCAGAGGGATACAGTAAACCAGAAGTGAATCATCGGAATCTATAACTAGTGTCACAGGGATGGTTCAAAACATAGTCAGTAAGAAGAGTCAGTCTTCTTGTACTTAAGTCGCCATTGTGCCTTTTGTATTAAATTCCGATGCAATTTCTGTGTTTCATCGTCAACAAGAAGGTTCAAGGGATACAGTAAACCTGAAATGAAGCATCGGGATCTATAACTAGTGTCACAGGAATGGATCAAAACATAGACAGTAGGAAGAAACAGTCTTCTTGTACTTAAGTCGGCATTGTACATTTTCTATTTAATTCCGATGCAATTTCTGTGTTTCATCGTCAATAAAAAGGTCCAAGGGATACAGTAAACCTGAAGTGAAGCATCGAAATCTATAACTAGTGTCACAGGAATGATTCAAATCATAGACAGAAGAAGAATCAGTCTTCTTGTACTTAATTCGGCATTGTGCCTTTTGTATTTAATTCCGACGCAATTTCTGTGTTTCATCGTCAATAAGTAGGTCCAAGGGATCCAGTAAACCTGAAGTGAATCACCGCAATCTATAACTAGTGTCACAGGAATGGTTCAAAACATAGTCAGTAAGAAGAGTCAGTCTTGTCAGTAAGAAGAGTCAGTCTTCTTGTACTTAAGTCGCCATTGTGCCTTTTGTATTAAATTCCGATGCAATTTCTGTGTTTCATCGTCAACAAGAAGGTTCAAGGGATACAGTAAACCTGAAGTGAAGCATCGGAATCTATAACTAGTGTCACAGGAATGGTTCAAAACATAGACAGTAGGAAGAAACAGTCTTCTTGTACTTAAGTCGGCATTGTACATTTTCTATTTAATTCCGATGCAATTTCTGTGTTTCATCGTCTATAAAAAGGTCCAAGGGATACAGTAAACCTGGAGTGAAGCACCGGAATCTATAACTAGTGTCACAGGAATAGTTCAGAACATAGACAGTAGGAAGAGTCAGTCTTCTTGTACTTAAGTCGGCATTGTGCCTTTTGAATTTAATTCCGATGCAATTTCTGTGTTTCATCGTCAATAAGTAGGTCCAAGGGATCCAGTAAACCTGACGTGAAGCACCGGAATCCATAACTAGAGTCGCAGGAATAGTTCAAAACATAGTCAGTAGGAAGAGTCAGTCTTCTTGTACTTAAGTCGCCATTGTGCCTTTTGTATTAAATTCCGATGCAATTTCTGTGTTTCATCGTCAATAAAAAGGTCCAAGGGATACAGTAAACCTGGAGTGAAGCACCGGAATCTATAACTAGTGTCACAGGAATGGTTCAAAACATAGACAGTAGGAAGAGTCAGTCTTCTTGTACTTAAGTCGGCATTCTGCCTTTTGTATTTAATTCCGATGCAATTTCTGTGTTTCATCGTCAAAAAGACGTTCCAAGGGATACAGTAAACCTGAAGTGAAGCATCGAAATCTATAACTAGTGTCACAGGAATGGTTCAAAACATAGACAGAAGAAGAATCATTCTTCTTGTACTTAATTCGGCATTGTGCCTTTTGTAATTAATTCCGACGCAAATTCTGTGTTTCATCGTCAAAAAGAAGTTCCAAGGGATACAGTAAACCTGAAGTGAAGCATCGAAATCTATAACTAGTGTCACAGGAATGGTTCAAAACATAGACAGAAGAAGAATCAGTCTTCTTGTACTTAATTCAGTATTGTGCCTTTTGTATTTATTTCCGATGCAATTTCTGTGTTTCATCGTCAATAAGTAGGTCCAAGGGATCCAGTAAACCTGAAGTGAAGCACCGGAATCTATAACTAGTGTCACAGGAATGGTTCGAAACATAGTCAGTAAGAAGACGCAGTCTTCTTGTACTTAAGTCGGCATTGTGCCTTTTGTGTTTAATTCCGATGCAATTTCTGTGTTTCATCGTCAATACGAAGGTCCAAGGGATACAGTAAACCTGAAGTGAAGCAGCGGATTCTATAACTAGTGTCACAGGAATGGTTCAAAACATAGACAGTAGGAAGAGTCAGTCTTCTTGTACTTAATTCGGCATTGTGCCTTTTGTGTTTAATTCCGACGCAATTTCTGTGTTTCATCGTCAATAAGAAAGTCAGTGGGATACAGTAAATCTGAAGTGAAGCATCGGAATCTATAACTAGTGTCATAGGCATGGTTCAAAACATAGTCAGTAAGGAGAGACAGTCTTCTTGTACTAAAGTTGGCATTGTGCCTTTTGTATTAAATTCCGATGCAATTTCTGTGTTTCATCGTCAATAAGAAGGTCCAAGGGATACAGTAAACCTGGAGTGAAGCATCGGAATTCATAACTAGTGTCACAGGAATGGTTCAAAACATAGACTGTAAGAAGAGTCAGTCTTCTTGTACTTAATTCGGCACTGTGCCTTTTGGATTTAATTCCGATGCAATTTCTGTGTTTCATCGTCAATAAGAAGGTCAGAGGGATACAGTAAACCAGAAGTGAATCATCGGAATCCTTAACTAGTGTCACAGGAATGATTCAAAACATAGTCAGTAAGAAGAGTCAGGCTTCTTGTACTTAAGTCGGCATTGTGCCTTTTGTATTTAATTCCGAAGCAATGTCTGTGTTTCATCGTCAATAAGAAGGTCCAAGGGATACAGTAAACCTGAAGTGAAGCATCGAAATCTATTACAGGTGTCACAGGAATGGTTCAAATCATAGACAGAAGAAGAATCAGTCTACTTGTACTTAAGTCGGTATTGTGCCTTTTGTATTTTATTCCGCTGCAATTTCTGTGTTTCATCGTCAATAATAAGGGCAGAGAGATGCAGTAAACCTGAAGTGAAGCATCGGAATTTATAACTAGTGTCACAGGAATGGTTCAAAGCATAGACAGTAGGAAGAGTCAGTCTTCTTGTACTTATGTCGGCATTGTACATTTTCTATTTAATTCCGATGCAATTTCTATGTTTCATCGTCAATAAAATGGACCAAGGGATACAGTAAACCTGAAGTGAAGCATCGAAATCTATAACTAGTGTCACAGGAATGGTTCGAAACATAGTCAGTAAGAAGAGTCAGTCTTCTTGTACTTAAGTCGCCATTGTGCCTTTTGTATTAAATTCCGATGCAATTTCTGTGTTTCATCGTCAATAAAAAGGTCCAAGGGATACAGTAAACCTAGAGTGAAGCATCGGAATCTGTTATTAGTGCCACAGGAATGGTTCAAATCATAGACAGTAAGAAGAGTCAGTCTTCTTGTACTTAATTCGGAACTGTGCCTTTTGAATTGAATTCCGATGCAATTGTTGTGTTTCATCGTCAATAAGAAGGTCCAAGGGATACAGTAAACTTAAAGTGAATCATCGGAATCTATAACTAGTGTGACAGGAATGGTTCAAAGCATAGTCAGTAAGAAGAGTCCGTCTTCTTGTACTTAAGTCGCCGTTGTGCCTTTTGTATTAAATTCCGATGCAATTTCTGTGTTTCATCGTCAATAAGAAGGTCCAAGGGATACAGCAAAATCTGGAGTGAAGCATCGGAATCTATTACTAGTGTCACAGGAATGGTTCAAATCATAGACAGTAAGAAGAGTCAGTCTTCTTGTACTTAAGTCGCCATTGTGCCTTTTGTATTAAATTCCGAGGCAATTTCTGTGTTTCATCGTCAACAAGAAGGTTCAGGGGATACAGTAAACCTGAAGTGAAGCATCGGAATCTATAACTAGTGTCACAGGAATGGTTCAAAACATAGACAGTAGGAAGAAACAGTCTTCTTGTACTTAAGTCGGCATTGTACATTTTCTATTTAATTCCGATGCAATTTCTGTGTTTCATCGTCAATAAAAAGGACCAAGGGATACAGTAAACCTGAAGTGAAGCATCGAAATCTATAACTAGTGTCACAGGAATGATTCAAAACATAGACAGAAGAAGAATCAGTCTTCTTGTACTTAATTCGGCATTGTGCCTTTTGTATTTAATTCCGACGCAATTTCTGTGTTTCATCGTCAATAAGTAGGTCCAAGGGATCCAGCAAACCTGAAGTGAATCACCGGAATCTATAACTAGTGTCACAGGAATGGTTCAAAACATAGTCAGTAAGAAGAGTCAGTCTTCTTGTACTTAAGTCGCCATTGTGCCTTTTGTATTAAATTCCGATTCAATTTCTGTGTTTCATCGCCAACAAGAAGGTTCAAGGGAGGCAGTAAACCTGAAGTGAAGCATCGGAATCTATAACTAGTGTCACAGGAATGGTTCAAAACAGAGACAGTAGGAAGAAACAGTCTTCTTGTACTTAAGTCGGCATTGTACATTTTCTATTTAATTCCGATGCAATTTCTGTGTTTCATCGTCAATAATAAGGTCCAAGGGATACAGTAAACCTGGAGTGGAGCACCGGAATCTATAACTAGTGTCACAGGAATGGTTCAGAACATAGACAGTAGGAAGAGTCAGTCTTCTTGTACTTAAGTCGGCATTGTGCCTTTTTTATTTAATTCCGATGCCATTTCTGTGTTTAATCGTCAATAAGTAGGTCCAAGGGATCCAGTAAACCTGAGATGAAGCACCGGAATCCATAACTAGAGTCGCAGGAATGGTTCAAAACATAGACAAAAGAAAAATCATTCTTCTTGTACTTAATTCGGCATTGTGCCTTTTGTAATTAATTCCGATGCAATTTCTGTGTTTCATCGTCAAGAAGAAGTTCCAAGGGATACAGTAAACCTGAAGTGAAGCATCGAAATCTATAACTAGTGTCACAGGAATGGTGCAAAGCATAGACAGAAGAAGAATCAGTCTTCTTGTACTTAATTCAGCATTGTGCCTTTTGTATTTATTTCCGATGCAATTTCTGTGTTTCATCGTCAATAAGTAGGTCCAATGGATCCAGTAAACCTGAAGTGAAGCACCGGAATCTATAACTGGTGTCACAGGAATGGTTCGAAACATAGTCAGTAAGAAGAGTCAGTCTTCTTGTACTCATGTCGCCATTGTGCCTTTTGTATTAAATTCCGATGCAATTTCTGTGTTTCATCGTCAATAAAAAGGTCCAAGGGATACAGTAAACCTGGAGTGAAGCACCGGAATCTATAACTAGTGTCACAGGAATGGTTCAAAACATAGACAGTAGGAAGAGTCAGTCTTCTTGTACTTAAGTCGGCATTCTGCCTTTTGTATTTAATTCCGATGCAATTTCTGTGTTTCATCGTCAAAAAGAAGTTCCAAGGGATACAGTAAACCTGAAGTGAAGCATCGAAATCTATAACTAGTGTCACAGGAATGGTTCAAAACATAGACAGAAGAAGAATCATTCTTCTTGTACTTAATTCAGCATTCTGCCATTTGTATTTAATTCCGATGCAATTTCTGTGTTTCATCCTCAAAAAGAAGTTCCAAGGGATACAGTAAACCTGAAGTGAAGCATCGAAATCTATAACTAGTGTCACAGGAATGATTCAAAACATAGACTGAAGAAGAGTCAGTCTTCTTGTACGTAATTCGGAACTGTGCCTTTTGGATTGAATTCCGATGAAATTGTTGTGTTTCATCGTCAATAAGAAGGTCCAAGGGATACAGTAAACTTAAAGTGAATCACCGGAACTATAACTAGTGTCACAGGAATGGTTCAAAACATAGTCAGTAAGAAGAGTCAGTCATCTTGTACTTAAGTCGCCATTGTGCCTTTTCTATTTAATTCCGATGCAATTTCTGTGTTTCATCGTCAACAATAAGGTTCAAGGGATACAGTAAACCTGAAGTGAAGCATCGGAATCTATAACTAGTGTCACAGGAATGGTTGAAAACATAGACAGTAGGAAGAAACAGTCTTCTTGTACTTAAGTCGGCATTGTACATTTTCTATTTAATTCCGATGAAACTTCTGTGTTTCATCGTCAATAAAAAGGTCCAAGGGATACAGTAAACCTGAAGTGAAGCATCGAAATCTATAACTAGTGTCACAGGAATGATTCAAAACATAGACAGAAGAAGAATCAGTCTTCTTGTACTTAATTCGGCATTGTGCCTTTTGTATTTAATTCCGATGCAATTTCTGTGTTACATCGTCAACAAGAATATTCAAGGGATACAGTAAACCTGAAGTGAAGCATCGGAATCTATAACTAGTGTCACAGGAATGGTTCAAAACATAGACAGTAGGAAGAAACAGTCTTCTTGTACTTAAGCCGGCATTGTACATTTTCTATTTAATTCCGATGCAATTTCTGTGTTTCGTCGTCAATAAAAAGGTCCAAGCTATACAGTAAACCTGGAGTGAAGCACCGGAATCTATAACTAGTGTCACAGGAATGGTTCAGAACATAGACAGTAGGAAGAGTCAGTCTTCTTGTACTTAAGTCGGCATTCAGCCTTTTGTATTTAATTCCGATACAATTTCTGTGTTTCATCGTCAAAAAGAAGTTCCAAGGGATACAGTAAACCTGAAGTGAAGCATCGAAATCTGTAACTAGTGTCACAGGAATGGTTCAAAACATAGACAGAAGAAGAATCATTCTTCTTGTACTTAATTCGGCATTGTGCCTTTTGTAATTAATTCCGACGCAACTTCTGTGTTTCATCGTCAAAAAGAAGTTCCAAGGGATACAGTAAACCTGAAGTGAAGCATCGAAATCTATAACTAGTGTCACAGGAATGGTTCAAAACATAGACAGAAGAAGAATCAGTCTTCTTGTACTTAATTCAGCATTGTGCCTTTTGTATTTATTTCCGATGCAATTTCTGTGTTTCATCGTCAATAAGTAGGTCCAAGGGATCCAGTAAACCTGAAGTGAAGCACCGGAATCTATAACTAGTGTCACAGGAATGGTTCGAAACATAGTCAGTAAGAAGAGTCATTCTTCTTGTACTTAAGTCGGCATTGTGCCTTTTGTATTTAATTCCGATGCAATTTCTGTGTTTCATCGTAAATACGAAGGTCCAAGGGATACAGTAAACCTGAAGTGAAGCATCGGATTCTATAACTAGTGTCACAGGAATGGTTCAAAACATAGACAGTAGGAAGAGTCAGTCTTCTTGTACTTAATTCGGCATTGTGCCTTTTGTATTTAATTCCGACTCAATTTCTGTGTTTCATCGTCAATAAGAACGTCAGTGGGATACAGTAAATCTGAAGTGAAGCATCGGAATCTATAACTAGTGTCATAGGCATGGTTCAAAGCATAGTGAGTAAGAAGAGACAGTCTTCTTGTACTAAAGTCGGCATTGTGCCTTTTGTATTAAATTCCGATGCAATTTCTGTGTTTCATCGTCAATAAGAAGGTCCAAGGGATACAGTAAACCTGGAGTGAAGCATCGGAATTCATAACTAGTGTCACAGGAATGGTTCAAAACATAGACTGTAAGAAGAGTCAGTCTTCTTGTACTTAATTCGGCACTGTGCCTTTTGGATTTAATTACGATGCAATTTCTGTGTTTCATCGTCAATAAGAAGGTCAGAGGGATACAGTAAACCAGAAGTGAATCATCGGAATCCTTAACTAGTGGCACAGGAATGATTCAAAACATAGTCAGTAAGAAGAGTCAGTCTTCTTGTACTTAAGTCGGCATTGTGCCTTTTGTGTTTAATTCCGATGCAATTTCTGGGTTTCATCGTCAATAAGAAGGTACAAGGGATACAGTAAACCTGAAGTGAAGCATCGAAATCTATTACAGGTGTCACAGGAATGGTTCAAATCATAGACAGAAGAAGAATCAGTCTACTTGTACTTAAGTCGGTATTGTGCCTTTTCTATATAATTTCGCTGCAATTTCTGTGTTTCATCGTCAATAATAAGGGCAGAGAGATGCAGTAAACCTGAAGTGAAGCATCGGAATTTATAACTAGTGTCACAGGAATGGTTCAAAGCATAGACAGTAGGAAGAGTCAGTCTTCTTGTACTTAAGTCGGCATTGTGCCTTTTCTATTTAATTCAGATGCAATTGCTGTGTTTCATAGTCAATAAGAAGGTCCAAGGAACACAGTAAACCTGAAGTGAAGCATCGGAATCTATAACTAGTGTCACAGGAATGGTCCAAAGCATAGACAGTAAGAAGAGTCAGTCTTCTTGTACTTAAGTCGGCATTGTGCCTTTCGTATAGAGTTCCGATGCAATTTCTGTGTTTCATCGTCAAGAGGTGGGTCCAAGGGATACACTAAACCTGGAGTGAAGCATCGGAATCTGTAACTAGTGTCACAGGAATGGTTCAAACATGGACAGTAAGATGAGTCAGTATTCTTGTACTTCAGTCGACATTGTGCCTTTTGTATTTAATTGCGATGCAATTTCTGTGTTTCATCGTCAATAAGAAGGTAAAAGGGATACACAAACCTGGAGTGAAGCATCAGAATCTATAACTAGTGTCACAGGAAAGGTTCAAAACATAGACAGTAAGAAGAGTCAGTCTTCTTGTACATAATTCGGAACTGTGCCTTTTGGATTGAATTCCGATGCAATTGTTGTGTTTCATCGCCAATAAGAAGGTCCAAGAAATACAGTAAACTTAAAGTGAATCATCGGAATCTGTAACTAGTGTGACAGGAATGGTTCAAAACATAGTCAGTAAGAAGAGTCCGTCTTCTTGTACTTAAGTCGGCATTGTGCCTTTTGTATATAACTCCGATGCAATTTCTGTGTTTCATCGTCAATAAGAAGGTAAAAGGGATACACAAACCTGGAGTGAAGCATCAGAATCTATAACTAGTGTCACAGGAAAGGTTCAAAACATAGACAGTAAGAAGAGTCAGTCTTCTTGTACTTAAGTCGCCAATGTGCCTTTTGTATTAAATTCCGACGCAATTTCTGTGTTTCATCGTCAACAAGAAGGTTCAAGGGATACAGTAAACCTGAAGTGAAGCATCGGAATCTATAACTAGTGTCACAGGAATGGTTCAAAACATAGACAGTAGGAAGAAACAGTCTTGTTGTACTCAAGTCGGCATTGTACATTTTCTATTTAATTCCGATGCAATTTCTGTGTTTCATCGTCAATAAAAAGGTCCAAGGGATACAGTAAACCTGAAGTGAAGCACCGGAATCTATAACTAGTGTCACAGGAATGGTTCGAAACATAGTCAGTAAGAGGAGTCAGTCTTCTTGTACTTAAGTCGCCATTGTGCCTTTTGTATTAAATTCCGATGCAATTTCTGTGTTTCATCGTCAATAAAAAGGTTCAAGGGATACAGTAAACCTGGAGTGAAGCACCGGAATCTATAACTAGTGTCACAGGAATGGTTCAAAACATAGACAGTAGGAAGAGTCAGTCTTCTTGTACTTAAGTCGGCATTCTGCCTTTTGTATTTAATTCCGATGCAATTTCTGTGTTTCATTGTCAAAAAGAAGTTCCAAGGGATACAGTAAACCTGAAGTGAAGCATCGAAATCTATAACTAGTGTCACAGGAATGGTTCAAAACATAGACAGAAGAAGAATCAGTCTTCTTGTACTTAATTCGGCATTGTGCCTTTTATAATTGATTACGACGCAATTTCTGTGTTTCATCGTCAAAAAGAAGTTCCAAGGGATACAGTAAACCTGAAGTGAAGCATCGAAATCTATAACTAGTGTCACAGGAATGGTTCAAAACATAGACAGAAGAAGAATCAGTCTTCTTGTACTTAATTCAGCATTGTGCCTTTTGTATTTATTTCCGATGCAATTTCTGTGTTTCATCGTCAATAAGTAGGTCCAAGGGATCCAGTAAACCTGAAGTGAAGCACCGGAATCTATAACTAGTGTCACAGGAATGGTTCGAAACATAGTCGGTAAGAAGAGTCTGTCTTCTTGTACTTAAGTCGGCATTGTGCCTTTTGTATTAAATTCCGATGCAATTTCAGTGTTTCATCGTCAATAAGAAGGTCCAAGGGATACAGTAAACCTGGAGTGAAGCATCGGAATTCATAACTAGTGTCACAGGAATGGTTCAAAACATAGACTGTAAGAAGAGTCAGTCTTCTTGTACTTAAGTCGGCATTGTGCCTTTTGTATTTAATTCCGATGCAATTTCTGTGTTTCATCGTCAATAAGAAGGTCCAAGGGATACAGTAAACCTTAAGTGAAGCATCGAAATCTAATACAGGTGTCACAGGAATGGTTCAATTCATAGACAGAAGAAGAATCAGTCTACTTGTACTTAAGTCGCTATTGTGCCTTTTGTATTTAATTCCGCTGCAATTTCTGTGTTTCATCGTCAATAATAAGGGCAGAGAGATGCAGTAAACCTGAAGTGAAGCATCGGAATTTATAACTAGTGTCACAGGAATGGTTCAAAGCATAGACAGTAGGAAGAGTCAGTCTTCTTGTACTTAAGTCGGCATTGTGCCTTTTCTATTTAATTCCGATGCAATTGCTGTGTTTCATAGTCAATAAGAAGGTCCAAGGAACACAGTAAACCTGAAGTGAAGCATCGGAATCTATAACTAGTGTCACAGGAATGGTTCAAAGCATAGACAGTAAGAAGAGTCAGTCTTCTTGTATTTAAGTCGGCATTGTGCCTTTCGTATAGAGTTCCGATGCAATTTCTGTGTTTCATCGTCAAGAGGTAGGTCCAAGGGATACACTAAACCTGGAGTGAAGCATCGGAATCTGTAACTAGTGTCACAGGAATGGTTCAAACATAGACAGTAAGATGAGTCAGTCTTCTTGCACTTAAGTCGGCATTGTGCCTTTGTTATGTAATTCCGATGCAATTTCTGTGTTTCATGGTCAATAAAAAGGTCCTAGGGATACAGTAAACCTAGAGTGAAGCCACGCCATCTATTATTAGTGCCACAGGAATGGTTCAAATCATAGACAGTAAGAAGAGTCAGTCTTCTTGTACTTATTTCGGCATTGTGCCTTTTGTATTTAATTCCGACACAATTTCTGTGTTTCTCGTCAATAAGAACGTCAGAGGGATACAGTAAATCTGAAGTGAAGCATCGGAATCTATAACTAGTGTCACAGGAATGGTTCAAATCATAGTCAGTAAGAAGAGACAGTCTTCTTGTATTAAAGTCGGCATTGTGCCTATTGTATTTATTTCCGATGCAATTTCTGTGTTTCATCGTCAATAAGAAGGTCCAAGGGATACAGTAAACCTGGAGTTAAGCATCGGAATCTATAACAAGTGTCACAGGGGTGGCTCAAAACACAGTCAGTAAGAAGAGTCAGTATTCTTGTACTTAAGTCGGCATTGTGCCTTTTGTATTTAATTCCGATGCAATTTCTGTGTTTCATCGTCAATAAGAAGGTAAAAGGGATACACAAACCTATAGTGAAGCATCAGAATCTATAACTAGTGTCACAGGAAAGGTTCAAAACATAGACAGTAAGAAGAGTCAGTCTTCTTGTACTTAATTCGGAACTGTGCCTTTTGGATTGAATTCCGATGCAATTGTTGTGTTTCATCGTCAATAAGAAGGTCCAAGAAATACAGTAAACTTAAAGTGAATCATCGGAATCTGTAACTAGTGTGACAGGAATGGTTCAAAGCATAGTCAGTAAGAAGAGTCCGTCTTCTTGTACTTAAGTCGGCATTGTGCCTTTTGTATATAACTCCGATGCAATTTCTGTGTTTCATCGTCAATAAGAAGGTAAAAGGGATACACAAACCTGGAGTGAAGCATCAGAATCTATAACTAGTGTCACAGGAAAGGTTCAAAACATAGACAGTAAGAAGAGTCAGTCTTCTTGTACTTAAGTCGCCATTGTGCCTTTTGTATTAAATTCCGACGCAATTTCTGTGTTTCATCGTCAACAAGAAGGTTCAAGGGATACAGTAAACCTGAAGTGAAGCATCGGAATCTATAACTAGTGTCACAGGAATGGTTCAAAACATAGACAGTAGGAAGAAACAGTCTTCTTGTACTCAAGTCGGCATTGTACATTTTCTATTTAATTCCGATGCAATTTCTGTGTTTCATCGTCAATAAAAAGGTCCAAGGGATACAGTAAACCTGAAGTGAAGCACCGGAATCTATAACTAGTGTCACAGGAATGGTTCGAAACATAGTCAGTAAGAGGAGTCAGTCTTCTCGTACTTAAGTCGCCATTGTGCCTTTTGTATTAAATTCCGATGCAATTTCTGTGTTTCATCGTCAATAAAAAGGTTCAAGGGATACAGTAAACCTGGAGTGAAGCACCGGAATCTATAACTAGTGTCACAGGAATGGTTCAAAACATAGACAGTAGGAAGAGCCAGTCTACTTGTACTTAAGACGGCATTCTGCCTTTTGTATTTACTTCCGATGCAATTTCTGTGTTTCATTGTCAAAAAGAAGTTCCAAGGGATACAGTAAACCTGAAGTGAAGCATCGAAATCTATAACTAGTGTCACAGGAATGGTTCAAAACATAGACAGAAGAAGAATCAGTCTTCTTGTACTTAATTCGGCATTGTGCCTTTTATAAATAATTCCGACGCAATTTCTGTGTTTCATCGTCAAAAAGAAGTTCCAAGGGATACAGTAAACCTGAAGTGAAGCATCGAAATCTATAACTAGTGTCACAGGAATGGTTCAAAAACATAGACAGAAGAAGAATCAGTCTTCTTGTACTTAATTCAGCATTGTGCCTTTTGTATTTATTTCCGATGCAATTTCTGTGTTTCATCGTCAATAAGTAGGTCCAAGGGATCCAGTAAACCTGAAGTGAAGCACCGGAATCTATAACTAGTGTCACAGGAATGGTTCGAAACATAGTCGGTAAGAAGAGTCTGTCTTCTTGTACTTAATTCGGCACTGTGCCTTTTGGATTTAATTCCGATGCAATTTCTGTGTTTCATCGTCAATAAGAAGGTCCAAGGGATACAGTAAACCTGAAGTGAATCACCGGAATCCGTAACTAGTGTCACAGGAATGGTTCAAAACATAGACAGTGGGAAGAGTCAGTCTTCTTGTACTTAAGTCGGCATTGTGCCTTTTGTATTTAATTCCGATGCAATTTCTGTGTTTCATCGTCAATAAGAAGGTCCAAGGGATACAGTAAACCTGAAGTGAAGCATCGAAATCTATTACAGGTGTCACAGGAATGGTTCAATTCATAGACAGAAGAAGAATCAGTCTACTTGTACTTAAGTCGCTATTGTGCTTTTTGTATTTAATTCCGCTGCAATTTCTGTGTTTCATCGTCAATAATAAGGGCAGAGAGATGCAGTAAACCTGAAGTGAAGCATCGGAATTTATAACTAGTGTCACAGGAATGGTTCAAAGCATAGACAGTAGGAAGAGTCAGTCTTCTTGTACTTAAGTCGGCATTGTGCCTTTTCTATTTAATTCCGATGCAATTGCTGTGTTTCATAGTCAATAAGAAGGTCCAAGGAACACAGTAAACCTGAAGTGAAGCATCGGAATCTATAAGTAGTGTCACAGGAATGGTTCAAAGCATAGACAGTAAGAAGAGTCAGTCTTCTTGTATTTAAGTCGGCATTGTGCCTTTCGTATAGAGTTCCGATGCAATTTCTGTGTTTCATCGTCAAGAGGTAGGTCCAAGGGATACACTAAACCTGGAGTGAAGCATCGGAATCTGTAACTAGTGTCACAGGAATGGTTCAAACATAGACAGTAAGATGAGTCAGTCTTCTTGCACTTAAGTCGGCATTGTGCCTTTGTTATGTAATTCCGATGCGATTTCTGTGTTTCATGGTCAATAAAAAGGTCCTAGGGATACAGTAAACCTAGAGTGAAGCCTCGCAATCTATTATTAGTGCCACAGGAATGGTTCAAATCATAGACAGTAAGAAGAGTCAGTCTTCTTGTACTTATTTCGGCATTGTGCCTTTTGTATTTAATTCCGACACAATTTCTGTGTTTCTCGTCAATAAGAACGTCAGAGGGATACAGTAAATCTGAAGTGAAGCATCGGAATCTATAACTAGTGTCACAGGAATGGTTCAAATCATAGTCAGTAAGAAGAGACAGTCTTCTTGTATTAAAGTCGGCATTGTGCCTATTGTATTTATTTCCGATGCAATTTCTGTGTTTCATCGTCAATAAGAAGGTCCAAGGGATACAGTAAACCTGGAGTTAAGCATCGGAATCTATAACAAGTGTCACAGGGGTGGCTCAAAACATAGACAGTAAGAAGAGTCAGTATTCTTGTACTTAAGTCGGCATTGTGCCTTTTGTATTTAATTCCGATGCAATTTCTGTGTTTCATCGTCAATAAGAAGGTAAAAGGGATACAGTAAACCTGGAGTGAAGCATCAGAATCTATAACTAGTGTCACAGGAAAGGTTCAAAACATAGACAGTAAGAAGAGTCAGTCTTCTTGTACTTAATTCGGAACTGTGCCTTTTGGATTGAATTCCGATGCAATTGTTGTGTTTCATCGTCAATAAGAAGGTCCAAGGGATACAGTAAACTTAAAGTGAATCATCGGAATCTGTAACTAGTGTGACAGGAATGGTTCAAAGCATAGTCAGTAAGAAGAGTCCGTCTTCTTGTACTTAAGTCGGCATTGTGCTTTTTGTATATAACTCCGATGCAATTTCTGTGTTTCATCGTCAATAAGAAGGTCCAAGGGATACAGCAAAACCTGGAGTGAAGCATCGGAATCTATTACTAGTGTCACAGGAATGGTTCAAATCATAGACAGTAAGAAGAGTCAGTCTTCTTGTACTTAATTCGGCATTGTGCCTTTTGTATTTAATTCCGCCGCAATTTCTGTGTTTCATCGTCAATAAGAACGCCAGAGGGATACAGTAAATCTGAAGTGAAGCATCGTAATCTATAACTAGTGTCACAGGAATGGTTCAAAACATAGTCAGTAAGAAGAGTCAGTCTTCTTGTACTTAGGTCGCCATTGTGCCTTTTGTATTAAATTCCGACGCAATTTCTGTGTTTCATCGTCAACAAGAAGGTTCAAGGGATACAGTAAACCTGAAGTGAAGCATCGGAATCTATAACTAGTGTCACAGGAATGGTTCAAAACATAGACAGTAGGAAGAAACAGTCTTCTTGTACTCAAGTCGGCATTGTACATTTTCTATTTAATTCCGATGCAATTTCTGTGTTTCATCGTCAATAAAAAGGTCCAAGGGATACAGTAAACCTGAAGTGAAGCACCGGAATCTATAACTAGTGTCACAGGAATGGTTCGAAACATAGTCAGTAAGAGGAGTCAGTCTTCTCGTACTTAAGTCGCCATTGTGCCTTTTGTATTAAATTCCGATGCAATTTCTGTGTTTCATCGTCAATAAGAAGGTAAAAGGGATACACAAACCTGGAGTGAAGCATCAGAATCTATAACTAGTGTCACAGGAAAGGTTCAAAACATAGACAGTAAGAAGAGTCAGTCTTCTTGTACTTAATTCGGAACTGTGCCTTTTGGATTGAATTCCGATGCAATTGTTGTGTTTCATCGTCAATAAGAAGGTCCAAGAAATACAGTAAACTTAAAGTGAATCATCGGAATCTGTAACTAGTGTGACAGGAATGGTTCAAAGCATAGTCAGTAAGAAGAGTCCGTCTTCTTGTACTTAAGTCGGCATTGTGCCTTTTGTATATAACTCCGATGCAATTTCTGTGTTTCATCGTCAATAAGAAGGTAAAAGGGATACACAAACCTGGAGTGAAGCATCAGAATCTATAACTAGTGTCACAGGAAAGGTTCAAAACATAGACAGTAAGAAGAGTCAGTCTTCTTGTACTTAAGTCGCCATTGTGCCTTTTGTATTAAATTCCGACGCAATTTCTGTGTTTCATCGTCAACAAGAAGGTTCAAGGGATACAGTAAACCTGAAGTGAAGCATCGGAATCTATAACTAGTGTCACAGGAATGGTTCAAAACATAGACAGTAGGAAGAAACAGTCTTCTTGTACTCAAGTCGGCATTGTACATTTTCTATTTAATTCCGATGCAATTTCTGTGTTTCATCGTCAATAAAAAGGTCCAAGGGATACAGTAAACCTGAAGTGAAGCACCGGAATCTATAACTAGTGTCACAGGAATGGTTCGAAACATAGTCAGTAAGAGGAGTCAGTCTTCTCGTACTTAAGTCGCCATTGTGCCTTTTGTATTAAATTCCGATGCAATTTCTGTGTTTCATCGTCAATAAAAAGGTTCAAGGGATACAGTAAACCTGGAGTGAAGCACCGGAATCTATAACTAGTGTCACAGGAATGGTTCAAAACATAGACAGTAGGAAGAGCCAGTCTACTTGTACTTAAGACGGCATTCTGCCTTTTGTATTTACTTCCGATGCAATTTCTGTGTTTCATTGTCAAAAAGAAGTTCCAAGGGATACAGTAAACCTGAAGTGAAGCATCGAAATCTATAACTAGTGTCACAGGAATGGTTCAAAACATAGACAGAAGAAGAATCAGTCTTCTTGTACTTAATTCGGCATTGTGCCTTTTATAAATAATTCCGACGCAATTTCTGTGTTTCATCGTCAAAAAGAAGTTCCAAGGGATACAGTAAACCTGAAGTGAAGCATCGAAATCTATAACTAGTGTCACAGGAATGGTTCAAAAACATAGACAGAAGAAGAATCAGTCTTCTTGTACTTAATTCAGCATTGTGCCTTTTGTATTTATTTCCGATGCAATTTCTGTGTTTCATCGTCAATAAGTAGGTCCAAGGGATCCAGTAAACCTGAAGTGAAGCACCGGAATCTATAACTAGTGTCACAGGAATGGTTCGAAACATAGTCGGTAAGAAGAGTCTGTCTTCTTGTACTTAATTCGGCACTGTGCCTTTTGGATTTAATTCCGATGCAATTTCTGTGTTTCATCGTCAATAAGAAGGTCCAAGGGATACAGTAAACCTGAAGTGAATCACCGGAATCCATAACTAGTGTCACAGGAATGGTTCAAAACATAGACAGTGGGAAGAGTCAGTCTTCTTGTACTTAAGTCGGCATTGTGCCTTTTGTATTTAATTCCGATGCAATTTCTGTGTTTCATCGTCAATAAGAAGGTCCAAGGGATACAGTAAACCTGAAGTGAAGCATCGAAATCTATTACAGGTGTCACAGGAATGGTTCAATTCATAGACAGAAGAAGAATCAGTCTACTTGTACTTAAGTCGCTATTGTGCTTTTTGTATTTAATTCCGCTGCAATTTCTGTGTTTCATCGTCAATAATAAGGGCAGAGAGATGCAGTAAACCTGAAGTGAAGCATCGGAATTTATAACTAGTGTCACAGGAATGGTTCAAAGCATAGACAGTAGGAAGAGTCAGTCTTCTTGTACTTAAGTCGGCATTGTGCCTTTTCTATTTAATTCCGATGCAATTGCTGTGTTTCATAGTCAATAAGAAGGTCCAAGGAACACAGTAAACCTGAAGTGAAGCATCGGAATCTATAACTAGTGTCACAGGAATGGTTCAAAGCATAGACAGTAAGAAGAGTCAGTCTTCTTGTATTTAAGTCGGCATTGTGCCTTTCGTATAGAGTTCCGATGCAATTTCTGTGTTTCATCGTCAAGAGGTAGGTCCAAGGGATACACTAAACCTGGAGTGAAGCATCGGAATCTGTAACTAGTGTCACAGGAATGGTTCAAACATAGACAGTAAGATGAGTCAGTCTTCTTGCACTTAAGTCGGCATTGTGCCTTTGTTATGTAATTCCGATGCGATTTCTGTGTTTCATGGTCAATAAAAAGGTCCTAGGGATACAGTAAACCTAGAGTGAAGCCTCGCAATCTATTATTAGTGCCACAGGAATGGTTCAAATCATAGACAGTAAGAAGAGTCAGTCTTCTTGTACTTATTTCGGCATTGTGCCTTTTGTATTTAATTCCGACACAATTTCTGTGTTTCTCGTCAATAAGAACGTCAGAGGGATACAGTAAATCTGAAGTGAAGCATAGGAATCTATAACTAGTGTCACAGGAATGGTTCAAATCATAGTCAGTAAGAAGAGACAGTCTTCTTGTATTAAAGTCGGCATTGTGCCTATTGCATTTATTTCCGATGCAATTTCTGTGTTTCATCGTCAATAAGAAGGTCCAAGGGATACAGTAAACCTGGAGTTAAGCATCGGAATCTATAACAAGTGTCACAGGGGTGGCTCAAAACATAGACAGTAAGAAGAGTCAGTATTCTTGTACTTAAGTCGGCATTGTGCCTTTTGTATTTAATTCCGATGCAATTTCTGTGTTTCATCGTCAATAAGAAGGTAAAAGGGATACAGTAAACCTGGTGTGAAGCATCAGAATCTATAACTAGTGTCACAGGAAAGGTTCAAAACATAGACAGTAAGAAGAGTCAGTCTTCTTGTACTTAATTCGGAACTGTGCCTTTTGGATTGAATTCCGATGCAATTGTTGTGTTTCATCGTCAATAAGAAGGTCCAAGGGATACAGTAAACTTAAAGTGAATCATCGGAATCTGTAACTAGTGTGACAGGAATGGTTCAAAGCATAGTCAGTAAGAAGAGTCCGTCTTCTTGTACTTAAGTCGGCATTGTGCCTTTTGTATATAACTCCGATGCAATTTCTGTGTTTCATCGTCAATAAGAAGGTCCAAGGGATACAGCAAAACCTGGAGTGAAGCATCGGAATCTATTACTAGTGTCACAGGAATGGTTCAAATCATAGACAGTAAGAAGAGTCAGTCTTCTTGTACTTAATTCGGCATTGTGCCTTTTGTATTTAATTCCGCCACAATTTCTGTGTTTCATCGTCAATAAGAACGCCAGAGGGATACAGTAAATCTGAAGTGAAGCATCGTAATCTATAACTAGTGTCACAGGAATGGTTCAAAACATAGTCAGTAAGAAGAGTCAGTCTTCTTGTACTTAGGTCGCCATTGTGCCTTTTGTATTAAATTCCGACGCAATTTCTGTGTTTCATCGTCAACAAGAAGGTTCAAGGGATACAGTAAACCTGAAGTGAAGCATCGGAATCTATAACTAGTGTCACAGGAATGGTTCAAAACATAGACAGTAGGAAGAAACAGTCTTCTTGTACTTAAGTCGGCATTGTACATTTTCTATTTAATTCCGATGCAATTTCTGTGTTTCATCGTCAATAAAAAGGTCCAAGGGATACAGTAAACCAGAAGTGAAGCACCGGAATCTATAACTAGTGTCACAGGAATGGTTCGAAACATAGTCAGTAAGAAGAGTAAGTCTTCTTGTACTTAAGTCGCCATTGTGCCTTTTGTATTAAATTCCGATGCAATTTCTGTGTTTCATCGTCAATAAAAAGGTTCAAGGGATACAGTAAACCTGGAGTGAAGCACCGGAATCTATAACTAGTGTCACAGGAATGGTTCAAAACATAGACAGTAGGAAGAGTCAGTCTTCTTGTACTTAAGTCGGCATTCTGCCTTTTATATTTAATTCCGATGCAATTTCTGTGTTTCATTGTCAAAAAGAAGTTCCAAGGGATACAGTAAACCTGAAGTGAAGCATCGAAATCTATAACTAGTGTCACAGGAATGGTTCAAAACATAGACAGAAGAAGAATCAGTCTTCTTGTACTTACTTCGGCATTGTGCCTTTTGTAATTAATTCCTACGCAATTTCTGTGTTTCATCGTCAAAAAGAAGTTCCAAGGGATACAGTAAACCTGAAGTGAAGCATCGAAATCTATAACTAGTGTCACAGGAATGGTTCAAAACATAGACAGAAGAAGAATCAGTCTTCTTGTACTTAATTCAGCATTGTGCCTTTTGTATTTATTTCCGATGCAATTTCTGTGTTTCATCGTCAATAAGTAGGTCCAAGGGATCCAGTAAACCTGAAGTGAAGCACCGGAATCTATAACTAGTGTCACAGGAATGGTTCGAAACATAGTCGGTAAGAAGAGTCAGTCTTCTTGTACTTAAGTCGGCATTGTGCCTTCTGTATTAAATTCCGATGCAATTTGAGTGTTTCATCGTCAATAAGAAGGTCCAAGGGATACAGTAAACCTGGAGTGAAGCATCGGAATTCATAACTAGTGTCACAGGAATGGTTCAAAACATAGACTGTAAGAAGAGTCAGTCTTCTTGTACTTAATTCGGCACTGTGCCTTTTGGATTTAATTCCGATGCAATTTCGGTGTTTCATCGTCAATAAGAAGGTCAGAGGGATACAGTAAACCAGAAGTGAATCATCGGAATCCTTACCAAGTTCACAGGAATGATTCAAAACATAGTCAGTAAGAAGAGTCAGTCTTTTTGTACTTAAGTCGGCATTGTGCCTTTTGTATTTAATTCCGATGCAATTTCTGTGTTTCATCGTCAATAAGAAGGTCCAAGGGATACAGTAAACCTGAAGTGAAGCATCGAAATCTATTACAGGTGTCACAGGAATGGTTCAAATCATAGACAGAAGAAGAATCAGTCTACTTGTACTTAAGTCGGTATTGTGCCTTTTGTATTTAATTCCGCTGCAATTTCTGTGTTTCATCGTCAATAATAAGGGCAGAGAGATGCAGTAAACCTGAAGTGAAGCATCGGAATTTATAACTAGTGTCACAGGAATGGTTCAAAGCATAGACAGTAGGAAGAGTCAGTCTTCTTGTACTTAAGTCGGCATTGTGCCTTTTCTATTTAATTCCGATGCAATTGCTGTGTTTCATAGTCAATAAGAAGGTCCAAAGAACACAGTAAACCTGAAGTGAAGCATCGGAATCTATAACTAGTGTCACAGGAATGGTTCAAACATAGACAGTAAGATGAGTCAGTCTTCTTGCACTTAAGTCGGCATTGTGCCTTTGTTATGTAATTCCGATGCAATTTCTGTGTTTCATGGTCAATAAAAAGGTCCTAGGGATACAGTAAACCTAGAGTGAAGCATCGGAATCTATTACTAGTGCCACAGGAATGGTTCAAATCATAGACAGTAAGAAGAGTCAGTCTTCTTGTACTTATTTCGGCATTGTGCCTTTTGTATTTAATTCCGACACAATTTCTGTGTTTCGTCGTCAATAAGAACGTCAGAGGGATACAGTAAATCTGAAGTGAAGCATCGGAATCTATAACTAGTGTCACAGGAATGGTTCAAATCACAGTCAGTAAGAAGAGACAGTCTTCTTGTATTAAAGTCGGCATTGTGCCTATAGTATTTATTTCCGATGCAATTTATGTGTTTCATCGTCAATAAGAAGGTCCAAGGGATACAGTAAACCTGGAGTTAAGCATCGGAATCTATAACAAGTGTCACAGGAATGGTTCAAATCATAGACAGAAGAAGAATCAGTCTACTTGTACTTAAGTCGGTATTGTGCCTTTTCTATTTAATTTCGCTGCAATATCTGTGTTTCATCGTCAATAATAAGGGCAGAGAGATGCAGTAAACCTGAAGTGAAGCATCGGAATTTATAACTAGTGTCACAGGAATGGTTCAAAGCATAGACAGTAGGAAGAGTCAGTCTTCTTGTACTTAAGTCGGCATTGTGCCTTTTCTATTTAATTCAGATGCAATTGCTGTGTTTCATAGTCAATAAGAAGGTCCAAGGAACGCAGTAAACCTGAAGTGAAGCATCGGAATCTATAACTAGTGTCACAGGAATGGTCCAAAGCATAGACAGTAAGAAGAGTCAGTCTTCTTGTACTTAAGTCGGCATTGTGCCTTTCGTATAGAGTTCCGATGCAATTTCTGTGTTTCATCGTCAAGAGGTGGGTCCAAGGGATACACTAAACCTGGAGTGAAGCATCGGAATCTGTAACTAGTGTCACAGGAATGGTTCAAACATGGACAGTAAGATGAGTCAGTATTCTTGTACTTAAGTCGACATTGTGCCTTTTGTATTTAATTGCGATGCAATTTCTGTGTTTCATCGTCAATAAGAAGGTAAAAGGGATACACAAACCTGGAGTGAAGCATCAGAATCTATAACTAGTGTCACAGGAAAGGTTCAAAACATAGACAGTAAGAAGAGTCAGTCTTCTTGTACTTAATTCGGAACTGTGCCTTTTGGATTGAATTCCGATGCAATTGTTGTGTTTCATCGTCAATAAGAAGGTCCAAGAAATACAGTAAACTTAAAGTGAATCATCGGAATCTGTAACTAGTGTGACAGGAATGGTTCAAAGCATAGTCAGTAAGAAGAGTCCGTCTTCTTGTACTTAAGTCGGCATTGTGCCATTTGTATATAACTCCGATGCAATTTCTGTGTTTCATCGTCAATAAGAAGGTAAAAGGGATACACAAACCTGGAGTGAAGCATCAGAATCTATAACTAGTGTCACAGGAAAGGTTCAAAACATAGACAGTAAGAAGAGTCAGTCTTCTTGTACTTAAGTCGCCATTGTGCCTTTTGTATTAAATTCCGACGCAATTTCTGTGTTTCATCGTCAACAAGAAGGTTCAAGGGATACAGTAAACCTGAAGTGAAGCATCGGAATCTATAACTAGTGTCACAGGAATGGTTCAAAACATAGACAGTAGGAAGAAACAGTCTTCTTGTACTCAAGTCGGCATTGTACATTTTCTATTTAATTCCGATGCAATTTCTGTGTTTCATCGTCAATAAAAAGGTCCAAGGGATACAGTAAACCTGAAGTGAAGCACCGGAATCTATAACTAGTGTCACAGGAATGGTTCGAAACATAGTCAGTAAGAGGAGTCAGTCTTCTTGTACTTAAGTCGCCATTGTGCCTTTTGTATTAAATTCCGATGCAACTTCTGTGTTTCATCGTCAATAAAAAGGTTCAAGGGATACAGTAAACCTGGAGTGAAGCACCGGAATCTATAACTAGTGTCACAGGAATGGTTCAAAACATAGACAGTAGGAATAGTCAGTCTTCTTGTACTTAAGTCGGCATTCTGCCTTTTGTATTTAATTCCGATGCAATTTCTGTGTTTCATTGTCAAAAAGAAGTTCCAAGGGATACAGTAAACCTGAAGTGAAGCATCGAAATCTATAACTAGTGTCACAGGAATGGTTCAAAACATAGACAGAAGAAGAATCAGTCTTCTTGTACTTAATTCAGCATTGTGCCTTTTGTATTTATTTCCGATGCAATTTCTGTGTTTCATCGTCAATACGTAGGTCCAAGGGATCCAGTAAACCTGAAGTGAAGCACCGGAATCTATAACTAGTGTCACAGGAATGGTTCGAAACATAGTCGGTAAGAAGAGTCTGTCTTCTTGTACTTAAGTCGGCATTGTGCCTTTTGTATTAAATTCCGATGCAATTTCAGTGTTTCATCGTCAATAAGAAGGTCCAAGGGATACAGTAAACCTGAAGTGAAGCATCGAAATCTATTACAGGTGTCACAGGAATGGTTCAATTCATAGACAGAAGAAGAATCAGTCTACTTGTACTTAAGTCGCTATTGTGCCTTTTGTATTTAATTCCGCTGCAATTTCTGTGTTTCATCGTCAATAATAAGGGCAGAGAGATGCAGTAAACCTGAAGTGAAGCATCGGAATTTATAACTAGTGTCACAGGAATGGTTCAAAGCATAGACAGTAGGAAGAGTCAGTCTTCTTGTCCTTAAGTCGGCATTGTGCCTTTTCTATTTAATTCCGATGCAATTGCTGTGTTTCATAGTCAATAAGAAGGTCCAAGGAACACAGTAAACCTGAAGTGAAGCATCGGAATCTATAACTAGTGTCACAGGAATGGTTCAAAGCATAGACAGTAAGAAGAGTCAGTCTTCTTGTATTTAAGTCGGCATTGTGCCTTTCGTATAGAGTTCCGATGCAATTTCTGTGTTTCATCGTCAAGAGGTAGGTCCAAGGGATACACTAAACCTGGAGTGAAGCATCGGAATCTGTAACTAGTGTCACAGGAATGGTTCAAACATAGACAGTAAGATGAGTCAGTCTTCTTGCACTTAAGTCGGCATTGTGTTTTTGTTATGTAATTCCGATGCAATTTCTGTGTTTCATGGTCAATAAAAAGGTCCTAGGGATACAGTAAACCTAGAGTGAAGCCTCGCAATCTATTATTAGTGCCACAGGAATGGTTCAAATCATAGACAGTAAGAAGAGTCAGTATTCTTGTACTTAAGTCAGCATTGTGCCTTTTGTATTTAATTCCGATGCAATTTCTGTGTTTCATCGTCAATAAGAAGGTAAAAGGGATACAGTAAACCTGGAGTGAAGCATCAGAATCTATAACTAGTGTCACAGGAAAGGTTCAAAACATAGACAGTAAGAAGAGTCAGTCTTCTTGTACTTAATTCGGAACTGTGCCTTTTGGATTGAATTCCGATGCAATTGTTGTGTTTCATCGTCAATAAGAAGGTCCAAGGGATACAGTAAACTTAAAGTGAATCATCGGAATCTGTAACTAGTGTGACAGGAATGATTCAAAGCATAGTCAGTAAGAGGAGTCCGTCTTCTTGTACTTAAGTCGGCATTGTGCCTTTTGTATATAACTCCGATGCAATTTCTGTGTTTCATCGTCAATAAGAAGGTCCAAGGGATACAGCAAAACCTGGAGTGAAGCATCGGAATCTATTACTAGTGTCACAGGAATGGTTCAAATCATAGACAGTAAGAAGAGTCAGTCTTCTTGTACTTAATTCGGCATTGTGCCTTTTGTATTTAATTCCGACGCAATTTCTGTGTTTCATCGTCAATAAGAACGCCAGAGGGATACAGTAAATCTGAAGTGAAGCATCGTAATCTATAACTAGTGTCACAGGAATGGTTCAAAACATAGTCAGTAAGAAGAGTCAGTCTTCTTGTACTTAGGTCGCCATTGTGCCTTTTGTATTAAATTCCGACGCAATTTCTGTGTTTCATCGTCAACAAGAAGGTTCAAGGGATACAGTAAACCTGAAGTGAAGCATCGGAATCTATAACTAGTGTCACAGGAATGGTTCAAAACATAGACAGTAGGAAGAAACAGTCTTCTTGTACTTAAGTCGGCATTGTACATTTTCTATTTAATTCCGATGCAATTTCTGTGTTTCATCGTCAATAAAAAGGTCCAAGGGATACAGTAAACCAGAAGTGAAGCACCGGAATCTATAACTAGTGTCACAGGAATGGTTCGAAACATAGTCAGTAAGAAGAGTAAGTCTTCTTGTACTTAAGTCGCCATTGTGCCTTTTGTATTAAATTCCGATGCAATTTCTGTGTTTCATCGTCAATAAAAAGGTTCAAGGGATACAGTAAACCTGGAGTGAAGCACCGGAATCTATAACTAGTGTCACAGGAATGGTTCAAAACATAGACAGTAGGAAGAGTCAGTCTTCTTGTACTTAAGTCGGCATTCTGCCTTTTATATTTAATTCCGATGCAATTTCTGTGTTTCATTGTCAAAAAGAAGTTCCAAGGGATACAGTAAACCTGAAGTGAAGCATCGAAATCTATAACTAGTGTCACAGGAATGGTTCAAAACATAGACAGAAGAAGAATCAGTCTTCTTGTACTTACTTCGGCATTGTGCCTTTTGTAATTAATTCCTACGCAATTTCTGTGTTTCATCGTCAAAAAGAAGTTCCAAGGGATACAGTAAACCTGAAGTGAAGCATCGAAATCTATAACTAGTGTCACAGGAATGGTTCAAAACATAGACAGAAGAAGAATCAGTCTTCTTGTACTTAATTCAGCATTGTGCCTTTTGTATTTATTTCCGATGCAATTTCTGTGTTTCATCGTCAATAAGTAGGTCCAAGGGATCCAGTAAACCTGAAGTGAAGCACCGGAATCTATAACTAGTGTCACAGGAATGGTTCGAAACATAGTCGGTAAGAAGAGTCAGTCTTCTTGTACTTAAGTCGGCATTGTGCCTTCTGTATTAAATTCCGATGCAATTTGAGTGTTTCATCGTCAATAAGAAGGTCCAAGGGATACAGTAAACCTGGAGTGAAGCATCGGAATTCATAACTAGTGTCACAGGAATGGTTCAAAACATAGACTGTAAGAAGAGTCAGTCTTCTTGTACTTAATTCGGCACTGTGCCTTTTGGATTTAATTCCGATGCAATTTCTGTGTTTCATCGTCAATAAGAAGGTCAGAGGGATACAGTAAACCAGAAGTGAATCATCGGATTCCTTACCAAGTTCACAGGAATGATTCAAAACATAGTCAGTAAGAAGAGTCAGTCTTTTTGTACTTAAGTCGGCATTGTGCCTTTTGTATTTAATTCCGATGCAATTTCTGTGTTTCATCGTCAATAAGAAGGTCCAAGGGAGACAGTAAACCTGAAGTGAAGCATCGAAATCTATTACAGGTGTCACAGGAATGGTTCAAATCATAGACAGAAGAAGAATCAGTCTACTTGTACTTAAGTCGGTATTGTGCCTTTTGTATTTAATTCCGCTGCAATTTCTGTGTTTCATCGTCAATAATAAGGGCAGAGAGATGCAGTAAACCTGAAGTGAAGCATCGGAATTTATAACTAGTGTCACAGGAATGGTTCAAAGCATAGACAGTAGGAAGAGTCAGTCTTCTTGTACTTAAGTCGGCATTGTGCCTTTTCTATTTAATTCCGATGCAATTGCTGTGTTTCATAGTCAATAAAAAGGTCCAAGGAACACAGTAAACCTGAAGTGAAGCATCGGAATCTATAACTAGTGTCACAGGAATGGTTCAAAGCATAGACAGTAAGAAGAGTCAGTCTTCTTGTACTTAAGTCGGCATTGTGCCTTTCGTATAGAGTCCCGATGCAATTTCTGTGTTTCATCGTCAAGAGGTAGGTCCAAGGGATACACTAAACCTGGAGTGAAGCATCGGAATCTGTAACGAGTGTCACAGGAATGGTTCAAACATAGACAGTAAGATGAGTCAGTCTTCTTGCACTTAAGTCGGCATTGTGCCTTTGTTATGTAATTCCGATGCAATTTCTGTGTTTCATGGTCAATAAAAAGGTCCTAGGGATACAGTAAACCTAGAGTGAAGCATCGGAATCTATTACTAGTGCCACAGGAATGGTTCAAATCATAGACAGTAAGAAGAGTCAGTCTTCTTGTACTTATTTCGGCATTGTGCCTTTTGTATTTAATTCCGACACAATTTCTGTGTTTCGTCGTCAATAAGAACGTCAGAGGGATACAGTAAATCTGAAGTGAAGCATCGGAATCTATAACTAGTGTCACAGGAATGGTTCAAATCACAGTCAGTAAGAAGAGACAGTCTTCTTGTATTAAAGTCGGCATTGTGCCTATAGTATTTATTTCCGATGCAATTTATGTGTTTCATCGTCAATAAGAAGGTCCAAGGGATACAGTAAACCTGGAGTTAAGCATCGGAATCTATAACAAGTGTCACAGGGGTGGCTCAAAATATAGACAGTAAGAAGAGTCAGTATTCTTGTACTTAAGTCGGCATTGTGCCTTTTGTATTTAATTCCGATGCAATTTCTGTGTTTCATCGTCAATAAGAAGGTAAAAGGGATACGGTAAACCTGGAGTGAAGCATCAGAATCTATAACTAGTGTCACAGGAAAGGTTCAAAACATAGACAGTAAGAAGAGTCAGTCTTCTTGTAGTTAATTCGGAACTGTGCCTTTTGGATTGAATTCCGATGCAATTGTTGTGTTTCATCGTCAATAAGAAGGTCCAAGGGATACAGTAAACTTAAAGTGAATCATCGGAATCTATAACTAGTGTGACAGGAATGGTTCAAAGCATAGTCAGTAAGAAGAGTCCGTCTTCTTGTACTTAAGTCGGCATTGTGCCTTTTGTATATAACTCCGATGCAATTTCTGTGTTTCATCGTCAATAAGAAGGTCCAAGTGATACAGCAAAACCTGGAGTGAAGCATCGGAATCTATTACTAGTGTCACAGGAATGGTTCCAATCATAGACAGTAAGAAGAGTCAGTCTTCTTGTACTTAATTCGGCATTGTGCCTTTTGTATTTAATTCCGACGCAATTTCTGTGTTTCATCGTCAATAAGAACGCCAGAGGGATACAGTAAATCTGAAGTGAAACATCGTAATCTATAACTAGTGTCACAGGAATGGTTCAAAACATAGTCAGTAAGAAGAGTCAGTCTTCTTGTACTTAAGTCGCCATTGTGCCTTTTGTATTAAATTCCGACGCAATTTCTGTGTTTCATCGTCAACAAGAAGGTTCAAGGGATACAGTAAACCTGAAGTGAAGCATCGGAATCTATAACTAGTGTCACAGGTATGGTTCAAAACATAGACAGTAGGAAGAAACAGTCTTCTTGTACTTAAGTCGGCATTGTACATTTTCTATTTAATTCCGATGCAATTTCTGTGTTTCATCGTCAATAATAAGGGCAGAGAGATGCAGTAAACCTGAAGTGAAGCATCGGAATTTATAACTAGTGTCACAGGAATGGTTCAAAGCATAGACAGTAGGAAGAGTCAGTCTTCTTGTACTTAAGTCGGCATTGTGCCTTTTCTATTTAATTCCGATGCAATTGCTGTGTTTCATAGTCAATAAGAAGGCCCAAGGAACACAGTAAACCTGAAGTGAAGCATCGGAATCTATAACTAGTGTCACAGGAATGGTTCAAAGCATAGACAGTAAGAAGAGTCAGTCTTCTTGTACTTAAGTCGGCATTGTGCCTTTCGTATAGAGTTCCGATGCAATTTCTGTGTTTCATCGTCAAGAGGTAGGTCCAAGGGATACACTAAACCTGGAGTGAAGCATCGGAATCTGTAACTAGTGTCACAGGAATGGTTCAAACATAGACAGTAAGATGAGTCAGTCTTCTTGCACTTAAGTCGGCATTGTGCCTGTGTTATGTAATTCCGATGCAATTTCTGTGTTTCATGGTCAATAAAAAGGTCCTAGGGATACAGTAAACCTAGAGTGAAGCATCGGAATCTATTACTAGTGCCACAGGAATGGTTCAAATCATAGACAGCAAGAAGAGTCAGTCTTCTTGTACTTATTTCGGCATTGTGCCTTTTGTATTTAATTCCGACACAATGTCTGTGTTTCGTCGTCAATAAGAACTTCAGAGGGATACAGTAAATCTGAAGTGAAGCATCGGAATCTATAACTAGTGTCACAGGAGTGGTTCAAATCATAGTCAGTAAGAAGAGACAGTCTTCTTGTATTAAAGTCGGCATTGTGCCTATTGTATTTATTTCCGATGCAATTTATGTGTTTCAACGTCAATAAGAAGGTCCAAGGGATACAGTAAACTTAAAGTGAATCATCGGAATCTATAACTAGTGTGACAGGAATGGTTCAAAGCATAGTCAGTAAGAAGAGTCCGTCTTCTTGTACTTAAGTCGGCATTGTGCCTTTTGTATATAACTCCGATGCAATTTCTGTGTTCCATCGTCAATAAGAAGGTCCAAGGGATACAGCAAAACCTGGAGTGAAGCATCGGAATCTATTACTAGTGTCACAGGAATGGTTCCAATCATAGACAGTAAGAAGAGTCAGTCTTCTTGTACTTAATTCGGCATTATGCCTTTTGTATTTAATTCCGACGCAATTTCTGTGTTTCATCGTCAATAAGAACGCCAGAGGGATACAGTAAATCTGAAGTGAAGCATCGTAATCTATAACTAGTGTCACAGGAATGGTTCAAAACATAGTCAGTAAGAAGAGTCAGTCTTCTTGTACTTAAGTCGCCATTGTGCCTTTTGTATATAATTCCGACGCAATTTCTGTGTTTCATCGTCAACAAGAAGGTTCAAGGGATACAGTAAACCTGTAGTGAAGCATGGGAATCTATAACTTGTGTCACAGGTATGGTTCAGAACATAGACAGTAAGAAGAGTCAGTCTTCTTGTACTTAAGTCGGCATTGTGCCTTTTGTATTTAATTCCGATGCAATTTCTGTGTTTCATCGTCAATAAGTAGGTCCAAGGGATCCAGTAAACCTGAAGTGAAGCACCGGAATCCATAACTAGTTTCGCAGGAATGGTTCAAAACATTGTCAGTAGGAAGAGTCAGTCTTCTTGTACTTAAGTCGCCATTGTGCCTTTTGTATTAAATTCCGATGCAATTTCTGTGTTTCATCGTCAATAAAAAGGTCCAAGGGATACAGTAAACCTGAAGTGAAGCATCGAAATCTATAACTAGTGTCACAGGAATGGTTCAAAACATAGACAGAAGAAGAATCATTCTTCTTGTACTTAATTCGGCATTGTGCCTTTTGTATTTAATTCCGACGCAATTTCTGTGTTTCATCGTCAAAAAGAAGTTTCAAGGGATACAGTAAACCTGATGTGAAGCATCGAAATCTATAACTAGTGTCACAGGAATGGTTCAAAACATAGACAGAAGAAGAATCAGTCTTCTTGAACTTAATTCAGCATTGTGCCTTTTGTATTTATTTCCGATGCAATTTCTGTGTTTCATCGTCAATAAGAAGGTCCAAGGGATACAGTAAACCTGGAGTGAAGCATCGGAATTCATAACTAGTGTCACAGGAATGGTTCAAATCATAGACTGTAAGAAGAGTCAGTCTTCTTGTACTTAATTCGGCCCTGTGCCATTTGGATTTAATTCCGATGCAATTTCTGTGTTTCATCGTCAATAAGAGGGTCAGAGGGATACAGTAAACTAGAAGTGAATCATCGGAATCCTTAACTAGTGTCACAGGAATGATTCAAAACTTAGTCAGTAAGAAGAGTCAGTCACCTTGTACTTAAGTCGGCATTGTGCCTTTTGTATTTAATTCCGATGCAATTTCTGTGTTTCATCGTCAATAATAAGGGCAGAGAGATGCAGTAAACCTGAAGTGAAGCATCGGAATTTATAACTAGTGTCACAGGAATGGTTCAAAGCATAGACAGTAGGAAGAGTCAGTCTTCTTGTACTTAAGTCGGCATTGTGCCTTTTCTATTTAATTCCGATGCAATTGCTGTGTTTCATAGTCAATAAGAAGGCCCAAGGAACACAGTAAACCTGAAGTGAAGCATCGGAATCTATAACTAGTGTCACAGGAATGGTTCAAAGCATAGACAGTAAGAAGAGTCAGTCTTCTTGTACTTAAGTCGGCATTGTGCCTTTCGTATAGAGTTCCGATGCAATTTCTGTGTTTCATCGTCAAGAGGTAGGTCCAAGGGATACACTAAACCTGGAGTGAAGCATCGGAATCTGTAACTAGTGTCACAGGAATGGTTCAAACATAGACAGTAAGATGAGTCAGTCTTCTTGCACTTAAGTCGGCATTGTGCCTGTGTTATGTAATTCCGATGCAATTTCTGTGTTTCATGGTCAATAAAAAGGTCCTAGGGATACAGTAAACCTAGAGTGAAGCATCGGAATCTATTACTAGTGCCACAGGAATGGTTCAAATCATAGACAGCAAGAAGAGTCAGTCTTCTTGTACTTATTTCGGCATTGTGCCTTTTGTATTTAATTCCGACACAATGTCTGTGTTTCGTCGTCAATAAGAACTTCAGAGGGATACAGTAAATCTGAAGTGAAGCATCGGAATCTATAACTAGTGTCACAGGAATGGTTCAAATCATAGTCAGTAAGAAGAGACAGTCTTCTTGTATTAAAGTCGGCATTGTGCCTATTGTATTTATTTCCGATGCAATTTATGTGTTTCAACGTCAATAAGAAGGTCCAAGGGATACAGTAAACCTGGAGTTAAGCATCGGAATCTATAACAAGTGTCACAGGGGTGGCTCAAAACATAGACAGTAAGAAGAGTCAGTATTCTTGTACTTAAGTCGGCATTGTGCCTTTTGTATTTAATTCCGATAGAATTTCTGTGTTTCATCGTCAATAAGAAGGTAAAAGGGATACAGTAAACCTGGAGTGAAGCATCAGAATCTATAACTAGTGTCACAGGAAAGGTTCAAAACATAGACAGTAAGAAGAGTCAGTCTTCTTGTACTTAATTCGGAACTGTGCCTTTTGGATTGAATTCCGATGCAATTGTTGTGTTTCATCGTCAATAAGAAGGTCCAAGGGATACAGTAAACTTAAAGTGAATCATCGGAATCTATAACTAGTGTGACAGGAATGGTTCAAAGCATAGTCAGTAAGAAGAGTCCGTCTTCTTGTACTTAAGTCGGCATTGTGCCTTTTGTATATAACTCCGATGCAATTTCTGTGTTTCATCGTCAATAAGAAGGTCCAAGGGATACAGCAAAACCTGGAGTGAAGCATCGGAATCTATTACTAGTGTCACAGGAATGGTTCCAATCATAGACAGTAAGAAGAGTCAGTCTTCTTGTACTTAATTCGGCATTATGCCTTTTGTATTTAATTCCGACGCAATTTCTGTGTTTCATCGTCAATAAGAACGCCAGAGGGATACAGTAAATCTGAAGTGAAGCATCGTAATCTATAACTAGTGTCACAGGAATGGTTCAAAACATAGTCAGTAAGAAGAGTCACTCTTCTTGTACTTAAGTCGCCATTGTGCCTTTTGTATATAATTCCGACGCAATTTCTGTGTTTCATCGTCAACAAGAAGGTTCAAGGGATACAGTAAACCTGTAGTGAAGCATGGGAATCTATAACTTGTGTCACAGGTATGGTTCAAAACATAGACAGTAGGAAGAAACAGTCTTCTTGTACTTAAGTCGGCATTGTACATTTTCTATTTAATTCCGATGCAATTTCTGTGTTTCATCGTCAATAAAAAGGTCCAAGGGATACAGTAAACCTGGAGTGAAGCACCGGAATCTATAACTAGTGTCACAGGAATGGTTCAGAACATAGACAGTAAGAAGAGTCAGTCTTCTTGTACTTAAGTCGGCATTGTGCCTTTTGTATTTAATTCCGATGCAATTTCTGTGTTTCATCGTCAATAAGTAGGTCCAAGGGATCCAGTAAACCTGAAGTGAAGCACCGGAATCCATAACTAGTTTCGCAGGAATGGTTCAAAACATTGTCAGTAGGAAGAGTCAGTCTTCTTGTACTTAAGTCGCCATTGTGCCTTTTGTATTAAATTCCGATGCAATTTCTGTGTTTCATCGTCAATAAAAAGGTCCAAGGGATACAGTAAACCTGAAGTGAAGCATCGAAATCTATAACTAGTGTCACAGGAATGGTTCAAACCATAGACAGAAGAAGAATCATTCTTCTTGTACTTAATTCGGCATTGTGCCTTTTGTATTTAATTCCGACGCAATTTCTGTGTTTCATCGTCAAAAAGAAGTTTCAAGGGATACAGTAAACCTGAAGTGAAGCATCGAAATCTATAACTAGTGTCACAGGTATGGTTCAAAACAAAGACAGAAGAAGAATCAGTCTTCTTGTACTTAATTCAGCATTGTGCCTTTTGTATTTATTTCCGATGCAATTACTGTGTTTCATCGTCAATAAGTAGGTCCAAGGGATCCAGTAAACCTGAAGTGAAGCACCGGAAACTATAACTAGTGTCACAGGAATGGTTCGAAACATAGTCAGTAAGAAGAGTCAGTCTTCTTGTACTTAATTCGGCATTGTGCCTTTTGTATTTAATTCCGACGCAATTTCTGTGTTTCATCGTCAATAAGAACGTCAGTGGGATACAGTAAATCTGAAGTGAAGCATCGGAATCTATAACTAGTGTCATAGGCATGGTTCAAAACATAGTCAGTAAGAAGAGACAGTCTTCTTGTACTAAAGTCGGCATCGTGCCTTTTGTATTAAATTCCGATGCAATTTCTGTGTTTCATCGTCAATAAGAAGGTCCAAGGGATACAGTAAACCTGGAGTGAAGCATCGGAATTCATAACTAGTGTCACAGGAATGGTTCAAAACATAGACTGTAAGAAGAGTCAGTCTTCTTGTACTTAATTCGGCACTGTGCCATTTGGATTTAATTCCGATGCAATTTCTGTGTTTCATCGTCAATAAGAAGGTCAGAGGGATACAGTAAACCAGAAGTGAATCATCGGAATCCTTAACTAGTGTCACAGGAATGATTCAAAACATAGTCAGTAAGAAGAGTCAGTCATCTTGTACTTAAGTCGGCATTGTGCCTTTCGTATTTAATTCCGATGCAATTTCTGTGTTTCATCGTCAATAAGAAGGTCCAAGGGATACAGTAAACCTGAAGTGAAGCATCGAAATCTATTTCAGGTGTCACAGGAATGGTTCAAATCATAGACAGAAGAAGAATCAGTCTACTTGTACTTAAGTCGGTATTGTGCCTTTTGTATTTAATTCCGCTGCAATTTCTGTGTTTCATCGTCAATAAGAAGGGCAGAGAGATGCAGTAAACCTGAAGTGAAGCATCGGAATTTATAACTAGTGTCACAGGAATGGTTCAAAGCATAGACAGTAGGAAGAGTCAGTCTTCTTGCACTTAAGTCGGCATTGTGCCTTTTCTATTTAATTCCGATGCAATTGCTGTGTTTCATAGTCAATAAGAAGGTTCAAGGGACACAGTAAACCTGAAGTGAAGCATCGGAATCTATAACTAGTGTCACAGGAATGGTTCAAAGCATAGACAGTAAGAAGAGTCAGTCTTCTTGTACTTAAGTCGGCGTTGTGCCTTTCGTATAGAGTTCCGATGCAATTTCTGTGTTTCATCGTCAACAGGAAGGTCCAAGGGATACACTAAACCTGGAGTGAAGCATCGGAATCTGTAACTAGTGTCACAGGAATGGTTCAAACATAGACAGTAAGATGAGTCAGTCTTCTTGTACTTAAATGGGCATTGTGCCTTTTTTATGTAATTCCGATGCAATTTCTGTGTTTCATGGTCAATAAAAAGGTCCTAGGAATACAGTAAACCTAGAGTGAAGCATCGGAATCTATTACTAGTGCCACAGGAATGGTTCAAATCATAGACAGTAAGAAGAGTCAGTCTTCTTGTATTAAAGTCGGCATTGTGCCTATTGTAATTAATTCCGATGCAATTTCTGTGTTTCATCGTCAATAAGAACGTCAGAGGGATACAGTAAATCTGAAGTGAAGCATCGGAATCTATAACAAGTGTCACAGGGATGGCTCAAAACATAGACAGTAAGAAGAGTCAGTATTCTTGTACTTAAGTCGGCATTGTGCCTTTTGTATTTAATTCCGATGCAATTTCTGTGTTTCATCGTCAATAAGAAGGTCAAAGGGATACAGTAAACCTGGAGTGAAGCATCGGAATCTATTACTAGTGTCACAGGAATGGTTCAAACATAGACAGTAAGAAGAGTCAGTCTTCTTGTACTTAATTCCTCATTGTGCCTTTTGTATTTAATTCCGACAAAATTTCTGTGTTTTTCATCGTCAATAAGAACGTCAGAGGGATACAGTAAATCTGAAGTGAAGCATGGGAATCTATAACTAGTGTCACAGGAATGGTTCTAAACATAGTCAGTAAGAAGAGACAGTCTTCTTGTACTAATGTCGGCATTGTGCCTTATGTATTTAATTCCGATGCAATTTCTGTGTTTCATCGTCAATAAGAAGGTCCTTGGGATACAGTAAAGCTAGAGTGAAGCACCGGAATCTATAACTAGTGTCACAGGAATGTTTCAAATCATAGACAGTAAGAAGAGTCAGTCTTCTTGTATTTAAGTCGGCATTGTGCCTTTTCATTTACTTCCGATGCAATTTATGTGTTTCATCGTCAATAAGAAGGTCCAAGGGACACATTAAACCTGGAGTGAAGCATCGGAATCTATATCTAGTGTCACAGGAATGGTTCAAAACATCGACAGTAAGAAATGTCAGTCTTCTCGTACCTAATTCGGCATTGTGCCATTAGTATTTAATTCCGATGCAATTTCTGTGTTTCATCGTCAATAAGAAGGTCAGAGGGATACAGTAAATCTGAAGTGAATCATCGGAATCTGTAACTAGTGTCACAGGAATGGTTCAAATCATAGTCAATAAGAAGAGTCAGTCTTCTTGTACTTAAGTCGGCATTGTGCCTTTTGTATTTAATTCCGATGCAATTTCTGTGTTTCATCGTCAATAAGAAGTTCCAAGGGATACAGTAAATCTGAAGTGAATCATCAGAATGTATAACTAGTGTCACAGGAATGGTTCAAAACATAGGCAGTAAGAAGAGTCAGTCTTCTTATACTTAAGTCGGCATTGTGCCTTTTGTACTTAATTCCGATGCAATTTCTGTGTTTCATCGTCAATAAGAAGTTCCAAGGGATAAAGTAAACCTGAAGTGAAGCATCAGAATCTATAACTAGTGTCACAGGAATGGTTCAAAACATAGTCAGTGAGAAGAGTCAGTCTTCTTGTACTTATGTCGGCATTGTGCCTTTTTATTTACTTCCGATGCAATTTCTGTGTTTCATCGTCAATAAGAAGGTCCAAGGGATACATTAAACTTGGAGTGAAGCATCGGAATCTATAACTAGTGTCACAGGAATGGTTCAAAAACATCGACAGTAAGAAAAGCCAGTCTTCTTGTACTTAATTCGGCATTGTGCCATTAGTATTTAATTCCGACGCAATTTCTGTGTTTCATCGTCAATAAGAAGGTCAGAGGGATACAGTAAATCTGAAGTGAATCACCGGAATCTATAACTAGTGTCACAGGAATGGTTCAAAACATAGTCAGTAAGAAGAGGCAGTCTTCTTGTACTTAAGTCGTCATTGTGCCTTTTGTATTTAATTCCGATGCAATTTCTGTGTTTCATTGTCAATAAGAAGGTCCAAGGGATACAATAAACCTGAAGTGAAGCACCTGAATCTGTAACTAGTGTCACAGGAATGTTTCAAAACATAGTCAGTAAGATGAGTCAGTCTTCTTGTACTTAAGTCGGCATTGTGCCTTTTGAATTTAATTCCGATGCAATTTCTGTGTTTCATCGTCAATAAGAACGTAAGAGGGATACAGTAAAACTGAAATGAAGCATCAGAATCTATAACTAGTGTCATAGGAATGGTTCAAAACATAGACAATAAGATGAGTCAGTCTTCTTGTACTTAAGTCGGCATTGTGCCTTTTTTATTTAATTACGAAGCAAATTCTGTGTTTCATCGTCAATACGAAGTTCCAAGGGATACAGTAAACCTAGAGTGTAGCATCGGAATCTATTACTAGTGTCACAGGAATGGTTCAAAACATAGACAGTAAGAAGAGTCAGTCTTCTTGTACTAAAGTCGGCATTGTGCCTTTTGTATTTAATTCCGATGCAATTTCTGTGTTTCATCGTCAATAAGAAGGTTTAAGGGATACAGTAAACCTGAAGTGAATCACCGGAATCTATAACTAGTGTCACAGGAATGGTTCAAAACATAGACAGTAAGAAGAGTCAGTCTTCGTGTACTTGAGTCGGCATTGGGCCTTTTTTATTTACTTCCGATGCAATTTCTGTGTTTCATCGTCAATAAGAAGGTCCAAGGGATACATTAAACCGGAGTGAAGCATGGGAATCTATAACTAGTGTCACAGGAATGGTTCAAAACATCGACAGTAAGAAGAGTCAGTCTTCTTGTACTTAAGTCGGCATTCTGCCTTTGGAATTTAATTCCGATGCAATTTCTGTGTTTCATCGTCAATAAGAAGGTCCAAGGGATACAGTAAACCTGAAGTGAAGCACCTGAATCTGTAACTAGTGTCACAGGAATGGTTCAAAACATAGACAGTGGGAAGAGTCAGTCTTCTTGAACTTAAGTCGGCATTGTGCCTTTTGAATTTAATTCCGATGCAATTTCTGTGTTTCATCGTCAATAAGAAGGTCAGAGGGTTACAGTAAACCTGAAGTGAAGCATCGGAATCTATAACTAGTGTGACAGGAATGGTTCAAAACATAGACAGTAGGAAGAGTCAGTCTTCTTGTACTTAAGTCGGCATTGTGCCTTTTCTGTTTAATTCCGATGCAGTTTCTGTATCTCATCGTCAATAAGAAGGCCCAAGAGATATAGTAAACGTGGAGTGAAGCATCGGAATCTATAACTAGTGTCACAGGAATGGTTCAAAGCATAGACAGTAAGAAGAGTCAGTCTTCTTGTACTTAAGTCGGCATTGTGCCTTTTTTATTTCATTCCGATGCAATTTCTGTGTTTCATCGTCAATACGAAAGTCCAAGGGATACATTAAACCTGGAGTGAAGCATCGGAATCTATAACTAGTGTGACAGGAATGGTTCAAAACATAGACAGTAGGAAGAGTCAGTCTTCTTGTACTGAAGTCGGCATTGTGCCTTTTCTATTTAATTCCGATGCAATTTCTGTATTTCATCGTCAACAAGAAGGTCCAAGAGATATAGTAAACCTGGAGTGAAGCATCGGAATCTATAACTAGTGTCACAGGAATTGTTCAAAGCATAGACAGTAAAAAGAGTCAGTCTTCTTGTACTGAAGTCGGCAATATGCCTTTTTTATGTCATTCCGATGCAATTTCGGTGTATCATCGTCAACACGAAGGTCCAAGGGATACAGTAAACCTGAAGTGAAGCATCGGAATCTATAACTAGTGTCACAGGAATGGTTCAAAACATAGTCAGTGAGAAGAGTCAGTCTTCATGTACTTATGTCGGCATTGTGCCTTTTCTATTTAATTCCGATGCAATTTCTGTATTTCATCGCCAATACGAAGGTCCGAGGGATATAGTAAACCTGGAGTGAAGCATCGGAATCTATAACTAGTGTCACAGGAATGGTTCAAAACATAGACAGTAAGAAGAATCAGTCTTCGTGTACTTGAGTCGGCATTGTGCCTTTTCTATTTGCTTCCGATGCAATTTCTGTGTTTCATCGTCAATAAGAAGGTCCAAGGGATACATTAAACCTGGAGTGAAGCATATGAATCTGTAACTAGTGTCACAGGAATGGTTCAAAACAGCGACAGTAAGAAGAGTCAGTCTTCTTGTACTTAATTCGGCATTGTGCCTTTAGTATTTAATTCCGATGCAATTTCTGTGTTTCATCGTCAATAAGAAGGTAAGAGGGATACAGTAAATCTGAAGTGAATCACCGGAATCTATAACTAGTGTCACAGGAATGATTTAAAACATAGTCAGTAAGAATAGTCAGTCTTCTTGTACTTAAGTCGGCATTGTGCCTTTTGTATTTATTTCCGATGCATTTTCTGTGTTTCATCGTAAATAAGAAGTTCCAAGGGATACAGTAAACCTGAAGTGAAGCATCAGAATCTATTACTAGTGTCACAGGAATGGTTCAAATCATAGACAGTAAGAAGAGTCAGTCTTCTTGTACTTAATTCGGCTTTGTGCCTTTTGTATTAAATCCGACGCAATTTCTGTGTTTCATCGTCAATAAGAACGTCTGAGGGATACAGTAAATCTGAAGTGAAGCATCGGAATCTATAACTAGTGTCATAGGAATGGTTCAGAACATAGTCAGTAAGATGAGACAGTCTTCTTGTACTAAAGTCGGCATTGTGCCTTTTGTATTTATTTCCGATGCAATTTCTGTGTTTCATCGTCAATAAGTAGGTCCAAGCGATCCAGTAAAACTGAAGTGAAGCACCGGAATCTATAACTAGTGTCACAGGAATGGTTCAAATCACAGTCAGTAAGAAGAGTCAGTCTTCTTGTACTTAAGTCGCCATTGTGCCTTTTGTATTAAATTCCGATGCAATTTCTGTGTTTCATTGTCAATAAGAAGGTCCAAGGGATACAGTAAACCTGGAGTGAAGCATCTGAATCTATATCTAGTGTCACAGGAATGGTTCAAAACATAGACAGTAAGAAGAGTCAGTCTTCTTGTACTTAAGACGGCATTGTGCCTTTTGTATTTAATTCTGATGCAGTTTCTGTGTATCATCGTCAATAAGAAGGTCCAAGGGATACAGTAAACCTGAAGTGAAGCATCGAAATCTATAACTGTTGTCACAGGAATGGTTCAAAGCATAGACAGAAGAAGAATCAGACTACTTGTACTTAATTCGGTATTGTGCCTTTTGTATTTAATTCCGCTGCAATTGCTGTGTTTCATCGTCAATAAGAAGGTCCAAGGGATACAGTAAACCTGAAGCGAAGCATCGGAATCCATAACTAGTGTCACAGGAATGGTTCAAAGCATAGACAGTAAGAAGAGTCAGTCTTCTTGTACTTAAGTCGGCGTTGTGCCTTTCGTATATAATTCCGATGCAATTTCTGTGTTTCATCGTCAATAAGAAGGTCCAAGGGATACAGTTAACCTGGAGTGAAGCATCGGAATCTGTAACTAGTGTCACAGGAATGGTTCAAACATAGACAGTAAGATGCGTCAGTCTTTTTGTACTTAAGTCGGCATTGTGGCTTTTTTATTAAATTCCGATGCAATTTCTGTGTTTCATCGTCAATAAGAAGGTCCTAGGGATACAGTAAACCTAGAGTGAAGCATCGGAATCTATTACTAGTGTCACAGGAATGGTTCAAAACATAGACAGTAAGAAGAGTCAGTCTTCTTGTACTTAATTCCTCATTGTGCCTTTTGTATTTAATTCCGACAAAATTTCTGTGTTTCATCGTCAATAAGAACGTCAGAGGGATACAGTAAATCTGAAGTGAAGCATGGGAATCTATAACTAGTGTCACAGGAATGGTTCTAAACATAGTCAGTAAGAAGAGACAGTCTTCTTGTACTAATGTCGGCATTGTGCCTTTTGTATTTAATTCCGATGCAATTTCTGTGTTTCATCGTCAATAAGAAGGTCCTTGGGATACAGTAAACCTAGAGTGAAGCACCGGAATCTATAACAAGTGTCACAGGGATGGCTCAAAACATAGACAGTAAGAAGAGTCAGTGTTCTTGTGCTAAAGTCGGCGTTGTGCCTTTTGTATTTAATTCCGATGCAATTTCTTTGTTTAATCTTCAATAACAAGGTCCAAGGGATACAGTAAACCTGAAGTGAAGCATCAGAGTCTATAACTAGTCTCACAGGAAAGGTTCAAAACATAGCCAGTAAGAAGAGTCAGTCTTCTTGTACTTAAGTCGGCATTGTGCATTTTTTATTTCATTCCGATGCAATTTCTGTGTATCATCGTCCACAAGAAGGTCCAAGGGATACAGTAAACCGGAAGTGAAGGATCAGAGTCTATAACTAGTGTCACAGGAATGGTTCAAAACATAGTCAGTGAGAAGACTCAGTCTTCTTGTACTTATGTCGGCATTATGCCTTTTCAATTTAATTCCGTTGCAATTTCTGTATTTCACCGTCAATAAGAAGATCCAAGGGATATAGTAAACCTGGAGTGAAGCATCGGAATCTATAACTAGTGTCACAGGAATGGTTCAAAACATAGACAGTAAGAAGAGTCAGTCTTCTTGTATTTAAGTCGGCATTGTGCCTTTTTATTTACTTCGGACGCAATTTATGTGTCTCATCGTCAATAAGAAGGTCCAAGGGATACATTAAACCTGGAGTGAAGCATCGGAATCTAAATCTAGTGTCACAGGAATGGTTCAAAACATCGACAGTAAGAAAAGTCAGTCTTCTTGTACCTAATTCGGCATTGTGCCATTAGTATTTAATTCCGATGCAATTTCTGTGTTTCATCGTCAATAAGAAGGTCAGAGGGATACAGTAAATCTGAAGTGAATCATCGGAATCTGTAACTAGTGTCACAGGAATGGTTCAAATCATAGTCAATAAGAAGAGTCAGTCTTCTTGTACTTAAGTCGGAATTGTGCCTTTTCTATTTATTTCCGATGCAATTTCTGTGTTTCATCGTCAATAAGTAGGTCCAAGCGATCCAGTAAAACTGAAGTGAAGCACCGGAATCTGTAACTAGTGTCACAGGAATGGTTCAAAATATAGACAGTGGGAAGAGTCAGTCTTCTTGAACTTAAGTCGGCATTGTGCCTTTTGAATTTAATTCCGATGCAATTTCTGTGTTTCATCGTCAATAAGAAGGTCAGAGGGTTACAGGAAACCTGAAGTGAAGCATCGGAATTTATTACTAGTGTCACAGGAATGGTTCAAAACATAGACAGTAGGAAGAGTCAGTCTTCTTGTACTTACTTCGGCATTGTGCCTTTTGTATTTAATTCCGACACAATTTCTGTGTTTCGTCGTCAATAAGAACGTCAGAGGGACACAGTAAATCTGAAGTGATGCATCGGAATCTATAACTAGTGTCACAGGAATGGTTCAAATCATAGTCAGTAAGAAGAGACAGTCTTCTTGTATTAAAGTCGGCATTGTGCCTATTGTATTTAATTCCGATGCAATTTCTGTGTTTCATCGTCAATAAGAAGGTCCAAGGGATACAGTAAACCTGGAGTTAAGCATCGGAATCTATAACAAGTGTCACAGGGATGGCTCAAAACATAGACAGTAAGAAGAGTCAGTATTCTTGTACTTAAGTCGGCATTGTGCCTTTTGTATTTAATTCCGATGCAATTTCTGTGTTTCATCGTCAATAAGAAGGTCCAAGGGATACAGTAAACCTGGAGTGAAGCATCGGAATCTATAACTGGTGTCACAGGAATGGTTCAAAACATAGACAGTAAGAAGAGTCAGCCTTCTTGTACTTAATTCGGAACTGTGCCTTTTGGATTGAATTCCGATGCAATTGTTGTGTTTCATCTTCAATAAGAAGGTCCAAGGGATACAGTAAACTTAAAGTGAATCATCGGAATCTATAACTAGTGTGACAGGAATGGTTCAAAGCATAGTCAGTAAGAAGAATCCGTCTTCTTGTACTTAAGTCGGCATTGTGCCTTTTGTATATAACTCCGATGCAATTTCTGTGTTTCATCGTCAATAAGAAGGTCCAAGGGATACAGCAAAACCTGGAGTGAAGCATTGGAATCTATTACTAGTGTCACAGGAATGGTTCAAATCATAAACAGTAAGAAGAGTCAGTCTTCTTGTACTTAATTCGGCATTGTGCCTTTTGTATTAAATCCGACGCAATTTCTGTGTTTCATCGTCAATAAGAACGTCTGAGGGATACAGTAAATCTGAAGTGAAGCATCGGAATCTATAACTAGTGTCATAGGAATGCTTCAGAACATAGTCAGTAAGATGAGACAGTCTTCTTGTACTAAAGTCGGCATTGTGCCTTTTGTATTTATTTCCGATGCAATTTCTGTGTTTCATCGTCAATAAGTAGGTCCAAGCGATCCAGTAAAACTGAAGTGAAGCACCGGAATCTATAACTAGTGTCACAGGAATGGTTCAAAACATAGTCAGTAAGAAGAGTCAGTCTTCTTGTACTTAAGTCGCCATTGTGCCTTTTGTATTAAATTCCGATGCAATATCTGTGTTTCATTGTCAATAAGAAGGTCCAAGGGATACAGTAAACCTGGAGTGAAGCATCTGAATCTATATCTAGTGTCACAGGAATGGTTCAAAACATAGACAGTAAGAAGAGTCAGTCTTCTTGTACTTAAGTCGGCATTGTGGCTTTTGTATTTAATTCTGATGCAGTTTCTGTGTATCATCGTCAATAAGAAGGTCCAAGGGATACAGTAAACCTGAAGTGAAGCATCGAAATCTATAACTGTTGTCACAGGAATGGTTCAAAGCATAGACAGAAGAAGAATCAGACTACTTGTACTTAATTCGGTATTGTGCCTTTTGTATTTAATTCCGCTGCAATTTCTGTGTTTCATCGTCAATAAGAAGGGCAGAGGAATGCTGTAAACCTGAAGTGAAGCATCGGAATCTATAACTAGTGTCACAGGAATGGTTCAAAGCATAGACAGTAGGAAGAGTCAGTCTTCTTGTACTTAAGTCGGCATTGTGCCTATTCTATTTATTTCCGATGGAATTGCTGTGTTTCATCGTCAATAAGAAGGTCCAAGGGATACGGTAAACCTGAAGTGAAGCATCGGAATCCGTAACTAGTGTCACAGGAATGGTTCAAAGCATAGACAGTAAGAAGAGTCAGTCTTCTTGTACTTAAGTCGGCGTTGTGCCTTTCGTATATAATTCCGATGCAATTTCTGTGTTTCATCGTCAATAAGAAGGTCCAAGGGATACAGTAAACCTGGAGTGAAGCATCGGAATCTGTAAGTAGTGTCACAGGAATTGTTCAAACATAGACAGTAAGATGCGTCAGTCTTTTTGTACTTATGTCGGCATTGTGCCTTTTTTATTTAATTCCGATGCAATTTCTGTGTTTCATGGTCAATAAGAAGGTCCTAGGGATACAGTAAACCTAGAGTGAAGCATCGGAATCTATTACTAGTGTCACAGGAATGGTTCAAAACATAGACAGTAAGAAGAGTCAGTCTTCTTGTACTTAATTCCTCATTGTGCCTTTTGTATTTAATTCCGACAAAATTTCTGTGTTTCATCGTCAATAAGAACGTCAGAGGGATACAGTAAATCTGAAGTAAAGCATGGGAATCTATAACTAGTGTCACAGGAATGGTTCTAAACATAGTCAGTAAGAAGAGACAGTCTTCTTGTACTAAAGTCGGCATTGTGCCTTTTGTATTTAATTCTGATGCAATTTCTGTGTTTCATCGTCAATAAGAAGGTCCTTGGGATACAGTAAACCTAGAGTGAAGCACCGGAATCTATAACAAGTGTCACAGGGATGGCTCAAAACATAGACAGTAAGAGGAGTCAGTGTTCTTGTACTAAAGTCGGCGTTGTGCCTTTTGTATTTAATTCCGATGCAATTTCTGTGTTTAATCTTCAATAAGAAATTCCAAGGGATACAGTAAACCTGAAGTGAACCATCAGAGTCTACAACTAGTCTCACAGGAAAGGTTCAAAACATAGCCAGTAAGAAGAGTCAGTCTTCTTGTACTTAAGTCGGCATTGTGCATTTTTTATTTCATTCCGATGCAATTTCTGTGTATCATCGTCCACAAGTAGGTCCAAGGGATACAGTAAACCGGAAGTGAAGGATCAGAGTCTATAACTAGTGTCACAGGAATGGTTCAAAACATAGTCAGTGAGAAGACTCAGTCTTCTTGTACTTATGTCGGCATTATGCCTTTTCAATTTAATTCCGTTGCAATTTCTGTATTTCACCGTCAATAAGAAGATCAAAGGGATATAGTAAACCTGGAGTGAAGCATCGGAATCTATAACTAGTGTCACAGGAATGGTTCAAAACATAGACAGTAAGAAGAGTCAGTCTTCTTGTATTTGAGTCGGCATTGTGCCTTTTTATTTACTTCCGACGCAATTTATGTGTCTCATCGTCAATAAGAAGGTCCAAGGGATACATTAAACCTGGAGTGAAGCATCGGAATCTATATCTAGTGTCACAGGAATGGTTCAAAACATCGACAGTAAGAAAAGTCAGTCTTCTTGTACCTAATTCGGCATTGTGCCATTAGTATTTAATTCCGATGCAATTTCTGTGTTTCATCGTCAATAAGAAGGTCAGAGGGATACAGTAAATCTGAAGTGAATCATCGGAATCTGTAACTAGTGTCACAGTAATGGTTCAAATCGTAGTCAATAAGAAGAGTCAGTCTTCTTGTACTTAAGTCGGCATTGTGCCTTTTGTATTTACTTCCGATGCAATTTCTGTGTTTCATCGTCAATAAGCAGGTCCAAGCGATCCAGTAAAACTGAAGTGAAGCACCGGAATCTATAACTAGTGTCACAGGAATGGTTCAAAACATAGTCAGTAAGAAGAGTCAGTCTTCTTGTACTTAAGTCGCCATTGTGCCTTTTGTATTAAATTCCGATGCAATTTCTGTGTTTCATTGTCAATAAGAAGGTCCAAGGGATACAGTAAACCTGGAGTGAAGCATCTGAATCTATATCTAGTGTCACAGGAATGGTTCAAAACATAGACAGTAAGAAGAGTCAGTCTTCTTGTACTTAAGTCGGCATTGTGCCTTTTGTATTTAATTCTGATGCAGTTTCTGTGTATCATCGTCAATAAGAATGTCCAAGGGATACAGTAAACCTGAAGTGAAGCATCGAAATCTATAACTGTTGTCACAGGAATGGTTCAAAGCATAGACAGAAGAAGAATCAGACTACTTGTACTTAATTCGGTATTGTGCCTTTTGTATTTAATTCCGCTGCAATTTCTGTGTTTCATCGTCAATAAGAAAGGCAGAGGAATGCTGTAAACCTGAAGTGAAGCATCGGAATCTATAACTAGTGTCACAGGAATGGTTCAAAGCATAGACAGTAGGAAGAGTCAGTCTTGTTGTACTTAAGTCGGCATTGTACCTTTTCTATTTAATTCCGATGGAATTGCTGTGTTTCATCGTCAATAAGAAGGTCCAAGGGATACAGTAAACCTGAAATGAAACATCGGAATCCATAACTAGTGTCACAGGAATGGTTCAAAGCATAGACAGTAAGAAGAGTCAGTCTTCTTGTACTTAAGTCGGCGTTGTGCCTTTCGTATATAATTCCGATGCAATTTCTGTGTTTCATCGTCAATAAGAAGGTCCAAGGGATACAGTAAACCTGGAGTGAAGCATCGGAATCTGTAACTAGTGTCACAGGAATGGTTCAAACATAGACAGTAAGATGCGTCAGTCTTTTTGTACTTAAGTCGGCATTGTGCCTTTTTTATTTAATTCCGATGCAATTTCTGTGTTTCATCGTCATTAAGAAGGTCCTAGGGATACAGTAAACCTAGAGTGAAGCATCGGAATCTATTACTAGTGTCACAGGAATGGTTCAAAACATAGACAGTAAGAAGAGTCAGTCTTCTTGTACTTAATTCCTCATTGTGCCTTTTGTATTTAATTCCGACAAAATTTCTGTGTTTCATCGTCAATAAGAACGTCAGAGGGATACAGTAAATCTGAAGTGAAGCATGGGAATCTATAACTAGTGTCACAGGAATGGTTCTAAACATAGTCAGTAAGAAGAGACAGTCTTCTTGTACTAAAGTCGGCATTGAGCCCTTTGTATTTAATTCCGATGCAATTTCTGTGTTTCATCGTCAATAAGAAGGTCCTTGGGATACAGTACACCTAGAGTGAAGCACCGGAATCTATAACAAGTGTCACAGGGATGGCTCGAAACATAGACAGTAAGAAGAGTCAGTGTTCTTGTACCAAAGTCGGCGTTGTGCCTTTTGTACTTAATTCCGATGCAATTTCTGTGTTTAATCTTCAATAAGAAGGTCCAAGGGATACAGTATACCGGAAGTGAAGGATCAGAGTCTATAACTAGTCTCACAGGAAAGGTTCAAAACATAGGCAGTGAGAAGACTCAGTCTTCTTGTACTTATGTCGGCATTATGCCTTTTCAATTTAATTCCGTCGCAATTTCTGTATTTCACCGTCAATAAGAAGATCCAAGGGATATAGTAAACCTGGAGTGAAGCATCGGAATCTATAACTAGTGTCACAGGAATGGTTCAAAACATAGACAGTAAGAAGAGTCAGTCTTCTTGTATTTAAGTCGGCATTGTGCCTTTTTATTTACTTCCGACGCAATTTATGTGTTTCATCGTCAATAAGAAGGTCCAAGGGATACATTAAACCTGGAGTGAAGCATCGGAATCTATATCTAGTGTCACAGGAATGGGTCAAAACATCGACAGCAAGAAAAGTCAGTCTTCTTGTACCTAATTCGGCATTGTGCCATTAGTATTTAATTCCGATGCAATTTCTGTGTTTCATCGTCAATAAGAAGGTCAGAGGGATACAGTAAATCTGAAGTGAATCATCGGAATCTGTAACTAGTGTCACAGGAATGGTTCAAATCATTGTCAATAAGAAGAGTCAGTCTTCTTGTACTTAAGTCGGCATTGTGCCTTTTGTATTTAATTCCGATGCAATTTCTGTGTTTCATCGTCAATAAGAAGTTCGAAGGGATACAGTAAACCTGAAGTGAAGCATCAGAATGTATAACTAGTGTCACAGGAATGGTTCAAAACATAGGCAGTAAGAAGAGTCAGTCTTCTTATACTGAAGTCGGCATTGTGCGTTTTGTATTTAATTCCGGTGCAATTTCTGTGTTTCATCGTCAATAAGAAGTTCCAAGGGATATAGTAAACCTGAAGTGAAGCATCAGAATCTATAACTAGTGTCACAGGAATGGTTCAAAACATAGTCAGTGAGAAGTGTCAGGCTTCTTGTACTTAAGTCGGCATTGTGCCTTTTGTATTTAATTCCGATGCAATTTCTGTGTTTCATCGTCAATAAGAACGTAAGAGGGATACAGTAAATCTGAAGTGAAGCATCAGAATCTATAACTAGTGTCATAGGAATGGTTCAAAACATAGACAGTAAGATGAGTCAGTCTTCTTGTACTTAAGTCGGCATTGTGCCTTTTTTATTTAATTACGATGCAAATTCTGTGTTTCATCGTCAATACGAAGTTCCAAGGGATACAATAAACCTAGAGTGAAGCATCGGAATCCGTTACTAGTGTCACATGAATGGTTCAAAACATAGACAGTAAGAAGAGTCAGTCTTCTTGTACTTAATTCGGCATTGTGCCTTTTGTATTTAATTCCGATGCAATTTCTGTGTTTCATCGTCAATAAGAAGGTTTCAGGGATACAGTAAACCTGAAGTGAATCACCGGAAACTATAACTAGTGTCACAGGAATGGTTCAAAACATAGTCAGTAAGAAGGGACAGTCTTCTTGTAGTTAAGTTGGCATTGTGCATTTTCTATTTCATACCGATGCAATTTCTGTGCTTCATCGTCAATAAGAAGGTCCAAGGGATACAGTAAACCTGATGTGAAGCATCGGAATCTATAACTAGTGTCACAGGAATGGTTCAAAACATAGACATTGGGAAGAGTTGGTCTTCTTGAACTTAAGTCGGCATTGTGCCTTTTGAATTTAATTCCGATGCAATTTCTGTGTTTCATCGTCAATAAGAAGGTCAGAGGGTTACAGTAAACCTGAAGTGAAGCATCGGAATCTATAACTAGTGTGACAGGAATGGTTCAAATCATAGACAGTAGTAAGAGTCAGTCTTCTTGTACTTAAGTCGACATTGTGCCTTTCTATTTAATTCCGATGCAATTTCTGTATTTCATCGTCAATAAAAAGGTCCAAGAGATATAGTAAACCTGGAGTGAAGCATCGGAATCTATAACTAGTGTCACAGGAATGGTTCAAAGCATAGACAGTAAGAAGAGTCAGTCTTCTTGTACTTAAGTCGGCATTGTGCATTTTTTATTTCATTCCGATGCAATTTCTATGTATCATCGTCCACAAGAAGGTCCAAGGGATACAGTAAACCGGAAGTGCAGGATCAGAGTCTATAACTAGTGTCACAGGAATGGTTCAAAACATAGTCAGTGAGAAGACTCAGTCTTCTTGTACTTATGTCGGCATTATGCCTTTTCAATTTAATTCCGTTGCAATTTCTGTATTTCACCGTCAATAAGAAGATCCAAGGGATATAGTAAACCTGGAGTGAAGCATCGGAATCTATAACTAGTGTCACAGGAATGGTTCAAAACATAGACAGTAACAAGAGTCAGTCTTCTTGTATTTGAGTCGGCATTGTGCCTTTTTATTTACTTCCGACGCAATTTATGTGTCTCGTCGTCAATAAGAAGGTCCAAGGGATACATTAAACCTGGAGTGAAGCATCGGAATCTATATCTAGTGTCACAGGAATGGTTCAAAACATCGACAGTAAGAAAAGTCAGTCTTCTTGTACCTAATTCGGCATTGTGCCATTAGTATTTAATTCCGATGCAATTTCTGTGTTTCATCGTCAATAAGAAGGTCAGAGGGATACAGTAAATCTGAAGTGAATCATCGGAATCTGTAACTAGTGTCACAGGAATGGTTCAAATCATAGTCAATAAGAAGAGTCAGTCTTCTTGTACTTAAGTCGGCATTGTGCCTTTTGTATTTACTTCCGATGCAATTTCTGTGTTTCATCGTCAATAAGTAGGTCCAAGCGATCCAGTAAAACTGAAGTGAAGCACCGGAATCTATAACTAGTGTCACAGGAATGGTTCAAAACATAGACAGTAAGAAGAGTCAGTCTTCTTGTACTTAAGTCGGCATTGTGCCTTTTGTATTTAATTCTGATGCAGTTTCTGTGTATCATCGTCAATAAGAATGTCCAAGGGATACAGTAAACCTGAAGTGAAGCATCGAAATCTATAACTGTTGTCACAGGAATGGTTCAAAGCATAGACAGAAGAAGAATCAGACTACTTGTACTTAATTCGGTATTGTGCCTTTTGTATTTAATTCCGCTGCAATTTCTGTGTTTCATCGTCAATAAGAAAGGCAGAGGAATGCTGTAAACCTGAAGTGAAGCATCGGAATCTATACCTAGTGTCACAGGAATGGTTCAAAGCATAGACAGTAGGAAGAGTCAGTCTTCTTGTACTTAAGTCGGCATTGTACCTTTTCTATTTAATTCCGATGGAATTGCTGTGTTTCATCGTCAATAAGAAGGTCCAAGGGATACAGTAAACCTGAAGTGAAACATCGGAATCCATAACTAGTGTCACAGGAATGGTTCAAAGCATAGACAGTAAGAAGAGTCAGTCTGCTTGTACTTAAGTCGGCCTTGTGCCTTTCGTATATAATTCCGATGCAATTTCTGTGTTTCATCGTCAATAAGAAGGTCCAAGGGATACAGTAAACCTGGAGTGAAGCATCGGAATCTGTAACTAGTGTCACAGGAATGGTTCAAACATAGACAGTAAGATGCGTCAGTCTTTTTGTACTTAAATCGGCATTGTGCCTTTTTTATTTAATTCCGATGCAATTTCTGTGTTTCATCGTCAATAAGAAGGTCCTAGGGATACAGTAAACCTAGAGTGAAGCATCGGAATCTATTACTAGTGTCACAGGAATGGTTCAAAGCATAGACAGTAAGAAGAGTCCGTCTTCTTGTACTTAATTCCTCATTGTGCCTTTTGTATTTAATTCCGACAAAATTTCTGTGTTTCATCGTCAATAAGAACGTCAGAGGGATACAGTAAATCTGAAGTGAAGCATGGGAATCTATAACTAGTGTCACAGGAATGGTTCTAAACATAGTCAGTAAGAAGAGACAGTCTTCTTGTACTAAAGTCGGCATTGTGCCTTTTGTATTTAATTCCCATGCAATTTCTGTGTTTCATCGTCAATAAGAAGGTCCTTGGGATACAGTAAACCTAGAGTGAAGCACCGGAATCTATAACAAGTGTCACAGGGATGGCTCAAAACATAGACAGTAAGAAGAGTCAGTGTTCTTGTACCAAAGTCGGCGTTGTGCCTTTTGTATTTAATTCCGATGCAATTTCTGTGTTTAATCTTCAATAAGAAGGTCCAAGGGATACAGTATACCGGAAGTGAAGGATCAGAGTCTATAACTAGTCTCACAGGAAAGGTTCAAAACATAGGCAGTGAGAAGACTCAGTCTTCTTGTACTTATGTCGGCATTATGCCTTTTCAATTTAATTCCGTCGCAATTTCTGTATTTCACCGTGAATAAGAAGATCCAAGGGATGTAGTAAACCTGGAGTGAAGCATCGGAATCTATAACTAGTGTCACAGGAATGGTTCAAAACATAGACAGTAAGAAGAGTCAGTCTTCTTGTATTTAAGTCGGCATTGTGCCTTTTTATTTACTTCCGACGCAATTTATGTGTTTCATCGTCAATAAGAAGGTCCAAGGGATACATTAAACCTGGAGTGAAGCATCGGAATCTATATCTAGTGTCACAGGAATGGTTCAAAACATCGACAGTAAGAAAAGTCAGCCTTCTTGTACCTAATTCGGCATTGTGCCATTAGTATTTAATTCCGATGCAATTTCTGTGTTTCATCGTCAATAAGAAGGTCAGAGGGATACAGTAAATCTGAAGTGAATCATCGGAATCTGTAACTAGTGTCACAGGAATGGTTCAAATCATTGTCAATAAGAAGAGTCAGTCTTCTTGTACTTAAGTCGGCATTGTGCCTTTTGTATTTAATTCCGATGCAATTTCTGTGTTTCATCGTCAATAAGAAGTTCCAAGGGATACAGTAAACCTGAAGTGAAGCATCAGAATGTATAACTAGTGTCACAGGAATGGTTCAAAACATAGGCAGTAAGAAGAGTCAGTCTTCTTATACTGAAGTCGGCATTGTGCGTTTTGTATTTAATTCCGGTGCAAATTCTGTGTTTCATCGTCAATAAGAAGTTCCAAGGGATATAGTAAAACTGAAGTGAAGCATCAGAATCTATAACTAGTGTCACAGGAATGGTTCAAAACATAGTCAGTGAGAAGAGTCAGGCTTCTTGTACTTAAGTCGGCATTGTGCCTTTTGTATTTAATTCCGATGCAATTTCTGTGTTTCATCGTCAATACGAACGTAAGAGGGATACAGTAAATCTGAAGTGAAGCATCAGAATCTATAACTAGTGTCATAGGAATGGTTCAAAACATAGACAGTAAGATGAGTCAGTCTTTTTGTACTTAAGTCGGCATTGTGCCTTTTTTATTTAATTACGATGCAAATTCTGTGTTTCATCGTCAATACGAAGTTCCAAGGGATACAATAAACCTAGAGTGAAGCATCGGAATCTGTTACTAGTGTCACATGAATGGTTCAAAACATAGACAGTAAGAAGAGTCAGTCTTCTTGTACTTAATTCGGCATTGTGCCTTTTGTATTTAATTCCGATGCAATTTCTGTGTTTCATCGTCAATAAGAAGGTTTCAGGGATACAGTAAACCTGAAGTGAATCACCGGAAACTATAACTAGTGTCACAGGAATGGTTCAAAACATAGTCAGTAAGAAGGGACAGTCTTCTTGTAGTTAAGTCGGCATTGTGCATTTTCTATTTCATACCGATGCAATTTCTGTGCTTCATCGTCAATAAGAAGGTCCAAGGGATACAGTAAACCTGATGTGAAGCATCGGAATCTATAACTAGTGTCACAGGAATGGTTCAAAACATAGACATTGGGAAGAGTTAGTCTTCTTGAACTTAAGTCGGCGTTGTGCCTTTTGAATTTAATTCCGATGCAATTTCTGTGTTTCATCGTCAATAAGAAGGTCAGAGGGGTTACAGTAAACCTGAAGTGAAGCATCGGAATCTATAACTAGTGTGACAGGAATGGTTCAAATCATAGACAGTAGGAAGAGTCAGTCTTCTTGTACTTAAGTCGACATTGTGCCTTTCTATTTAATTCCGATGCAATTTCTGTATTTCATCGTCAATAAGAAGGTCCAAGAGATATAGTAACCCTGGAGTGAAGCATCGGAATCTATAACTCGTGTCACAGGAATGGTTCAAAACATAGACAGTAAGAAGAGTCAGTCTTCTTGTACCTAAGTCGGCATTGCGCCTTTTTTATTTCATTCCGATGCAATTTCTGTGTTTCATCGGCTATAAGAAGGTCCAAGGGATACATTAGACCTGGAGTGAAGCATCGGAATCTATAACTAGTGTCACAGGAATTTTTCAAAACATCGACAGTAAGAAGAGTCAGTCTTCTTGTACTTAAGTCGGCATTGTGCCTTTTGTATTTAATTCCGATGCAATTTCTGTGTTTCATCATCAATAAGAAGTTCCAAGGGATACAGTAAACCTGAAGTGACGCATCAGAATGTATAACTAGTGTCACAGGAATGGTTCAAAACATAGTCAGTAAGAAGAGTCGGTCCTCTTGTACTTAAGTCGGCAATGTGCCTTTTGTATTTAATTCCGATGAAATTTCTGTGTTTCATCGTCAATAAGAAGGTCCAAGGGATACAGTAAACCTGAAGTGAAGCATCTGAATCTATAACTAGTGTCACAGGAATGGTTCAAAACATAGACAGTGGGAAGAGTCAGTCTTCTTGTAATGAAGTCGGCATTATGCCTTTTTTATGTCATTCCGATGCAATTTCTGTGTATCATCGTCAACACGAAGGTCCAAGGGATACAGTAAACCTGAAGTGAAGCATCGGAATCTATAACTAGTGTCACAGGTATGGTTCAAAACATAGTCAGTGAGAAGAGTCAGTCTTCTTGTACTTATGTCGGCATTGTGCCTTTTCTATTTAATTCCGATGCAATTTCTGTATTTCATCGTCAATACGAAGGTCCGAGGGATATAGTAAACCTGGAGTGAAGCATCGGAATCTATAACTAGTGTTACAGGAATGGTTCAAAACATAGACAGTAAGAAGAGTCAGTCTTCGTGTACTTGAGTCGATATTGTGCCCTTTTTATTTACTTCCGATGCAATTTCTGTGTTTCAACGTCAATAAGAAGGTCCAAGGGATACATTAAACCTGGAGTGAAGCATGGGAATCTATAACTAGTGTCACAGGAATGGTTCAAAACATCGACAGTAAGAAGAGTCAGTCTTCTTGTACTTAATTCGGCATTGTGCCTTTAGTATTTAATTCCGATGCAATTTCTGTGTTTCATCGTCAATAAGAAGGTCAGAGGGATACAGTAATTCTGAAGTGAATCATCGGAATCTATAACTAGTGTCACAGGAATGGTTCAAAACATAGTCAGTAAGAAGAGTCAGTCTTCTTGTACTTAAGTCGGCATTGTGCCTTTTGTATTTAATTCCGATGCATTTTCTGTGTTTCATCGTCAATAAGAAGTTCCAAGGGATACAGTAAACCTGAAGTGAAGCATCAGAATCTATAACTAGTGTCACAGGAATGGTTCAAAACATAGTCAGTAAGACGAGTCAGTCTTCTTGTACTTAAGTCGGCATTGTGCCTTTTGTATTTAATTCCGATGCAATTTCTGTGTTTCATCGTCAATAAGAAGGTCCAAGGGATACAGTAAACCTGAAGTGAAGCACCTGAATCTGTATCTAGTGTCACAGGAATGGTTCAAAACATAGACAGAGGGAGGAGTCAGTCTTCTTGAACTTAAGTCGGCATTGTGCCTTTTGAATTTAATTCCGATGCAATTTCTGTGTTTCATCGTCAATAAGAAGGTCAGAGGGTTACAGTAAACTTGAAGTGAAGCATCGGAATCTATAACTAGTGTGACAGGAATTTTTCAAAACATAGACAGTAGGAAGAGTCAGTCTTCTTGTACTTAAGTCGGCATTGTGCCTTTTCTGTTTAATTCCGATGCAATTTCTGTATCTCATCGTCAATAAGAAGGTCCAAGAGATATAGTAAACCTGGAGCGAAGCATCGGAATCTATAACTAGTGTCACAGGAATGGTTCAAAGCATAGACAGTAAGAAGAGTCAGTCTTCTTGTACTTAAGTCGGCATTGTGCCTTTTTTATTTCATTCCGATGCAATTTCTGTGTTTCATCGTCAATACGAAAGTCCAAGGGATACATTAAACCTGGAGTGAAGCATCGGAATCTATAACTAGTGTGACAGGAATGGTTCAAAACATAGACAGTAGGAAGAGTCAGTCTTCTTGTACTGAAGTCGGCATTGTGCCTTTTCTATTTAATTCCGATGCAATTTCTGTATTTCATCGTAAATACGAAGGTCCGAGGGATATAGTAAACCTGGAGTGAAGCATCGGAATCTATAACTAGTGTCACAGGAATGGTTCAAAACATCGACAGTAAGAAGAGTCAGTCTTCGTGTACTTGAGTCGGCATTGTGCCTTTTTTATTTACTTCCGATGCAATTTCTGTGTTTCATCGTCAATAAGAAGGTCCAAGGGATACATTAAACCTGGAGTGAAACATGGGAATTTATAACTAGTGTCACAGGAATGGTTCAAAACATCGACAGTAAGAAGAGTCAGACTTCTTGTACTTAATTCGGCATTGTGCCTTTTGTATTTAATTCCGTTGCATTTTCTGTGTTTCATCGTCAATAAGAAGTTCCAAGGGATACAGTAAAACTGAAGTGAAGCATCAGAATCTATAACTAGTGTCACAGGAATGGTTCAAAACATAGTCAGTAAGAAGAGTCAGTCTTCTTGTACTTAAGTCGGCATTGTGCCGTTTGTATTTAATTCTGATGCAATTTCTGTGTTTCATCGTCAATAAGAAGGTCCAAGGGATACAGTAAACCTGAAGTGAAGCACTTGAATCTGTAACTAGTGTCACAGGAATGGTTCAAAACATAGACAGTGGGAAGAGTCAGTCTCCTTGAACTTAAGTCGGCATTGTGCCTTTTGAATTTAATTCCGATGCAATTTCTGTGTTTCATCGTCAATAAGAAGGTCAGAGGCATACAGTAAACCCGGAGTGAAGCATCGGAATCTATAACTAGTGTGACAGGAATGGTTCAAAACATAGACAGTAGGAAGAGTCAGTCTTCTTGTACTTAAGTCGGCATTGTGCCTTTTCTGTTTAATTCCGATGCAATTTCTGTATCTCATCGTCAATAAGAAGGTCCAAGAGATATAGTAAACCTGGAGTGAAGCATCGGAATCTAGAACTAGTGTCACAGGAATGGTTCAAAGCATAGACAGTAAGAAGAGTCAGTCTTCTTGTACTTAAGTCGGCATTGTGCCTTTTTTATTTCATTCCGATGCAATTTCTGTGTTTCATCGTCAATACGAAAGTCCAAGGGATACATTAAACCTGGAGTGAAGCATCGGAATCTATAACTAGTGTCACAGGAATGGTTCAAATCATCGACAGTAATAAGAGTCAGTCTTCTTGTACTTAATTCGGCATTGTGCCTTTAGTATTTAATTCCGATGCAATTTCTGTATTTCATCGTCAGTAAGAAGGTCAGAGGAATACAGTAAATCTGAAGTGAATCATCGGAATCTATAACTAGTGTCACAGGAATGGTTCAAACATAGTCAGTAAGAAGAGTCAGTCTTCTTGTACTTAAGTCGGCATTGTGCCTTTTGTATTTAATTCCGATGTAATATCTGTGTTTCATCGTCAATAAGAAGTTCCAAGGGATACAGTAAACCTGAAGTGAAGCATCAGAATCTATAACTAGTGTCACAGGAGTGGTTCGAAACATAGTCAGTAAGAAGAGTCAGTCTTCTTGTACTTAAGTCGGCATTGTGCCTTTTGTATTTAATTCGGATGCAATTTCTGTGTTTCATAGTCTATAAGAAGGTCCAAGGGATACAGTAAACCTGAAGTGAAGCACCTGAATCTAAAACTAGTGTCACAGGAATGGTTCAAACATAGTCAGTAAGAAGAGTCAGTCATCTTGTACTTAAGACGGCATTGTGCCTTTTGTATTTAATTCCGATGCTATTTCTGTGTTTCATCGTCAATAAGAAGGTCCAAGGGATACATTAAACCTGGAGTGAAGCATCGGAATCTATAACTAGTGTCACAGGAATGGTTCAAAACATCGACAGTAAGAAGAGTCATCCTTCTTGTACTTAAGTCGGCATTGTGCCTTTTGTATTTAATTCCGATGAAATTTCTGTGTTTCATCGTCAATAAGAAATTCCAAGTGATACAGTAAACCTGAAGTGAAGCATCAGAATGTATAACTCGTGTCACAGGAATGGTTCAAATCATAGTCAGTAAGAAGAGTCAGTCCTCTTGTACATAAGTCGGCATTGTGCCTTTTGTATTTAATTCCGTTGCATTTTCTGTGTTTCATCGTCAATAAGAAGTTCCAAGGGATACAGTAAACCTGAAGTGAAGCATCAGAATGTATAACTAGTGTCACAGGAATGGTTCAAAATATAATCAGTAAGAAGAGTCAGTCTTCTTAAACTTAAGTCGGCATTGTGCCTTTTGCATTTAATTCCGATGCAATTTCTGTGTTTCATCGTCAATAAGAAGGTCCAACGGATACAGTAAACCTGAAGTGAAGTACCTGAATATGTAACTAGTGTCACAGGAATTGTTCAAAACATAGACAGTGGGAAGAGTCAGTCTTCTTGAACTTAAGTCGGCATTGTGCCTTTTGAAATTAATTCCGATGCAATTTCTGTGTTTCATCGTCAATAAGAAGGTCAGAGGGTTACAGTAAACCTGAAGTGAAGCATCGGAATATATAACTAGTGCGACAGGAATGGTTCAAAACATAGACAGTAGGAAGAGCCGGTATTCTTGTACTAAAGTCGGCATTGTTCCTTTTCTATTTAATTCCGATGCAATTTCTGTATTTCATCGTCAATAAGAAGGTCCAAGAGATATAGTAAACCTGGAGTGAAGCATCGGAATCTATAACTAGTGTCACAGGAATGGTTCAAAGCATAGACAGTAAGAAGAGTCAGTCTTCTTGTACTTAAGTCGGCATTGTGCCTTTTTTATTTCATTCCGATGCAATTTCTGTGTTTCATCGTCAATACGAAAGTCCAAGGGATACATTAAACCTGGAGTGAAGCATCGGAATCTATAACTAGTGTGACAGGAATGGTTCAAAACATAGACAGTAGGAAGAGTCAGTCTTCTTGTACTGAAGTCGGCATTGTGCCTTTTCTATTTAATTCCGATGCAATTTCTGTATTTCATCGTCAATAAGAATGTCCAAGAGATATAGTAAACCTGGAGTGAAGCATCGGAATCTATAACTAGTGTCACAGGAATGGTTCAAAACATCGACAGTAAGAAGAGTCAGTCTTCGTGTACTTGAGTCGGCATTGTGCCTTTTTTATTTACTTCCGATGCAATTTCTGTGTTTCATCGTCAATAAGAAGGTCCAAGGGATACATTAAACCTGGAGTGAAACATGGGAATTTATAACTAGTGTCACAGGAATGGTTCAAAACATCGACAGTAAGAAGAGTCAGACTTCTTGTACTTAATTCGGCATTGTGCCTTTTGTATTTAATTCCGTTGCATTTTCTGTGTTTCATCGACAATAAGAAGTTCCAAGGGATACAGTAAACCTGAAGTGAAGCATCAGAATCTATAACTAGTGTCACAGGAATGGTTCAAAACATAGTCAGTAAGAAGAGTCAGTCTTCTTGTACTTAAGTCGGCATTGTGCCGTTTGTATTTAATTCTGATGCAATTTCTGTGTTTCATCGTCAATAAGAAGGTCCAAGGGATACAGTAAACCTGAAGTGAAGCACTTGAATCTGTAACTAGTGTCACAGGAATGGTTCAAAACATAGACAGTGGGAAGAGTCAGTCTTCTTGAACTTAAGTCGGCATTGTGCCTTTTGAATTTAATTCCGATGCAATTTCTGTGTTTCATCGTCAATAAGAAGGTCAGAGGCATACAGTAAACCTGGAGTGAAGCATCGGAATCTATAACTAGTGTGACAGGAATGGTTCAAAACATAGACAGTAGGAAGAGTCAGTCTTCTTGTACTTAAGTCGGCATTGTGCCTTTTCTGTTTAATTCCGATGCAATTTCTGTATCTCATCGTCAATAAGAAGGTCCAAGAGATATAGTAAACCTGGAGTGAAGCATCGGAATCTTGAACTAGTGTCACAGGAATGGTTCAAAGCATAGACAGTAAGAAGAGTCAGTCTTCTTGTACTTAAGTCGGCATTGTGCCTTTTTTATTTCATTCCGATGCAATTTCTGTGTTTCATCGTCAATACGAAAGTCCAAGGGATACATTAAACCTGGAGTGAAGCATCGGAATCTATAACTAGTGTCACAGGAATGGTTCAAATCATCGACAGTAAGAAGAGTCAGTCTTCTTGTACTTAATTCGGCATTGTGCCTTTAGTATTTAATTCCGATGCAATTTCTGTATTTCATCGTCAGTAAGAAGGTCAGAGGAATACAGTAAATCTGAAGTGAATCATCGGAATCTATAACTAGTGTCACAGGAATGGTTCAAACATAGTCAGTAAGAAGAGTCAGTCTTCTTGTACTTAAGTCGGCATTGTGCCTTTTGTATTTAATTCCGATGTAATATCTGTGTTTCATCGTCAATAAGAAGTTCCAAGGGATACAGTAAACCTGAAGTGAAGCATCAGAATCTATAACTAGTGTCACAGGAGTGGTTCAAAACATAGTCAGTAAGAAGAGTCAGTCTTCTTGTACTTAAGTCGGCATTGTGCCTTTTGTATTTAATTCAGATGCAATTTCAGTGTTTCATAGTCTATAAGAAGGTCCAAGGGATACAGTAAACCTGAAGTGAAGCACCTGAATCTAAAACTAGTGTCACAGGAATGGTTCAAACATAGTCAGTAAGAAGAGTCAGTCATCTTGTACCTAAGTCGGCATTGTGCCTTTTGTATTTAATTCCGATGCAATTTCTGTGTTTCATCGTCAATAAGAAGGTCCAAGGGATACATTAAACCTGGAGTGAAGCATCGGAATCTATAAGTAGTGTCACAGGAATGGTTCAAAACATCGACAGTAAGAAGAGTCATCCTTCTTGTACTTAAGTCGGCATTGTGCCTTTTGTATTTAATTCCGATGAAATTTCTGTGTTTCATCGTCAATAAGAAATTCCAAGGGATACAGTAAACCTGAAGTGAAGCATCAGAATGTATAACTCGTGTCACAGGAATGGTTCAAAACATAGTCAGTAAGAAGAGTCAGTCCTCTTGTACATAAGTCGGCATTGTGCCTTTTGTATTTAATTCCGTTGCATTTTCTGTGTTTCATCGTCAATAAGAAGTTCCAAGAGATACAGTAAACCTGAAGTGAAGCATCAGAATGTATAACTAGTGTCACAGGAATGGTTCAAAATATAATCAGTAAGAAGAGTCAGTCTTCTTAAACTTAAGTCGGCATTGTGCCTTTTGCATTTAATTCCGATGCAATTTCTGTGTTTCATCGTCAATAAGAAGGTCCAACGGATACAGTAAACCTGAAGTGAAGTACCTGAATATGTAACTAGTGTCACAGGAATGGTTCAAAACATAGACAGTGGGAAGAGTCAGTCTTCTTGAACTTAAGTCGGCATTGTGCCTTTTGAAATTAATTCCGATGCAATTTCTGTGTTTCATCGTCAATAAGAAGGTCAGAGGGTTACAGTAAACCTGAAGTGAAGCATCGGAATATATAACTAGTGCGACAAGAATGGTTCAAAGCATAGACAGTAGGAAGAGCCGGTATTCTTGTACTAAAGTCGGCATTGTTCCTTTTCTATTTAATTCCGATGCAATTTCTGTATTTCATCGTCAATAAGAAGGTCCAAGAGATATAGTAAACCTGGAGTGAAGCATCGGAATCTATAACTAGTGTCACAGGAATGGTTCAAAGCATAGACAGTAAGAAGAGTCTGTCTTCTTGTACTTAAGTCGGCATTGTGCCTTTTTTATTTCATTCCGATTCAATTTCTGTATTTTATCGTCAATAAGAAGGTCCAAGGGATACATTAAACCTAGAGTGAAGCATCGGAATCTGTAATTAGTGTCACAGGAGTGGTTCAAAACATCGACAGTAAGAAGAGTCAGTCTTCTTGTACTTAATTCGGCATTGTGCCTTTAGTATTTAATTCCGATGCAATTAATGTTTTTCATCGTCAATAAGAAGGTCAGAGGGATACAGTAATTCTGAAGTGAATCATCGGAATCTATAACTAGTGTCACAGGAATGGTTCAAAACATAGTCAGTAAGAGGAATCAGTCTTCTTGTACTTAAGTCGGCATTGTGCCTTTTGTATTTAATTCCGATGCATTTTCTGTGTTTCATCGTCAATAAGAAGGTCCAAGGGATACAGTAAACCTGAAGTGAAGCATCAAAATCTATAAGTAGTGTCACAGGAATGGTTCAAAACATAGTCAGTAAGAAGAGTCAGTCTTCTTGTACTTAAGTCGGCATTGTGCCTTTTGTATTTAATTCCGATGCAATTTCTGTGTTTTATCGTCAATAAGAAGGTCCAAGGGATACAGTAAACCCGAAGTGAAGCACCTGAATCTGTAACTAGTGTCACAGGAATGGTTCAAAACATAGACAGTGGGAAGAGTCAGTCTTCTTGTACTTAAGTCGGCATTGTGCCTTTTGAATTTAATTCCGATGCAATTTCTGTGTTTCATCGTCAATAAGAAGGTCAGAGGGTTACAGTAAACCAGAAGTGAAGCATCGGAATCTATAACTAGTGTGACAGGAATGGTTCAAAACATAGACAGTAGGAAGAGTCAGTCTTCTTGTACTTAAGTCGGCATTGTGCCTTTTCTGTGTAATTCCGATGCAATTTCTGTATTTCATCGTCAATAAGAAGGTCCAAGAGATATAGTAAACCTGGAGTGAAGCATCGGAATCTATAACTAGTGTCACAGGAATGGTTCAAAGCATAGACAGTAAGAAGAGTCAGTCTTCTTGTACTTAAGTCGGCATTGTGCCTTTTTTATTTCATTCCGATGCAATTTCTGTGTTTCATCGTCAATAAGAAGGTCCAAGGGATACATTAAACCTGGTGTGAAGCATCGGAATCTATAATTAGTGTCACAGGAATGGTTCAAAACATCGACAGTAAGAAGAGTCAGTCTTCTTGTACTTAATTCGGCATTGTGCCTTTAGTATTTAATTTCGTTGCAATTTCTGTGTTTCATCGTCAGTAAGAAGGTAAGAGGGATACAGTAAATCTGAAGTGAATCATGGGAATCTATAACTAGTGTCACAGGAATGGTTAAAAACATAGTCAGTAAGAAGATTCAGTCTTCTTGTACTTAAGTCGGCATTGTGCCTTTTGTATTTAATTCCGATGCAATTTCTGTGTTTCATCGTCAATAAGAAGTTCCAAGGGATACAGCAAACCTGAAGTGAAGCATCAGAATCTATAACTAGTGTCACATGAATGGTTCAAAACATAGTCAGTAAGAAGAGTCAGTCTTCTTGTACCTAAGTCGGCATTGTGCCTTTTGTATTTAATTCCGTTGCAATTTCTGTGTTTCATAGTCTATAAGAAGGTCCAAGGGATACAGTAAACTTGAAGTGAAGCACCTGAATCTGTAACTAGTGTCACAGGAATGGTTCAAACATAGTCAGTAAGAAGAGTCAGTCATCTTGTACTTATGTCGAAATTGTGCCTTTTGTATTTAATTCCGATGCAATTTCTGTGTTTCATCGTCAATAAGAAGGTCCAAGGGATACATTAAACCTGGAGTGAAGCATCGGAATTTATAACTAGTGTCACAGGAATGTTTCAAAACATCGACAGTAAGAAGAGTCATCCTTCTTGTACTTAATTCGGCATTGTGCAATTAGTATTTAATTCCGATGCAATTTCTGTGTTTCATCGTCAATAAGAAGGTCAGAGGGATACAGTAAATCTGAAGTGAATCATCGGAATCTATAACTAGTGTCACAGAAATGGTTCAAATCATAGTCAGTAAGAAGAGTCAGTCTTCTTGTACTTAAGTCGGCATTGTGCCTTTTGTATTTAATTCCGATGCAATTTCTGTGTTTCATCGTCAATAAGAAGTTCCAAGGGATACAGTAAACCTGAAGTGAATCATCAGAATGTATAACTAGTGTCACAGGAATGGTTCAAAACATAGTCAGTAAGAAGAGTCAGTCTTCTTGTACTTACGTCGGCATTGTGCCTTTTGTATTTAATCACGATGCAATTTCTGTGTTTCATCGTCAACAAGAAGGTCCAAGGGATACCGTAAACCTGAAGTGAAGCACCTGAATCTGTAACTAGTGTCACAGGAATGGTTCAAAGCATAGTCAGTAAGAAGAGTCAGTCCTCTTGTACTTAAGTCGGCATTGTGCCTTTTGTATTTAATTCCGATGCAATTTCTGTGTTTCATCGTCAATAAGAAGGTCCAAGGGATACAGTAAACCCGAAGTGAAGCACCTGAATCTGTAACTAGTGTCACAGGAATGGTTCAAAACATAGACAGTGGGAAGAGTCAGTCTTCTTGTACTTAAGTCGGCATTGTGCCTTTTGAATTTAATTCCGATGCAATTTCTGTGTTTCATCGTCAATAAGAAGGTCCAAGGGATACAGTAAACCTGAAGTGAAGCATCAGAGTCTATAACTAGTGTCACAGGAATGGTTCAAAACATAGTCAGTAAGAAGAGTCAGTCTTCTTGTACCTAAGTCGGCATTGTGCCTTTTGTATTTGATTCCGTTGCAATTTCTGTGTTTCATCGTCAATAAGAAGGTCCAAGGGATACATTAAACCTGGTGTGAAGCATCGGAATCTATAATTAGTGTCACAAAAATGGTTCAAAACATCGACAGTAAGAAGAGTCAGTCTTCTTGTACTTAATTCGGCATTGTGCCTTTAGTATTTAATTTCGTTGCAATTTCTGTGTTTCATCGTCAGTAAGAAGGTAAGAGGGATACAGTAAATCTGAAGTGAATCATGGGAATCTATAACTAGTGTCACAGGAATGGTTAAAAACATAGTCAGTAAGAAGATTCAGTCTTCTTGTACTTAAGTCGGCATTGTGCTTTTTGTATTTAATTCCGATGCAATTTCTGTGTTTCATCGTCAATAAGAAGTTCCAAGGGATACAGTAAACCTGAAGTGAAGCATCAGAATCTATAACTAGTGTCACATGAATGGTTCAAAACATAGTCAGTAAGAAGAGTCAGTCTTCTTGTACCTAAGTCGGCATTGTGCCTTTTGTATTTAATTCCGTTGCAATTTCTGTGTTTCATAGTCTATAAGAAGGTCCAAGGGATACAGTAAACTTGAAGTGAAGCACCTGAATCTGTAACTAGTGTCACAGGAATGGTTCAAACATAGTCAGTAAGAAGAGTCAGTCATCTTGTACTTATGTCGGCATTGTGCCTTTTGTATTTAATTCCGATGCAATTTCTGTGTTTCATCGTCAATAAGAAGGTCCAAGGGATACATTAAACCTGGAGTGAAGCATCGGAATCTATAACTAGTGTCACAGGAATGGTTCAAAACATAGACAGTGGGAAGAGTCAGACTTCTTGTACTTAAGTCGGCATTGTGCTTTTCGAATTTAATTCCGATGCAATTTCTGTGTTTCATCGTCAATAAGAAGGTCAGAGGGCTGCAATAAATCTGAAGTGAAGCATCGGAATCTATAACTAGTGTGACAGGAATGGTTCAAAATATAGACAGTAGGAAGAGTCAGTCTTCTTGTACTGAAGTCGGCATTGTGCCTTTTCTATTTAATTCCGATGCAATTTCTGTATTTCATCGTCAATAAGAAGGTCCAAGAGATATAGTAAACCTGGAGTGAAGCATCGGAATCTATTACTAGTGGCACAGGAATGGTTGAAAGCATTGACAGTAAGAAGAGTCAGTCTTCTTGTACTTAAGTCGGCATTGTGCCTTTTTTATTTCTTTCCGATGCAATTTCTGTGTTTCATCGTCAACACGAAGGTCCAAGGGAGACAGTAAACCTGAAGTGAAGCATCGGAATCTATAATTAGTGTCACAGGAATGGTTCAAAACATAGACAGTAGGAAGAGTCAGTCTTCTTGTATTTAAGTCGGCATTGAACCTTTCCTATTTAATTCCGATGCAATTTCTGTGTTTCATCGTCAATAAGAAGGTCCAAGGGATACAGTAAACCTGAAGTGAAGCATCAGAGTCTATAACTAGTGTCACAGGAATGGTTCAAAACATAGTCAGTGAGAAGAGTCAGTCTTCTTGTACTTATGTCGGTATTGTGCCTTTTCTATTTAATTCCGATGCAATTTCTGTATTTCATCGTCAATACGAAGGTCCGAGGGATATAGTAAACCTGGAGTGAAGCATCGGAATCTATAACTAGTGTCACAGGAATGGTTCAAACATAGACAGTAAGAAGAGTCAGTCTTCGTGTACTTAAGTCGGCATTGTGCGTTTTTTATTTACTTCCGATGCAATTTCTGTGTTTCATCGTCAATAAGAGGGTCAGAGGGATACAGTAAATCTGAAGTGAATCATCGGAATCTATAACTAGTGTCACAGGAATGGTTCAAAACATAGTCAGTAAGAAGAGGCAGTCATCTTGTACTTAAGTCGGCATTGTGCCTTTTGTATTTAATTCCGATGCAATATCTGTGTTTCATCGTTAATAAGAAGGTCCAAGGGATACAGTAAACCTGAAGTGAAGCACCTGAATCTGTAACTAGTGTCACAGGAATGGTTCAAAACGTAGTCAGTAAGAAGAGTCAGGTTTCTTGCGCTTAAGTCGGCATTGTGCCTTTTGTATTTAATTCCGATGCAATTTCTGTGTTTCATCGTCAATAAGAAGGTCAGAGGGATACAGTAAACCTGAAGTGAATCACCGGAATCTATAACTAGTGTCACAGGAATGGTTCAAATATAGACAGTGGGAAGAGTCAGTCTTCTTGAACTTAAGTCGGCATTGTGCCTTTTGAATTTAATTCCGATGCAATTTCTGTGTTTCATCGTCAATAAGAAGGTCAGAGGGTTACAGTAAACCTGAAGTGAAGCATCGGAATCTATAACTGGTGTGACAGGAATGGTTCGAAAAATAGATAGCAGGAAGAGTTAGTCTTCTAGTACTTAAGTCGGCATTGTGCCTTTTCTGTTAATTCCGATGCAATTTCTGTATTTCATCGTCAATAAGAAGGTCCAAGAGATATAGTAAACCTGGAGTGAAGCATCGGAATCTATAACTAGTGTCACAGAAATGGTTCAAAAACATAGTCAGTAAGAAGAGTCAGTCTTCTTGTACTTAAGTCGGCATTGTGCCTTTTGTATTTAATTCTTATGCAATTTCTGTGTTTCATCGTCAATAAGAAGGTCCAACGGATACAGTAAACCTGAAGTGAAGCACCTGAATCTGTAACTAGTGTCACAGGAATGGTTCAAAACATAGACAGTGGGAAGAGTCAGTCTTCTTGAACTTAAGTCGGCATTGTGCCTTTTGAATTTAATTCCGATGCAATTTCTGTGTTTCATCGTCAATAAGAAGGTCCAAGGGATACATTAAACCTGGAGTGAAGCATCGGAATCTATAACTAGTGTCACAGGAATGGTTCAAAACATCGACAGTAAGAAGAGTCATCCTTCTTGTACTTAATTCGGCATTGTGCAATTAGTATTTAATTCCGATGCAATTTCTGTGTTTCATCGTCAATAAGAAGGTCAGAGGGATACAGTAAATCTGAAGTGAATCATCGGAATCTATAACTAGTGTCACAGGAATGGTTCAAATCATAGTCAGTAAGAAGAGTCAGTCTTCTTGTACTTAAGTAGGCATTGTGCCTTTTGTATTTAATTCTGATGCAATTTCTGTGTTTCATCGTCAATAAGAAGTTCCAAGGGATACATTAAACCTGGAGTGAAGCATCGGAATCTATAATTAGTGTCACTGGAATGGTTCAAACATCGACAGTAAGAAGAGTCAGTCTTCTTGTACTTATTTCGGCATTGTGCCTTTAGTATTTAATTTCGATGCAATTTCTGTGTTTCATCGTCAGTAAGAAGGTCAGAGGGATACAGTAAATCTGAAGTGAATCATCGGAATCTATAACTAGTGTCACAGGAATGGTTCAAAACATAGTCAGTAAGAAGGGTCAGTCTTTTTGTACTTAAGTCGGCATTGTGCCTTTTGTATTTAATTCTTATGCAATTTCTGTGTTTCATCGTCAATAAGAAGGTCCAACGGATACAGTAAACCTGAAGTGAAGCACCTGAATCTGTAACTAGTGTCACAGGAATGGTTCAAAACATAGTCAGTAAGAAGAGTCAGTCTTCTTGTACTTAAGTCGGCATTGTGCCTTTTGTATTTAATTCCGATGCAATTTCTGTGTTTCATAGTCTATAAGAAGGTCCAAGGGATACAGTAAACCTGAAGTGAAGCACCTGAATCTGTAACTAGTGTCACAGGAATGGTTCAAAGCATAGTCAGTAAGAAGAGACAGTCATCTTGTACTTAAGTCGGCATTGTGCCTTTTGTATTTAATTCCGATGCAATTTCTGTGTTTCATCGTCAATAAGAAGGTCCAACGGATACAGTAAATTTGAAGTGAAGCACCTGAATCTGTAACTAGTGTCACAGGAATGGTTCAAAACATAGACAGTGGGAAGAGTCAGTCTTCTTGAACTTAAGTCGGCATTGTGCCTTTTGAATTTATTTCCGATGCAATTTCTGTGTTTCATCGTCAATAAGAAGGTCAGAGGGTTACAGTAAACCTGAAGTGAAGCATCGGAATCTATAACTAGTGTGACAGGAATGGTTCAAAACATAGACAGTAGGAAGAGTCAGTATTCTTGTACTTAAGTCGGCATTGTGCCTTTTCTATTTAATTCCGATGCAATTTCTGTGTTTCATAGTCTATAAGAAGGTCCAAGGGATACAGTAAACCTGACGTGAAGCACCTGAATCTGTAACTAGTGTCACAGGAATGGTTCAAAGCATAGTCAGTAAGAAGAGACAGTAATCTTGTACTTAAGTCGGCATTGTGCCTTTTGTATTTAATTCCGATGCAATTTCTGTGTTTCATCGTCAATAAGAAGGTCCAACGGATACAGTAAACCTGAAGTGAAGCACCTGAATCTGTAACTAGTGTCACAGGTATGGTTCAAAACATAGACAGTGGGAAGAGTCAGTCTTCTTGAACTTAAGTCGGCATTGCGCTTTTGAATTTAATTCCGATGCAATTTCTGTGTTTCATCGGCAATAAGAAGGTCCAAGGGATACATTAAACCTGGAGTGAAGCATCGGAATCTATAATTAGTGTCACTGGAATGGTTCAAAACATCGACAGTAAGAAGAGTCAGTCTTCTTGTACTTATTTCGGCATTGTGCCTTTAGTATTTAATTTCGATGCAATTTCTGTGTTTCATCGTCAGTAGGAAGGTCAGAGGGATACAGTAAATCTGAAGTGAATCATCGGAATCTGTAACTAGTGTCACAGGAATGGTTAAAAACATAGTCAGTAAGAAGATTCAGTCTTCTTGTACTTAAGTCGGCATTGTGCCTTTTGTATTTAATTCCGATGCAATTTCTGTGTTTCATCGTCAATAAGAAGTTCCAAGGGATACAGTAAACCTGAAGTGAAGCATCAGAATCTATAACTAGTGTCACAGGAATGGTTCAAATCATAGTCAGTAGGAAGAGTCAGTCTCCTTGTACCTAAGTCGGCATTGTGACTTTTGTATTTAATTCCGTTGCAATTTCTGTGTTTCATAGTCTATAAGAAAGTCCAAGGGATACAGTAAACTTGAAGTGAAGCACCTGAATCTGTAACTAGTGTCACAGGAATGGTTCAAAATATAGTTAGTGAGAAGAGTCAGTCATCTTGTACTTATGTCGGCATTGTGCCTTTCGTATTTAATTCCGATGCAATTTCTGTGTTTCATCGTCAATACGAAGGTCCAAGGGATACATTAAACCTTGAGTGAAGCATCGGAATCTATAACTAGTGTCACAGGAATGGTTCAAAACATCGACAGTAAGAAGAGTCATCCTTCTTGTACTTAATTCGCCTTTGTGCCATTAGTATTTAATTCCGATGCAATTTCTGTGCTTCATCGTCAATAAGAAGGTCAGAGAGATACAGTAAATCTGAAGTGAATCATCGGAATCTATAACTAGTGTCACAGGAATGGTTCAAATCATAGTCAGTAAGAAGAGTCAGTCTTCTTGTACTTAAGTCGGCATTGTGCCTTTTGTATTTAATTCCGATGCAATTTCTGTGTTACATCGTCAATAAGAAGGTCAGAGGGTTGCAATAAACCTGAAGTGAAGCATCGGAATCTATAACTAGTGTGACAGGAATGGTTCAAAACATAGACACTAGGAAGAGTCAGTTTTCTTGTACTGAAGTCAGCATTGTGCCTTTTCTATTTAATTCCGATGCAATTTCTTTATTTCGTAGTCAATAAGAAGTTCCAAGAGATATAGTAGACCTGAAGTGAAGCATCGGAATCTATAGTTAGTGTCACAGGAATGGTTCAAAACATAGAAAGTAGGAAGAGTCAGTCTTCTTGTATTTAAGTCGGCATTTAACCTTTCCTATTTAATTCCGATGCAATTTCTGTGTTTCATCGTCAATAAAAAGGTCCAAGGGATACATTAAACCTGGAGTGAAGCACCGGAATCTATAAATATTGTCACAGGAATGGTTCAAAACATAGACAGTAGGAAGAGTCAGTCTTCTTGTACTTACGTCGGCATTGTGCCTTTTGTATTTAATTACGATGCAATTTCTGTGTTTCATCGTCAATAAGAAGGTCCAAGGGATACATTAAACCTGGAGTGAAGCATCGGAATCTATAATTAGTGTCACTGGAATGGTTCAAACGTCGTCAGTAAGAAGAGTCAGTCTTCTTGTACTTATTTCAACATTGTGCCTTTAGTATTTATTTTCGATGCAATTTCTGTGTTTCATCGTCAGTAAGAAGGTCAGAGGGATACAGTAAATCTGAAGTGAATCATCGGAATCTATAACTAGTGTCACAGGAATGGTTCAAAACATAGTCAGTAAGAAGAGTCAGTCTTCTTGTACTTAAGTCCGCATTGTGCCTTTTGTATTTAATTCTTATGCAATTTCTGTGTTTCATCGTCAATAAGAAGGTCCGACGGATACAGTAAACCTGAAGTGAAGCACCTGAATCTGTAACTAGTGTCACAGGAATGGTTCAAAGCATAGACAGTGGGAAGAGTCAGTCTTCTTGAACTTATGTCGGCATTGTGCCTTTTGAATTTAATTCCGATGCAATTTCTGTGTTTCATCGTCAATAAGAAGGTCCAAGGGATACATTAAACCTGGAGTGAATCATCGGAATCTATAACTAGTGTCACAGGAATGGTTCAAAACATAGACAGTAGGAAGAGTCAGTATTCTTGTACTTAAGTCGGCATTGTGCCTTTTCTATTTAATTCCGACGCAATTTCTGTGTTTCATAGTCTATAAGAAGGTCCAAGGGATACAGTAAACCTGAAGTGAAGCATCTGAATCTGCAACTAGTGTCACAGGAATGGTTCAAAACATAGTCAGTAAGAAGAGACAGTAATCTTGTACTTAAGTCGGCATTGTGCCTTTTCTATTTAATTCCGATGAAATTTCTGTGTTTCATCGGCAATAAGAAGGTCCAAGGGATACATTAAACCTGGAGTGAAGCATCGGAATCTATAATTAGTGTCACTGGAATGGTTCAAAACATCGACAGTAAGAAGAGTCATCCTTCTTGTACTTAATTCGGCATTGTGCAATTAGTATTTAATTCCGATGCAATTTCTGTGTTTCATCGTCAATAAGAAGGTCAGAGGGATACAGTAAATCTGAAGTGAATCATCGGAATCTATAACTAGTGTCACAGGAATGGTTCAAATCATAGTCAGTAAGAAGAGTCAGTCTTCTTGTACTTAAGTAGGCATTGTGCCTTTTGTATTTAATTCTGATGCAATTTCTGTGTTTCATCGTCAATAAGAAGTTCCAAGGGATACATTAAACCTGGAGTGAAGCATCGGAATCTATAATTAGTGTCACTGGAATGGTTCAAACATCGACAGTAAGAAGAGTCAGTCTTCTTGTACTTATTTCGGCATTGTGCCTTTAGTATTTAATTTCGATGCAATTTCTGTGTTTCATCGTCAGTAAGAAGGTCAGAGGGATACAGTAAATCTGAAGTGAATCATCGGAATCTATAACTAGTGTCACAGGAATGGTTCAAAACATAGTCAGTAAGAAGAGTCAGTCTTTTTGTACTTAAGTCGGCATTGTGCCTTTTGTATTTAATTCTTATGCAATTTCTGTGTTTCATCGTCAATAAGAAGGTCCAACGGATACAGTAAACCTGAAGTGAAGCACCTGAATCTGTAACTAGTGTCACAGGAATGGTTCAAAACATAGTCAGTAAGAAGAGTCAGTCTTCTTGTACTTAAGTCGGCATTGTGCCTTTTGTATTTAATTCCGATGCAATTTCTGTGTTTCAAAGTCTATAAGAAGGTCCAAGGGATACAGTAAACCTGAAGTGAAGCACCTGAATCTGTAACTAGTGTCACAGGAATGGTTCAAAGCATAGTCAGTAAGAAGAGACAGTCATCTTGTACTTAAGTCGGCATTGTGCCTTTTGTATTTAATTCCGATGCAATTTCTGTGTTTCATCGTCATTAAGAAGGTCCAACGGATACAGTAAATTTGAAGTGAAGCACCTGAATCTGTAACTAGTGTCACAGGAATGGTTCAAAACATAGACAGTGGGAAGAGTCAGTCTTCTTGAACTTAAGTCGGCATTGTGCCTTTTGAATTTATTTCCGATGCAATTTCTGTGTTTCATCGTCAATAAGAAGGTCAGAGGGTTACAGTAAACCTGAAGTGAAGCATCGGAATCTATAACTAGTGTGACAGGAATGGTTCAAAACATAGACAGTAGGAAGAGTCAGTATTCTTGTACTTAAGTCGGCATTGTGCCTTTTCTATTTAATTCCGATGCAATTTCTGTGTTTCATAGTCTATAAGAAGGTCCAAGGGATACAGTAAACCTGACGTGAAGCACCTGAATCTGTAACTAGTGTCACAGGTATGGTTCAAAGCATAGTCAGTAAGAAGAGACAGTAATCTTGTACTTAAGTCGGCATTGTGCCTTTTGTATTTAATTCCGATGCAATTTCTGTGTTTCATCGTCAATAAGAAGGTCCAACGGATACAGTAAACCTGAAGTGAAGCACCTGAATCTGTAACTAGTGTCACAGGAATGGTTCAAAACATAGACAGTGGGAAGAGTCAGTCTTCTTGAACTTAAGTCGGCATTGCGCTTTTGAATTTATTTCCGATGCAATTTCTGTGTTTCATCGGCAATAAGAAGGTCCAAGGGATACATTAAACCTGGAGTGAAGCATCGGAATCTATAATTAGTGTCACTGGAATGGTTCAAAACATCGACAGTAAGAAGAGTCAGTCTTCTTGTACTTATTTCAGCATTGTGCCTTTAGTATTTAATTTCGATGCAATTTCTGTGTTTCATCGTCAGTAGGAAGGTCAGCGGGATACAGTAAATCTGAAGTGAATCATCGGAATCTGTAACTAGTGTCACAGGAATGGTTAAAAACATAGTCAGTAAGAAGATTCAGTCTTCTTGTACTTAAGTCGGCATTGTGCCTTTTGTATTTAATTCCGATGCAATTTCTGTGTTTCATCGTCAATAAGAAGTTCCAAGGGATACAGTAAACCTGAAGTGAAGCATCAGAATCTATAACTAGTGTCACAGGAATGGTTCAAATCATAGTCAGTAAGAAGAGTCAGTCTTCTTGTACCTAAGTCGGCATTGTGACTTTTGTATTTAATTCCGTTGCAATTTCTGTGTTTCATAGTCTATAAGAAAGTCCAAGGGATACAGTAAACTTGAAGTGAAGCACCTGAATCTGTAACTAGTGTCACAGGAATGGTTCAAAATATAGTTAGTGAGAAGAGTCAGTCTTCTTGTACTTATGTCGGCATTGTGCCTTTCGTATTTAATTCCGATGCAATTTCTGTGTTTCATCGTCAATAAGAAGGTCCAAGGGATACATTAAACCTTGAGTGAAGCATCGGAATCTATAACTAATGTCACAGGAATGGTTCAAAACATCGACAGTAAGAAGAGTCATCCTTCTTGTACTTAATTCGCCTTTGTGCCATTAGTATTTAATTCCGATGCAATTTCTGTGCTTCATCGTCAATAAGAAGGTCAGAGAGATACAGTAAATCTGAAGTGAATCATCGGAATCTATAACTAGTGTCACAGGAATGGTTCAAATCATAGTCAGTAAGAAGAGTCAGTCTTCTTGTACTTAAGTCGGCATTGTGCCTTTTGTATTTAATTCCGATGCAATTTCTGTGTTACATCGTCAATAAGAAGGTCAGAGGGTTGCAATAAACCTGAAGTGAAGCATCGGAATCTATAACTAGTGTGACAGGAATGGTTCAAAACATAGACAGTAGGAAGAGTCAGTTTTCTTGTACTGAAGTCAGCATTGTGCCTTTTCTATTTAATTCCGATGCAATTTCTTTATTTCGTAGTCAATAAGAAGTTCCAAGAGATATAGTAGACCTGAAGTGAAGCATCGGAATCTATAATTAGTGTCACAGGAATGGTTCAAAACATAGAAAGTAGGAAGAGTCAGTCTTCTTGTATTTAAGTCGGCATTTAACCTTTCCTATTCAATTCCGATGCAATTTCTGTGTTTCATCGTCAATAAAAAGGTCCTAGGGATACATTAAACATGGAGTGAAGCACCGGAATCTATAAATATTGTCACAGGAATGGTTCAAAACATAGACAGTAGGAAGAGTCAGTCTTCTTGTACTTACGTCGGCATTGTGCCTTTTGTATTTAATTACGATGCAATTTCTGTGTTTCATCGTCAATAAGAAGGTCCAAGGGATACATTAAACCTGGAGTGAAGCATCGGAATCTATAATTAGTGTCACTGGAATGGTTCAAACGTCGTCAGTAAGAAGAGTCAGTCTTCTTGTACTTATTTCAACATTGTGCCTTTAGTATTTATTTTCGATGCAATTTCTGTGTTTCATCGTCAGTAAGAAGGTCAGAGGGATACAGTAAATCTGAAGTGAATCATCGGAATCTATAACTAGTGTCACAGGAATGGTTCAAAACATAGTCAGTAAGAAGAGTCAGTCTTCTTGTACTTAAGTCCGCATTGTGCCTTTTGTATTTAATTCTTATGCAATTTCTGTGTTTCATCGTCAATAAGAAGGTCCGACGGATACAGTAAACCTGAAGTGAAGCACCTGAATCTGTAACTAGTGTCACAGGAATGGTTCAAAGCATAGACAGTGGGAAGAGTCAGTCTTCTTGAACTTATGTCGGCATTGTGCCTTTTGAATTTAATTCCGATGCAATTTCTGTGTTTCATCGTCAATAAGAAGGTCCAAGGGATACATTAAACCTGGAGTGAATCATCGGAATCTATAACTAGTGTCACAGGAATGGTTCAAAACATAGACAGTAGGAAGAGTCAGTATTCTTGTACTTAAGTCGGCATTGTGCCTTTTCTATTTAATTCCGACGCAATTTCTGTGTTTCATAGTCTATAAGAAGGTCCAAGGGATACAGTAAACCTGAAGTGAAGCACCTGAATCTGCAACTAGTGTCACAGGAATGGTTCAAAACATAGTCAGTAAGAAGAGACAGTAATCTTGTACTTAAGTCGGCATTGTGCCTTTTCTATTTAATTCCGATGAAATTTCTGTGTTTCATCGGCAATAAGAAGGTCCAAGGGATACATTAAACCTGGAGTGAAGCATCGGAATCTATAATTAGTGTCACTGGAATGGTTCAAAACATCGACAGTAAGAAGAGTCAGTCTTCTTGTACTTATTTCGGCATTGTGCCTTTAGTACTTAATTTCGATGCAATTTCTGTGTTTCATCGTCAGTAAGAAGGTCAGAGGGATACAGTAAATCTGAAGTGAATCATCGGAATCTGTAACTAGTGTCACAGGAATGGTTAAAAACATAGTCAGTAAGAAGATTCAGTCTTCTTGTACTTAAGTCGGCATTGTGCCTTTCGTATTTAATTCCGATGCAATTTCTGTGTTTCATCGTCAATAAGAAGGTCCAAGGGATACAGTAAACCTGAAGTGAACCACCGGAATCTATAACTAGTGTCACAGGAATGGTTCAAAACATAGACAGTGGGAAGAGTCAGTCTTCTTGTACTTAAGTCGGCAATGTGCCTTTCGAATTTAATTCCGATGCAATTTCTGTGTTTCATCGTCAATAAGAAGGTCAGAGGGTTGCAATAAACCTCAAGTGAAGCATCGGAATCAATAACTAGTGTGACAGGAATGGTTCAAAACATAGACAGTAGGAAGAGTCAGTCTTCTTGTACTGAAGTCGGCATTGTGCCTTTTCTATTTAATTTCGATGCAATTTCTGTATTTCATCGTCAATAAGAAGGTCCAAGAGATATAGTAAACCTGGAGTGAAGCATCGGAATCTATAACTAGTGGCACAGGAATGGTTCAAAGCATTGACAGTAAGAAGAGTCAGTCTTCTTGTACTTAAGTCGGCATTGTGCCTTTTTTATTTCATTCCGATGCAATTTCTGTGTTTCATCGTCAACACGAAGGTCCAAGGGAGACAGTAAACCTGAAGTGAAGCATCGGAATCCATAACTAGTGTCACAGGAATGGTTCAAAACGCAGACAGTAGGAAGAGTCAGTCTTCCCTTATTTAAGTCGGCATTGAACCTTTCCAATTTAATTCCGATGCAATTTCTGTGTTTCATCGTCAATAAGAAGGTCCAAGGGATACAGTAAACCTGAAGTGAAGCATTAGAGTCTATAACTAGTGTCACAGGAATGGTTCAAAACATAGTCAGTGAGAAGAGTCAGTCTTCTTATACTTATGTAGGCATTGTGCCTTTTCTATTTAATTCCGATGCAATTTCTGTATTTAATCGTCAATACGAATGTCCAAGGGATATAGTAAACCTGGAGTGAAGCATCGGAATCTATAACTAGTGTCACAGGAATGGTTTAAAGCACAGACAGTAAGAAGAGTCAGTCTTCGTGTACTTAAGTCGGCATTGTGCCTTTTTTATTTACTTCCGATGCAATTTCTGTGTTTCATCGTCAAAAAGAAGGTCCAAGGGATACATTAAACCTGGAGTGAAGCATCGGAATCTATAACTAGTGTCACAGGAATGGTTCAAAACATCGACAGTAAGAAGAGTCAGTCTTCTTGTACTTAATTCGGCATTGTGCTTTTAGTATTTAATTCCGATGCAATTTCTGTGTTTCATCGTCAATAAGAGGGTCAGAGGGATACAGTAAATCTGAAGTGAATCATCGGAATCTATAACTAGTGTCACAGGAATGGTTCAAAACAAAGTCAGTAAGAAGAGTCAGTCTTCTTGTACTTAAGTCGGCATTGTGCCTTTTGTATCTAATTACGATGCATATTCTGTGTTTCATCGTCAATAAGAAGTTCCAAGGGATACAGTAAACCTGAAGTGAAGCATCAGAATGTATAACTAGTGTCACAGGAATGGTTCAAAACATAGTCAGTAAGAAGAGTCAGTCTTCTTGTACTTAAGTCGGCATTGTGCCTTTTGTATTTAATTCCGATGCAATGTCTGTGTTTCATCGTTAATAAGAAGGTCCAAGGGATACAGTAAACCTGAAGTGAAGCACCTGAATCTGTAACTAGTGTCACAGGAATGGTTCAAAACGTAGTCAGTAAGAAGAGACAGTCTTCTTGTACGTAAGTCGGCATTGTGCCTTTTGTATTTAATTCCAATGCAATATCTGTGTTTCATCGTCAATAAGAAGGTTCAAGGGATACAGTAAACCTGAAGTGAATCACCGGAATCTATAACTAGTGTCACAGGAATGGTTCAAATATAGACAGTGGGAAGAGTCAGTCTTCTTGAACTTAAGTCGGCATTGTGCCTTTTGAATTTAATTCCGATGCAATATCTGTGTTTCATCGTCAATAAGAAGGTCAGAGGGTTACAGTAAACCTGAAGTGAAGCATCGGAATCTATAACTGGTGTGACAGGAATGGTTCAAAACATGGACAGTAGGAAGAGTCAGTCTTCTTGTACTTAAGTCGGCATTGTGCCTTTTCTGTTTAATTCCGATGCAGTTTCTGTATTTCATCGTCAATAAGAAGGTCCAAGTGATATAGTAAACCTGGAGTGAAGCATCGGAATCTATAACTAGTGTCACAGGAATGGTTCAAAGCATAGACAGTAAGATGAGTCAGTCTTCTTGTACTTAAGTCGGCATTGTGCCTTTTGTATTTAATTCCGATGCAATATCTGTATATCATCGTCAGTAAGAAGGTCAGAGGGATACAGTAAATCTGAAGTGAATCATCGGAATCTATAACTAGTGTCACAGGAATGGTTCAAAACATAGTCAGTAAGATGAGTCAGTCTTCTTGTACTCAAGTCGGCATTGTGCTTTTTGTATTTAATTCCGATGTAATTTCTGTGTTTCATCGTCAATAAGAAGTTCCAAGGGATACAGTAAACCTGAAGTGAAGCATCAGAATCTATAACAAGTGTCGCAGGAATAGTTCAAAACATAGTCAGTAAGAAGAGTCAGTCTTCTTGTACTTAAGTCGGCATTGTGCCTTTTGTATTTAATTCCGATGCAATTTCTGTGTTTCATAGTCTATAAGAAGGTCCAAGGGATACAGTAAACCTGAAGTGAAGCACCTGAATCTGTAACTAGTGTCACAGGAATGGTTCAAAGCATAGTCAGTAAGAAGAGACAGTCATCTTGTACTTAAGTCGGCATTGTGCCTTTTGTATTTAATTCCGATGCAATTTCTGTGTTTCATCGTCAATAAGAAGGTCCAACGGATACAGTAAATTTGAAGTGAAGCACCTGAATCTGTAACTAGTGTCACAGGAATGGTTCAAAACATAGACAGTGGGAAGAGTCAGTCTTCTTGAACTTAAGTCGGCATTGTGCCTTTTGAATTTATTTCCGATGCAATTTCTGTGTTTCATCGTCAATAAGAAGGTCAGAGGGTTACAGTAAACCTGAAGTGAAGCATCGGAATCTATAACTAGTGTGACAGGAATGGTTCAAAACATAGACAGTAGGGAGAGTCAGTATTCTTGAACTTAAGTCGGCATTGTGCCTTTTGTATTTAATTCCGATGCAATTTCTGTGTTTCATCGTCAATAAGAAGTTCCAAGGGATACAGTAAACCTGAAGTGAAGCATCAGAATCTATAACTAGTGTCACAGGAATGGTTCAAATCATAGTCAGTAAGAAGAGTCAGTCTTCTTGTACCTAAGTCGGCATTGTGACTTTTGTATTTAATTCCGTTGCAATCTCTGTGTTTCATAGTCTATAAGAAGGTCCAAGGGATACAGTAAACTTGAAGTGAAGCACCTGAATCTGTAACTAGTGTCACAGGAATGGTTCAAAATATAGTTAGTGAGAAGAGTCAGTCATCTTGTACTTATGTCGGCATTGTGCCTTTCGTATTTAATTCCGATGCAATTTCTGTGTTTCATCGTCAATAAGAAGGTCCAAGGGATACATTAAACCTGGAGTGAAGCATCGGAATCAATAACTAGTGTCACAGGAATGGTTCAAAACATCGACAGTAAGAAGAGTCATCCTTCTTGTACTTAATTCGCCTTTGTGCCATTAGTATTTAATTCCGATGCAATTTCTGTGCTTCATCGTCAATAAGAAGGACAGAGGGATACAGTAAATCTGAAGTGAATCATCGGAATCTATAACTAGTGTCACAGGAATGGTTCAAATCATAGTCAGTAAGAAGAGTCAGTCTTCTTGTACTTAAGTCGGCATTGTGCCTTTTGTATTTAATTCCGATGCAATTTCTGTGTTTCATCGTCAATAAGAAGGTCAGAGGGTTGCAATAAACCTGAAGTGAAGCATCGGAATCTATAACTAGTGTGACAGGAATGGTTCAAAACATAGACTGTGGGAAGAGTCAGTTTTCTTGTACTGAAGTCAGCATTGTGCCTTTTCTATTTAATTCCGGTGCAATTTCTTTATTTCTTAGTCAATAAGAAGGTCCAAGAGATATAGTAGACCTGGAGTGAAGCATCGGAATCTATAGCTAGTGGCACAGGAATGGTTCAAAGCATTGACAGTAAGAAGAGTCAGTCTCCTTGTACTAAAGTCGGCATTGTGCCTTTTTTATTTCTTTCCGATGCAATTTCTGTGTTTCATCGTCAACACGAAGGTCCAAGGGCGACAGTAAACCTGAAGTGAAGCATCATAATCTATAATTAGTGTCACAGGAATGGTTCAAAACATAGAAAGTAGGAAGAGTCAGTCTTCTTGTATTTAAGTCGGCATTTAACCTTTCCTATTTAATTCCGATGCAATTTCTGTGTTTCATCGTCAATAAAAAGGTCCAAGGGATACAGTAAACCTGGAGTGAAGCACCGGAATCTATAAATATTGTCACAGGAATGGTTCAAAACATAGACAGTAGGAAGAGTCAGTTTTCTTGTACTTACGTCGGCTTTGTGCCTTTTGATTTAATTCCGATGCAATTTCTGTGTTTCATCGTCAAAAAGAAGGTCCAAGGGATACATTAAACCTGCAGTGAAGCATCGGAATCTATAACTAGTGTCACAGGAATGGTTCAAAACATCGACAGTAGGAAGAGTCAGTCTTCTTGTACGTAAGTCGGCATTGTGCCTTTTGTATTTAATTCCAATGCAATATCTGTGTTTCATCGTCAATAAGAAGGTTCAAGGGATACAGTAAACCTGAAGTAAATCACCGGAATCTATAACTAGTGTCAGAGGAATGGTTCAAAACACAGTCAGTAAGAAGAGTCAGGCTTCTTGCACTTAAGTCGGCATTGTGCCTTTTGTATTTAATTCCGATGCAATTTCTGTGTTTCATCGTCAATAAGAAGGTCCAAGGGATACAGTAAACCTGAAGTGAATCACCGGAATCTATAACTAGTGTCACAGGAATGGTTCAAATATAGACAGTGGGAAGAGTCAGTCTTCTTGAATGTAAGTCGGCATTGTGCCTTTTGAATTTAATTCCGATGCAATTTCTGTGTTTCATCGTCAATAAGAAGGTCAGAGGGTTGCAGTAAACCTGAAGTGAAGCATCGGAATCTATAACTGGTGTGACAGGAATGGTTCAAAACATAGACAGTAGGAAGAGTCAGTCTTCTTGTACTTAAGTCGGCATTGTGCCTTTTCTGTTTAATTCCGATGCAGTTTCTGTATTGCATCGTCAATAAGAAGGTCCAAGAGATATAGTAAACCTGGAGTGAAGCATCGGAATCTATAACTAGTGTCACAGGAATGGTTCAAAGCATAGACAGTAAGATGAGTCAGTCTTCTTGTACTTAAGTCGGCATTGTGCCTTTTGTATTTAATTCCGATGCAATATCTGTATATCATCGTCAGTAAGAAGGTCAGAGGGATACAGTAAATCTGAAGTGAATCATCGGAATCTGTAACTAGTGTCACAGGAATGGTTCAAAACATAGTCCTTAAGAAGAGTCAGTCTTCTTGTACTTAAGTCGGCATTATGCCTTTTGTATTTAATTCCGATGTAATTTCTGTGTTTCATCGTCAATAAGAAGTTCCAAGGGATACAGTAAACCTGAAGTGATGCATCAGAATCTATAACAAGTGTCACAGGAATATTTCAAAACATAGACAGTAAGAAGAGTCAGTCTTCTTCTACTTAAGTCGGCATTGTGCCTTTTGTATTTAATTCCGATGCAATTTCTGTGTTTCATAGTCTATAAGAAGGTCCAAGGGATACAGTAAACCTGAAGTGAAGCACCTGAATCTGTAACTAGTGTCACAGGAATGGTTCAAAGCATAGTCAGTAAGAAGAGACAGTCATCTTGTACTTAAGTCGGCATTGTGCCTTTTGTATTTAATTCCGATGCAATTTCTGTGTTTCATCGTCAATAAGAAGGTCCAACGGATACAGTAAATTTGAAGTGAAGCACCTGAATCTGTAACTAGTGTCACAAGAATGGTTCAAAACTTAGACAGTGGGAAGAGTCAGTCTTCTTGAACTTAAGTCGGCATTGTGCCTTTTGAATTTATTTCCGATGCAATTTCTGTGTTTCATCGTCAATAAGAAGGTCAGAGGGTTACAGTAAACCTGAAGTGAAGCATCGGAATCTGTAACTAGTGTGACAGGAATGGTTCAAAACATAGACAGTAGGAAGAGTCAGTATTCTTGTACTTAAGTCGGCATTGTGCCTTTTCTATTTAATTCCGACGCAATTTCTGTGTTTCATAGTCTATAAGAAGGTCCAAGGGATACAGTAAACCTGAAGTGAAGCACCTGAATCCGCAACTAGTGTCACAGGAATGGTTCAAAACATAGTCAGTAAGAAGAGACAGTAATCTTGTACTTAAGTCGGCATTGTGCCTTTTCTATTTAATTCCGATGAAATTTCTGTGTTTCATCGGCAATAAGAAGGTCCAAGGGATACATTAAACCTGGAGTGAAGCATCGGAATCTATAATTAGTGTCACTGGAATGGTTCAAAACATCGACAGTAAGAAGAGTCAGTCTTCTTGTACTTTTTTCGGCATTGTGCCTTTAGTACTTAATTTCGATGCAATTTCTGTGTTTCATCGTCAGTAAGAAGGTCAGAGGGATACAGTAAATCTAAAGTGAATCATCGGAATCTGTAACTAGTGTCACAGGAATGGTTAAAAACATAGTCAGTAAGAAGATTCAGTCTTCTTGTACTTAAGTCGGCACTGTGCCTTTTGTATTTAATTCCGATGCAATTTCTGTGTTTCATCGTCAATAAGAAGTTCCAAGGGATACAGTAAACCTGAAGTGAAGCATCAGAATCTATAACTAGTGTCACAGGAATGGTTCAGATCATAGTCAGTAAGAAGAGTCAGTCTTCTTGTACCTAAGTCGGCATTGTGACTTTTGTATTTAATTCCGTTGCAATTTCTGTGTTTCATAGTCTATAAGAAGGTCCAAGGGATACAGTAAACTTGAAGTGAAGCACCTGAATCTGTAACTAGTGTCACAGGAATGGTTCAAAATATAGTTAGTAAGAAGAGTCAGTCATCTTGTACTTATGTCGGCATTGTGCCTTTCGTATTTAATTCCGATCCAATTTCTGTGTTTCATCGTCAATAAGAAGGTCCAAGGGATACATTAAACCTGGAGTGAAGCATCGGAATCTATAACTAGTGTCACAGGAATGGTTCAAAACATCGACAGTAAGAAGAGTCATCCTTCTTGTACTTAATTCGCCTTTGTGCCATTAGTATTTAATTCCGATGCAATTTCTGTGCTTCATCGTCAATAAGAAGGTCAGAGGGATACAGTAAATCTGAAGTGAATCATCGGAATCTATAACTAGTGTCACAGGAATGGTTCAAATCATAGTCAGTAAGAAGAGTCAGTCTTCTTGTACTTAAGTCGGCATTGTGCCTTTTGTATTTAATTCCGATGCAATTTCTGTGTTTCATCGTCAATAAGAAGGTCAGAGGGTTGCAATAAACCTGAAGTGAAGCATCGGAATCTATAACTAGTGTGACAGGAATGGTTCAAAACATAGACAGTAGGAAGAGTCAGTTTTCTTGTACTGAAGTCAGCATTGTGCCTTTTCTATTTAATTCCGATGCAATTTCTTTATTTCATAGTCAATAAGAAGGTCCAAGAGATATAGTAGACCTGGAGTGAATCATCGGAATCTATAGCTAGTGGCACAGGAATGGTTCAAAGCATTGACAGTAAGAAGAGTCAGCCTCCTTGTACTCAAGTCAGCATTGTGCCTTTTTTATTTCTTTCCGATGCAATTTCTGTGTTTCATCGTCAACACGAAGGTCCAAGGGAGACAGTAAACCTGAAGTGAAGCATCGTAATCTATAATTAGTGTCACAGGAATGGTTCAAAGCATAGAAAGTAGGAAGAGTCAGTCTTTTTGTATTTAAGTCGGCATTTAACCTTTCCTATTTAATTCCGATGCAATTTCTGTGTTTCATCGTCAATAAAAAGGTCCAAGGGATACAGTAAACCTGGAGTGAAGCACCGGAATCTATAACTATTGTCACAGGAATGGTTCAAAACATAGACAGTAGGAAGAGTCAGTCTTCTTGTACTTACGTCGGCATTGTGCCTTTTGTATTTAATTCCGATGCAATTTCTGTGTTTCATCGTCAATAAGAAATCCCAAGGGATACAGTAAACCTGGAGTGAAGCATCGGAATCAATAACAAGTGTCACAGGGATGGTTCAAAACATAGACAGTAAGAAGAGTCAGTATTCTTGTACTTAAGTCGGCATTTCACCTATCCTATTTAATTCCGACGCAATTTCTGTGTTTCATCGTCAATAAAAAGGTCCAAGGGATACAGTAAACCAGGAGTGAAGCACCGGAATCTATAACTATTGTCACAGGAATGATTCTAAACATAGACAGTAGGAAGAGTCAGTCTTCTTGTACTTACGTCGGCATTGTGCCTTTTGTATTTAATTCCGATGCAATTTCTGTGTTTCATCTTCAATAAGAAGGTCCAAGGGATACAGTAAACCTGAAGTGAAGCATCAGAGTCTATAACTAGTGTCACAGGAATGGTTCAAAACATAGTCAGTGAGAAGAGTCAGCCTTCTTGTACTTATGTCGGCATTGTGCCTTTTCTATTTAATTCCGATGCACTTTCTGTATTTTATCGTCAATAAGAAGGTCCAAGGGATACAGTAAACCTGAAGTGAAGCATCAGAGTCTATAACTAGTGTCACAGGAATGGTTCAAAACATAGACAGTAAGAAGAGTCAGTCTTCGTGTACTGAAGTCGGCATTGTGCCTTTTTTACTTACTTCCGATGCAATTTCTGTGTTTCATCGTCGATAAGAAGGTCCAAGGGATACAGTAAACCTGAAGTGAAGCATCAGAATGTATAACTAGTGTCACAGGAATGGTTCAAACCATAGTCAGTAAGAAGAGTCAGTCTTCTTTTACTTAAGTCGGCATTGTGCCTTTTGTATTTATTTCTTATGCAATTTCTGTGTTTCATCGTCAATAAGAAGGTCCAACGGATACAGTAAACCTGAAGTGAAGCACCTGAATCTGTAACTAGTGTCACAGGAATGGTTCAAAACATAGACAGTGGGAAGAGTCAGTCTTCTTGAACTTAAGTCGGCATTGTGCCTTTTGAATTATATTCCGATGCAATTTCTGTGTTTCATCGTCAATAAGAAGGTCAGAGGGTTACAGTAAACCTGAAGTGAAGCATCGGAATCTATAACTAGTGTGACAGGAATGGTTCAAAACATAGACAGTAGGAAGAGTCGGTATTCTTGTACTTATGTCGGCATTGTGCCTTTTCTATTTAATTCCGATGCAATTTCTGTATTTCATCGTCAATAAGAAGGTCCAAGAGATATAGTAAACCTGGAGTGAAGCATCGGAATCTGTAATTAGTGTCACAGGAATGGTTCAAAGCATAGACAGTAAGAAGAGTCAGTCTTCTTGTACTTAAGTCGGCATTGTGCCTTTTGTATTTAATTCCGATGCAATTTCTGTGTTTCATCGTCAGTAAGAAGGTCAGAGGGATACAGTAAATCTGAAGTGAATCATCGGAATCTATAACTAGTGTCACAGGAATGGTTAAAAACATAGTCAGTAAGAAGATTCAGTCTTCTTGTACTTAAGTCGGCATTGTGCCTTTTGTATTTAATTCCGCTGCAATTTCTGTGTTTCATCGTCAATAAGAAGGTCCAAAGGATACAGTAAACCTGAAGTGAAGCACCTGAATCTATAACTAGTGTCACAGGAATGGTTCAAAGCATAGTCAGTAAGAAGAGTCAGTCTTCTTGTACTTAAGTCGGCATTGTGCCTTTTGTATTTAATTCCGATGCAATTTCTGTGTTTCATCGTCAATAAGATGGTCCAAGGGATACAGTAAACGTGAAGTGAATCACCGGGATCTATAACTAGTGTCACAGGAATGGTTCAAAACATAGACAGTAGGAAGAGTCAGTCTTCTTGTACTTAAGTCGGCATTGTGACTTTCGAATTTAATTCCGATGCAATTTCTGTGTTTCATCGTCAATAAGAAGGTCAGAGGGTTGCAATAAACCTGAAGTGAAGCATCGGAATCTATAACTAGTGTGACAGGAATGGTTCAAAACATAGACAGTAGGAAGAGTCAGTTTTCTTGTACTGAAGGCGGCATTGTGCCTTTTCTATTTAATTCCGATACAATTTCTTTATTTCATAGTCAATAAGAAGGTCCAAGAGATATAGTAGACCTGGAGTGAAGCATCGGAATCTATAGCTAGTGGCACAGGAATGGTTCAAAGCATTGACAGTAAGAGGAGTCAGTCTTCTTGTACTTAAGTCGGCATTGTGCCTTTTTTATTTCTTTCCGATGCAATTTCTGTGTTTCATCGTCAACACGAAGGTCCAAGGGAGACAGTAATCCTGAAGTGAAGCATCGGAATCTATAATTAGTGTCACAGGAATGGTTCAAAACATAGACAGTAGGAAGAGTCAGTCTTCTTGTATTTAAGTCGGCATTTAACCTTTCCTATTTAATTCCGATGCAATTTCTGTGTTTCATCGTCAATAAAAAGGTCCAAGGGATACAGTAAACCAGGAGTGAAGCACCTGAATCTGTAACTAGTGTCACAGGAATGGTTCAAAACATAGACAGTGGGAAGAGTCAGTCTTCTTGAACTTAAGTCGGCATTGTGCCTTTTGAATTTAATTCCGATGCAATTTCTGTGTTTCATCGTCAATAAGAAGGTCAGAGGGTTACAGTAAACCTGAAGTGAAGCATCGGAATTTATAACTAGTGTGACAGGAATGGTTCAAAACATAGACAGTGGGAAGAGTCAGTATTCTTGTACTTATGTCGGCATTGTGCCTTTTCTATTTAATTCCAATGCAATTTCTGTATTTCATCGTCAATAAGAAGGTCCAAGAGATATAGTAAACCTGGAGTGAAGCATGGGAATCTATAACTAGTGTCACAGGAATGGTTCAAAGCATAGACAGTAAGAAGAGTCAGTCTTCTTGTACTTAAGTCGGCATTGTGCCTTTTTTATTTCATTCCGATGCAATTTCTGTGTTTCATCGTCAATAAGAAGGTCCAAGGGTTACATTAAACCTGGAGTGAAGCATCGGAATCTATAATTAGTGTCACAGGAATGGTTTAAAACATAGACAGTAAGAAGAGTCAGTATTCTTGTACTTAATTCGGCATTGTGCCTTTTGTATTTAATACCGATGCAATTTCTGTATTTCATCGTCAATAAGAAGGTCCAAGGGATACAGTAAACCTGAAGTGAATCACCGGAATCTATAACTAGTGTCACAGGAATGGTTCAAAACACAGTCAGTAAGAATGGTCAGTCTTCTTGTACTTAAGTCGGCATTGTGCCTTTTGTATTTAATACCGATGCAATTTCTGTATTTCATCGTCAATAAGAAGGTCCAAGGGATACAGTAAACCTGAAGTGAAACACCGGAATCTATAACTAGTGTCACAGGAATGGTTCAAAACACAGTCAGTAAGAATGGTCAGTCTTCTTGTACTTAAGTCGGCATTGTGCATTTTGTATTTCATACCGATGCAATTTCTGTGCGTCATCGTCAATAAGAAGGTCCAAGGGATACAGTAAACCTGAAGTGAAGCATCGGAATCTATAACTAGTGTCACAGGAATGATTCAAAACATAGACAGTGGGAACAGTCAGTCTTCTTGTACTTAAGTCGGCATTGTGCCATTTGAATTTAATTCCGATGCAATTTCTGTGTTTCATCGTCAATAAGAAGGTCAAAGGGATACAGTAAATCTGAAGTGAATCATCGGAATCTATAACTAGTGTCACAGGAATGGTTCAAAACATAGTCAGTAAGAAGAGTCAGTCTTCTTGTACTTAGGTCGGCATTGTGCCTTTTGTATTTAATTCCGATGCATTTTCTGTGTTCCATCGTCAATAAGAAGTTCCAAGGGATACAGTAAACCTGAAGTGCAGCATCAGAATCTATAACTAGTGTCACAGGAATGGTTCAAAACATAGTCAGTAAGAAGAGTCGGTCTTCTTGAACTTAAGTCGGCATTGTGCCTTTTGAATTTAATTCCGATGCAATTTCTGTGTTTCATCGTCAATAAGAAGGTCAGAGGGTTACAGTAAACCTGAAGTGAAGCATCGAATCTATAACTAGTGTGACAGGAATGGTTCAAAACATAGACAGTAGGAAGAGTCAGTCTTCTTGTACTTAAGTCGGCATTGTGCCTTTCTGTTTAATTCCGATGCAATTTCTGTATTTCATCGTCAATAAGAAGGTCCAAGAGATATAGTAAACCTGGAGTGAAGCATCGGAATCTATAACTAGTGTCACAGGAATGGTTCAAAACATAGACAGTAAGAAGAGTCAGTCTTCTTGTACCTAAGTCGGCATTGTGCCTTTTTTATTTCATTCCGATGCAATTTCTGTGTCTCATCGTCAATAAGAAAGTCCAAGGGATTCATTAAACCTGGAGTGAAGCATCGGAATCTATAACTAGTGTCACAGGAATGGTTCAAATCATCGACAGTAAGAAGAGTCAGTCTTCTTGTACTTAATTCGGCATTGTGCCTTTAGTATTTAATTCCGATGCAATTTCTGCGTTTCATCGTCAGTAAGAAGATCAGAGGGATACAGTAAATCTGAAGTGAATCATCGGAATCTATAACTAGTGTCACAGGAATGGTTCAAAACATAGACAGTAAGAAGAGTCAGTCTTCTTGTACCTAAGTCGGCATTGTGCCTTTTTTATTTCATTCCGATGCAATTTCTGTGTTTCATCGTCAATAAGAAAGTCCAAGGGATTCATTAAACCTGGAGTGAAGCATCGGAATCTATAACTAGTGTCACAGGAATGGTTCAAATCATCGACAGTAAGAAGAGTCAGTCTTCTTGTACTTAATTCGGCATTGTGCCTTTAGTATTTAATTCCGATGCAATTTCTGTGTTTCATCGTCAGTAAGAAGATCAGAGGGATACAGTAAATCTGAAGTGAATCATCGGAATCTATAACTAGTGTCACAGGAATGGTTCAAAGCATAGTCAGTAAGAAGTGTCAGTCTTCTTGTACTTAAGTCGGCATTGTGCCTTTTGTATTTAATTCCGATGCAATTTCTGTGTTTCATCGTCAATAAAAAGGTCCAAGGGATACAGTAAACCAGGAGTGAAGCACCTGAATCTGTAACTAGTGTCACAGGAATGGTTCAAAACATAGACAGTGGGAAGAGTCAGTCTTCTTGAACTTAAGTCGGCATTGTGCCTTTTGAATTTAATTCCGATGCAATTTCTGTGTTTCATCGTCAATAAGAAGGTCAGAGGGTTACAGTAAACCTGAAGTGAAGCATCGGAATCTATAACTAGTGTGACAGGAATGGTTCAAAACATAGACAGGAGGAAGAGTCAGTATTCTTGTACTTATGTCGGCATTGTGCCATTTCTATTTAATTCCAATGCAATTTCTGTATTTCATCGTCAATAAGAAGGTCCAAGAGATATAGTAAACCTGGAGTGAAGCATGGGATTCTATAACTAGTGTCACAGGAATGGTTCAAAGCATAGACAGTAAGAAGAGTCAGTCTTCTTGTACTTAAGTCGGCATTGTGCCTTTTTTATTTCATTCCGATGCAACTTCTGTGTTTCATCGTCAATAAGAAGGTCCAAGGGTTACATTAAACCTGGAGTGAAGCATCGGAATCTATAATTAGTGTCACAGGAATGGTTCATACATCGACAGTAAGAAGAGTCAGTCTTCTTGAACTTAAGTCGGCATTGTGCCTTTTGAATTTAATTCCGATGCAATTTCTGTGTTTCATCGTCAATAAGAAGGCCAGAGGGTTACAGTAAACTTGAAGTGAAGCATCGAATCTATAACTAGTGTGACAGGAATGGTTCAAAACATAGACAGTAGGAAGAGTCAGTCTTCTTGTACTTAAGTCGGCATTGTGCCTTTCTGTTTAATTCCGATGCAATTTCTGTATTTCATCGTCAATAAGAAGGTCCAAGAGTTATAGTAAACCTGGAGTGAAGCATCGGAATCTATAACTAGTGTCACAGGAATGGTTCAAAACATAGACAGTAAGAAGAGTCAGTCTTCTTGTACCTAAGTCGGCATTGTGCCTTTTTTATTTCATTCCGATGCAATTTCTGTGTTTCATCGTCAATAAGAAAGTCCAAGGGATTCATTAAACCTGGAGTGAAGCATCGGAATCTATAACTAGTGTCACAGGAATGGTTCAAATCATCGACAGTAAGAAGAGTCAGTCTTCTTGTACTTAATTCGGCATTGTGCCTTTAGTATTTAATTCCGATGCAATTTCTGTGTTTCATCGTCAGTAAGAAGATCAGAGGGATACAGTAAATCTGAAGTGAATCATCGGAATCTATAGCTAGTGTCACAGGAATGGTTCAAAGCATAGTCAGTAAGAAGTGTCAGTCATCTTGTACTTAAGTCGGCATTGTGCCTTTTGTATTTAATTCCGATGCAATTTCTGTGTTTCATCGTCAATAAAAAGGTCCAAGGGATACAGTAAACCAGGAGTGAAGCACCTGAATCTGTAACTAGTGTCACAGGAATGGTTCAAAGCATAGACAGTGGGAAGAGTCAGTCTTCTTGAACTTAAGTCGGCATTGTGCCTTTTGAATTTAATTCCGATGCAATTTCTGTGTTTCATCGTCAATAAGAAGGTCAGAGGGTTACAGTAAACCTGAAGTGAAGCATCGGAATCTATAACTAGTGTGACAGGAATGGTTCAAAACATAGACAGTAGGAAGAGTCAGTATTCTTGTACTTATGTCGGCATTGTGCCTTTTCTATTTAATTCCGATGCAATTTCTGTGTTTCATTGTCAATAAGAAGGTCCAAGGGATACAGTACACTTGAAGTGAAGCACCTGAATCTGTAACTAGTGTCATAGGAATGGTTCAAAGCATAGACAGTAAGATGAGTCAGTCTTCTTGTACTTAAGTCGGCATTGTGCCTTTTTTATTTATTTACGATGCAAATTCTGTGTTTCATCGTCAATAAGAAGGTCCAAAGGATACAGTAAACCTAGAGTGAAGCATCGGAATCTATAACTAGTGTCACAGGAATGGTTTAAAACATAGACAGTAAGAAGAGTCAGTATTCTTGTACTTAATTCGGCATTGTGCCTTTTGTATTTAATACCGATGCAATTTCTGTATTTCATCGTCAATAAGAAGGTCCAAGGGATACAGTAAACCTGAAGTGAATCACCGGAATCTATAACTAGTGTCACAGGAATGGTTCAAAACACAGTCAGTAAGAATGGTCAGTCTTCTTGTACTTAAGTCGGCATTGTGCATTTTGTATTTCATACCGATGCAATTTATGTGCGTCATCGTCAATAAGAAGGTCCAAGGGATACAGTAAACCTGAAGTGATGCATCGGAATCTATAACTAGTGTCACAGGAATGGTTCAAAACATAGACAGTGGGAACAGTCAGTCTTCTTGTACTTAAGTCGGCATTGTGCCATTTGAATTTAATTCCGATGCAATTTCTGTGTTTCATCGTCAATAAGAAGGTCACAGGGATACAGTAAATCTGAAGTGAATCATCGGAATCTATAACTAGTGTCACAGGAATGGTTCAAAACATAGTCAGTAAGAAGAGTCAGTCTTCTTGTACTTAGGTCGGCATTGTGCCTTTTGTATTTAATTCCGATGCATTTTCTGTGTTCCATCGTCAATAAGAAGTTCCAAGGGATACAGTAAACCTGAAGTGAAGCATCAGAATCTATAACTAGTGTCACAGGAATGGTTCAAAAAATAGTCAGTAAGAAGAGTCAGTCTTCTTGAACTTAAGTCGGCATTGTGCCTTTTGAATTTAATTCCGATGCAATTTCTGTGTTTCATCGTCAATAAGAAGGTTAGAGGGTTACAGTAAACCTGAAGTGAAGCATCGAATCTATAACTAGTGTGACAGGAATGGTTCAAAACATAGACAGTAGGAAGAGTCAGTCTTCTTGTACTTAAGTCGGCATTGTGCCTTTCTGTTTAATTCCGATGCAATTTCTGTATTTCATCGTCAATAAGAAGGTCCAAGAGATATAGTAAACCTGGAGTGAAGCATCGGAATCTATAACTAGTGTCACAGGAATGGTTCAAAACATAGACAGTAAGAAGAGTCAGTCTCCTTGTACCTAAGTCGTCATTGTGCCTTTTTTATTTCATTCCGATGCAATTTCTGTGTTTCATCGTCAATAAGAAAGTCCAAGGGATTCACTAAACCTGGAGTGAAGCATCGGAATCTATAACTAGTGTCACAGGATGGTTCAAATCATCGACAGTAAGAAGTGTCAGTCTTCTTGTACTTAATTCGGCATTGTGCCTTTAGTATTTAATTCCGATGCAATTTCTGTGTTTCATCGTCAGTAAGAAGATCAGAGGGATACAGTAAATCTGAAGTGAATCATCGGAATCTATAACTAGTGTCACAGGAATGGTTCAAAACATAGTCAGTAAGAAGAGTCAGTCTTCTTGTACTTAAGTCGGCATTGTGCCTTTTGTATTTAATTCCGATGCAATTTCTGTGTTTCATAGTCTATAAGAAGGTCCAAGGGATACAGTAAACCAGGAGTGAAGCACCTGAATCTGTAAGTAGTGTCACAGGAATGGTTCAAAACATAGACAGTGGGAAGAGTCAGTCTTCTTGAACTTAAGTCGGCATTGTGCCTTTTGAATTTAATTCCGATGCAATTTCTGTGTTTCATCGTCAATAAGAAGGTCAGAGGGTTACAGTAAACCTGAAGTGAAGCATCGGAATCTATAACTAGTGTGACAGGAATGGTTCAAAACACAGACTGTAGGAAGAGTCAGTATTCTTGTACTTATGTCGGCATTGTGCCTTTTCCATTTAATTCCAATGCAATTTCTGTATTTCATCGTCAATAAGAAGGTCCAAGAGATATAGTAAACCTGGAGTGAAGCATCGGAATCTATAACTAGTGTCACAGGAATGGTTCAAACATAGACTGTAAGAAGAGTCAGTCTTCTTGTACCTAAGTCGGCATTGTGCCTTTTTTATTTCATTCCGATGCAATTTCTGTGTTTCATCGTCAATAACAAAGTCCAAGGGATTCATTAAACCTGGAGTGAAGCATCGGAATCTATAACTAGTGTCACAGGAATGGTTCAAATCATCGACAGTAAGAAGAGTCAGTCTTCTTGTACTTAATTCGGCATTGTGCCTTTAGTATTTAATTCCGATGCGATTTCTGCGTTTCATCGTCAGTAAGAAGATCAGAGGGATACAGTAAATCTGAAGTGAATCATCGGAATCTATAACTAGTGTCACAGGAATGGTTCAAAACATAGACAGTAAGAAGAGTCAGTCTTCTTGTACCTAAGTCGGCATTGTGCCTTTTTTATTTCATTCCGATGCAATTTCTGTGTTTCATCGTCAATAAGAAAGTCCAAGGGATTCATTAAACCTGGAGTGAAGCATCGGAATCTATAACTAGTGTCACAGGAATGGTTCAAATCATCGACAGTAAGAAGAGTCAGTCTTCTTGTACTTAATTCGGCATTGTGCCTATAGTATTTAATTCCGATGCAATTTCTGTGTTTCATCGTCAGTAAGAAGATCAGAGGGATACAGTAAATCTGAAGTGAATCATCGGAATCTATAACTAGTGTCACAGGAATGGTTCAAAGCATAGTCAGTAAGAAGTGTCAGTCTTCTTGTACTTAAGTCGGCATTGTGCCTTTTGTATTTAATTCCGATGCAATTTCTGTGTTTCATCGTCAATAAAAAGGTCCAAGGGATACAGTAAACCAGGAGTGAAGCACCTGAATCTGTAACTAGTGTCACAGGAATGGTTCAAAACATAGACAGTGGGAAGAGTCAGTCTTCTTGAACTTAAGTCGGCATTGTGCCTTTTGAATTTAATTCCGATGCAATTTCTGTGTTTCATCGTCAATAAGAAGGTCAGAGGGTTACAGTAAACCTGAAGTGAAGCATCGGAATCTATAACTAGTGTGACAGGAATGGTTCAAAACATAGACAGTAGGAAGAGTCAGTATTCTTGTACTTATGTCGGCATTGTGCCTTTTCTATTTAATTCCAATGCAATTTCTGTATTTCATCGTCAATAAGAAGGTCCAAGAGATATAGTAAACCTGGAGTGAAGCATGGGAATCTATAACTAGTGTCACAGGAATGGTTCAAAGCATAGACAGTAAGAAGAGTCAGTCTTCTTGTACTTAAGTCGGCATTGTGCCTTTTTTATTTCATTCCGATGCAATTTCTGTGTTTCATCGTCAATAAGAAGGTCCAAGGGTTACATTAAACCTGGAGTGAAGCATCGGAATCTATAATTAGTGTCACAGGAATGGTTCAAACATCGACAGTAAGAAGAGTCAGTCTTCTTGAACTTAAGTCGGCATTGTGCCTTTTGAATTTAATTCCGATGTAATTTCTGTGTTTCATCGTCAATAAGAAGGTCAGAGGGTTACAGTAAACCTGAAGTGAAGCATCGAATCTATAACTAGTGTGACAGGAATGGTTCAAAACATAGACAGTAGGAAGAGTCAGTCTTCTTGTACTTAAGTCGGCATTGTGCCTTTCTGTTTAATTCCGATGCAATTTCTGTATTTCATCGTCAATAAGAAGGTCCAAGAGATATAGTAAACCTGGAGTGAAGCATCGGAATCTATAACTAGTGTCACAGGAATGGTTCAAAACATAGACAGTAAGAAGAGTCAGTCTTCTTGTACCTAAGTCGGCATTGTGCCTTTTTTATTTCATTCCGATGCAATTTCTGTGTTTCATCGTCAATAAGAAAGTCCAAGGGATTCATTAAACCTGGAGTGAAGCATCGGAATCTATAACTAGTGTCACAGGAATGGTTCAAATCATCGACAGTAAGAAGAGTCAGTCTTCTTGTACTTAATTCGGCATTGTGCCTTTAGTATTTAATTCCGATGCAATTTCTGTGTTTCATCGTCAGTAAGAAGATCAGAGGGATACAGTAAATCTGAAGTGAATCATCGGAATCTATAGCTAGTGTCACAGGAATGGTTCAAAGCATAGTCAGTAAGAAGTGTCAGTCATCTTGTACTTAAGTCGGCATTGTGCCTTTTGTATTTAATTCCGATGCAATTTCTGTGTTTCATCGTCAATAAAAAGGTCCAAGGGATACAGTAAACCAGGAGTGAAGCACCTGAATCTGTAACTAGTGTCACAGGAATGGTTCAAAGCATAGACAGTGGGAAGAGTCAGTCTTCTTGAACTTAAGTCGGCATTGTGCCTTTTGAATTTAATTCCGATGCAATTTCTGTGTTTCATCGTCAATAAGAAGGTCAGAGGGTTACAGTAAACCTGAAGTGAAGCATCGGAATCTATAACTAGTGTGACAGGAATGGTTCAAAACATAGACAGTAGGAAGAGTCAGTATTCTTGTACCTATGTCGGCATTGTGCCTTTTCTATTTAATTCCGATGCAATTTCTGTGTTTCATTGTCAATAAGAAGGTCCAAGGGATACAGTACACTTGAAGTGAAGCACCTGAATCTGTAACTAGTGTCATAGGAATGGTTCAAAGCATAGACAGTAAGATGAGTCAGTCTTCTTGTACTTAAGTTGGCATTGTGCCTTTTTTATTTATTTACGATGCAAATTCTGTGTTTCATCGTCAAAAAGAAGGTCCAAAGGATACAGTAAACCTAGAGTGAAGCATCGGAATCTATAACTAGTGTCACAGGAATGGTTTAAAACATAGACAGTAAGAAGAGTCAGTATTCTTGTACTTAATTCGGCATTGTGCCTTTTGTATTTAATACCGATGCAATTTCTGTATTTCATCGTCAATAAGAAGGTCCAAGGGATACAGTAAACCTGAAGTGAATCACCGGAATCTATAACTAGTGTCACAGGAATGGTTCAAAACACAGTCAGTAAGAATGGTCAGTCTTCTTGTACTTAAGTCGGCATTGTGCATTTTGTATTTCATACCGATGCAATTTATGTGCGTCATCGTCAATAAGAAGGTCCAAGGGATACAGTAAACCTGAAGTGATGCATCGGAATCTATAACTAGTGTCACAGGAATGGTTCAAAACATAGACAGTGGGAACAGTCAGTCTTCTTGTACTTAAGTCGGCATTGTGCCATTTGAATTTAATTCCGATGCAATTTCTGTGTTTCATCGTCAATAAGAAGGTCACAGGGATACAGTAAATCTGAAGTGAATCATCGGAATCTATAACTAGTGTCACAGGAATGGTTCAAAACATAGTCAGAAAGAAGAGTCAGTCTTCTTGTACTTAGGTCGGCATTGTGCCTTTTGTATTTAATTCCGATGCATTTTCTGTGTTCCATCGTCAATAAGAAGTTCCAAGGGATACAGTAAACCTGAAGTGAAGCATCAGAATCTATAACTAGTGTCACAGGAATGGTTCAAAAAATAGTCAGTAAGAAGAGTCAGTCTTCTTGAACTTAAGTCGGCATTGTGCCTTTTGAATTTAATTCCGATGCAATTTCTGTGTTTCATCGTCAATAAGAAGGTTAGAGGGTTACAGTAAACCTGAAGTGAAGCATCGAATCTATAACTAGTGTGACAGGAATGGTTCAAAACATAGACAGTAGGAAGAGTCAGTCTTCTTGTACTTAAGTCGGCATTGTGCCTTTCTGTTTAATTCCGATGCAATTTCTGTATTTCATCGTCAATAAGAAGGTCCAAGAGATATAGTAAACCTGGAGTGAAGCATCGGAATCTATAACTAGTGTCACAGGAATGGTTCAAAACATAGACAGTAAGAAGAGTCAGTCTCCTTGTACCTAAGTCGGCATTGTGCCTTTTTTATTTCATTCCGATGCAATTTCTGTGTTTCATCGTCAATAAGAAAGTCCAAGGGATTCATTAAACCTGGAGTGAAGCATCGGAATCTATAACTAGTGTCACACTATGGTTCAAATCATCGACAGTAAGAAGTGTCAGCCTTCTTGTACTTAATTCGGCATTGTGCCTTTAGTATTTAATTCCGATGCAATTTCTGTGTTTCATCGTCAGTAAGAAGATCAGAGGGATACAGTAAATCTGAAGTGAATCATCGGAATCTATAACTAGTGTCACAGGAATGGTTCAAAACATAGTCAGTAAGAAGAGTCAGTCTTCTTGTACTTAAGTCGGCATTGTGCCTTTTGTATTTAATTCCGATGCAATTTCTGTGTTTCATAGTCTATAAGAAGGTCCAAGGGATACAGTAAACCAGGAGTGAAGCACCTGAATCTGTAACTAGTGTCACAGGAATGGTTCAAAACATAGACAGTGGGAAGAGTCAGTCTTCTTGAACTTAAGTCGGCATTGTGCCTTTTGAATTTAATTCCGATGCAATTTCTGTGTTTCATCGTCAATAAGAAGGTCAGAGGGTTACAGTAAACCTGAAGTGAAGCATCGGAATCTATAACTAGTGTGACAGGAATGGTTCAAAACATAGACAGTAGGAAGAGTCAGTATTCTTGTACTTATGTCGGCATTGTGCCTTTTCTATTTAATTCCAATGCAATTTCTGTATTTCATCGTCAATAAGAAGGTCCAAGAGATATAGTAAACCTGGAGTGAAGCATCGGAATCTATAACTAGTGTCACAGGAATGGTTCAAACATAGACTGTAAGAAGAGTCAGTCTTCTTGTACCTAAGTCGGCATTGTGCCTTTTTTATTTCATTCCGATGCAATTTCTGTGTTTCATCGTCAATAACAAAGTCCAAGGGATTCATTAAACCTGGAGTGAAGCATCGGAATCTATAACTAATGTCACAGGAATGGTTCAAATCATCGACAGTAAGAAGAGTCAGTCTTCTTGTACTTAATTCGGCATTGTGCCTTTAGTATTTAATTCCGATGCAATTTCTGCGTTTCATCGTCAGTAAGAAGATCAGAGGGATACAGTAAATCTGAAGTGAATCATCGGAATCTATAACTAGTGTCACAGGAAGGGTTCAAAACATAGACAGTAAGAAGAGTCAGTCTTCTTGTACCTAAGTCGGCATTGTGCCTTTTTTATTTCATTCCGATGCAATTTCTGTGTTTCATCGTCAATAAGAAAGTCCAAGGGATTCGTTAAACCTGGAGTGAAGCATCGGAATCTATAACTAATGTCACAGGAATGGTTCAAATCATCGACAGTAAGAAGAGTCAGTCTTCTTGTACTTAATTCGGCATTGTGCCTATAGTATTTAATTCCGATGCAATTTCTGTGTTTCATCGTCAGTAAGAAGATCAGAGGGATACAGTAAATCTGAAGTGAATCATCGGAATCTATAACTAGTGTCACAGGAATGGTTCAAAGCATAGTCAGTAAGAAGTGTCAGTCATCTTGTACTTAAGTCGGCATTGTGCCTTTTGTATTTAATTCCGATGCAATTTCTGTGTTTCATCGTCAATAAAAAGGTCCAAGGGATACAGTAAACCAGGAGTGAAGCACCTGAATCTGTAACTAGTGTCACAGGAATGGTTCAAAACATAGACAGTGGGAAGAGTCAGTCTTCTTGAACTTAAGTCGGCATTGTGCCTTTTGAATTTAATTCCGATGCAATTTCTGTGTTTCATCGTCAATAAGAAGGTCAGAGGGTTACAGTAAACCTGAAGTGAAGCATCGGAATCTATAACTAGTGTGACAGGAATGGTTCAAAACATAGACAGTAGGAAGAGTCAGTATTCTTGTACTTATGTCGGCATTGTGCCTTTTCTATTTAATTCCAACGCAATTTCTGTATTTCATCGTCAATAAGAAGGTCCAAGAGATATAGTAAACCTGGAGTGAAGCATGGGAATCTATAACTAGTGTCACAGGAATGGTTCAAAGCATAGACAGTAAGAAGAGTCAGTCTTCTTGTACTTAAGTCGGCATTGTGCCTTTTTTATTTCATTCCGATGCAATTTCTGTGTTTCATCGTCAATAAGAAAGTCCAAGGGATTCATTAAACCTGGAGTGAAGCATCGGAATCTATAACTAGTGTGACAGGAATGGTTCAAAACATAGACAGTAGGAAGAGTCAGTATTCTTGTACTTATGTCGGCATTGTGCCTTTTCTATTTAATTCCAACGCAATTTCTGTATTTCATCGTCAATAAGAAGGTCCAAGAGATATAGTAAACCAGGAGTGAAGCACCTGAATCTGTAACTAGTGTCACAGGAATGGTTCAAAACATAGACAGTGGGAAGAGTCAGTCTTCTTGAACTTAAGTCGGCATTGTGCCTTTTGAATTTAATTCCGATGCAATTTCTGTGTTTCATCGTCAATAAGAAGGTCAGAGGGTTACAGTAAACCTGAAGTGAAGCATCGGAATCTATAACTAGTGTGACAGGAATGGTTCAAACATCGACAGCAAGAAGAGTCAGTCTTCTTGAACTTAAGTCGGCATTGTGCCTTTTGAATTTAATTCCGATGTAATTTCTGTGTTTCATCGTCAATAAGAAGGTCAGAGGGTTACAGTAAACCTGAAGTGAAGCATCGAATCTATAACTAGTGTGACAGGAATGGTTCAAAACATAGACAGTAGGAAGAGTCAGTCTTCTTGTACTTAAGTCGGCATTGTGCCTTTCTGTTTAATTCCGATGCAATTTCTGTATTTCATCGTCAATAAGAAGGTCCAAGAGATATAGTAAACCTGGAGTGAAGCATCGGAATCTATAACTAGTGTCACAGGAATGGTTCAAAGCATAGACAGTAAGAAGAGTCAGTCTTCTTGTACCTAAGTCGGCATTGTGCCTTTTTTATTTCATTCCGATGCAATTTCTGTGTTTCATCGTCAATAAGAAAGTCCAAGGGATTCATTAAACCTGGAGTGAAGCATCGGAATCTATAACTAGTGTCACAGGAATGGTTCAAATCATCGACAGTAAGAAGAGTCAGTCTTCTTGTACTTAATTCGGCATTGTGCCTTTAGTATTTAATTCCGATGCAATTTCTGTGTTTCATCGTCAGTAAGAAGATCAGAGGGATACAGTAAATCTGAAGTAAATCATCGGAATCTATAGCTAGTTCACAGGAAAGGTTCAAAGCATAATCAGTAAGAAGTGTCAGTCATCTTGTACTTAAGTCGGCATTGTGCCTTTTGTATTTAATTCCGATGCAATTTCTGTGTTTCAGCGTCAATAAAAAGGTCCAAGGGATACAGTAAACCAGGAGTGAAGCACCTGAATCTGTAACTAGTGTCACAGGAATGGTTCAAAACATAGACAGTGGGAAGAGTCAGTCTTCTTGAACTTAAGTCGGCATTGTGCCTTTTGAATTTAATTCCGATGCAAATTCTGTGTTTCATCGTCAATAAGAAGGTCAGAGAGTTACAGTAAACCTGAAGTGAAGCATCGGAATCTATAACTAGTGTGACAGGAATGGTTCAAACATAGACAGTAGGAAGAGTCAGTATTCTTGTACTTATGTCGGCATTGTGCCTTTTCTATTTAATTCCGATGCAATTTCTGTGTTTCATTGTCAATAAGAAGGTCCAAGGGATACAGTACACTTGAAGTGAAGCACCTGAATCTGTAACTAGTGTCATAGGAATGGTTCAAAACATAGACAGTAAGATGAGTCAGTCTTCTTGTACTTAAGTCGGCATTGTGCCTTTTTTATTTATTTACGATGCAAATTCTGTGTTTCATCGTCAATAAGAAGGTCCAAGGGATACAGTAAACCTAGAGTGAAGCATCGGAATCTATAACTAGTGTCACAGGAATGGTTTAAAACATAGACAGTAAGAAGAGTCAGTATTCTTGTACTTAATTCGGCATTGTGCCTTTTGTATTTAATACCGATGCAATTTCTGTATTTCATCGTCAATAAGAAGGTCCAAGGGATACAGTAAACCTGAAGTGAATCACCGGAATCTATAACTAGTGTCACAGGAATGGTTCAAAACACAGTCAGTAAGAATGGTCAGTCTTCTTGTACTTAAGTCGGCATTGTGCATTTTGTATTTCATACCGATGCAATTTATGTGCGTCATCGTCAATAAGAAGGTCCAAGGGATACAGTAAACCTGAAGTGAAGCATCGGAATCTATAACTAGTGTCACAGGAATGGTTCAAAACATAGACAGTGGGAACAGTCAGTCTACTTGTACTTAAGTCGGCATTGTGCCATTTGAATTTAATTCCGATGCAATTTCTGTGTTTCATCGGCAATAAGAAGGTCAAAGCGATACAGTAAATCTGAAGTGAATCATCGGAATCTATAACTAGTGTCACAGGAATGGTTCAAAACATAGTCAGTAAGAAGAGTCAGTCTTCTTGTACTTAGGTCGGCATTGTGCCTTTTGTATTTAATTCCGATGAATTTTCTGTGTTCCATCGTCAATAAGAAGTTCCAAGGGATACAGTAAACCTGAAGTGAAGCATCAGAATCTATAACTAGTGTCACAGGAATGGTTCAAAACATAGTCAGTAAGAAGAGTCAGTGTTCTTGAACTTAAGTCGGCATTGTGCCTTTTGAATTTAATTCCGATGCAATTTCTGTGTTTCATCGTCAATAAGAAGGTTAGAGGGTTACAGTAAACCTGAAGTGAAGCATCGAATCTATAACTAGTGTGACAGGAATGGTTCAAAACATAGACAGTAGGAAGAGTCAGTCTTCTTGTACTTAAGTCGGCATTGTGCCTTTCTGTTTAATTCCGATGCAATTTCTGTATTTCATCGTCAATAAGAAGGTCCAAGAGATATAGTAAACCTGGAGTGAAGCATCGGAATCTATAACTAGTGTCACAGGAATGGTTCAAAACATAGACAGTAAGAATAGTCAGTCTTCTTGTACCTAAGTCGGCATTGTGCCTTTTTTATTTCATTCCGATGCAATTTCTGTGTTTCATCGTCAATAAGAAAGTCCAAGGGATTCATTAAACCTGGAGTGAAGCATCGGAATCTATAACTAGTGTCACAGGAATGGTTCAAATCATCGACAGTAAGAAGAGTCAGTCTTCTTGTACTTAATTCGGCATTGTGCCTTTAGTATTTAATTCCGATGCAATTTCTGTGTTTCATCGTCAGTAAGAAGATCAGAGGGATACAGTAAATCTGAAGTGAATCATCGGAATCTATAACTAGTGTCACAGGAATGGTTCAAAACATAGTCAGTAAGAAGAGTCAGTCTTCTTGTACTTAAGTCGGCATTGTGCCTTTTGTATTTAATTCCGATGCAATTTCTGTGTTTCATAGTCTATAAGAAGGTCCAAGGGATACAGTAAACCTGAAGTGAAGCACCTGAATCTGTAACTAATGTCACAGGAATGGTTCAAAGCATAGTCAGTAAGAAGTGTCAGTCATCTTGTACATAAGTCGGCATTGTGCCTTTTGTATTTAATTCCGATGCAATTTCTGTGTTGCATCGTCAATAAGAAGGTCCAAGGGATACATTGAACCTGGAGTGAAGCATCGGAATCTAAAACTAGTGTCACAGGAATGGTTCAAAACATCGACAGTAAGAAGAGTCATCCTTCTTGTACATAATTCGGCATTGTGCCATTAGTATTTAATTCTGATGCAATTTCTGTGTTTCATCGTCAATAAGAGGTCAGAGGGATACAGTAAATCTGAAGTGATTCATCGGAATCTATAACTAGTGTCACAGGAATGGTTCAAATCATAGTCAGTAAGAAGAGTCAGTCTTCTTGTACTTAAGTCGGCATTGTGCCTTTTGTATTTAATTCCGTTGCATTTTCTGTGTTTCATCGTCAATAAGAAGTTCCAAGGGATACAGTAAACCTGAAGTGAAGCATCAGAATCTATAACTAGTGTCACAGGAATGGTTCAAAACATAGTCAGTAAGAAGAGTCAGACTTCTTGTACTTAAGTCGCTATTGTGCCTTTTGTATTTAAATCCAATGCAATTTCTGTGTTTCATCGTCAATAAGAAGGTCCAACGGATACAGTAAACCTGAAGTGAAGCACCTCAATCTGTAGCTAGTGTCACAGGAGTGGTTCAAAACATAGACAGTGGGAAGAGTCAGTCTTCTTGTACTTAATTCGGCATTGTGCCTTTAGTATTTAATTGCGATGCAATTTCTGTGTTTCATCGCCAATAAGAGGGTCAGAGGGATACAGTAAATTTGAAGTGAATCATCGGAATCTATAACTAGTGACACAGGAATGGTTCAAAACATAGTCAGTAAGAAGAGTCAGTCTTCTTGTACTTAAGTCGGCATTGTGCCATTTGTATTTAATTCCGATGCATTTTCTGTGTTTCATCGCCAATAAGATGTTCCAAGGGATACAGTAAACCTGAAGTGAAGCATCAGAATCTATAACTAGTGTCACAGGAATGGTTCAAAACATAGTCAGTAAGAAGAGTCAGTCTTCTTGTACTTAAGTCGGCATTGTGCCTTTTGTATTTAAATCCGATGCAATATCTGTGTTTCATCGTTAATAAGAGGGGTCCAAGGGATACAGTAAACCTGAAGTGAAGCACCTGAATCTGTAACTAGTATCACAGGAATGGTTCAAAACATAGTCAGTAAGAAGAGTCAGTCTTCTTGTACATAAGTCGGCATTGTGCCTTTTGTATTTAATTCCGATGCAATTTCTGTGTTTCATCGTCAATAAGAAGGTTGAAGGGATACAGTAAACCTGAAGTGAAGCATCTGAATATATAACTAGTGTCATAGAAATGGTTCAAAACATAGACAGTAAGATGAGTCAGTCTTCTTGTACTTAAGTCGGCATTGTGCCTTTTTTATTTATTTACGATGCAAATTCTCTGTTTCATCGTCAATCAGAAAGTCCAAGGGATACAGTAAACCTAGAGTGAAGCATCGGAATCTATTACTAGTGTCACAGGATTGGTTTAAATTATAGACAGTAAGAAGAGTCAGTCTTCTTGTACTTAATTCGACATTGTGCCTTTTGTATTTAATACCGATGCAATTTCTGTGTTTCATCGTCAATAAGAACGTAAGAGGGATACAGTAAATCTGAAGTGAAGCATCTGAATATATAACTAGTGTCACAGGAATGGTTCAAAACATAGACAGTGGGAAGAGTCAGTCTTCTTGTACTTAAGTCGGCATTGTCCCATTTGAATTTAATGCCGATGCAATTTCTGTGTTTCATCGTCAATAAGAAGGTCAAAGGGATACAGTAAGGCTGAAGTGAATCATCGGAATCTATAACTAGTGTCACAGGAATTATTCAAAACATAGTCAGTAAGAAGAGTCAGTCTTCTTGTACTTAAGTCGGCATTGTGCCTTTTGTACTTAATTCCGATGCATTTTCTGTGTTCCATCGTCAATAAGAAGTTCCAAGGGATACAGTAAACCTGAAGTGAAGCATCAGAATCTATAAGTAGTGTCACAGGAATGGTTCAAAACATAGTCAGTAAGAAGAGTCAGTCTTCTTGTACTTAAGTCGGCATTCTGCCTTTTGTATTTAATTCCGATGCAATTGCTGCGTTTCATCGTCAATGCGAAGGTCCAAGGGATACAGTAAACCTGAAGTGAAGCACCTGAATCTGTAACTAGTGTCACAGGAATGGTTCAAAACATAGACAGTGGGAAGAGTCAGTCTTCTTGAACATAAGTCGGCATTGTGCCTTTTGAATTTAATTCCGATGCAATTTCTGTGTTTCATCGTCAATAAGAATGTCAGAGGGTTACAGTAAACCTGAAGTGAAGCATCGGAATCTATAACTAGTGTGACTGGAATGGTTCAAAACATAGACAGTAGGAAGAGTCAGTCTTCTTGTACTTAAGTCGGCATTGTGCCTTTCTGTTTAATTCCGATGCAATTTCTGTATTTCATCGTCAATAAGAAGGTCCAAGAGATATAGTAAACCTGGAGTGAAGCATCGGAATCTATAACTAGTGTCACAGGAATGGTTCAAAGCATAGACAGTAAGATGAGTCAGTCTTCTTGTACCTAAGTCGGCATTGTGCCTTTTTTATTTCATTCCGATGCAATTTCTGTGTTTCTTCGCAATACGAAAGTCCAAGAGATACATTAAACCTGGAGTGAAGCATCGGAATCTATAACTAGTGTCACAGGAATGGTTCAAATCATCGACAGTAAGAAGAGTCAGTCTTCTTGTACTTAATTCGGCATTGTGCCTTTAGTATTTATTTCCGATGCAATTTCTGTGTTTCATCGTCAGTAAGTAGGTCAGAGGGATACAGTAAATCTGAAGTGAATCATCGGAATCAATAACTAGTGTCACAGGAATGGTTCAAAACATAGTCAGTAAGAAGAGTCAGTCTTCTTGTACTTAAGTCGGCATTGTGCCTTTTGTATTTAATTCCGATGCAATTTCTGTGTTTCATAGTCTATAAGATGGTCCAAGGTATACAGTAAATCGGAAGTGAAGCACCTGAAGCTGTAACTAGTGTCACAGGAATGGTTCAAAGCATAGTCAGTAAGAAGAGTCAATCATCTTGTACTTAAGTCGGCATTGTGCCTTTTGTATTTAATTCCGATGCAATTTCTGTGTTTCATCGTCAATAAGAAGGTCCAAGGGATACATTAAACCTGGAATGAAGCATCGGAATCTATAACTAGTGTCACAGGAATGGTTCAAAACATCGACAGTGGGAAGAGTCAGTCTTCTTGAACTTAAGTCGGCATTGTGCCTTTTGAATTTAATTCCGATGCAATTTCTGTGTTTCATCGTCAATAAGAAGGTCAGAGGGTTACAGTAAACCTGAAGTGAAGCATCGGAATCTATAACTAGTGTGACAGGAATGGTTCAAAACATAGACAGTAGGAAGAGTCAGTATTCTTGTACTTAAGTCGGCATTGTGCCTTTTCTATTTAATTCCGATGCAATTTCTGTATTTCATCGTCAATAAGAAGGTCTACGAGATATAGTAAACCTGGAGTGAAGCATCGGAATCTATAACTAGTGTCACAGGAATGGTTCAAAGCATAGACAGTAAGAAGAGTCAGTCTTCTTGTACTTAAGTCGGCATTGTGCCTTTTTTATTTCATTCCGATGCAATTTCTGTGTTTCATCGTCAATAAGAAGGTCCAAGGGATACATTAAACCTGGAGTGAAGCATCGGAATCTATAACTAGTGTCAAAGGAATGGTTCAAAACATCGAAAGTAAGAACAGTCAGTCTTCTTGTACTTAATTCGGCATTGTGCCCTTAGTATTTAATTCCGATGCAATTTCTGTGTTTCATCGTCAGTAAGAAGGTCAGAGAGATACAGTAAATCTGAAGTGAATCATCGGAATCTATAACTAGTGTCACAGGAGTGGTTCAAAACATAGTCAGTAAGAAGAGTCAGTCTTCTTGTACTTAAGTCGGCATTGTGCCTTTTGTATTTAACTCCAATGCAATTTCTGTTTTTCATCGTCATTAAGAAGTTCAAAGGGATACAGTAAACCTGAAGTGAAGCATCAGAATCTATAACTAGTGTCACAGGAATGGTTCAAAACATTGTCAGTAAGAAGAGTCAGTCTTCTTGTACCTAAGTCGGCATTGTGCCTTTTGTATTTAATTCCGATGCAATTTCTGTGTTTCATAGTCTATAAGAAGGTCCAAGGGATACAGTAAACCTGAAGTGAAGCACCTGAATCTGTAACTAGTGTCACAGGGATGGTTCAAAGCGTAGTCAGTAAGAAGAGTCAGTCGTCTTGTACTTAAGTCGGCATTGTGCCTTTTGTATTTAATTCCGATGCAATTTCTGTGTTTCATCGTCAATAAGAAGGTCCAAGGGATACAGTAAACCTGAAGTGAAGCACCTGAATCTGTAACTAGTGTCACAGGGATGGTTCAAAGCGTAGTCAGTAAGAAGAGTCAGTCGTCTTGTACTTAAGTCGGCATTGTGCCTTTTGTATTTAATTCCCATGCAATTTCTGTGTTTCATCGTCAATAAGAAGGTCCAAGGGATACAGTAAAACTGAAGTGAATCACCGGAATCTATAACTAGTGTCACAGGAATGGTTCAAAACATAGACAGTGGGAAGAATCAGTCTTCTTGTACTTAAGTCGGCATTGTGCCTTTTGAATTTAATTCCGATGCAATTTCTGTGTTTCATCGTCAATAAGAAGGTCAGAGGGTTGCAATAAACCTGAAGTGAAGCATCGGAATCTATAACTAGTGTGACAGGAATGGTTCAAAACATAGACAGTAGGAAGAGTCAGTCTTCTTGTACTGAAGTCGGCATTGTGCCATTTCTATTTAATTCCGATGCAATTTCTGTATTTCATCGTCAATAAGAAGGTCCAAGAGGTATAGTAAACCTGGAGTGAAGCATCGGAATCTATAACTAGTGGCACAGGAATGGTTCAAAGCATTGACAGTAAGAAGAGTCAGTCTTCTTGTACTTAAGTCGGCATTGTGCCTTTTTTATTTCTTTCCGATGCAATTTCTGTGTTTCATCGTCAACACGAAGGTCCAAGGAATACAGTAAACCTTAAGTGAAGCATCGGAATCTATAATTAGTGTCACAAGAATGGTTCAAAACATAGACAGTAAGAAGAGTCAGTCTTCGTGTACTTAAGTCGGCATTGTGCCTTTTGTATTTAATTCCGATGGATTTTCTGTGTTTCATTGTCAATAAGAAGATCCAAGGGATACAGTAAACCTGAAGTGAAGCATCAGAATCTATAACTAGTGTCACAGGAATGGTTCAAAACATAGACAGTAGAATGAGTCAGTCTTCTTGTACTTAGGTCGGCATTGTGCCTTTTGTATTTAATTCCGATGCAATTTCTGTGTTTCATCGTCAATAAGAAGGCCCAAGGGATACAGTAAACCTGGAGTGAAGCATCGGAATCTATAACAAGTGTCACAGGGATGGTTCAAAACATAGACAGTGAGAAGAGTCAGTATTCTTGTACTTAAGTCGGCATTGTGCCTTTTGTATTTAATTCCGATGCAATTTCTGTGCTTCATCTTCAATAAGAAGGTCCAAGGGATACAGTAAACCTGAAGTGAAGCATCAGAGTCTATAACTAGTGTCACAGGAATGGTTCAAAACATAGTCAGTGAGAAGAGTCAGTCTTCTTGTACTTATGTCGGCATTGTGCCTTATCTATTTAATTCCGATGCAATTTCTGTATTTCATCGTCAATACGAAGCTCCAAGGGACATAGTAAACCTGGAGTGAAGCATCGGAATCTATAACTAGTGTCACAGGAATGGTTCAAAACATAGACAGTAAGAAGAGTCAGTCTTCGTGTACTTAAGTCGGCATTGTGCCTTTTGTATTTAATTCCGATGCATTTTCTGTGTTTCATTGTGAATAAGAAGATCCAAGGGATACAGTAAACCTGAAGTGAAGCATCAGAATCTATAACTAGTGTCACAGGAATGGTTCAAACACAGTCAGTAAGAAGACTCAGTCTTCGTGAACTTAAGTCGGCATTGTGCCTTTTGTATTTAATTCCGATGCAATATCTGTGTTTCATCGTTAATAAGAAGGTCCAAGGGATACAGTAAACCTGAAGTGAAGCACCTGAATCTGTAACTAGTGTCACAGGAATGGTTCAAAACATAGTCAGTAAGAAGAGTCAGTCTTCTTGTACATAAGTCGGCATTGTGCCTTTTGTATTTAATTCCGATGCAATTTCTGTGTTTCATCGTCAATAAGAAGGTTCAAGGGATACAGTAAACCTGAAGTGAATCACCGGAATCCATAACTAGCGTCACAGGAATGGTTCAAAACATAGTCAGTAAGAAGAGTCAGGCTTCTTGTACTTAAGTCGGCATTGTGCCTTTTGTATTTAATTCCGATGCAATTTCTGTGTTTCATAGTCAATAAGAACGTAAGAGGGATACAGTAAATATGAAGTGAAGCATCTGAATCTATAACTAGTGTCATAGGAATGGTTCAAAACATAGACAGTAAGATGAGTCAGTCTTGTTGTACTTAAGTCGGCATTGTGCCTTTTTTATTTATTTACGATGCAGATTCTGGGTTTCACCGTCAATAAGAAGGTCCAAGGGATACAGTAAACCTAGAGTGAAGCATCGGAATCTATTACTAGTGTCACAGGAATGGTTCAAACATAGATAGTACGAAGAGTCAGTCTTCTTGTACTTAATTCGGCATTGTGCCTTTTGTATTTAATACCGATGCAATTTCTGTGTTTCATCGTCAATAAGAAGGTCCAAGGGATACAGTAAACCTGAAGTGAATCACCGGAATCTATAACTAGTGTCACAGGAATGGTTCAAAACATAATCAGTAAGAAGGGTCAGTCTTCTTGTACTTAAGTCGGCATTGTGCATTTTGTATTTCATACCAATGCAATTTCTGTGCGTCATCGTCAATAAGAAGGTCCAAGGGATACAGTAAACCTGAAGTGAAGCATCGAAATCTATAACTAGTGTCACAGGAATGGTTCAAGACATAGACAGTGGGAAGAGTCAGTCTTCTTGTACTTAAGTCGGCATTGTGCCTTTTCTATTTAATTCCGATGCAATTTCTGTGTTTCATCGTTAATAAGAATGTCCAAGGGATACAGTAAACCTGGAGTGAAGCATCGGAATCTATAACTAGTGTCACAGGAATGGTTCAAAACATCGACAGTTAGAAGAGTCAGTCTTCTTGTACTTAATTCGGCATTGTGCCTTTAGTATTTAATTCCGATGCAATTTCTGTGTTTCATCGTCAATAAGAAGGTCAGAGGGATACAGTAAATCTGAAGTGAATCATCGGAATCTATAACTAGTGTCACAGGAATGGTTCAAAACATAGTCAGTAAGAAGAGTCAGTCTTCTTGTACTTAAGGCGGCATTGTGCCTTTTATATTTAATTCCGATGCAATTTCTGTGTTTCATCGTCAATAAGAAGTTCCAAGGGATACAGCAAACCTGAAGTGAAGCATCAGAATGTGTAACTAGTGTCACAGGAATGGATCAAATCATAGTCAGTAAGAAGAGTCAGTGTTCTTGTACTTAAGTCGGCATTGTGCCTTTTGTATTTAATTCCGATGCAATTTCTGTGTTTCATAGTCTATAAGAAGGTCCTTGGGATACAGTAAACCTAGAGTGAAGCATCGGAATCTATTACCAGTGTCACCGGAATGGTTCAAAACATAGACAGTAAGAAGAGTCAGTCTTCTTGTACTTAATTCGGCATTGTGCCTCTTGTATTTAATTCCGATGCAATTTCTGTGTTGCATCGTCAATAAGAAGGTCCAAGGGATACAGTAAACCTGAAGTGAATCACCGGAATCTATAACTAGTGTCACAGGAATGGTTCAAATCATAGTCAGTAAGAGGAGTCAGTCTTCTTGTACTTAAGTCGGCATTGTGCATTTTGTATTTCATTCCGATGCAATTTCTGTGCCTTATCGTCAATAAGAAGGTCCAAGGGATACAGTAAACCTGAAGTGAAGCATCGGAATCTATAACTAGTGTCACAGGAATGGTTCAAAACATAGACAGTGGGAAGTGTCAGTCTTCTTGTACTTAAGTCGGCATTGTGCCTTTTCTATTTAACTCCGATGCAATTTCTGTATTTCATCGTCAATACGAAGGTCCAAGGGATACAGTAAACCTGGAGTGAAGCATCGGAATCTATAACTAGTGTCACAGGAATGGTTCAAAACATAGGCAGTAAGAAGAGTCAGTCTTCTTGTACTTAAGTCGGCATTGTGCATTTTGTATTTCATTCCGATGCAATTTCTGTGCTCCATCGTCAATAAGAAGGTCCAAGGGATACAGTAAACCTGAAGTGAAGCATCGGAATCTATAACTAGTGTCACAGGAATGGTTCAAGACATAGACAGTGGGAAGAGTCAGTCTTCTTGTACTTAATTTGGCATTGTGCCATTTAAATTTAATTCCGATGCAATTTCTGTGTTTCATCGTCAATAAGGAGGTCAGAGGGGTACAGTAACCCTGAAGTGAAGCATCGGAATCTATAACTAGTGTGACAGGAATGGTTCAAGGCATAGACAGTAGGAAGAGTCAGTATTCTTGTACTTAAGTCGGCATTGTGCCTTTTGTATTTAATTCCGATGCAATTTCTGTGCTTCATCTTCAATAAGAAGGTCCAAGGGATACAGTAAACCTGAAGTGAAGCATCAGAGTCTATAACTAGTGTCACAGGAATGGAGCAAAACATAGTCAGTGAGAAGAGTCAGTCTTCTTGTACTTATGTCGGCATTGTGCCTTATCTATTTAATTCCGATGCAATTTCTGTATTTCATCGTCAATACGAAGGTCCAAGGGACATAGTAAACCTGGAGTGAAGAATCGGAATCTATAACTAGTGTCACAGGAATGGTTCAAAACATAGACAGTAAGAAGAGTCAGTCTTCGTGTACTTAAGTCGGCATTGTGCCTTTTGTATTTAATTCCGATGCATTTTCTGTGTTTCATTGTCAATAAGAAGATCCAAGGGATACAGTAAACCTGAAGTGAAGCATCAGAATCTATAACTAGTGTCACAGGAATGGTTCAAACACAGTCAGTAAGAAGACTCAGTCTTCTTGTACTTAAGTCGGCATTGTGCCTTTTGTATTTAATTCCGATGCAATATCTGTGTTTCATCGTTAATAAGAAGGTCCAAGGGATACAGTAAACCTGAAGTGAAGCACCTGAATCTGTAACTAGTGTCACAGGAATGGTTCAAAACATAGTCAGTAAGAAGAGTCAGTCTTCTTGTACATAAGTCGGCATTGTGCCTTTTGTATTTAATTCCGATGCAATTTCTGTGTTTCATCGTCAATAAGAAGGTTCAAGGGATACAGTAAACCTGAAGTGAATCACCGGAATCTATAACTAGTGTCACAGGAATGGTTCAAAACATAGTCAGTAAGAAGAGTCAGGCTTCTTGTACTTAAGTCGGCATTGTGTATTTTGTATTTAATTCCGATGCAATTTCTGTGTTTCATAGTCAATAAGAACGTAAGAGGGATACAGTAAATCTGAAGTGAAGCATCAGAATGTATAACTAGTGTCATAGGAATGGTTCAAAGCATAGTCAGTAAGAAGAGTCAGTCATCTTGTACTTAAGTCGGCATTGTGCCTTTTGAATTTAATTCCGATGCAATTTCTGTATTTCATCATCAATACGAAGATCCAAGGGATATAGTAAACCTGGAGTGAAGCATCGGAATCTATAACTAGTGTGACAGGAATGGTTCAAAACATAGACAGTAAGAAGAGTCAGTCTTCGTGTACTTAAGTCGGCATTGTGCCTTTTTTATTTACTTCCGATGCAATTTCTGTGTTTCATCGTCAATAAGAAGGTCCAAGGGATACATTAAACCTGGAGTGAAGCATCGGAATCGATAACTAGTGTCACAGGAATGGTTCAAAACATCGACAGTAAGAAGAGTCAGTCTTCTTGTACTTAAGTCGGCATTATGCCTTTTGAATTTAATTCCGATGCATCTTCTGTGTTTCATCGTCAATATGGAGGTCAGAGGATTACAGTAAACCTGAAGTGAAGCATCGGAATCTATAACTAGTGTGACAGGAGTGGTTCAAAACATAGACCGTAGGAAGAGTCAGTCTTCTTGTACTTTTTTCGGCATTGTGCCTTTTCTACTTAATTCCGATGCAATTTCTGTATTTCATCGTCAATAAGAAGGTCCAAGAGATATAGTAAACCTGGAGTGAAGCATCGGAATCTATAACTAGTGTCACAGGAATGGTTCAAAGCATAGACAGTAAGACGAGTCGGTCTTATTGTACTTAAGTCGGCATTGTGCCTTTTTTATTTCATTCCGATGCAATTTCTGTATTTCGTCGCCAATAAGAAGGTCCAAAGGATACAGTAAACCTGAAGTGAAGCATCGGAATCAATAACTAATGTCACAGGAATCGTTCAAACATAGACAGTAGGAAGAGTCAGTCTTCTTGTACTTAAGTCGGCATTGTGCATTTTGTATTTAATTCCGATGCAATTTCTATGTTTCATCGTCAAAAAGAAGGTCAGAGGGATACAGTAAACCAGAAGTAAAGCATCGGAATCTGTAACTAGTGTCACAGGTATGGTTCAAAACATAGTCAGTATGAAGAGTCAGTCTTCTTGTACTTAAGTCGGCATTGTGCCTTTTGTATTTAATTCCGATGCAATTTCTGTGTTTCATAGTCTTTAAGAAGGTCCAATGGATACAGTAAACCTGATGTGAAGCACCTGAATCTGTAACTAGTGTCACAGGAATGGTTCAAAACATAGTCAGTAAGAAGAGTCAGTCATCTTGTACTTAAGTCGGCATTGTGCCTTTTGTATTTAATTCCGATGCAATTCCTGTGTTTCATCGTCAATAAGAAGGTTCAAGGGATACAGTAAACTTGAAGTGAATCACCGGAGTCTATAACTAGTGTCACAGGATTGGTTCAAAACATAGACAGTAAGAAGAGTCAGTCTTCTTGTACTTAAGTCGGCATTGTGCCTTTTGAATTTAATTCCGATGCAATTTCTGTGTTTCATCGTCAATAAGAAGGTCAGAGGGTTACAGTAAACCTGAAGTGAAGCATCGTAATCTATAACTAGTGTGACAGGAATGGTTCAAAACATAGCAGTAGGAAGAGTCAGTCATCTTGTACTTAAGTCGGCATTGTGCCTTTTCTATTTAATTCCGATGCAATTTCTGTATTTCATCGTCAATAAGAAGGTCCAAGAGATATAGTAAACATAGAGTGAAGCATCGGAATCTATAACTAGTGCCACAGGAATGGTTCAAAACATAGACAGTAAGAAGAGTCAGTCTTCTTGTACTTAAGTCGGCATTGTGCCTTTTTTATTTCATTCCGATGCAATTTCTAAGTTTCATCGTCAACACGAAGGTCCAAGGGTTACAGTAAACCTGAAGTGAAGCATCGGAATCAATAATTAGTATCACAGGAATGGTTCAAAACATAGACAGTAGGAAGAGTCAGTCTTGTTGTGCTTAAGTCGGCATTGTACCTTTTCTATTTAATTCCGATGCAATTTCTGTGTTTCATCGTCAATAAAAAGGTCCAAGAGATATAGTAAACATGGAGTGAAGCATCGGAATCTATAACTAGTGCCACAGGAATGGTTCAAAGCATAGACAGTAAGAAGACTCAGTTTTCTTGTACTTAAGTCGGCATTGTGCCTTTTTTATTTCATTCCGATGCAATTTCTGTGTTTCATCGTCAACACGAAGGTCCAAGGGATACAGTAAACCTGAAGTGAAGCATCGGAATCTATAATTAGTATCACAGGAATGGTTCAAAGTATAGACAGTAGGAAGAGTCAGTCTTCTTGTACTTAAGTCGGCATTGTGCCTTTTGTATTTAATTCCGATGCAATTTCTGTGTTTCATCGTCAATAAGAAGGTATAAGGGATACAGTAAACCTGGAGTGAAGCATCGGAATCAATAACAAGTGTCACAGGGTTGGTTCAAGACATAGACAGTAAGAAGAGTCAGTATTCTTGTACTTAACTCGGCATTGTGCCTTTTGTATTTAATTCCGATGAAATTTCTGTGTTTCATCTTCAATAAGAAGGTCCAAGGGATACAGTAAACCTGAAGTGAAGCATCAGAGTCTATAACCAGTGTCACAGGAATGGTTCAAAACATCGTCAGTGAGAAGAGTCAGTCTTCTTGTACTTTCGTCGGCATTGTGCCTTTTCTATTTAATTCCGATGCAATTTCTGTATTTCATCATCAATACGAAGGTCCAAGGGATATAGTAAACCTGGAGCGAAGCATCGGAATCTATAACAAGTGTCACAGGAATGGTTCAAAACATAGACAGTAAGAAGAGTCAGTCTTCGTGTACCTCAGTTTGCATTGTGCCTTTTTTATTTACTTCCGATGCAATTTCTGTGTTTCATCGTCAATGAGAAGGTCCAAGGGATACATTAAACCTGGAGTGAAGCATCGGAATCGATAACTAGTGTCACAGGAATGGTTCAAAACATCGACAGTAAGAAGAGTCAGTCTTCTTGTACTTAATTCGGCATTGTGCCTTTAGTATTTAATTCCGATGCAATTTCTGTGTTTCATCGTCAATAAGAAGGTCAGAGGGATACAGTAAATCTGAAGTGCATCATCGGAATCTATAACTAGTGTCACAAGATGGTTCAAAACATAGTCAGTAAGAAGAGTCAGTCTTCTTGTACTTAAGTCGGCATTGTGCCTTTTGAATTTAATTCCGATGCAATTTCTGTGTTTCATCGTCAATAAGGAGGTCAGAGGGTTACAGTAAACCTGAAGTGAAGCATCGGAATCTATAACTAGTGCGACAGGAGTGGTTCAAAACATAGACAGTAGGAAGAGTCAGTCTTCTTGTACTTAAGTCGGCATTGTGCCTTTTCTACTTAATTCCGATGCAATTTCTGTATTTCATCGTCAATAAGAAGGTCCAAGTGATATACTAAACCTGGAGTGAAGCATCGGAATCTATAACTAGTGTCACAGGAATGGTTCAAAGCATAGACAGTAGGAAGAGTCAGTCTTCTTGTATTTAAGTCGGCATTGTGCCTTTTTTATTTCATTCCGATGCAATTTCTGTGTTTCATCGTCAATAAGAAGGTCCAAGGGATACATTAAACCTGGAGTGAAGCATCGGAATCTATAACTAGTGTCACAGGAATGGTTCAAAACATGGACAGTAAGAAGAATCAGTCTTCTTGTACTTAAGACGGCATTGTGCCTTTTGTATTTAATTCCGATGCAATTTCTGTGTTTCATCGTCAATAAGAAGTTCCAAGGGATACAGTGAACCTGAAGTGAAGCATCAGAATCCATAACTAGTGTCACAGGAATGGTTCAAAACATAGTCAGTAAGAAGAGTCAGTCATCTTGTACTTAAGTCGGCATTGTGCCTTTTGTATTTAATTCCGATGCAATTCCTGTGTTTCATCGTCAATAAGAAGGTTCAAGGGATACAGTAAACTTAAAGTGAATCACCGGAATCTATAACTAGTGTCACAGGAATGGTTCAAAACATAGTCAGTAAGAAGAGTCAGGCTTCTTGTACTTAGGTCGGCATTGCGCCTTTTGCATTTAATTCCGATGCAATTTCTGTGTTTCATCGTCAATAAGAACGTAAGAGGGATACAGTAAATTTGAAGTGAAGCATCAGAATCTATAACTAATGTCATAGGAATGGTTCAAAACATAGACAGTAAGATGAGTCAGTCTTCTTGTAATTAGCACGGCATTGTACCTATTTTATTTAATTACGATGCAAATTCTTTGTTTCATCGTCAATAAGAAGGTCCTTGGGATACAGTAAACCTAGAGTGAAGCATCGGAATCTATTACTAGTGTCACCGGAATGGTTCAAACCATAGACAGTAAGAAGAGTCAGTCTTCTTGTACTTAATTCGGCATTGTGCCTTTTGTATTTAATTCCGATGCAATTTCTGTGTTTCATCGTCAATAAGAAGGTTCAAGGGATACAGTAAACTTGAAGTGAATCACCGGAATCTATAACTAGTGTCACAGGATTGGTTCAAAACATAGACAGTGGGAAGTGTCAGTCTTCTTGTACTTAAGTCGGCATTGTACCTTTTGAATTTAATTCCGATGCAATTCCTGTGTTTCATCGTCAATAAGAAGGTTCAAGGGATACAGTAAACTTGAAGTGAATCACCGGAATCTATAACTAGTGTCACAGGATTGGTTCAAAACATAGACAGTGGGAAGTGTCAGTCTTCTTGTACTTAAGTCGGCATTGTGCCTTTTGAATTTAATTCCGATGCAATTTCTGTGTTTCATCGTCAAAAAGAAGGTCAGAGGGTTACAGTAAACCTGAAGTGAAGCATCGGAATCTATAACTAGTGTGACAGGAATGGTTCAAAACATAGCAGTAGGAAGAGTCAGTCTTCTTGTACTTAAGTCGGCATTGTGCCTTTTCTATTTAATTTCGATGCAATTTCTGTATTTCATCGTCAAGAAAAAGGTTCAAGAGATATAGTAAACTTGGAATGAAGCATCGGAATCTATAACTAGTGTCACAGGAAAGGTTCAAAGCATAGACAGTAAGAAGAGTCAGTCTTGTTGTACTTAAGTCGGCATTGTGCCTTTTTTATTTCATTCCGATGCAATTTCTGTGTTTCATCGTCAACACGAAGGACCAAGGGATACAGTAAACCTGAAGTGAAGAATTGGAATCTATAATTAGTGTCACAGGAATGGTTCAAATCATAGACAGTAGGTAGAGTCAGTCTTCTTGTACTTAAGTCGGCATTGTACCTTATCTATTTAATTCCGATGCAATTTCTGTGTTTCATCGTCAATAAAAAGGTTCAAGGGATACAGTAAACCTGAAGTGATTCACCGGAATCTATAACTAGTGTCACAGGAATGGTTCAAAACATAGACAGTAGGAAGAGTCAGTCTTCTTGTACTTAAGTCCGCATTGTGCCTTTTGTATTTAATTCCGATGCAATTTCTGTATTTCATCGTGAATACGAAGGTCCAAGGGATATAGTAAAACTGGAGTGAAGCATCGGAATCTATACCTACTGTCACAGGAATGGTTCAAAACATAGACAGTAAGAAGAGTCAGTCTTCTTGTACTTAATTCGGCATTGTGCCTTTAGTATTTAATTCCGATGCAATTTCTGTGTTTCATCTTCAATAAGAAGGTCCAAGGGATACAGTAAACCTGAAGTGAAGCATCAGAGTCTATAACTATTGTCACAGGAATGGTTCAAAACATAGTCAGTAAGAAGAGTCTGTCTACTTGTAATCAAGTCGGCATTGTGCATTTTGTATTTAATTCCGATGCAATTTCTGTGTTTCATTGTCAATAAGAAGGTCAGAGGGATACAGTAAACCTGAAGTGAAGCATTAGAACCTATAACTAGTGTCACAGGAATGGTTCAAAACATAATCAGTAAGAAGAGTCAGTCTTGTTGTACTTAAGTCGGCATTGTGCCTTTTGTATTTAATTACGATGCAATTTCTGTGTTTCATCGTCAATAAGAAGGTCAGAGTGATACAGAAAACCTGAAGTGAAGCACCGGAATCTATAACTAGTGTCACAGGAATGGTTCAAAGCATAGTCAGTAAGAAGAGTGAGTCATCTTGTACTTAAGTCGGCATTGTGCCTTTTGTGTTTAATTCCGATGCAATATCTGTGTTTCATATTCAATAAGAAGGTCCAAGGGATACAGTAAACCTGAAGTGAAGCATCGAAATCTATATCTGGTGTCACAGGAATGGTTCAAGACATAGACAGAAAAAGAATCGGTCTTCTTGTACTTAAGTCGGTATTGTGCCATTTGTATTTAATTCCGCTACAATTTCTGTGTTTCATCGTCAAAAAGAATGGCAGAGGGATGCAGTAAATCTGAAGTGAAGCATCGGAATCTATAACTAGTGTCACAGGAATATTTCAAAACATAGTCATGAAGAAGAGACAGTCTTCTGGTACTAAAGTCGGCATTGTGCCTTTTGTATTTGATTCCGATGCAATTTCTGTGTTTCATCGTCAATAAGAAGGTCCAAGGGATACAGTAAACCTGGAGTGAAGCTTCTGAATCTTTAACAAGTGTCACAGGGATGGTTCAAAACATAGACAGTAAGAAGAGTCAGTATTCTTGTACTTAAGTCGGCATTGTGCCTTTTTTATTTAATTCCGATGCAATTTCTGTGTTTCATCGTCAATAAGAAGGTCCAAGGGATACAGTAAACCTAGAGTGAAGCATCGGAATCTATTACTAGTGTCACAGGAATGCTTCAAAACATAGACAGTAAGAAGAGTCAGACTTCTTGTACTTAATTCGGCATTGTGCCATTTGTATTTAATTCCGACACAATTTCTGTGTTTCATCGTCAATAAGAACGTCAGAGGGATACAGTAAATCTGAAGCGATGCATCGGAATCTATAACTAGTGTCACAGGAATGGTTCAAAACATAGTCAGTAAGAAGAGACAGTCTTCTTGTACTAAAGTCGGCATTGTGCCTTTTGTATTTGATTCCGATGCAATTTCTGTGTTTCATCGTCAATAAGAAGGTCCAAGGGATACAGTAAAGCTGGATTGAAGCATCGGAATCTGTAACAAGTGTCACAGGGATGGTTCAAAACATAGACAGTAAGAAGAGTCAGTATTCTTGTACTTAAGTCGGCATTGTGCCTTTTGTATTTAATTCCGATGCAATTTCTGTGTTTCATCGTCAATAAGAAGGTTCAAGGGATACAGCAAACTTAAAGTGAATCACCGGAATCTATAACTAGTGTCACAGGATTGGTTCAAAACATAGACAGTGGGAAGTGTCAGTCTTCTTGTACTTAAGTCGGCATTGTGCCTTTTGAATTTAATTCCGATGCAATTCCTGTGTTTCATCGTCAATAAGAAGGTTCAAGGGATACAGTAAACTTGAAGTGAATCACCGGCATCTATAACTCGTGTTACAGGATTGGTTCAAAACATAGACAGTGGGAAGTGTCAGTTTTCTTGTACTTAAGTCGGCATTGTGCCTATTGAATTTAATTCCGATGCAATTTCTGTGTTTCATCGTCAATAAGAAGGTCAGAGGGTTACAGTAAACCTGATGTGAAGCATCGGAATCTATAACTAGTGTGACAGGAATGGTTCAAAACATAGCAGTAGGAAGAGTCAGTCTTCTTGTACTTAAGTCGGCATTGTGCCTTTTCTATTTAATTCCGATGCAATTTCTGTATTTCATCGTCAATAAAAAGGTTTAAGAGATATAGTAAACTTGGAATGAAGCATCGGAATCTATAACTAGTGTCACAGGAAAGGTTCAAAGCATAGACAGTAAGAAGAGTCAGTCTTCTTGTACTTAAGTCGGCATTGTGCCTTTTTTATTTCATTCCGATGCAATTTCTGTGTTTCATCGTCAACACGAAGGTCCAAGGGATACAGTAAACCTCAAGTGAAGAATTGGAATCTATAATTAGTGTCACAGGAATGGTTCAAATCATAGACAGTAGGTAGAGTCAGTCTTCTTGTACTTAAGTCGGCATTGTACCTTATCTATTTAATTCCGATGCAATTTCTGTGTTTCATCGTCAATAAAAAGGTTCAAGGGATACAGTAAACCTGGAGTGATTCACCGGAATCTATAACTAGTGTCACAGGAATGGTTCAAAACATAGACAGTAGGAAGAGTCAGTCTTCTTGTACTTAAGTCCGCATTGTGCTTTTGTATTTAATTCCGATGCAATTTCTGTATTTCATCGTCAATACGAAGATCCAAGGGATATAGTAAACCTGGAGTGAAGCATCGGAATCTATACCTACTGTCACAGGAATGGTTCAAAACATAGACAGTAAGAAGAGTCAATCTTCTTGTACTTAAGTCGGCATTGTGCCTTTTGTATTTACTTACGATGCAATTTCTGTGTTTCATCGTCAATAAGAAGGTCCAAGGGATACATTAAACCTGGAGTGAAGCATCGGAATCTATAACTAGTGTCACAGGAATGGTTCAAAACATCGACAGTAAGAAGAGTCAGTCTTCTTGTACTTAATTCGGCATTGTGCCTTTAGTATTTAATTCCGATGCAATTTCTGTGTTTCATGTTCAATAAGAAGGTCCAAGGGATACAGTAAACCTGAAGTGAAGCATCAGAGTGTATAACTAGTGTCACAGGAATGGTTCAAAACATAGTCAGTAAGAAGAGTCTGTCTACTTGTAATCAAGTCGGCATTGTGCATTTTGTATTTAATTCCGATGCAATTTCTGTGTTTCATTGTCAATAAGAAGGTCAGAGGGATACAGTAAACCTGAAGTGAAGCATTAGAACCTATAACTAGTGTCACAGGAATGGTTCAAAACATAATCAGTAAGAAGAGTCAGTCTTGTTGTACTTAAGTCGGCATTGTGCCTTTTGTATTTAATTCCGATGCAATTTCTGTGTTTCATCGTCAATAAGAAGGTCAGAGTGATACAGAAAACCTGAAGTGAAGCACCGGAATCTATAACTAGTGTCACAGGAATGGTTCAAAGCATAGTCAGTAAGAAGAGTGCGTCCTCTTGTACTTAAGTCGGCATTGTGCATTTGTGTTTAATTCCGATGCAATATCTGTGTTTCATCTTCAATAAGAAGGTCCAAGGGATACAGTAAACCTGAAATGAAGCATCGAAATCTATATCTGGTGTCACAGGAATGGTTCAAAACATAGACAGAAAAAGAATCGGTCTTCTAGTACTTAAGTCGGTATTGTGCCATTTGTATTTAATTCCGCTACAATTTCTGTGTTTCATCGTCAAAAAGAATGGCAGAGGGATGCAGTAAATCTGAAGTGAAGCATCGGAAAATATAACTAGTGTCACAGGAATGGTTCAAAACATAGTCAGTGAGAAGAGACAGTCTTCTTGTACTAAAGTCGGCATTGTGCCTTTTGTATTTGATTCCGATGCAATTTCTGTGTTTCATCGTCAATAAGAAGGTCCAAGGGATACAGTAAAGCTGGATTGAAGCATCGGAATCTGTAACAAGTGTCACAGGGATGGTTCAAAACATAGACAGTAAGAAGAGTCAGTATTCTTGTACTTAAGTCGGCATTGTGCTTTTTGTATTTAATTCCGATGCAATTTCTGTGTTTAACTTTAATAAGAAGGTCCAAGGGATACAGTAAACCTGAAGTGAAGCATCAGAGTCTATGACTAGTGTCACAGGAATGGTTCAAAACATAGTCAGTAAGAAGAGTCAGTCTTCTTGTATTTAAGTCGGCATTGTGCATTTTGTATATAATTCCGATGCAACTTCTGTGCTTCTTCGTCAATAAGAAGGTCCAAGGGATACAGTAAACAGAAAGTGATGCATCGGAATCTATAACTAGTGTCACAGGAATGGTTCAAAACGTAGACAGTGGGAAGAGTCAGTCTTCTTGTACTTAAGTCGGCATTGTGCCTCTTGTATTTAATTCCGATGCAATTTCTGTGTTTCATAGTCAATAAGAAGGTCCAAGGAATACATTAAACCTGGAGTGAAGCATGGGAATGTATGACTAGTGTCACAGGAATGGTTCAATACATCGACAGTAAGAAGAGTCAGTCTTCTTGTACTTATTTCGGCATTGTGCCTTTAGTATTTAATTCCGATGCAATTTCTGTGTTTCATCGTCAACAAGAAGGTCAGAGGGATACAGTAAAACTGAAGTGAAGCATCGGAATCTATAACTAGTGTCACAGGAATGGTCCAAAACATAGTCAGTAAGAAGAGTCAGTCTTCTTGTACTTAAGTCGCCATTGTGCCTTTTGTATTTAATTCCGATGCAATTTCTGTGTTTCAGCCTCAATAAGAAGGGGCAGGGGATACAGTAAACCTGGAGTGAAGCATCGGAATCTATAACTAGTCTCACATGAATGGTTCAAAACATAGACAGTAAGAAGAATTAGTCTTCTTGTACTTAATTCGGCATTGTGCCTTTTGTATTTAATTTCGATGCAATTTCTGTGTTTCATCGTCAATAAGAAGGTCAGAGGGATACAGTAAATGTGAAGTAAAGCATCGGAATCTATAACTAGTGTCACAGGAATGGTTCAATACATAGTCAGTAAGAATAGTCAGTCTTCTTGTTCTTAATTCGGCATTGTGGCTTTTGCATTTAATTCCGACGCAATTTCTGTATTTCATCGTCAATAAGAACGTCAGAGGGATACAGTAAACCTGAAGTAAAGCATCGGAATCTATAACTAGAGTCACAGGAATGGTTTAAAACATAGTCAGTAAGAAGCGTGAGTCCTCTTGTACTTAAGTCGGCATTGTGCCTATTGTGTTTAATTCCGATGCAATTTCTGTGTTTCATCTTCAATAAGAAGGTCCAAGGGATACAGTAAACCTGAAGTGAAGCATCGAAATCTATATCTGGTGTCACAGGAATGGTTCAAAACATAGACAGAAGAAGAATCGGTCTTCTTGTACTTAAGTCGGTATTGTGCCTTTTGTATTTAATTCCGCTGCAATTTCTGTGTTTCATCGTCAATAAGAATGGCAGAGGGATGCAGCAAATCTGAAGTGAAGCATCGGAATCTGTAACTAGTGTCACAGGAATGGTTCAAAACATAGTCAGTAAGAAGAGACAGTCTTCTTGTACTAAAGTCATCATTGTGCCTTTTGTATTTGATTCCGATGCAATTTCTGTTTTTCATCGTCAATAAGAAGGTCCAAGGGATACAGTAAACCTGGAGTGAAGCATCGGAATCTATAACAAGTGTCACAGGGATGGTTCAAAACATAGACAGTAAGAAAAGTCAGTATTCTTGTACTTAAGTCGTCATTGTGCCTTTTTTATTTAATTCCGATGCAATTTCTTTGTTTCATCGTCAATAAGAAGGTCAGAGGGTTACAGTAAACCTGAAGTGAAGCATCGGAATCTATAACTAGTGTACAGGAATGGCTCAAACCATAGCAGTAGGAAGAGTCAGTCCTCTTGTACTTAAGTCGGGATTGTTCCTTTTCTATTTAATTCCGATGCAATTTCTGTATTTCATCGTCAATAAAAAGGTTCAAGAGATATAGTAAACCTGGAATGAAGCATCGGAATCTATAACTAGTGTCACAGGAAAGGTTCAAAGCATAGACAGTAAGAAGAGTCAGTCTTCTTGTACTTAAGTCGGCATTGTGCCTTTTTTATTTCATTCCGATGCAATTTCTGTGTTTCATCGTCAACACGAAGGTCCAAGGGATACAGTAAACCTGAAGTGAAGCATCGGAATCTATAATTAGTGTCACAGGAATGGTTCAAATCATAGACAGTAGGTAGAGTCAGTCTTCTTGTACTTAAGTCGGCATTGTACCTTATCTATTTAATTCCGATGCAATTTCTGTGTTTCATCGTCAATAAAAAGGTTCAAGGGAAACAGTAAACTTCGAGTGAATCACCGGAATCTATAAATAGTGTCACAGGAATGGTTCAAAACATAGACAGTAGGAAGAGTCAGTCTTCTTGTACTTAAGTCCGCATTGTGCCTTTTGTATTTAATTCCGATGCAATATCTGTATTTCATCGTCAATACGAAGGTCCAAGGGATATAGTAAACCTGGAGTGAAGCATCGGAATCTATACCTACTGTCACAGGAATGGTTCAAAACATAGACAGTAAGAAGAGTCAGTCTTCTTGTACTTAAGTCGGCATTGTGCCTTTTGTATTTACTTCCGATGCAATTTCTATGTTTCATCGTCAATAAGAAGGTCCAAGGGATACATTAAACTTGGAGTGAAGCATCGGAATCTATAACTAGTGTCACAGGAATGGTTCAAAGCATCGACAGTGAGACGAGTCAGTCTTCTTGTACTTCATTCGGCATTGTGCCTTTAGTATTTAATTCCGATGCAATTTCTGTGTTTCATCTTCAATAAGAAGGTCCAAGGGATACAGTAAACCTGAAGTGAAGCATCAGAGTCTATAACTTGTGTCACAGGAATGGTTCGAAACATAGTCAGTAAGAAGAGTCAGTCTACTTGTAATCAAGTCGGCATTGTGCATTTTGTATTTAATTCCGATGCAATTTCTGTGTTTCATTGTCAATAAGAAGGTCAGAGGGATACAGTAAACCTGAAGTGAAGCATTAGAACCTATAACTAGTGTCACAGGAATGGTTCACAACATAGTCAGTAAGAAGTGTCAGTCTTGTTGTACTTAAGTCGGCATTGTGCCTTTTGTATTTAATTCCGATGCAATTTCTGTGTTTCATCGTCAATAAGAAGGTCAGAGTGATACAGAAAACCCGAAGTGAAGCACCGGAATCTATAACTAGTGTCACAGGAATGGTTCAAAGCATAGTCATTAAGAAGAGTGAGTCCTCTTGTACTTAAGTCGGCATTGTGCCTTGTGTGTTTAATTCCGATGAAATATCTGTGTTTCATCTTCAATAAGAGGGTCCAAGGGATACAGTAAACCTGAAGTGAAGCATCGAAATCTATATCTGGTGTCACAGGAATGGTTCAAAACATAAGTACAAGAAGACCGATTCTTCTTCTGTCTAAGTCGGTATTGTGCCATTTGTATTTAATTCCGCTACAATTTATGTGTTTCATCGTCAAAAAGAATGGCAGAGGGATGCAGTAAATCTGAAGTGAAGCATCGGAATCTATAACTAGTGTCACAGGAATGGTTCAAAACATAGTCAGTAAGAAGAGACAGTCTTCTGGTACTAAGGTCGGCATTGTGCCTTTTGTATTTGATTCCGATGCAATTTCTGTGTTTCATCGTCAATAAGAACGTCAGAGGGATACAGTGAACCTGAAGTAAAGCATCGGAATCTATAACTAGTGTCACAGGAATGGTTCAGAACAAAGACAGTAAGAAGTGTCAGTTTACCTGTACTTAAGTCGGCATTGTGCCTTTTGTATTTAATTCCGATGCAATTTCTGTGTTTCATCGTCAATAAGAAGGTCAGAGGGATACAGTAAACCTGAAGTAAAGCATCGGAATCTATAACCAGTGTCACAGGAATGGTTCAAAACATAGTCAGTAAGAAGAGTCAGTCTTCTTGTACTTAATTCGGCATTGTGCATTTTGTATTTAATTCCGACGCAATTTCTGTATTTCATCGTCAATAAGAACGTCAGAGGGATACAGTGAACCTGAAGTAAAGCATCGGAATCTATAACTAGTGTCACAGGAATGGTTCAAAACATAGTCAGTAAGAAGAGTCAGTCTTCTTGTACTTAATTCGGCATTGTGCCTTTTGTATTTGATTCCGACGCAATTTCTGTGTTTCATCGTCAATAAGAACGTCAGAGGGATACAGTAAATCTGAAGTGAAGCATCGGAATCTATAACTAGTGTCATAGGAATGGTTCAAAACATAGTCAGTAAGAAGAGACAGTCTTCTTGTACTAAAGTCGGCATTTTGCCTTTTGAATTTAACTCCGATGCAATTTCCGTGTTTCATCGTCAATAAGAAGGTCCAAGGGATAAAGTAAACCTGGAGTGAAGCATCGGAATCTATAACAAGCGTCGCAGGGATGGTTCAAAAGATAGACAGTAAGAAGAGTCAGTATTCTTGAACTCAAGTCGGCATTGTGCCTTTTGTATTTAATTCCGATGCAATTTTTGTGTTTCATCGTCAATAAGAAGGTCAGAGTGACACAGTAAACCTCAAGTGAAGCACCGGAATCTATAACTAGAGTCACAGGAAAGGTTCAAAACATAGTCAGTAAGAAGAGTGAGTCCTCTTGTACTTATGTCGGCATTGTGCCTATTGTGTTTAATTCCGATGCAATTTCTGTGTTTCATCTTTAATACGAAGGTCCAAGGGATACAGTAAACCTGAAGTGAAGCATCGAAATCTATATCTGGCGTCACAGGAATGGTTCAAAACATAGACAGAAGAAGAATCGGTCTTCTTGTACTTAAGTCGGTATTGTGCCTTTTGTATTTAATTCCGCCGCAATTTCTGTGTTTCATCGTCAATAAGAATGGCAGAGGGATGCAGCAAATCTGAAGTGAAGCAGCGGAATCTATAACTAGTGTCACAGGAATGGTTCAAAACATAGTCAGTAAGAAGAGACAGTCTTCTTGTACTAATGTCATCATTGTGCCTTTTAAATTTGATTCCGATGCAATTTCTGTGTTTCATCGTCAATAAGAAGGTCCAAGGGATACAGTAAACCTGGAGTGAAGCATCGGAATCTATAACAAGTGACACAGGGATGGTTCAAAACATAGACAGTAAGAAGAGTCAGTATTCTTTTACTTAAGTCGTCATTGTGCCCTTTTTATTTAATTCCGATGCAATTTCTTTGTTTCATCGTCAATAAGAAGGCCCAAGGGATACAGTAAACCTAGAGTGAAGCATCGGAGTCTATTACTAGTGTCACAGGAATGGTTCAAAACATTGGCAGTAAGACGAGTCAGTCTTCTTGTACTTAATTCGGCATTGTGCCATTTGTATTTAATTCCGATGCAATTTCTGTGTTTCATCTTCAATAAGAAGGTCCAAGCGATACAGTAAACCTGAAGTGAAGCATTAGAGTCTATAACGAGTGTCACAGGAATGGTTCAAATCATAGTCAGTAAGAAGAGTCAGTATTCTTGTACTTAAGTCGGCATTGTGCCTTTTGTATTTAATTCCGATGCAATTTCTGTGTTTCATCGTCAATAAGAACGTCAGAGGGATACAGTAAATCTGAAGAGAAGCATTGGAATCTATAACTAGTGTCACAGGAATGGTTCAAAACATAGTCAGTAAGAAGAGACAGTCTTCTTGTACTAAAGAAGGCATTGTGCCTTTTGTATTTGATTCCGATGCAATTTTTGTGTTTCATCGTCAATAAGAATGTCCAAGGGATACAGTAAAGTTGGAGTGAAGCATTGGAATCTATAACAAGTGTCACAGAAATGTTTCAAAACATAGACAGTAAGAAGAGTCAGTATTCTTGTACTTAAGTCGGCATTGTGCCTTTTGTATTTAATTCCGATGCAATTTCTGTGTTTCATCTTCAATAAGAAGGTCCAAGGGATACAGTAAACCTGAATTGAAGCATCAGAGTCTATAACTAGTGTCACAGGAATGGTTCAAAACATAGTCAGTAAGAAGAGTCAGTCTTCTTGTATTTAAGTCGGCATTGTGCATTTTGTATATAATTCGGATGCAACTTCTGTGCTTCTTCGTCAATAAGAAGGTCAAAGGGATACAGTACACCGAAAGTGAAGCATCGGAATCTATAACTAGTGTCACAGGAATGGTTCAAAACATAGACAGTGGGAAGAGTCAGTCTTCTTGTACTTAATTCGGCATTGTGCCTTTTGTATTTAATTCCGACACAATTTTCGTGTTTCATCGTCAATACGAAGGTGAGAGGGATACAGTAAACCTGAAGTGAAGCATCGGAATCTATAACTAGTGTCACAGGATTGGTTCAGAACATAGACTGTAGGAAGAGCCAGTCTTCTTGTACTTTAGTCGGCATTGTGCATTTTCTATTTAATTCCGATGCAATTTCTGTATTTCATCGCCAATAAGAAGGTCCAAGGGATATAGTAAACCTGGAGTGAAGCATCGGAATCTATAACAAGTGTCACAGGGATGGTTCAAAACATAGACAGTAAGAAGAGTCAGTATTCTTGTACTTAAGTCGGCATTGTGCATTTTGTATTTAATTCCGATGCAATTTCTGTGTTTCATCTTCAATAAGAAGGTCCAAGCGAAACAGTAAACCTGAAGTGAAGCATTAGAGTCTATAACGAGTGTCACAGGAATGGTTCAAATCATAGTCAGTAAGTAGAGTCGGTCTTCTTGTACTTAAGTCGGCATTGTGCATTTTCTATGCAATCCCGATACAATTTCTGTGTTTCATCGTCAATACGAAGGTCAGAGGGATACAGTAAACCTGAAGTAAAGCATCAGAATCTATAACTAGTGTCACAGGAATGATTCAAAACATAGTCAGTAAGAAGAGTCAGTCTTCTTGTACTTAAGTCGGCATTGTACCTTTTGTATTTAATTCCGATGCAATTTCTGTGTTTCATCGTCAACAAGAAGGTCCAAGGGATACGGTAAACCTGAAGTGAAGCACCGGAATGTATAACTAGTGTCACATGAATGGTTCAAAACATAGTCAGGAACAAGAGTCAGTCTTCTTGTACTTATGTCGCCATTGTGCCTTTTGTATTTAATTCCGATGCAGTTTCTGTGTTTCAGCCTCAATAAGAAGGTGCAAGGGATACAGTAAACCTGGAGTGAAGCATCGGAATCTATAACTAGTGTCACATGTATGGTTCAAAACATAGACAGTAAGAAGAATTAGTCTTCTTGTACTTAATTCGGCATTGTGCCCTTTGTTTTTAATTCCACTGCAATTTCTGTGTTTCATCGTCAATAAGAAGGGTAGAGGGATGCAGTAAACCTGAAGTGAAGCATCGGAATCTATAACTAGTGTCACAGGAATGGTTCAAAACATAGTCAGTAAGAAGAGTCAGGCTTCTTGTACTTAAGTCGGCATTGTGCCTTTTTTATTTAATTCCGATGCAATTTCTGTGTTTCATCGTCAATAAGAAGGTCCAAGGGATACAGTAAACCTGGAGTGAAGCATCGGAATCTATAACTAGTGTCACAGGGCTGGTTCAAACATAGACAATTAGAAGAGTCAGTATTCTTGTTATTAACTCGGCATTGTGCCTTTTTTATTTAATTCCGTTGAAATTTCTGTGTTTCATCGTCAATAAGAAGGTCCAAGGATACATTAAGCCTGGAGTGAAGCATCGGAATCTATAACTAGTGTCACAGGAATGGTTCAAAGCATCGACAGTGAGACGAGACAGTCTTCTTGTACTTCATTCGGCATTGTGCCTTTAGTATTTAATTCCGATGCAATTTCTGTGTTTCATCTTCAATAAGAAGGTCGAAGGGATACAGTAAACCTGAAGTGAAGCATCAGAGTCTATAACTAGTGTCACAGGAATGGTTCGAAACATAGTCAGTAAGAAGAGTCAGTCTACTTGTAATCAAGTCGGCATTGTGCATTTTGTATTTAATTCCGATGCAATTTCTGTGTTTCATTGTCAATAAGAAGGTCAGAGGGATACAGTAAACCTGAAGTGAAGCATTAGAACCTATAACTAGTGTCACAGGAATGGTTCACAACATAGTCAGTAAGAAGTGTCAGTCTTGTTGTACTTAAGTCGGCATTGTGCCTTTTGTATTTAATTCCGATGCAATTTCTGTGTTTCATCGTCAATAAGAAGGTCAGAGTGATACAGAAAACCCGAAGTGAAGCACCGGAATCTATAACTAGTGTCACAGGAATGGTTCAAAGCATAGTCATTAAGAAGAGTGAGTCCTCTTGTACTTAAGTCGGCATTGTGCCTTTTGTGTTTAATTCCGATGCAACAACTGTGTTTCATCTTCAATAAGAGGGTCCAAGGGATACAGTAAACCTGAAGTGAAGCATCGAAATCTATATCTGGTGTCACAGGAATGGTTCAAAACATAGACAGAAGAAGAATCGGTCTTCTTGTACTTAAGTCGGTATTGTGCCATTTGTATTTAATTCCGCTACAATTTCTGTGTTTCATCGTCAAAAAGAATGGCAGAGGGATGCAGTAAATCTGAAGTGAAGCATCGGAATCTATAACTAGTGTCACAGGAATGGTTCAAAACATAGTCAGTAAGAAGAGACAGTCTTCTGGTACTAAGGTCGGCATTGTGCCTTTTGTATTTGATTCCGATGCAATTTCTGTGTTTCATCGTCAATAAGAACGTCAGAGGGATACAGTGAACCTGAAGTAAAGCATCGGAATCTATAACTAGTGTCACAGGAATGGTTCAAAACAAAGACAGTAAGAAGTGTCAGTTTACCTGTACTTAAGTCGGCATTGTGCCTTTTGTATTTAATTCCGATGCAATTTCTGTGTTTCATCGTCAATAAGAAGGTCAGAGGGATACAGTAAACCTGAAGTAAAGCATCGGAATCTATAACCAGTGTCACAGGAATGGTTCAAAACATAGTCAGTAAGAAGAGTCAGTCTTCTTGTACTTAATTCGGCATTGTGCCTTTTGTATTTAATTCCGACGCAATTTCTGTACTTCATCGTCAATAAGAACGTCAGAGGGATACAGTGAACCTGAAGTAAAGCATCGGAATCTATAACTAGTGTCACAGGAATGGTTCAAAACATAGTCAGTAAGAAGAGTCAGTCTTCTTGTACTTAATTCGGCATTGTGCCTTTTGTATTTGATTCCGACGCAATTTCTGTGTTTCATCGTCAATAAGAACGTCAGAGGGATACAGTAAATCTGAAGTGAAGCATCGGAATCTATAACTAGTGTCGTAGGAATGGTTCAAAACATAGTCAGTAAGAAGAGACAGTCTTCTTGTACTAAAGTCGGCATTTTGCCTTTTGTATTTCACTCCGATGCAATTTCCGTGTTTCATCGTCAATAAGAAGGTCCAAGGGATAAAGTAAACCTGGAGTGAAGCATCGGAATCTATAACAAGCGTCACAGGGATGGTTCAAAAATAGACAGTAAGAAGAGTCAGTATTCTTGAACCCAAGTCGGCATTGTGCCTTTTGTATTTAATTCCGATGCAATTTTTGTGTTTCATCATCAATAAGAAGGTCAGAGTGACACAGTAAACCTCAAGTGAAGCACCGGAATCTATAACTAGAGTCACAGGAAAGGTTCAAAACATAGTCAGTAAGAAGAGTGAGTCCTCTTGTACTTAAGTCGGCATTGTGCCTATTGTGTTTAATTCCGATGCAATTTCTGTGTTTCATCTTCAATACGAAGGTCCAAGGGATACAGTAAACCTGAAGTGAAGCATCGAATTCTATATCTGGCGTCACAGGAATGGTTCAAAACATAGACAGAAGAAGAATCGGTCTTCTTGTACTTAAGTCGGTATTGTGCCTTTTGTATTTAATTCCGCTGCAATTTCTGTGTTTCATCGTCAATAAGAATGGCAGAGGGATGCAGCAAATCTGAAGTGAAGCATCGGAATCTATAACTAGTGTCACAGGAATGGGTCAAAACATAGTCAGTAAGAAGAGACAGTCTTCTTGTACTAAAGTCATCATTGTGCCTTTTGTATTTGATTCCGATGTAATTTCTGTGTTTCATCGTCAATAAGAAGGTCCAAGGGATACAGTAAACCTGGAGTGAAGCATCGGAATCTATAACAAGTGACACAGGGATGGTTCAAAACATAGACAGTAAGAAGAGTCAGTATTCTTTTACTTAAGTCGTCATTGTGCCCATTTTATTTAATTCCGATTCAATTTCTTTGTTTCATCGTCAATAAGAACGTCAGAGGGATACAGTAAACCTGAAGAGAAGCATTGGAATCTATAACTAGTGTCACAGGAATGGTTCAAAACATAGTCAGTAAGAAGAGACAGTCTTCTTGTTCTAAAGAAGGCATTGTGCCTTTTGTATTTGATTCCGATGCAATTTTTGTGTTTCATCGTCAATAAGAATGTCCAAGGGATACAGTAAAGTTGGAGTGAAGCATTGGAATCTATAACAAGTGTCACAGGAATGTTTCAAAACATAGACAGTAAGAAGAGTCAGTATTCTTGTACTTAAGTCGGCATTGTGCCTTTTGTATTTAATTCCGATGCAATTTCTGTGTTTCATCTTCAATAAGAAGGTCCAAGGGATACAGTAAACCTGAAGTGAAGCATCAGAGTCTATAACTAGTGTCACAGGAATGGTTCAAAACATAGTCAGTAAGAAGAGTCAGTCTTCTTGTATTTAAGTCGGCATTGTGCATTTTGTATATAATTCGGATGCAACTTCTGTGCTTCTTCGTCAATAAGAAGGTCAAAGGGATACAGTACACCGAAAGTGAAGCATCGGAATCTATAACTAGTGTCACAGGAATGGTTCAAAACATAGACAGTGGGAAGAGTCAGTCTTCTTGTACTTAATTCGGCATTGTGCCTTTTGTATTTAATTCCGACACAATTTTCGTGTTTCATCGTCAATACGAAGGAGAGAGGGATACAGTAAACCTGAAGTGAAGCATCGGAATCTAAAACTAGTGTCACAGGATTGGTTCAGAACATAGACTGTTGGAAAAGCCAGTCTTCTTGTACTTTAGTCGGCATTGTGCCTTTTGTATTTAATTCCGATGCAATTTCTGTGTTTCATCGTCAATAAGAAGGTCCAAGGAATACATTAAACCTGGAGTGAAGCATGGGAATGTATGACTAGTGTCACAGGAATGGTTCAAAACATCGACAGTAAGAAGAGTCAGTCTTCTTGTACTTAAGTCGGCATTCTGCCTTTTGTATTTAATTCCGATGCAATTTCTGTGTTTCATCGGCAATAAGAAGGTCCAAGGGATACAGTAAACCTGAAGTGAAGCATCAGAATCTATAACTAGTGTCACAGGAATGATTCAAAACATAGTCAGTAAGAAGAGTCAGTCTTCTTGTACTTAAGTCGGCATTGTACCTTTTGTATTTAATTCCGATGCAATTTCTGTGTTTCATCGTCAACATGAAGGTCCAAGGGATACGGTAAACCTGAAGTGAAGCACCGGAATGTATAACTAGTGTCACATGAATGGTTCAAAACATAGTCAGGAACAAGAGTCAGTCTTCTTGTACTTATGTCGCCATTGTGCCTTTTGTATTTAATTCCGATGCAGTTTCTGTGTTTCAGCCTCAATAAGAAGGTGCAAGGGATACAGTAAACCTGGAGTGAAGCATCGGAATCTATAACTAGTGTCACATGTATGGTTCAAAACATAGACAGTAAGAAGAATTAGTCTTCTTGTACTTAATTCGGCATTGTGCCCTTTGTTTTTAATTCCACTGCAATTTCTGTGTTTCATCGTCAATAAGAAGGGCAGAGGGATGCAGTAAACCTGAAGTGAAGCATCGTAATCTATAACTAGTGTCACAGGAATGGTTCAAAACATAGACAGTAGGAAGAGTCAGTCTTCTTGTACTTAAGTCGGCATTGTGCCTTTTCTATTTAATTCCGATGCAATTGCTGTGTTTCATCGTCAATAAGAAGGTCCAAGGGATACAGTCAGCCTGAAGTGAAGCATCGGAATCTATAACTAGTGTCACTGGAATGGTTCAAAGCATAGTCAGTAAGAAGCGTCAGTCTTCTTGTACTTAATTCGGCATTGTGATTTTTGTATTTAATTCCGATGCAATTTCTGTGTTTCATCGTCAATAAGAAGGTCAGAAGGATTCAGGAAACTTGAAGTAAAGCATCGGAATCTATAACTAGTGTCACAGGAATGGTTCAAAACATAGTGAGTAAGAAGAGTCAGGCTTCTTGTACTTAAGTCGGCATTGTGCCTTTTTTATTTAATTCCGATGCAATTTCTGTGTTTCATCGTCAATAAGAAGGTCCAAGGGATACAGTAAACCTGGAGTGAAGCATCGGAATCTATAACTAGTGTCACAGGGCTGGTTCAAACATAGACAATTAGAAGAGTCAGTATTCTTGTTATTAACTCGGCATTGTGCCTTTTTTATTTAATTCCGATGCTATTTCTGTGTTTCATCGTCAATAAGAAAGTCCAAGGGATACATTAAGCCTGGAGTGAAGCATCGGAATCTATAACTAGTGTCACAGGAATGTTTCAAAGCATAGTCAGTAAGAAGAGTCAGTCTTCTTGTACTTAAGTCGGCAATGTGCCTTTCGTATATAATTCCGATGCAATTTCTGTGTTTCGTAGTTAATAAGAAGGTCCAAGGGACACAGTAAACCTGGAGTGAAGCATCGGAATCTATAACTAGTGTCACAGGAATGGTTCAAATCATAGACAGTAAGAAGAGTCAGACTTCTTGTACTTAAGTCGGCATTGTGCCTTTTCTATTTAATTCCGATGCAATATCTGTGTTTCATCGTCAATAAAAAGGTCCAAGGGATATAGTAAACCTGGAGTAAAGCACCGGAAACTATACCTAGTGTCACAGGAATGGTTCAAAACATAGACAGTAGGAAGAGTCAGTCCTCTTGTACTTAAGTCGGCATTGTGCCTTTTGTATTAAATACCGATGCGATTTCTGTGCTTCATCGTCTATAAGAAGGTCAAAGGGATACAGTAAACCTGAAGTGAAGCATCGGAATCTATAACTAGTGTCACAGGAATGGTTCAAAACATAGACAGTAGGAAGAGTCAGTCTTATTGTACATAAGTCGGCATTGTGCCTTTTGTATTTTATTCCGATGCAATTTCTGTGTTTCTACGTCAATAAGAAGGTCTGAGGGATGCAGCAAACCTGAAGGGAAGCATCGTAATCTATAACTAGTGTCACAGGAATGGTACAAACATAGAAAGTAAGAAGAGTCAGTCATTTTGTTCTTAAGGCAGCATTGTGCCTTTTGTATTTAATTCCGATGCAATTTCTGTGTTTCATCGTCAATAAGAAGGTCCAAGGGATACAGTAAACCTTAAGTGAAGCATCGGAATCTAAAACTAGTGTCACAGGAATGGTTCAAATCATTGACAGGATGAAGAGTCAGTATTCTTGTACTCAAGTCGGCATTGTGCCTTTTGTATTTAATTCCGATGCAATTCCTGTGTTTCATCGTCAATAAGAAGTTCCAAGGGATACAGTAAACCTGGAGTGATGCATCGGAATCTATAACAAGTGTCACAGGGATGGTTCAAAACATAGACAGTAAGAAGAGTCAGTATTCTTGTACTTAAGTCGTCATTGTGCCTTTTTTATTTAATTCCGATGCAATTTCTATGTTTCATCGTCAATAAGAACGTCAGAGGGATAAAGTAAATCTGAAGTGAAGCATCGGAATCTATAACTAGTGTCACAGGAATGGTTCGAAACATAGTCAGTAAGATCAGACAGTCTTCTTGTACTAAAGTCGGCATTGTGCCTTTTGTATTTGATTCCGATTCAATTTTTGTGTTTCATCGTCAATAAGAAGGTCCAAGGGATACAGTAAAGCTGGAGTGAAGCATCGGAATCTATAACAAGTGTCACAGGGATGTTTCAAAACATAGACAGTAAGAAGAGCCAGTATTCTTGTACGTAAGTCGGCATTGTGCCTTTTGTATTTAATTTCGATGCAATTTCTGTGTTTCATCTTCAATAAGAAGGTCCAAGGGATACAGTCAACCGAAAGTGAAGCATCGGAATCTATAACTAGTGTCACAGGAATGGTTCAAAACATAGACAGTGGGAAGAGTCAGTCTTCTTGTACTTCAGTCGGCATTGTGCCTTTTGTATTTAATTCCGATACAATTTCCGTGTTTCATCGTCAATAAGGAGGTCAGAAGGATACAGTAAACCTGAAGTGATGCATCGGAATCTATAACAAGTGTCACAGGGATGGTTCAAAACATAGACAGTAAGAAGAGCCAGTATTCTTGTACGTAAGTCGGCATTGTGCCTTTTTTATTTAATTCCGATGCACTTTCTGTGTTTCGTAGTCAATAAGAAGGTCCAAGGGACACAGTAAACCTGGAGTGAAGCATCGGAATCTATAACTAGTGTCACAGGAATGGTTCAAATCATAGACAGTAAGAAGAGTCAGACTTCTTGTACTTAAGTCGGCATTGTGCCTCTTTTACTTAACTCCGATGCAATTTCTGTGTTTCATCGTCAACAAGAAGGTCCAAGGGATACAGTAAACTTGAAGTGAAGCATCTGAATCTATAACTAGTGTCACAGGAATGGTTCAAAACATAGACAGTAGAAAGAGTCAGTCTTCTTGTACTTAAATCGACATTGTGCCTATTCTATTTAATTCCGATGCAATATCTGTGTTTCATCGTCAATAAAAAGGTCCAAGGGATATAGTAAACCTGGAGTGAAGCACCGGAAACTATAACTAGTGTCACAGGAATGGTTCATAACATAGACAGTAGGAAGAGTCAGTCCTCTTGTACTTAAGTCGGCATTGTGCCTTTTGTATTAAATACCGATGCGATTTCTGTGTTTCATCGTCTATAAGAAGGTCGAAGGGATACAGTAAACCTGAAGTGAAGCATCGGAATCTATAACTAGTGTCACAGGAATGGTTCAAAGCATAGTCAGTAAGAAGAGTCCGTCTTCTTGTACTTAAGACGGCATTGTGCCTTTTGTATATAATTCCGATGCAATTTCTGTGTTTCATCGTCAATAAGAAGGTCCAAGGGATACAGTAAACCGGGAGTGAAGCATCGGAATCTGTAACTAGTGTCACAGGAATGGATCAAAAAATAGACAGTAGGAAGAGTCAGTTTTATTGTACTTAAGTCGGCATTGTGCCTTTTGTATATAATTCCGATGCAATTTCTGTGTTTCATCGTCAATAAAAATGGCAGAGGGATGCAGCAAATCAGAAGTGAAGCATCGGAATCTATAACTAGTGTCACAGGAAGGGTTCAAAACATAGTCAGTAAGAAGAGACAGTCTTCTTGTAGTAAAGTCATCATTGTGCCTTTTGTATTTGATTCCGATGCAATTTCTGTGTTTCATCGTCAATAAGAAGGCCCAAGGGATACAGTAAAACTGGAATGAAGCATCGGAATCTATAACAAGTGTCACAGGGATGGTTCAAAACATAGACAGTAAGAAGAGTCAGTATTCTTGTACTTAAGTCGTCATTGTGCCTTTTTCATTTAATTCCGATGCGATTTCTGTGTTTCATCGTCAATGAGAACGTCAGAGGGATACAGTAAATCTGAAGTGAAGCATCGGAATCTATAACTAGTGTCACAGGAATGGTTCAAAACATAGTCAGTAAGAAAAGACAGTCTTCTTGTACTAAAGTCGGCATTGTGCCTTCTGTATTTGATTCCGATGCAATTTTTGTGTTTCATCGTCAATAAGAAGGTCCAAGGGATACAGTAAAGCTGGTGTGAAGCATCGGAATCTATAACAAGTGTCACAGGGATGTTTCAAAACATAGACAGTAAGAAGAGTCAGTATTCTTGTACGTAAGTCGGCATTGTGATTTTTGTATTTAATTCCGATGCAATTTCTGTGTTTCATCTTCAATAAGAAGGTCCATGCGATACAGTAAACCTGAAGTGAAGCATTAGAGTCTATAACTAGTGTCACAGGAATGGTTCAAATCATAGTCAGTAAGAAGAGTCGGTCTTCTTGTACTTAAGTCGGCATTGTGCCTTTTGTATTGAATTCCGATGCAATGTCTGTGTTTCATCGTCAATAAGAAGTTCAAAGGGATACAGTGAACCTGAAGTGAAGCATCGAAATCTATAACAAGGGTCACAGGAATGGTTCAAAACATAGACAGAAGAAGAATCAGTCTTCTTGTTTTTAAGTCGGCATTGTGCCTTTTGTTTTTAATTCCACTGCAATTTCTGTGTTTCATCGTCAATAAGAAGGGCAGAGGGATGCAGTAAACCTGAAGTGAAGCATCGGAATCTATAACTAGTGTCACAGGAATGGTTCAGAACATAGACAGTAGGAAGAGCCAGTCTTCTTGTACTTAAGTCGGCATTGTGCCTTTTTTATTTAATTCCGATGCAATTTCTGTATTTCATCGCCAATAAGAAGGTCCAAAGGATATAGTAAACCTGTAGTGAAGCATCGGAATCTATAACAAGTGTCACAGGGATGTTTCAAAACATAGACAGTAAGAAGAGTCAGTATTCTTGTACGTAAGTCGGCATTGTGCATTTTGTTTATAATTCCGATGCAACTTCTGTGCTTCTTCGTCAATAAGAAGGTCCAAGGGAAACAGTAAACCGAAAGTGAAGCATCGGAATCTATAACTAGTGTCACAGGAATGGTTCAAAACATAGACAATGGGAAGAGTCAGTCTTCTTGTACTTAAGTTGGCATTGTGCCTTTTGTATTTAATTCCGATACAATTTTCGTGTTTCATCGTCAATAAGAAGGTCAGAGGGATACAGTAAACCTGAAGTGAAGCATCGGAATCTATAACTAGTGTCACAGGAATGGTTCAGAACATAGACAGTAGGAAGAGCTAGTCATCTTGTACTTAAGTCGGCATTGTGCCTTTTTTATTTAATTCCGATGCAATTTCTGTATTTCGTCGCACATAAGAAGGTCCAAAGGATATAGTAAACCTGGAGTGAAGCATCGGAATCTATAACAAGTGTCACAGGGATGGTTCAAAACATAAACAGTAGGAAGAGTCAGTATTCTTGTACTTAAGTCGGCATTGTGCATTTTGTATTTAATTACGATGCAATTACTGTGTTCCATCTTCAATAAGAAGGTCCAAGCGATACAGTAAACCTGAAGTGAAGCATTAGAGTCTATAACTAGTGTCACAGGAATTGTTCAAATCATAGTCAGTAAGAAGAGGCGGTCTTCTTGTACTTAAGTCGGCATTGTGCATTTTCTATGCCATTCCGATGCAATTTCTGTGTTTCATCGTCAATAAGAAGGGCAGAGGGATGCAGTAAACCTGAAGTGAAGCATCGGAATCTATAACTAGTGTCACAGGAATGGTTCAAATAATAGACAGTAGGAAGAGTCAGTCTTCTTGTACTTAAGTCGGTATTGTGCCTTTTCTATTTAATTCCGATGCAATTGCTGCGTTTCATCGTCAATAAGAAGGTCCAAGGGATACAGTCAACCTGAAGTGTAGCATCGTAATCTATAACTAGTGTCACAGGAATTTTTCAAAGCATAGTCAGTAAGAAGAGTCAGTCTTCTTGTACTTAAGTCGGCATTGAGCCTTTTGTATTTAATTCCGATGCAATTTCTGTGTTTCAGCCTCAATAAGAAGGTGCATCTGATACAGTAAACCTGGAGTGAATCATCGGAATCTATAACTAGTGTCACATGAATGGTTCAAAACATAGACAGTAAGAAGAATCTGTCTTCTTGACTTAATTCGGCATTGTGCCTTTTGTATTTAATTCCGATGCAATTTCTGTGTTTCATCGTCAATAAGAAGGTCAGAGGGATACAGTAAACTTGAAGTAAAGCATCGGAGTATATAACTAGTGTCTCAGGAATGGTTCAAAACATAGTCAGTAAGAAGAGTCAGGCTTCTTGTACTTAAGTCGGCATTGTGCCTTTTGTATTTAATTCCGATGCAATTTCTGTGTTTCATCGTCAATAAGAAGGTACAAGGGATACAGTGAACCTGAAGTGAAGCATCGAAATCTATCACTATGGTCACAGGAATGGTTCAAAACATAGACAGAGGAAGAATCAGTCTTTTTGCACTTAAGTCGGCATTGTGCCATTTGTATATAATTCCACTGCAATTTCTGTGTTTCATCGTCAATAAGAAAGGCAGAAGGATGCAGTAAACCTGAAGTGAAGCATCGGAATCTATAACTAGTGTCTCAGGAATGGTTCGAAACATAGACAGTAGGAAGAGTCAGTCTTCTTGTACTTAAGTCGGCATTGTGCCTTTTGTATTTAATTCCGATGCAATTGCTGTGTTTCATCGTCAGTAAGAAGGTCCAAGGGATACAGTAAACCTGAAGTGAAGCATCGGAATCTATAATTAGTGTCACAGGAATGTTTCAAAGCATAGTCAGTAAGAAGAGTCAGTCTTCTTGTACTTAAGTCGGCAATGTGCCTTTCGTATATAATTCCGATGCAATTTTAGTGTTTCGTAGTCAATAAGATGGTCCAAGGGACACAGTAAACCTGGAGTGAAGCATCGGAATCTATAACTAGTGTCACAGGAATGGTTCAAATCATAGACAGTAAGAAGAGTCAGACGTCTTGTACTTATGTTGGCATTGTGCCACTTTTACTTAATTCCGATGCAATTTCTGTGTTTCATCGTCAACAAGAAGGTCCAAGGGATACAGTAAACCTGAAGTGAAGCATCGGAATCTATAATTAGTGTCACAGGAATGTTTCAAAGCATAGTCAGTAAGAAGAGTCAGTCTTCTTGTACTTAAGTCGGCAATGTGCCTTTCGTATATAATTCCGATGCAATTTTAGTGTTTCGTAGTCAATAAGATGGTCCAAGGGACACAGTAAACCTGGAGTGAAGCATCTGAATCTATAACTAGTGTCACAGGAATGGTTCAAATCATAGACAGTAGAAAGAGTCAGTCTTCTTGTACTTAAGTCTTCATTGTGCCTTTTCTATTTAATTCCGATGCAAGATCTGTGTTTCATCGTGAATAAAAAGGACCAAGGGATATAGTAAACCTGGAGTGAAGCACCGGAATCTACAACTAGTGTCACAGGAATGGTTCAAAACATAGACAGTAGGAAGAGTCAGTCCTCCTGTACATAAGTCCGCATTGTGCCTTTTGTATTAAATACCGAAGCGATCTCTGTGTTTCATTGTCTATAAGAAGGTCAGAGGGATACAGTAAACCTGAAGTGAAGCATCGGAATCTATAACTAGCGTCACAGGAATGTTTCAGAACATAGACAGTAGGAAGAGCCAGTCATCTTGTACTTAAGTCGGCATTGTGCCTTTTTTATTTAATTCCGATGCAATTTCTGTATTTCGTCGCCAATAAGAAGGTCCAAAGGATATAGTAAACCTGGAGTGAAGCATCGGAATCTATAACAAGTGTCACAGGGATGGTTCAAAACATAAACAGTAAGAAGAGTCAGTATTCTTGTACTTAAGTCGGCATTGTGCATTTTGTATTTAATTACGATGCAATTACTGTGTTCCATCTTCAATAAGAAGGTCCAAGCGATACAGTAAACCTGAAGTGAAGCATTAGAGTCTATAACTAGTGTCACAGGAATGGTTCAAATCATAGTCAGTAAGAAGAGTCGGTCTTCTTGTACTTAAGTCGGCATTGTGCATTTTCTATGCAATCCCGATGCAATTTCTGTGTTTCATCGTCAATAAGAAGGTCAGAGGGATACAGTAAACCTGAAGTGAAGCATCAGAATCTATAACTAGTGTCACAGGATAGGTTCAAAACATAGACAATGGGAAGAGTCAGTCTTCTTGTACTTAAGTCGGCATTGTGCCTTTTGTATTTAATTCCGATACAATTTCCGTGTTTCATCGTTAATAAGAAGGTCAGAGGGATACAGTAAACCTGAAGTGAAGCATCGGAATCTATAACTAGTGTCACAGGAATGGTTCAGAACATAGACAGTAGGAAGTGCCAGTCATCTTGTACTTAAGTCGGCATTGTGCCTTTTTTATTTAATTCCGATGCAATTTCTGTATTTCGTCGCCAATAAGAAGGTCCAAAGGATATAGTAAACCTGGAGTGAAGCATCGGAATCTATAACAAGTGTCACAGGGATGGTTCAAAACATAAACAGTAAGAAGAGTCAGTATTCTTGTACTTAAGTCGGCATTGTGCATTTTGTATTTAATTACGATGCAATTACTGTGTTCCATCTTCAGTAAGAAGGTCCAAGCGACACAGTAAACCTGAAGTGAAGCATCAGAATCTATAACTAGTGTCACAGGATAGGTTCAAAACATAGACAATGGGAAGAGTCAGTCTTCTTGTACTTAAGTCGGCATTGTGCCTTTTGTATTTAATTCCGATACAATTTCCGTGTTTCATCGTCAATACGAAGGTCAGAGGGATACAGTAAACCTGAAGTGAAGCATCGGAATCTATAACTAGTGTCACAGGAATGGTTCAGAACATAGACAGTAGGAAGAGCCAGTCATCTTGTACTTAAGTCGGCATTGTGCCTTTTTTATTTAATTCCGATGCAATTTCTGTATTTCGTCGCCAATAAGAAGGTCCAAAGGATATAGTAAACCTGGAGTGAAGCATCGGAATCTATAACAAGTGTCACAGGGATGGTTCAAAACATAAACAGTAAGAAGAGTCAGTATTCTTGTACTTAAGTCGGCATTGTGCATTTTGTATTTAATTACGATGCAATTACTGTGTTCCATCTTCAATAAGAAGGTCCAAGCGATACAGTAAACCTGAAATGAAGCATTAGAGTCTATAACTAGTGTCACAGGAATGGTTCAAATCATAGTCAGTAAAAAGAGTCGGTCTTCTTGTACTTAAGTCGGCATTGTGCATTTTCTATGCAATCCCGATGCAGTTTCTATGTTTCATCGTCAATAAGAAGGTCAGAGGGATACAGTAAACCTGAAGTGAAGCATTAGAGTCTATAACTAGTGTCACAGGAATGGTTAAAATCATAGTCAGTAAGAAGAGTCGGTCTTCTTGTACTTAAGTCGGCATTGTGCATTTTCTATGCAATCCCGATGCAATTTCTGTGTTTCATCGTCAATAAGAAGGTCAGAGGGATACAGTAAACCTGAAGTGAAGCATCAGAATCTATAACTAGTGTCACAGGAATGGTTCAAAACAAAGTCTGTAAGAAAAGTCAGTCTTCTTGTATTTAAGTCGGCATTGTGCATTTTGTTTATAATTCCGATGCAACTTATGTGCTTCTTCTTCAATAAGAAGGTCCAAGGGATACAGTAAACCGAAAGTGAAGCATCGGAAACTATAACTAGTGTCACAGGAATGGTTCAAAACATAGACAGTGGGAAGAGTCAGTCTTCTTGTACTTAAGTCGGCATTGTGCCTTTTGTATTTAATTCCGAAACAATTTCCGTGTTTCATCGTCAATATGAAGGTCAGAGGGATACAGTAAACCTGAAGTGAAGCATCGGAATCTATAACTAGTGTCACAGGAATGGTTCAGAACATAGACAGTAGCAAGAGCCAGTCTTCTTGTACTTAAGTCGGCATTGTGCCTTTTCTATTTAATTCCGATGCAATTTCTGTATTTCATCGCCAATAAGAAGGTCCAAAGGATATAGTAAACCTGAAGTGAAGCATTAGAGTCTATAACTAGTGTCACAGGAATGGTTCAAATCATAGTCAGTAAGAAGAGTCGGTCTTCCTGTACTTAAGTCGGCATTGTGCATTTTCTATGCAATCCCGATGCAATTTCTGTGTTTCATCGTCAATAAGAAGGTCCAAGGGATACAGTAAACCGAAAGTGAAGCATCGGAATCTATAACTAGTGTCACAGGAATGGTTCAAAACATAGACAGTGGGAAGAGTCAGTCTTCTTGTACTTAAGTCGGCATTGTGCCTTTTGTATTTAATTCCGATACAATTTCCGTGTTTCATCGTCAATAAGAAGGTCAGAGGGATGCAGTAAACCTGAAGTGAAGCATCGGAATCTATAATTAGTGTCACAGGAATGTTTCAAAGCATAGTCAGTAAGAAGAGTCAGTCTTCTTGTACTTAAGTCGGCAGTGTGCCTTTCGTATTTAATCCCCGATGCAATGTCTGTGTTTCATCGTCAATAAGAAGTTCCAAGGGATACAGTAAACCTGAAGTGAAGCATCGAAATCTATTACTAGGGTCACAGGAATAGTTCAAAACATAGACAGAAGAAGAATCAGTCTTCTTGTACTTAAGTCGGCATTGTGCCTTTTGTTTTTAATTCCACTGCAATTTCTGTGTTTCATCGTCAATAAGAAGGGCAGAGGGATGCAGTAAACCTGAAGTGAAGCGTCGGAATCTATAACTAGTGTCACAGGAATGGTTCAAAACATAGACAGTAGGAAGAGTCAGACTACTTGTACTTAAGTCGGCATTGTGCCTTTTCTATTTAATTCCGATGCAATTGCTGTGTTTCATCGTCAATAGGAAGGTCCAAGGGATACAGTCAACCTTAAGTGTAGCAGCGGAATCTATAACTAGTGTCACAGGAATGGTTCTAGGCACAGTCAGTAAGAAGAGTCAGTCTTCTTGTACTTAAGTCGGCATTGAGCCTTTTGTATTTAATTCCGATGCAATTTCTGTGTTTCAGCCTCAATTACCTCAATTAGAAGGTGCATGGGATACAGTAAACCTGGAGTGAATCATCGGAATCTATAACTAGTGTCACATGAATGGTTCAAAACATAGACAGTAAGAAGAATCAGTCTTCTTGTACTTAATTCGGCATTGTGCCTTTTGTATTTAATTCCGATGCAATTTCTGTGTTTCATCGTCAATAAGAAGGTCAGAGGGATACAGTAAACTTGAAGTAAAGCATCGGAGTATATAACTAGTGTCTCAGGAATGGTTCAAAACATAGTCAGTAAGAAGAGTCAGGCTTCTTGTACTTAAGTCGGCATTGTGCCTTTTGTATTTAATTCCGATGCAATTTCTGTGTTTCATCGTCAATAAGAAGGTCCAAGGGATACAGTAAACCTGAAGTGAAGCATCGAAATCTATAACAAGGGTCACAGGAATTGTTCAAAACATAGACAGAGGAAGAATCAGTCTTTTTGCACTTAAGTCGGCATTGTGCCATTTGGATACAATTCCACTGCAATTTCTGTGTTTCATCGTCAATAAGAAGGGCAGAAGGATGCAGTAAACCTGAAGTGAAGCATCGGAATCTATAACTAGTGTCACAGGAATGGTTCGAAACATAGACAGTAGGAAGAGTCAGTCTTCTTGTACTTAAGTCGGCATTGTGCCTGTTGTATTTAATTCCGATGCAATTGCTGTGTTTCATCGTCAATAAGAATTTCCAAAGGATACAGTAAACCTGAAGTGAAGCATCGGAATCTATAACTAGTGTCACAGGAATGTTTCAAAGCATTGTCAGTAAGAAGAATCAGTCTTCTTGTACTTAAGTCGGCAATGTGCATTTCGTATATAATTCCGATGCAATTTCTGTGTTTCGTAGTCAATAAGAAGGTCCAAGGGACACAGTAAACCTGGAGTGAAGCATCGGAATCTCTAACGAGTGTCACAGGAATGGTTCAAATCATTGACAGTAAGAAGAGTCAGACTTCTTGTACGTAAGTTGGCATTGTGCCTCTTTTACTTAATTCCGATGCAATTTCTGTGTTTCATCGTCAACAAGAAGGTCCAAGGGATACAGTAAACTTGAAGTGAAGCATCTGAATCTATAACTAGTGTCACAGGAATGGTTCAAAACATAGACAGTAGAAAGTGTCAGTCTTCTTGTACTTAAGTCGGCACTGTGCCTTTTCTATTTAATTCCGATGCAACATCTGTGTTTCATCGTGAATAAAAAGGTCCAAGGGATATAGTAAACCTGGAGTGAAGCACCGGAATCTATAACTAGTGTCACAGGAATGGTTCAAAACATAGACAGTAGGAAGAGTCAGTCCTCCTGTACATAAGTCCGCATTGTGCCTTTTGTATTAAATACCGAAGGGATTTCTGTGTTTCATCGTCTATAAGAAGGTCAGAGGGATACAGTAAACCCGAAGTGAAGCATCGGAATCTATAACTAGTGTCACAGGAATGGTTCAAAACATAGACAGTAGGAAGAGTCAGTCTTCTTGTACTTAAGACGGCATTGTGCCTTTTCTATTTAATTCCGATGCAATTGGTGTGTTTCATCGTCAATAAGAAGGTCAGAGGGATACAGTAAACTTGAAGTAAAGCATCGGAGTATATAACTAGTGTCTCAGGAATGGTTCAAAACATAGTCAGTAAGAAGAGTCAGGCTTCTTGTACTTAAGTCGGCATTGTGCCTTTTGTATTTAATTCCGATGCAATTTCTGTGTTTCATCGTCAATAAGAAGGTCCAAGGGATACAGTAAACCTGAAGTGGCGCATCGAAATCTATAACTAGTGTCACAGGAATGGTTCAAAACATAGACAGTAAGTAGAGTCGGTCCCCTTATACCTAAGTCGGCATTGTGCCTTTTGTATTTAATTCCGATGCAACTTCTGTGTTTCATCGTCAATAAGAAGGTCAGAAGGATACTGTAAACCTGAAGTGAAGCGTCGGAATCTATAACTAGTGTCACAGGAATGGTTCAAAACATAGACAGTAGGAAGAGTCAGACTACTTGTACTTAAGTCGGCATTGTGCCTTTTCTATTTAATTCCGATGCAATTGCTGTGTTTCATCGTCAATAGGAAGGTCCAAGGGATACAGTCAACCTTAAGTGTAGCAGCGGAATCTATAACTAGTGTCACAGGAATGGTTCTAGGCACAGTCAGTAAGAAGAGTCAGTCTTCTTGTACTTAAGTCGGCATTGAGCCTTTTGTATTTAATTCCGATGCAATTTCTGTGTTTCAGCCTCAATTACCTCAATTAGAAGGTGCATGGGATACAGTAAACCTGGAGTGAATCATCGGAATCTATAACTAGTGTCACATGAATGGTTCAAAACATAGACAGTAAGAAGAATCAGTCTTCTTGTACTTAATTCGGCATTGTGCCTTTTGTATTTAATTCCGATGCAATTTCTGTGTTTCATCGTCAATAAGAAGGTCAGAGGGATACAGTAAACTTGAAGTAAAGCATCGGAGTATATAACTAGTGTCTCAGGAATGGTTCAAAACATAGTCAGTAAGAAGAGTCAGGCTTCTTGTACTTAAGTCGGCATTGTGCCTTTTGTATTTAATTCCGATGCAATTTCTGTGTTTCATCGTCAATAAGAAGGTCCAAGGGATACAGTAAACCTGAAGTGAAGCATCGAAATCTATAACAAGGGTCACAGGAATTGTTCAAAACATAGACAGAGGAAGAATCAGTCTTTTTGCACTTAAGTCGGCATTGTGCCATTTGTATACAATTCCACTGCAATTTCTGTGTTTCATCGTCAATAAGAAGGGCAGAAGGATGCAGTAAACCTGAAGTGAAGCATCGGAATCTATAACTAGTGTCACAGGAATGGTTCGAAACATAGACAGTAGGAAGAGTCAGTCTTCTTGTACTTAAGTCGGCATTGTGCCTGTTGTATTTAATTCCGATGCAATTGCTGTGTTTCATCGTCAATAAGAATTTCCAAAGGATACAGTAAACCTGAAGTGAAGCATCGGAATCTATAACTAGTGTCACAGGAATGTTTCAAAGCATTGTCAGTAAGAAGAATCAGTCTTCTTGTACTTAAGTCGGCAATGTGCATTTCGTATATAATTCCGATGCAATTTCTGTGTTTCGTAGTCAATAAGAAGGTCCAAGGGACACAGTAAACCTGGAGTGAAGCATCGGAATCTCTAACGAGTGTCACAGGAATGGTTCAAATCATTGACAGTAAGAAGAGTCAGACTTCTTGTACGTAAGTTGGCATTGTGCCTCTTTTACTTAATTCCGATGCAATTTCTGTGTTTCATCGTCAACAAGAAGGTCCAAGGGATACAGTAAACTTGAAGTGAAGCATCTGAATCTATAACTAGTGTCACAGGAATGGTTCAAAACATAGACAGTAGAAAGTGTCAGTCTTCTTGTACTTAAGTCGGCACTGTGCCTTTTCTATTTAATTCCGATGCAACATCTGTGTTTCATCGTGAATAAAAAGGTCCAAGGGATATAGTAAACCTGGAGTGAAGCACCGGAATCTATAACTAGTGTCACAGGAATGGTTCAAAACATAGACAGTAGGAAGAGTCAGTCCTCCTGTACATAAGTCCGCATTGTGCCTTTTGTATTAAATACCGAAGGGATTTCTGTGTTTCATCGTCTATAAGAAGGTCAGAGGGATACAGTAAACCCGAAGTGAAGCATCGGAATCTATAACTAGTGTCACAGGAATGGTTCAAAACATAGACAGTAGGAAGAGTCAGTCTTCTTGTACTTAAGACGGCATTGTGCCTTTTCTATTTAATTCCGATGCAATTGGTGTGTTTCATCGTCAATAAGAAGGTCAGAGGGATACAGTAAACTTGAAGTAAAGCATCGGAGTATATAACTAGTGTCTCAGGAATGGTTCAAAACATAGTCAGTAAGAAGAGTCAGGCTTCTTGTACTTAAGTCGGCATTGTGCCTTTTGTATTTAATTCCGATGCAATTTCTGTGTTTCATCGTCAATAAGAAGGTCCAAGGGATACAGTAAACCTGAAGTGGCGCATCGAAATCTATAACTAGTGTCACAGGAATGGTTCAAAACATAGACAGTAAGTAGAGTCGGTCCCCTTATACCTAAGTCGGCATTGTGCCTTTTGTATTTAATTCCGATGCAACTTCTGTGTTTCATCGTCAATAAGAAGGTCAGAAGGATACTGTAAACCTGAAGTGAAGCATCAGAATCTAAAACTTGTGTCACAGGAATGGTTCAAATCATTGACAGGAGGAAGAATCAGTCTTCTTGTACTTAAGTCGGCATTGTGCCTTTTGTATTAAATTCCGATGCAATTCCTGTGTTTCATCGTCAATAATAAGTTCCAAGGAATACAGTAAACCTGAAGTGAAGCATCGAAATCTATAACTAGTGTCACAGGAATGGTTCGAAAAATAGACAGAAGAAAAATCAGTCTTCTTGTACTTACGTCGGCATTGTGCCTTTTGTATTTAATTCCAATGCAATTTCTGTGTTTCATCGTCAATACGAAGGGCAGAGGGATGCAGTAAACCATAAGTGAAGCATCGGAATCTATAACTAGTGTCACAGGAATGGTTCCAAACATAGACAGTAGGAAGAGTCAGTCTTCTTGTACTTAAGTCGGCATTGTGCATTTTCTATTTAATTCCGATGCAGTTGCTGTGCTTCATCGTCAATAAGAAGGTCCAAGGGATACAGTAAACCTGAAGTGAAGCATCGGAATCTATAACTAGTGTCACAGGAATGGTTCAAAGCATAGTCAGTAAGAAGAGTCCGTCTTCTTGTACTTGAGTCGGCATTGTGCCTTTTGTACATAATTCCGATGCAATTTCTGTGATTCATCGTCGATAAGAAGGTCCAAGGGATACAGTAAACCGGGAGTGAAGCATCGGAATCTGTAACTAGTGTCACAGGAATGGTTCAAAACATAGACAGTAGGAAGAGTCAGTTTTATTGTACTTAAGTCGGCATTGTGCCGTTTGTATATAATTCCGATGCAATTTCTGTGTTTCATCGTCAATAAAAATGGCAGAGGGATGCAGCAAATCTGAAGTGAAGCATCGGAATCTATAACTAGTGTCACAGGAATGGTTCAAAATATAGTCAGTAAGAAGAGACAGTGTTCTTGTACTAAAGTCATCATTGTGCCTTTTGTATTTGATTCCGATGCAATTTCTGTGTTTCATCGTCAATAAGAAGGTCCAAGGGATACAGTAAACCTGGAGTGAAGCATCGGAATTTATAACAAGTGTCACAGGGATGGTTCAAATTATAGACAGTAAGAAGAGTCAGTATTCTTGTACTTAAGTCGTCATTGTGCCTATTTTATTTTATTCCGATGCAATGTCTGTGTTTCAACGTCAATAAGAACGTCAGAGGGATACAGTAAATCTGAAGTGAAGCATTGGAATCTATAACTAGTGTCACAGGAATGGTTCAAAACATAGTCAGTAAGAAGAGACAGTCTTCTTGTACAAAAGTCGGCATTGTGCCTTTTGTATTAGATTCCGATGCAATTTTTGTGTTTCATCGTCAATAAGAAGGTCCAAGGGATACAGTAAAGCTGGAGTGAAGCTTCGGAATCTATAACAAGTGTCACAGGGATGTTTCAAAACATAGACAGTAAGAAGAGTCAGTGTTCTTGTACGTAAGTCGGCATTGTGCGTTTTGTATTTAATTCCGATGCAATTTCTGTGATTCATCTTCAATAAGAAGGTCCAAGGGATACAGTAAACCTGAAGTGAAGCATCGGAATCTATAACTAGTGTCACAGGAATGTTTCAAAGCATAGTCAGTAAGAAGAGTCAGTCTTCTTGTACTTAAGTCGGCAATGTGCCTGTTTTACTTAATTCCGATGCAATTTCTGTGTTTCATCGTCAACAAGAAGGTCCAAGGGATACAGTAAACTTGAAGTGAAGCATCTGAATCTATAAGTAGTGTCACAGGGATGGTTCAAAACATAGACAGTAGAAAGAGTCAGTCTTCTTGTACTTAAGTCGGCATTGTGCCTTTTCTATTTAGTTCCGATGCAAGATCTGTGTTTCATCGTGAATAAAAAGGTCCAAGGGATGTAGTAAACCTGGAGTGAAGCACCGGAATCTATAACTAGTGTCACAGGAATGGTTCAAAACATAGACAGTAGGAAGAGTCAGTCCTCCTGTACATAAGTCCGCATTGTGCCTTTTGTATTAAATACCGAAGCGATTTCTGTGTTTCATCGTCTATAAGAAGGTCAGAGGGATACAGTAAACCTGAAGTGAAGCATCGGAATCTATAACTAGTGTCACAGGAATGGTTCAAAACATAGACAGTAGGGAGAGTCAGTCTTATTGTACTTAAGTCGGCATTGTGCCTTTTGTATTTTATTCCGATGCAATTTCTGTGCTTCTACGTCAATAAGAAGGTCTGAGTGATGCAGCAAACCTGATGGGAAGCATCGTAATCTATAACTAGTGTCACAGGAATGGTTCAAACATAGACAGTAAGAAGAGTCAGTCATTTAGTACTTAAGGCGGCATTGTGCCTTTTGTATTTAATTCCGATGCAATTTCTGTGTTTCATCGTCAATAAGAAGGTCCAAGGGATACAGTAAACCTGAAGTGGAGCATCGGAATCTATAACTAGTGTCACAGGAATGGTTCAAAACATAGACAGTAAGTAGAGTCGGTCTTCTTGTACCTAAGTCGGCATTGTGCCTTTTGTATTTAATTCCGATGCAACTTCTGTGTTTCATCGTCAATAAGAAGGTCAGAAGGAAACTGTAAACCTGAAGTGAAGCATCAGAATCTAAAACTTGTGTCACAGGAATGGTTCAAAACATAGACAGTAGGAAGAGTCAGTTTTATTGTACTTAGGTCGGCATTGTGCCTTTTGTATATAATTCCGATGCAATTTCTTTGTTTCATCGTCAATAAAAATGGCAGACGGATGCAGCAAATCTGAAGTGAAGCATCGGAATCTATAACTAGTGTCACAGGAATGGTTCATAGCATAGTCAGTAAGAAGAGACAGTCTTCTTGTACAAAAGTCGGCATTGTGCCTTTTGTATTAGATTCCGATGCAATTACTGTGTTTCATCGTCAATAAGAAGGTCCAAGGGATACAGTAAACCTGAAGTGAAGCATCGGAAACTATAACTAGTGTCACACGAATGGTTCTAAGCATAGTCAGTAAGAAGAGTCCGTCTTCTTGTACTTGAGTCGGCATTGTGCCTTTTGTGTATAATTCCGATGCAATTTCTGTGTTACATCGACGATAAGAAGGTCCAAGGGATACAGTAAACCGGGAGTGAAGCATCGGAATCTGTAACTAGTGTCACAGGAACGGTTCAAAACATAGACAGTAGGAAGAGTCAGTTTTATTGTACTTAGGTCGGCATTGTGCCTTTTGTATATAATTCCGATGCAATTTCTTTGTTTCATCGTCAATAAAAATGGCAGAGGGATGCAGCAAATCTGAAGTGAAGCATCGGAATCTATAACTAGTGTCACAGGAATGTTTCAAAGCATAGTCAGTAAGAAGAGACAGTCTTCTTGTACAAAAGTCGGCATTGTGCCTTTTGTATTAGATTCCGATGCAATTACTGTGTTTCATCGTCAATAGGAAGGTCCAAGGGATACAGTAAACCTGGAGTGAAGCATCGGAATCTATAACAAGTGTCACAGGGATGGTTCAAAACATAGACAGTAAGAAGAGTCAGTATTCTTGTACTTAAGTCGTCATTGTGCCTTTTTTATTTAATTCCGATGCAATTTCTGTGTTTCATCGTCAATAAGAACGTCAGAGGGATACAGTATATCTGAAGTGAAGCATCGGAATCTATAACTAGTGTCACAGGAATGGTTCAAAACATAGTCAGTAAGAAGAGACAGTCTTTTTGTACAAAAGTCGGCATTGTGCCTTTTGTATTAGATTCCGATGCAATTTTTGTGTTTCATCGTCAATAAGAAGGTCCAAGGGATACAGTAAAGCTGGAGTGAAGCATCGGAATCTATAACAAGTGACACAGGGATGTTTCAAAACATAGACAGTAAGAAGAGTCAGTATTCTTGTACGTAAGTCGGCATTGTGCCTTTTGTATTTAATTCCGATGCAATTTCTGTGTTTCATCTTCAATAAGAAGGTCCAAGGGATTCAGTAAACCTGAAGTGAAGCATCAGAGTCTATAACTAGTGTCACAGGAATGGTTCAAAACAAAGTCAGTAAGAAGAGTCAGTCTTCTTGTATTTAAGTCGGCATTGTCCATTTTGTTTATAATTCCGATGCAACTTCTGTGCTTCTTCGTCAATAAGAAGGTCCAAGGGATACAGTAAACCGAAAGTGAAGCATCGGAATCTATAACTAGTGTCACAGGAATGGTTCAAAACATAGACAGTGGGAAGAGTCAGTCTTCTTGTACTTAAGTTGGCATTGTGCCTTTTGTATTTAATTCCGATACAATTTCCGTGTTTCATCGTCAATAAGAAGGTCAGAGGGATACAGTAAACCTGAAGTGAAGCATCGGAATCTATAACTAGTGTCACAGGAATGGTTCAGAACATAGACAGTAGGAAGAGCCAGTCTTCTTGTACTTAAGTCGGCATTGTGCCTTTTCTATTTAATTCCGATGCAATTTCTGTATTTCATCGCCAATAAGAAGGTCCAAAGGATATAGTAAACCTGGAGTGAAGCATCGGAATCTATAACAAGTGTCAGAGGGATGGTTCAAAACATAGACAGTAAGAAGAATCAGTATTCTTGTACTTAAGTCGGCATTCTGCATTTTGTATTTAATTCCGATGCAATTTCTGTGTTTCATCTACAATAAGAAGGTCCAAGCCATACAGTAAACCTGAAGTGAAGCATTAAAGTCTATAACTAGTGTCACAGGAATGGTTCAAATCATAGTCAGTAAGAAGAGTCGGTCTTCTTGTACTTAAGTCGGCATTGTGCATTTTCTATGCAATCCCGATGCAATTTCTGTGTTTCATCGTCAATACGAAGGTCCAAGGGATACAGTAAACCGAAAGTGAAGCATCGGAATCTATAACTAGTGTCACAGGAATGGTTCAAAACATAGACAGTGGGAAGAGTCAGTCTTCTTGTACTTAAGTCGGCATTGTGCCTTTTGTATTTAATTCCGATACAATTTCCGTGTTTCATCGCTAATAAGAAGGTCAGAGGGATACAGTAAACCTGAAGTGAAGCATCGGAATCTATAACTAGTGTCACAGGAATGGTTCAGAACATAGACAGTAGGAAGAGCCAGTCTGCTTGCACTTGAGTCGGCATGGTGCCTTTTCTATTTAATTCCGATGCAATTTCTGTATTTCATCGCCAATAAGAAGGTCCAAAGGATATAGTAAACCTGGATTGAAGCAACGGAATCCATAACAAGTGTCACAGGGATGGTTCAAAACATAGACAGTAAGAACAGTCAGTATTCTTGTACTTAAGTCTGCATTGTGCCTTTTTTATTTAATTCCGATGCAATTTCTGTGTTTCATTGTCAATAAGAACGTCAGAGGGATACAGTAAATCTGAAGTGAAGCATCGGAATTTATAACTAGTGTCACAGGAATGGTTCAAAACATAGTCAGTAAGAAGAGACAGTCTTCTTGTACTAAAGTCGGCATTGTGCCTTTTGTATTAGATTCCGATGCAATTTTTGTGTTTCATCGTCAATAAGAAGGTCCAAGGGATACAGTAATGCTAGAGTGAAGCATCGGAATCTATAACAAGTGTCACAGGGATGTTTCAAAACATAGACAGTAAGAAGAGTCAGTATTCTTGTACGTAAGTCGGCATTGTGCCTTTTGTATTTAATTCCGATGCAACTTCTGTGCTTCTTCGTCAATAAGAAGGTCCAAGGGATACAGTAAACCGAAAGTGAAACATCGGAATCTATAACTAGTGTCACAGGAATGGTTCAAAACATAGACAGTGAGAAGAGTCAGTCTTCTTGTACTTAAGTCGGCATTGTGCCTTTTGTATTTAATTCCGATACAATTTCCGTGTTTCATCGTCAATAAGAAGGTCAGATGGATACAGTAAACCTGAAGTGAAGCATCGGAATCTATAACTAGTGTCACAGGAATGGTTCAGAACATAGACAGTAGGAAGAGCCAGTCTTCATGTACTTAAGTCGGCATTGTGCCTTTTCTATTTAATTCCGATGCAATTTCTGTATTTCATCGCCAATAAGAAGGTCCAAAGGATATAGTAAACCTGGAGTGAAGCATCGGAATCTGTAACAAGTGTCAGAGGGATGGTTCAAAACATAGACAGTAAGAAGAGTCAGTATTCTTGTACTTAAGTCGGCATTGTGCATTTTGTATTTAATTCCGATGCAATTTCTGTGTTTCATCTACAATAAGAAGGTCCAAGCGATACAGTAAACCTGAAGTGAAGCATTAGAGTCTATAACTAGTGTCACAGGAATGGTTTAAATCATAGTCAGTAAGAAGAGTCGGTCTTCTTGTACTTAAGTCGGCACTGTGCATTTTCTATGCAATCCCCATGCAATTTCTGTGTTTCATCGTCAATAAGAAGGTCCAAGGGATACAGTAAACCGAAAGTGAAGCATCGGAATCAATAACTAGTGTCACAGGAATGGTTCAGAACATAGACAGTAGGAAGAGCCAGTCTTCTTGTACTTAAGTCGGCATTGTGCCTTTTCTATTTAATTCCGATGCTATTTCTGTATTTCATCGCCAATAAGAAGGTCCAAAGGATATAGTAAACCTGGAGTGAAGCATCGGAATCTATAACAAGTGTCACAGGGATGGTTCAAAACATAGACAGTAAGAAGAGTCAGTATTCTTGTACTTAAGTCGGCATTGTGCCTTTTGTATTTAATTCCGATGCAATGTCTGTGTTTCATCGTCAATAAGAAGTTCCAAGGGATACAGTAAACCTGAAGTGAAGCCTCGAAATCTATAACTAGGGTCACAGGAATGGTTCAAAACATAGACAGAAGAAGAATCAGTCTTTTTGCACTTAAGTCGGCATTGTGATATTTGTATATAATTCCACTGCAATTGCTGTGTTTCATCGTCAATAAGAAGGGCAGAAGGATGCAGTAAACCTGAAGTGAAGCATCGGAATCTATAACTAGTGTCACAGGAATGGTTCGAAACATAGACAGTAGGAAGAGTCAGTCTTCTTGTACTTAAGTCGGCATTGTGCCTTTTCTATCTAATTCCGATGCAATTGCTGTGTTTCATCGTCAATAAGAAGGTCCAAGGGATACAGTCAACCTGAAGTGTAGCATCGGAATCTATAACTAGTGTCACAGGAATGGTTCAAAGCATAGTCAGTAAGAAGAGTCAGTCTTCTTGTACTTACGTCGGCATTGAGCCTTTTGTATTTAATTCCGATGTAATTTCTGTGTTTCAGCCTCAATAAGAAGGTGCATGGGATACAGTAAACCTGGAGTGAATCATCGGAATCTATAACTAGTGTCACATGAATGGTTCAAAACATAGACAGTAAGAAGAATCAGTCTTCTTGTACTTAATTCGGCATTGTGCCTTTTGTATTTAATTCCGATGCAATTTCTGTGCTTCATCGTCAATAAGAAGGTCAGAGGGATACAGTAAACTTGAAGTAAAGCATCGGAGTATATAACTAGTGTCTCAGGAATGGTTCAAAACATAGTCAGTAAGAAGAGTCAGGCTTCTTGTACTTAAGTCGGCATTGTGCCTTTTGTATTTAATTCCGATGCAATTTCTGTGCTTCATCGTCAATAAGAAGGTCCAAGGAATACAGTAAACCTGAAGTGAAGCATCGAAATCTATAACTAGGATCACAGGCATGGTTCAAAACTTAGACAGAGGAAGAATCAGTCTTTTTGCACTTAAGTCGGCATTGTGATATTTGTATATAATTCCACTGCAATTTCTGTGTTTCATCGTCAATAAGAAGGGCAGAAGGATGCAGTAAACCTGGAGTGAATCATCGGAATCTATAACTAGTGTCACATGAATGGTTCAAAACATAGACAGTAAGAAGAATCAGTCTTCTTGTACTTAATTCGGCATTGTGCCTTTTGTATTTAATTCCGATGCAATTTTTGTGTTTCATCGTCAATAAGAAGGTCCAAGGGATACAGTAATGCTAGAGTGAAGCATCGGAATCTATAACAAGTGTCACAGGGATGTTTCAAAACATAGACAGTAAGAAGAGTCAGTATTCTTGTACGTAAGTCGGCATTGTGCCTTTTGTATTTAATTCCGATGCAACTTCTGTGCTTCTTCGTCAATAAGAAGGTCCAAGGGATACAGTAAACCGAAAGTGAAACATCGGAATCTATAACTAGTGTCACAGGAATGGTTCAAAACATAGACAGTGAGAAGAGTCAGTCTTCTTGTACTTAAGTCGGCATTGTGCCTTTTGTATTTAATTCCGATACAATTTCCGTGTTTCATCGTCAATAAGAAGGTCAGAGAGATACAGTAAACCTGAAGTGAAGCATCGGAATCTATAACTAGTGTCACAGGAATGGTTCGAAACATAGACAGTAGTAAGAGTCAGTCTTCTTGTACTTAAGTCGGCATTGTGCCTTTTGTATTTAATTCCGATGCAATTGATGTGTTTCATCGTCAATAAGAAGGTCCAAGGGATACAGTAAACCTGAAGTTAAGCATCGGAATCTATAACTAGTGTCACAGGAATGGTTCAAATCATAGACAGTAAGAAGAGTCAGACTTCTTGTACTTAAGTTGGCATTGTGCCTCTTTTACTTAATTCCGATGCAATTTCTGTGTTTCATCGTCAACAAGAAGGTCCAAGGGATACAGTAAACTTAAAGTGAAGCATCTGAATCTATAACTAGTGTCACAGGAATGGTTCAAAACATAGACAGTAGAAAGAGTCAGTCTTCTTGTACTTAAGTCGGCATTGTGATTTTTCTATTTAATTCCGATGCAAGATCTGTGTTTAATCGTGAATAAAAAGGTCCAAGGGATATAGTAAACCTGGAGTGAAGCACCGGAATCTATAACTAGTGTCACAGGAATGGTTCAAAACATAGACAGTAGGAAGAGTCAGTCCTCCTGTACATAAGTCCGCATTGTGCCTTTTGTATTAAATACCGAAGCGATTTCTGTGTTTCAACGTCTATAAGAAGGTCAGAGGGATACAGTAAACCTGAAGTGAAGCATCGGAATCTATAACTAGTGTCACAGGAATGGTTCAAAACATAGACAGTAGGAAGAGTCAGTCTTATTGTACTTAAGTCGGCATTGTGCCTTTTGTATTTTATTCCGGTGCAATTTCTGTGTTTCTACGTCAATAAGAAGGTCTGAGTGATGCAGCAAACCTGATGGGAAGCATCGTAATGTATAACTAGTGTCACAGGAATGGTTCAAACATAGACAGTAAGAAGAGTCAGTCATTTTGTACTTAAGGCGGCATTGTGCCTTTTGTATTTAATTCCGATGCAATTTCTGTGTTTCATCGTCACTAAGAAGGTTGAAGGGATACAGTAAACCTGAAGTGGAGCATCGGAATCTATAACTAGTGTCACAGGAATGGTTCAAAACATAGACAGTAAGTAGAGTCCGTCTTCTTGTACTTAAGTCGGCATTGTGCCTTTTGTATTTAATTCCGATGCAACTTGTGTGTTTCATCGTCAATAAGAAGGTCAGAAGGATACTGTAAACCTGAAGTGAAGCATCAGAATCTAAAACTTGTGTCACAGGAATGGTTCAAATCATTGACAGGAGGAAGAGTCAGTCTTCTTGTACTTAAGTCGGCATTGTGCCTTTTGTATTAAATTCCGATTCAATTCCTGTGTTTCATCGTCAATAATAAGTTCCAAGGGATACAGTAAACCTGAAGTGAAGCATCGAAATCTATAACTAGTGTCACAGGAATGGTTCGAAACATAGACAGAAGAAAAATCAGTCTTCTTGTACTTAAGTCGGCATTGTGCCTTTTGTATTTAATTCCACTGCAATTTCTGTGTTTCATCGTCAATAAGAAGGTCAGAGGGATGCAGTAAACCAGAAGTGAAGCATCGGAAACTATAACAAGTGTCACAGGAATGGTTCAAAACATAGACAGTAGGAAGAGTCAGTCTTCTTGTCCTTAAGTCGGCATTGTGCCTTTTCTATTTAATTCCGATGCAGTTGCTGTGCTTCATCGTCAATAAGAAGGTCCAAGGGATACAGTAAACCTGAAGTGAAGCATCGGAATCTATAACTAGTGTCACAGGAATGGTTCAAAGCATAGTCAGTAAGAAGAGTCCGTCTTCTTGTACTTAAGTCGGCATTGTGCCTTTTGTATATAATTCCGATGCAATTTCTGTGTTTCATCGTCAATAAGAAGGTCCAAGGGATACAGTAAACCGGGAGTGAAGCATCGGAATCTGTAACTAGTGTCACAGGAACGGTTCAAAATATAGACAGTACGAAGAGTCAGTTTTATTGTACTTAAGTCGGCATTGTGCCTTCTGTATATAATTCCGATGCAATTTCTGTGTTTCATCGTCAATAGGAAGGTCAGAGGGTTACAGTAAACCTAAAGGGAAGCATCGAAATCTATAACTAGGGTCACAGGAATGGTTCAAAACATAGACAGAGGAAGAATCAGTCTTTTTGCACTTATGTCGGCATTGTGCTATTTGTATATAATTCCACTGCAATTTCTGTGTTTCATCGTCAATAAGAAGGGCAGAAGGATGCAGTAAACCTGAAGTGAAGCATCGGAATCTATAACTAGTGTCACAGGAATGGTTCGAAACATAGACAGTAGGAAGAGTCAGACTTCTTGTACTTAAGTCGGCATTGTGCCTTTTGTATTTAATTCCGATGCAATTGCTGTGTTTCATCGTCAATAAGAAGGTCCAAGGGATACAGTAAACCTGAAGTGAAGCATCGGAATCTATAACTAGTGTCACAGGAATGTTTCAAAGCATAGTCAGTAAGAAGAGTCAGTCTTCTTGTACTTAAGTCGGCAATGTGCCTTTGGTATATAATTCCGATGCAATTTCTGTGTTTCGTAGTCAATAAGAAGGTCCAAGGGACACAGTAAACCTGGCGTGAAGCATCGGAATCTATAACTAGTGTCACAGGAATGGTTCAAATCATAGACAGTAAGAAGAGTCAGACTTCTTGTACTTGAGTCGGCATTGTGCCTCTTTTACTTAATTCCGATGCAATTTCTGTGTTTCATCGTCAACGAGAAGGTCCAAGGGATACAGTAAACTTGAAGTGAAGCATCTGAACCTATAACTAGTGTCACAGGAATGGTTCAAAACATAGACAGTAGAAAGAGTCAGTCTTCTTGTACGTAAGTCGGCATTGTGCCTTTTCTATTTAATTCCGATGCAAGATCTGTGTTTCATCATGAATGAAAAGGTCCAAGGGATATAGTAAACCTGGAGTGAAGCACCGGAATCTATAACTAGTGTCACAGGAATGGTTTAAAGCATAGACAGTAGGAAGGGTCAGTCCTCCTGTACATAAGTCCGCATTGTGCCTTTTGTATTAAATACCGAAGCGATTTCTGTGTTTCATCGTCTATAAGAAGGTCAGAGGGATACAGTAAACCTGAAGTGAAGCATCGGAATCTATAACTAGTGTCACAGGAATGGTTCAAAACATAGACAGTAGGAAGAGTCAGTCTTATTGTACTTAAGTCGGCATTGTGCCTTTTGTATTTTATTCCGATGCAATTTCTGTGTTTCTACGTCAATAAGAAGGTCTGAGTGATGCAGCAAACCTGATGGGAAGCATCGTAATCTATAACTAGTGTCACAGGAATGGTTCAAACATAGACAGTAAGAAGAGTCAGTCATTTTGTACTTAAGGCGGCATTGTGCCTTTTGTATTTAATTCCCATGCAATTTCTGTGTTTCATCGTCAATAAGAAGGTCCAAGGGATACAGTAAACCTGAAGTGGAGCATCGGAATCTATAACTAGTGTCACAGGAATGGTTCAAAACATAGACAGTAAGTAGAGTCGGTCTTCTTGTACTTAAGTCGGCATTGTGCCTTTTGTATTTAATTCCGATGCAACTTCTGTGTTTCATCGTCAATAATAAGGTCAGAAGGATACTGTAAACCTGAAGTGAAGCATCAGAATCTAAAACTTGTGTCACAGGAATGGTTCAAATCATTGACAGGAGGAAGAGTCAGTCTTCTTGTACTTAAGCCGGCATTGTGCCTTTTGTATTAAATTCCGATGCAATTCCTGTGTTTCATCGTCAATAGTAAGTTCCAAGGGATACAGTAAACCTGAAGGGAAGCATCGAAATCTATAACTAGTGTCACAGGAATGGTTCGAAACATAGACAGAAGAAAAATCAGTCTTCTTGTACTTAAGTCGGCATTGTGCCTGTTGTATTTAATTCCACTGCAATTTCTGTGTTTCATCGTCAATAAGAAGGGCAGAGGGATGCAGTAAACCAGAAGTGAAGCATCGGAATCTATAACAAGTGTCACAGGAATGGTTCAAAACATAGACAGTAGTAGGAGTCAGTCTTCTTGTACTTAAGTCTTCATTGTGCCTTTTCTATTTAATTCCGATGCAGTTGCTATGCTTCATCGTCAATAAGAAGGTCCAAGGGATACAGTAAACCTGAAGTGAAGCATCGGAATCTATAACTAGTGTCACAGGAATGGTTCAAAGCATAGTCAGTAAGAAGAGTCCATCTTCTTGTACTTAAGTCGGCATTGTGCCTTTTGTATATAATTCCGATGCAATTTCTGTGTTTCATCGTCAATAAGAAGGTCCAAGGGATACAGTAAACCGGTAGTGAAGCATCGGAATCTGTAACTAGTGTCACAGGAATGGTTCAAAATATAGACAGTACGAACAGTCAGTTTTATTGTACTTAAGTCGGCATTGTGCCTTTTGTATATAATTCCGATGCAATTTCTGTGTTTCATCGTCAATAAGAAGGTCAGAGGGTTACAGTAAACCTGAAGGGAAGCATCGGAATCTAAAACTAGTGTCACAGGAATGGTTGAAATCATTGACAGTGGAAGAGTCAGTCTTCTTGTACTTAAGTCGGCATTGTGCCTTTTGTATTTAATTCCGATGCAATTTCTGTGTTTCATCGTCAATAAGTAGGACCAAGGGATCCAGTAAACCAGAAGTGAAGCACCGGAATCTATAACTAGTGTCACAGGAATGGTTCAAATCATAGACAGTAAGAAGAGTCAGTCTTCTAGTACTTAATTCGGCACTGTGCCTTTTGGATTTAATTCCGATGCAATTTCTGTGTTTCATCGTCAATAAGAAGGTCAGAGGGATACAGTAAACCTGAAGTGAATCATCGGAATCTATAACTAGTGTCACTGGAAAGGTTCAAAACATAGTCAGTAAGAAGAGTCAGTCTTCTTGTACTTAAGTCGGCATTGTGCCTTTTGTATTTAATTCCGATGCAATTTCTATGTTTCATCGTCAACAAGAAGTTCCAAGGGATACAGTAAACCTCAAGTGAAGCATCGAAATCTATAACTAGTGTCACAGGAACGGTTCAAAACATAGACAGAAGAAGAATCAGTCTTCTTGTACTTAAATCGGCATTGTGCTTTTTTTGTATTAATTCCACTGTAATTTCTGTGTTTCATCGTCAATACGAAGGGCAGAGGGATGCAGTAAACCTGAAGTGAAGCATCGGAATCTATAACTAGTGTCACAGGAATGGTTCAAATCATAGACAGTAGGAAGAGTCAGTCTTCCTGTACGTAAGTCGGCATTGTGCCTTTTGTATTTACTTCCGATGCAATTGCTGTGTTTCATCGTCAATAAGAAGGTCCATGGGATACAGTAAACCTGAAGTGGAGCATCTGAATCTACAACTAGTGTCACAGGAATGGATCAAAGCATAGTCAGTAAGAAGAGTCCGTCTTCTTGTACTTAAGTCGGCATTGTGCCTTTTGTATATAATTCCGATTAAATGTCTGTGTTTCATCGTCAATAAGAAGGTCCAAGGGATACATTAAACCTGGAGTGAAGCATCGGAATCTGTAACTAGTGTCACAGGAATGGTTCAAAACATAGTAAGATGAGTCAGTCTTCTTGTACTTATGTCGGCTTTGTGCCTTTTTTATTTAATTCCGATGCAATCTCTGTGTTTCATCGTCAATAACAAGGTCCAAGGGATACAGTAACCTAGAGTGAAGCATCAGAATCTGTTACTAGTGTCACATTAATGGTTCAAAACATAGACAGTAGGAGGAGTCAGTCTTCTTGTACGTAAGTCGGCATTGTGCCTTTTCTCTTTAATTCCGATCCAATTGCTGTGTTTCATCGTCAATAAGAAGGTCCAAGGGTTACAGTAAACCTGGAGTGAAGCATCCGAATCAATAACTAGTGTCACAGGAATGGCTCAAGGCATAGTCAGTAAGAAGAGTCCGTCTTCTTGTACTTAAGTCGGCATTGTGCCTTTTGTATACAATTCCGATGCAATTTCTGTGTTTCATCGTCAATAAGAAGGTCCAAGGGATACATTAAACCTGGAGTGATGCATCGGAATCTGTAACTAGTGTCACAGGAATGGTTCAAAACATAGACAGTAAGATGAGTCAGTCTCCTTGAACTTAAGTCTGCATTGTGCCTTTTTTATTTAATTCCGATGCAATTTCTGTGTATCTTCGTCAATAAGAAGGTCTAAGGGATACAGAAACCTAGAGTGAAGCATCGGAATCTATTACTAGTGTCACAGGAATGGTTCAAAGCATAGACAGTAGGAAGAGTCAGTTTTATTGTACTTAAGTCGGCATTGTGCCTTTTGTGTTTAATTCCCACGCAGATTCTGTGTTTCATCGTCAATAAGAACGTCAGAGGGACACAGTAATTCTGAAGTGAAGCTTCGGAATCTATAACTAGTGTCATAGGAATGGTTCAAAACATAGTCAGTAAGAAGAGACAGTCTTCTCGTACTAAAGTCGGCATTGTGCCTACTGTATTTAATTCCGATGCAATATCTGTGGTTCATCGTCAATAAGAAGTCCCAAGGGATACAATAAACCTGGAGTGAAGCATCGGAATCTAAACCAAGTGTCACAGGGATGGTTCAAAACATAGACAGGAAGAAGAGTCAGTATTCTTGTACTTATGTCGGCATTCTGCCTTTTGTATTTAATTCCGATGCAATTTCTGTGTTTAATCTTCAATAAGAAGGTCCAAGGGATACAGTAAACCTGAAGTGAAGCATCAGAATCTATAACTAGTGTCACAGGAATGGTTCAAAACATAGTCAATAAGAAGAGACAGTCTTCTTGTACTAAAGTCTGCATTGTGCCTATTGTATTTAATTCCTATGCAATATCTGTGTTTCATCGTCTATAAGAAGGCCCAAGGATTACAATAAACCGGGAGTGAAGCATCGGAATGTATAACAAGTGTCACAGGGATGGTTCAAAACATAGACAGGAAGAAGAGTCAGTCTTGTTGTACTTAAGTCGGCATTGTGCCTTTTGAATTTAATTCCACTGCAATTTCTGTGTTTCATCGTCAATAAGAAGGGCAGAGGGATACAGTAAACCTGAAGTGAAGCATCGGTATATATAACTAGTGTCACAGGAATGGTTCGAAACATAGGCAGTAAGAAGAGTCAGTCTTCTTGTACTTAAGTCGGCATTGTGCCTTTTGTATTTAATTCCGATGCAATTTCTGTGTTTCATCTTCAATAAGAAGGTCCAAGGGATACAGTAAACCTGAAGTGAAGCATCAGAGTCTATAACTAGTGTCACAGGAATGGTTCAAGACATAGCCAGTAAGAAGAGTCAGTCTTCTTGTACTTAAGTCGGCATTGTGCATTTTGTATTTAATTCCGATGCAATTTCTGTGTTTCATTGTCAATAAGAAGGTCAGAGAGATACAGTAAACCTGAAGTGAAGCATCGGAATCTATAACTAGTGTCTTAGGAATGGTTCAAAACATAGTCAGTAAGAAGAGTCAGTCTTCTTGTACTTAAGTCGGCATTGTGCCATTTTTATTTAATTCCGATGCAATTTCTGTGTTTCATCGTCAATAAGAGGGTCCAAGGGCAACAGTAACCTAGAGTGAAGCATCGGAATCTATTACTAGTGTCACAGGAATGGTTCAAAACATAGACAGTAAGAAGAGTCAGTCTTCTTGTACTTAATGCGGCATTGTGCCTTTTGTGTTTAATTCCGACGCAGATTCTGTGTTTCATCGTCAATAAGAACGTCAGAGGGATACAGTAATTCTGAAGTGAAGCATCGGAATCTGTAACTAGTGTCATAGGAATGGTTCAAAACATAGTCAGTAAGAAGAGACAGTCTTCTTGTACTAAAGTCGGCATTGTGCCTTTTGTATTTAATTCCGATGCAATTTCTGTGTTTCATCGTCAGTAAGAAGGCCCAAGGGATACAATAAACCTGGAGTGAAGCATCGGAATGTATAACAAGTGTCACAGGGATGGTTCAAAACATAGACAGGAAGACGTGTCAGTATTCTTGTACTTAAGTCGGCATTGTGCCTTTTGTATTTAATTCCGATGCAATTTCTGTGTTTCATCTTCAATAAGAAGGTCCAAGGGATACAGTAAACCAGAAGTGAAGCATCAGAATCTATAACTAGTGTCACAGGAATGGTTCAAAACATAGTCAGTAAAAAGAGTCAGTCTTCTTGTACTTAAGTCGGCATTGTGCCTTTTGTATTTAATTCTGATGCAATTTCTGTGTTTCAACGTCAATAAGATGGTCCAAGGGATACAGTTAAGCTGAAGTGAAGCACCGGAATCTATAACTAGTGTCACAAGAATGGTTCAAAACATAGTAAGTAAGAAGAGTCAGTCATCTTGTACTTAAGTCCCCATTGTGCCTTTTGTATTTCATTCCGATGCAAGTTCTGTGTTTCAGCCTCAATACGATGGTCCAAGGGATACAGTAAACCTGGAGTGAAGCATCGGAATCTATAACTAGTGTTACATGAATCGTTCAAAACATAGACAGTAAGAAGCGTCAGTCTTCTTGTACTTAATTCGGCATTGTGCCTTTGTTATTTAATTCCGATGCAATTTCTGTGTTTCATCGTCAATAAGAAGGTCAGACGGATACAGCAAAACAGAAGTGAAGCATCGGAATCTATAACTAGTGTCACAGGAATGGTTCAAAACATAGTCAGTAAGAAGAGTCAGTCTACTTGTGCTTAAGTCGGCATTGTGCTTTTTGTATTTAATTCCGATGCAATTTCTGTGTTTCATCGTCAATAAGAAGGTCCAGGGGATACAGTAAACCTGAAGTGAAGCACCGAAATCTATAACAAGTGTCACAGGAATGGTTCAAAACATAGACAGTAAGAAGAGTCAGTCTTCTTGTACTTAAGTCAGCATTGTGCCTTTTGTATTTAATTCCGATGCAATTTCTGTGTTTCATCGTCAATAAGAAGTTCCAAGGGATACAGTGAACCTGTAGTGAAGAATCGAAATCTACAACTAGGGTCACAGGAATGGTTCAAAACATCGACAGAAGAAGAATCAGTCTTCTTGTACTTAAGTCGGCATTGTGCCTTTTGTATTTAATTCCACTGCAATTTCTGTGTTTCATCGTCAATAAGAAGGTCAGAGGGATGCAGTAAACCTGAAGTGAAGCATCGGAATCTATAACTAGTGTCACAGGAATGGTTCGAAACATATACAGTAGGAAGAGTCAGTCTTCTTGTACTTAAGTCGGCATTGTGCCTTTTCCATTTAATTCCGATGCAATTGCTGTGTTTCGTCGTCAATAAGAAGATCCAAGGGATACAGTAAACCTGAAGTGAAGCATCGGAATCTATAACTAGTGTCACAGGTATGGTTCAAAGCCTAGTCAGTAAGAAGAGTCAGTCTTCTTGTACTTAAGTCGGCATTGTGCCTTTTGTATATAATTCTGATGCAATTTCTGTGTTTCATCGTCAACAAGAAGGTCCAAGGGGTATAGTAAACCTGGAGTGAAGCATCGGAATCTGTAACTAGTGTCACAGGAGTGGTTCAAAACATAGTAAGATGAGTCAGTCTTCTTGTACTTATGTCGGCTTTGTGCCTTTTTTATTTAATTCCGATGCAAAATCTGTGTTTCATCGTCAATAACAAGGTCCAAGGGATACAGTAACCTAGAGTGAAGCATCAGAATCTATTACTAGTGTCACAATAATGGTTCAAAACATAGACAGTAGGAAGAGTCAGTCTTCTTGTACGTAAGTCGGCATTGTGCCTTTTCTCTTTAATTCCGATCCAATTGCTGTGTTTCATCGTCAATAAGAAGGTCCAAGGGTTACAGTAAACCTGGAGTGAAGCATCCGAATCTATAACTAGTGTCACAGGAATGGTTCAAGGCATAGTCAGTAAGAAGAGTCCGTCTTCTTGTACTTAAGTCGGCATTGTGCCTTTTGTATACAATTCCGATGCAATTTCTGTGTTTCATCGTCAATAAGAAGGTCCAAGGGATACATTAAACCTGGAGTGATGCATCGGAATCTGTAACTAGTGTCACAGGAATGGTTCAAAACATAGACAGTAAGATGAGTCAGTCTCCTTGAACTTAAGTCTGCATTGTGCCTTTTTTATTTAATTCCGATGCAATTTCTGTGTATCTTCGTCAATAAGAAGGTCTAAGGGATACAGTGACCTAGAGTGAAGCATCGGAATCTATTACTAGTGTCACAGGAATGGTTCAAAGCATAGACAGTAGGAAGAGTCAGTTTTATTGTACTTAAGTCGGCATTGTGCCTTTTGTGTTTAATTCCCACGCAGATTCTGTGTTTCATCGTCAATAAGAACGTCAGAGGGACACAGTAATTCTGAAGTGAAGCTTCGGAATCTGTAACTAGTGTCATAGGAATGGTTCAAAACATAGTCAGTAAGAAGAGACAGTCTTCTCGTACTAAAGTCGGCATTGTGCCTACTGTATTTAATTCCGATGCAATATCTGTGTTTCATCGTCAATAAGAAGTCCCAAGAGATATAATAAACCTGGAGTGAAGCATCGGAATCTAAACCAAGTGTCACAGGGATGGTTCAAAACATAGACAGGAAGAAGAGTCAGTATTCTTGTACTTATGTCGGCATTCTGCCATTTGTATTTAATTCCGATGCAATTTCTGTGTTTCATCTTCAATAAGAAGGTCCAAGGGATACAGTAAACCTGAAGTGAAGCATCAGAATCTATAACTAGTGTCACAGGAATGGTTCAAAACATAGTCAATAAGAAGAGACAGTCTTCTTGTACTAAAGTCTGCATTGTGCCTATTGTATTTAATTCCTATGCAATATCTGTGTTTCATCGTCTATAAGAAGGCCCAAGGATTACAATAAACCTGGAGTGAAGCATCGGAATGTATAACAAGTGTCACAGGGTTGGTTCAAAACATAGACAGGAAGAAGAGTCAGTCTTGTTGTACTTAAGTCGGCATTGTGCCTTTTGAATTTAATTCCACTGCAATTTCTGTGTTTCATCGTCAATAAGAAGGGCAGAGGGATACAGTAAACCTGAATTGAAGCATCGGAATATATAAATAGTGTCACAGGAATGGTTCAAAACCTAGACAGTAGGATGACTCAGTCTTCTTGTACTTAAGTCGGCATTGTGCCTTTTGTATTTAATTCCGATGAATTTGCTGTGTTTCATCGTCATTAGGAAGGTCCAAGGGATATAGTAAACCTGGAGTGAAGCATCGGAATCTGTAACTAGTGTCACAGGAATGGTTCAAAACATAGACAGTAAGATGAGTCAGTCTTCTTGTACTTAAGTCGGCATTGTGCCTTTTGTATTTAATTCCGATGCAATTTCTGTGTTTCATCTTCAATAAGAAGGTCCAAGGGATACAGTAAACCTGAAGTGAAGCATCAGAGTCTATAACTAGTGTCACAGGAATGGTTCAAGACATAGCCAGTAAGAAGAGTCAGTCTTCTTATACTTAAGTCGGCATTGTGCATTTTGTATTTAATTCCGATGCAATTTCTGTGTTTCATTGTCAATAAGAAGGTCAGAGAAATACAGTAAACCTGAAGTGAAGCATCGGAATCTATAACTAGTGTCACAGGAATGGTTCAAAACATAGACAGTAGGAAGAGTCAGTCTTCTTGTACTTAAGTCGGCACTGTGCCGTTTCTATTTAATTCCGATGCAATTCCTGAATTTCATCGTCAATAAGAAGGTCCAAGTAATATAGTAAACCTGGAGTGAAGCATCGGAATCTATCACTAGTGTCTTAGGAATGGTTCAAAACATAGTCAGTAAGAAGAGTCAGTCTTCTTGTACTTAAGTCGGCATTGTGCCTTTTGTATTTAATTCCGATGCAATTTGTATGTTTCATCGTCAATAAGAAGTTCCAAGGGATACAGTAATCCTGAAGTGAAGCATCGAAATGTATACCTAGTGTCATAGGAACGGTTCAAAACATAGACAGAAGAAGAATCACTCTTCTTGTACATAAGTCGGCATTGTGCGTTTTGTATTTAATTCCACTGCAATTTCTGTCTATCATCGTCAATAAGAAGGTCCAAGGGATACATTAAACCTAGAGTGATGCATCGGAATCTGTAACTAGTGTCACAGGAATGGTTCAAAACATAGACAGTAAGATGAGTCAGTCTTCTTGTACATAAGTCGGCATTGTGCCATTTTTATTTAATTCCGATGCAATTTCTGTGTTTCATCGTCAATAAGAGGGTCCAAGAATACAGTAACCTAGAGTGAAGCATCGGAATCTATTACTAGTGTCACAGGAATGGTTCAAAACATAGACAGTAAGAAGAGTCAGTCTTCTTGTACTTAATTCGGCATTGTGCCTTTTGTGTTTAATTCCGACGCAGATTCTGTGTTTCATCGTCAATAAGAACGTCAGAGGGATACAGTAATTCTGAAGTGAAGCATCGGAATCTGTAACTAGTGTCATAGGAATGGTTCAAAACATAGTCAGTAAGAGGAGACAGTCTTCTTGTACTAAAGTCGGCATTGTGCCTTTTGTATTTAATTCCGATGCAATTTCTGTGTTTCATCGTCAGTAAGAAGGCCCAAGGGATACAATAAACCTGGAGTGAAGCATCGGAATGTATAACAAGTGTCACAGGGATGGTTCAAAACATAGACAGGAAGACGAGTCAGTATTCTTGTACTTAAGTCGGCATTGTGCCTTTTGTATTTAATTCCGATGCAATTTCTGTGTTTCATCTTCAATAAGAAGGTCCAAGGGATACAGTAAACCAGAAGTGAAGCATCAGAATCTATAATTAGTGTCACAGGAATGGTTCAAAACATAGTCAGTAAAAAGAGTCAGTCTTCTTGTAGTTAAGTCGGCATTGTGACTTTTGTATTTAATTCTGATGCAATTTCTGTGTTTCAACGTCAATAAGATGGTCCAAGGGATACAGTAAACCTGGAGTGAAGCATCGGAATCTATAACTAGTGTTACATGAATCGTTCAAAACATAGACAGTAAGAAGCGTCAGTCTTCTTGTACTTAATTCGGCATTGTGCCTTTGTTATTTAATTCCGATGCAATTTCTGTGTTTCATCGTCAATAAGAAGGGCAGAGGGATGCAGTAAACCTGAAGTGAAGCATCGGAATCTATAACTAGTGTCACAGGAATGGTTCGAAACATATACAGTAGGAAGAGTCAGTCTTCTTGTACTTAAGTCGGCATTGTTCCTTTTCCATTTAATTCCGATGCAATTGCTGTGTTTCGTCGTCAATAAGAAGATCCAAGGAATACAGTAAACCTGAAGTGAAGCATCGGAATCTATAACTAGTGTCACAGGAATGGTTCAAAGCCTAGTCAGTAAGAAGAGTCAGTCTTCTTGTACTTAAGTCGGCATTGTGCCTTTTGTATATAATTCTGATGCAATTACTGTGTTTCATCGTCAACAAGAAGGTCCAAGGGATATAGTAAACCTGGAGTGAAGCATCGGAATCTGTAACTAGTGTCACAGGAATGGTTCAAAACATAGCCAGTAAGATGAGTCAGTCTTCTTGTACTTAAATCGGCATTGTGCCTTTTGTACTTAATTCCGATGCAATTTCTGTGTTTCATCTTCAAGAAGAAGGTCCAAGGGATACAGTAAACCTGAAGTGAAGCATCAGAGTCTATAACTAGTGTCACAGGAATGGTTCAAAGCATAGACAGTAAGAAGAGTCAGTCTTCTTGTACTTAATTCGGCATTGTGCCTTTTGTGTTTAATTCCGACGCAGGTTCTGTGTTTCATCGTCAATAAGAACGTCAGAGGGATACAGTAATTCTGAAGTGAAGCATCGGAATCTATAACTAGTGTCATAGGAATGGTTCAAAACATAGTCAGTAAGAAGAGACAGTCTTCTTGTACTAAAGTCGGCATTGTGCCTTTTGTATTTAATTCCGATGCAATTTCTGTGTTTCATCGTCAGTAAGAAGGCCCAAGGGATACAATAAACCTGGAGTGAAGCATCGGAATGTATAACAAGTGTCACAGGGATGGTTCAAAACATAGACAGGAAGACGAGTCAATATTCTTGTACTTAAGTCGGCATTGAGTATTTTGTATTTAATTCCGATGCAATTTCTGTGTTTCATCTTCAATAAGAAGGTCCAAGGGATACAGTAAACCTGAAGTGAAGCATCAGAGTCTATAACTAGTGTCACAGGAATGGTTCAAAACATAGTCAGTAAGAAGAGTCAGTTTTCTTGTACTTCATTCGGCATTGTGCCTTTTGTGTTTAATTCCGACGCAGGTTCTGTGTTTCATCGTCAATAAGAACGTCAGAGGGATACAGTAATTCTGAAATGAAGCATCGGAATCTATAACTAGTGTCATAGGAATGATTCAAAACATAGTCAGTAAGAAGAGACAGTCTTCTTGTACTGAAGTCGGCATTGTGCCTTTGGTTTTTAATTCCGATGCAATTTCTGTGTTTCATCGTCAGTAAGAAGGCCCAAGGGATACAATAAACCTGGAGTGAAGCATCGGAATGTATAACAAGTGTCACAGGGATGGTTCAAAACATAGACAGGAAGACGAGTCAGTATTCTTGTACTTACGTCGGCATTGTGCCTTTTGTATTTAATTCCGATGCAATTTATGTGTTTCATCTTCAATAAGAAGGTCCAAGGGATTCAGCAAACCTGAAGTGAAGCATCAGAATCTAGAACTAGTGTCACAGGAATGGTTCAAGACATAGCCAGTAAGAAGAGTCAGTATTCTTGTACATATGTCGGCATTGTGCATTTTGTATTTAATTCCGATGCAATTTCTGTGTTTCATTGTCAGTAAGAAGGTCAGAGAGATACAGTAAACCTGAAGTGAGGCATCGGAATCTATAACTAGTGTCACAGGAATGGTTCAAAACTTAGTCAGTAGGAAGAGTCATTCTTCTTGTACTTAAGTCGGCACTGTGCCTTTTCTATTTAAATCCGATGCAATTTCTGAACTTCATCGCCAATAAGAAGGTCCAAGTAATATAGTAAACCTGGAGTGAAGCATCAGAATCTATAACTAGTGTCTTAGGAATGGTTCAAAACATAGTCAGTAAGAAGCGTCAGTCTTCTTGTACTTAAGTCGGCATTGTTCCTTTTGTATTTAATTCCGATGCAATTTCTATGTTTCATCGTCAATAAGAAGTTCCAAGGGATACAGTAATCCTGAAGTGAAGCATCGAAATCTATAACTAGTGTCACAGGAACGGTTCAAAACATAGACAGAAGAAGAATCACTCTTCTTGTACATAAGTCGGCATTGTGCCTTTTGTATTTAGTTCCACTGCAATTTCTGTCTTTCATCGTCAATAAGAAGGTCCAAGGGATACATTAAACCTGGACTGATGCATCGGAATCTGTAACTAGTGTCACAGGAATGGTTCAAAACATAGACAGTAAGATGAGTCAGTCTTCTTGTACTTAAGTCGACATTGTGCCATTTTTATTTAATTCCGATGCAATTTCTGTGTTTCATCGTCAATAAGAAGGTCCAAGGGATACAGTAACCTAGAGTGAAGCATCGGAATCTATTACTAATGTCACAGGAATGGTTCAAAACATAGACAGTAAAAAGAGTCAGTCTTCTTGTACTTAATTCCGCATTGTGCCTTTTGTGTTTAATTCCGTCGCAGATTCTGTGTTTCATCGTCAATAAGAACGTCAGAGGGATACAGTAATTCTGAAGTGAAGCATCGGAATCCGTAACTAGTGTCATAGGAATGGTTCAAAACATAGTCAGTAAGAAGAGACAGTCTTCTTGTACTAAAGTCGGCATTGTGCCTTTTGTATTTAATTCCGATGCAATTTCTGTGTTTCATCGTCAGTAAGAAAGCCCAAGGGATACAATAAACCTGGAGTGAAGCATCGGAATGTATAACAAGTGTCACAGGGATGGTTCAAAACATAGACAGGAAGACGAGTCAGTATTCTTGTACTTAAGTCGGCATTGTGCCTTTTGTATTTAATTCCGATGCAATTTCTGTGTTTCATCTTCAATAAGAAGGTCCAAGGGATACAGTAAACCTGAAGTGAAGCATCAGAATCTATAACTAGTGTCACAGGAATGGTTCAAAACATAGTCAGTAAAAAGAGTCAGTCGTCTTGTACTTAACTCGGCATTGTGCCTTTTGTATTTAATTCTGATGCAATTTCTGTGTTTCAACGTCAATAAGATGGTCCAAGCGATACAGTTAACCTGAAGTGAAGCACCGGAATCTATAACTTGTGTCACATGAATGGTTCAAAACATTGTCAGTAAGAAGAGTCAGTCATCTTGTACTTAAGTCCCCATTGTGCCTTTTGTATTTCATTCCGATGCAATTTCTGTGTTTCAGCCTCAATACGATGGTCCAAGGGATACAGTAAACCTGGGGTGAAGCATCGGAATTTATAACTACTGTCACATGAATCGTTCAAAACATAGACAGTAAGAAGCGTCAGTCTTCTTGTACTTAATTCGGCATTGTGCCTTTGTTATTTAATTCCGATGCAATTTCTGTGTTTCATCGTCAATAAGAAGGCCAGAGGGATACAGCAAATCAGAAGTGAAGCATCGGATTCTATAACTAGTGTCACAGGAATGGTTCAAAACATAGTCAGTAAGAAGAGTCAATCTTCTTCTGCTTAAGTCGGCATTGTGCCTTTTGTATGTAATTCCGATTAAATTTCTGTGTTTCATCGTCAATAAGAAGGTCCCAGGGATACAGTAAACCTGAAGTGAAGCATCAGAATCAATAACTAGTGTCACAATAATGGTTCAAAGCATAGTCAGTAAGAAGAGTCGGTCTTCTTGTACTTAAGTCGGCATTAAGCTTTTTGTATTTAATTCCGATGCAATTTCTGTGTTTCATCGTCAATAAGAAGGTCCAGGGGATACAGTAAACCTGAAGTCAAGCACCGAAATCTATAACAAGTGTCACAGGAATGGTTAAAACATAGACAGTAAGAAGAGTCAGTCTTCTAGTACTTAAGTCGGCATTGTGCCTTTTCTATTTAATTCCGATGCAATTGCTGTGTTTCATCGTCAATAAGAAGATCCAAGGGATACAGTAAACCTGAAGTGAAGCATCGGAATCTATAACTAGTGTCACAGGAATGGTTCAAAGCCTAGTCAGTAAGAAGAGTCAGTCTTCTTGTACTTAAGTTGGCATTGTGCCTTTTGTATATAATTCCGATGCAATTTCTGTGTTTCATCGTCAATAAGAAGGTCCAAGGGATACAGTAAACCTGGAGTGAAGCATCGGATCTGTAACTAGTGTCACAGGATTGGTTCAAAACATAGCCAGTAAGATGAGTCAGTCTTCTTGTACTTAAGTCGGCATTGTGCCTTTTGTATTTAATTCCGTTGCAATTTCTGGGTTTCATCTTCAATAAGAAGGTCCAAGGGATACAGTAAACCTGAAGTGAAGCATCAGAGTCTATAACTAGTGTCACAGGAATGGTTCAAAACATAGACAGTAAGAAGAGTCAGTCTTCTTGTACTTAATTCGGCATTGTGTCTTTTGTGTTTAATTCCGACGCAGGTTCCGTGTTTCATCGTCAATAAGAACGTCAGGGGGATACAGTATTCCTGAAGTGAAGCATCGGAATCTATAACTAGTGTCACAGGAATGGTTCAAAACATAGCCAGTAAGATGAGTCAGTCTTCTTGTACTTAAGTCGGCATTGTGCCTTTTGTATTTATTTCCGATGCAATTTCTGTGTTTTATCGTCAGTAAGAAGGCCCAATGGATACAATAAAACTGGAGTGAAGCATCGGAATGTATAACAAGTGTCACAGGGATGGTCCAAAACATAGACAGGAAGACGAGTCAGTATTCTTGTACTTAAGTCGGCATTGTGCCTTTTGTATTTAATTCCGATGCAATTTCTGTGTTTCATCTTCAATAAGAAGGTCCAAAGGATACAGTAAACCTGATGTGAAGCATCAGAATCTATAACTAGTGTCACAGGAATTTTTCAAAACATAGTCAGTAAAAAGAGTCAGTCTTCTTGTACTTAAGTCGGCATTGTGTCTTTTGTATTTAATTCTGATGCAATTTCTGTGTTTCAACGTCAATGAGATGGTCCAAGGGAGACAGTTAACCTGAAGTGATGCACCGGAATCTATAACTAGTGTCACATGAATGGTTCAAAACATAGTCAGTAAGAAGAGTCAGTCATCTTGTACTTAAGTCCCCATTGTGCCTTTTGTATTTCATTCCGATGCAATTTCTGTGTTTCAGCCTCAATACGAAGGTCCAAGGGTTACAGTAAACCTGGAGTGAAGCATCGGAATCTATAACTAGTGTCACATGAATCGTTCAAAACATAGACAATAAGAAGCGTCAGTCTTCTTGTACTTAATTTGGCATTGTGCCTTTGTTATTTAATTCCGATGCAATTTCTGTGTTTCATTGTCAATAAGTAGGTCAGAGAGATACAGCAAATGAGAAGTGAAACATCGGAATCTATAACTAGTGTCACAGGAATGGTTCAAATCATAGTCAGTAAGAAGAGTCAGTCTTCTTGTACTTAAGTCGGCATTGTGCCTTTTGTATTTAATTCCGATTAAATTTCTTTGTTTCATCGTCAATAAGAATTTCCAAGGGATACAGTAAACCTGAAGGGAAGCATCAGAATCTATAACTAGTGTCACAGGAATGGTTCAAAGCGTAGTCAGTAAGAAGAGTCAGTCTTCTTGTACTTAAGTCGGCATTGTGCTTTTTGTATTTAATTCCGATGCAATTTCTGTGTTTCATCGTCAATAAGAAGGTCCAGGGGATTCAGTAAACCTGTAGTGAAGCACCGGAATCTATAACAAGTGTCACAGGAATGGTTCAAAACATAGTCAGTAAGAAGAGACAGTCTTCTTGTACTAAAGTCTGCATTGTGCCTATTATATTTAATTCCGATGCAATATCTGTTTTTCATCGTCTATAAGAAGGCCCAAGGGATACAATAAACCGGGAGTGAAGCATCGGAATCTATAACAAGTGTCACAGGGATGGTTCAAAACTTAGACAGGAAGAAGAGTCAATCTTCTTGTACTTAATTCGGCATTGTGCCTTTGTTATTTAATTCCGATACAATTTCTGTGTTTCATCGACAATAAGAAGGTCAGAGGGATACAGCAAAACTGAAGTGAAGCATCGGAATCTGTAACAAGTGTCAAAGGAATGGTTCAAAACATAGACAGTAGGAAGAGTCAGTCTTCTTGTACTTAAGTCGGCATTGTGCCTTTTCTATTTAATTCCGATGAAATTGCTGTGTTTCATCGTCAATAGGAAGGTCCAAGAGATATGGTAAACCTGGAGTGAAGCACCGGAATCTGTAACTAGTGTCACAGGAATGGTTCAAAACATAGGCAGTAAGATGAGTCAGTCTTCTTGTACTTAAGTCGGCATTGTGCCTTTTGTATTTAATTCCGATGCTATTTCTGTGTTTCATCTTCAATAAGAAGGTCCAAGGGATACCGTAAACCTGAAGTGAAGCATCAGAGTCTATAACTAGTGTCACAGGAATGGTTCAAGACATAGCCAGTAAGAGGAGTCAGTCTTCTTGTACTTATGTCGGCATTGTGCATTTTGTATTTAATTCGGATGCAATTTCTGTCTTTCATTGTCAATAAGAAGGTCAGAGAGATACAGTAAACCTGAAGTGAGGCATCGGAATCTATAACTAGTGTCACAGGAATGGTTCAAAGCATAGTCAGTAGGAAGAGTCAGTCTCCTTGTACTTAAGTCGGCACTGTGCCTTTTCTATTTAATTCCGATGCAATTTCTGAATTTCATCGTCAATAAGAAGGTCCAAGTAATATAGTAAAGCTGGAGTGAAGCATCGGAATCTATAACTAGTGTCTTAGGAATGGTTCATAACATAGTCAGTAAGAAGCGACAGTCTTCTTGTACTTAAGTCGGCTTTGTGCCTTTTCTATTTAATTCCGATGCAATTTCTATGTTTCATCGTCAATAAGAAGTTCCAAGGGATACAGTAATCCTGAAGTGAAGCATCGGAATCAATAACTAGTGTCACAGGAACGGTTCAAAACATAGACGGAAGAAGAATCACTTTTCTTGTACATAAGTCGGCATTGTGCCTTTTGAATTTAATTCCACTGCAATTTCTGTCTTTCATCGTCAATAAGAAGGTCCAAGGGACACAGTAAACCTGAAGTGAAGCATCAGAATCTATAACTAGTGTCACATGAAACGTTCAAAACATAGACAGTAAGAAGCGTCAGTCTTCTTGTACTTAATTTGGCATTGTGCCTTTTGTATTTAATTCCGACGCAATTTCTGTGTTTCATCGTCAATAACAACGTCAGAGAGATACAGTAAATCTGAAGTGAAGCATCGGAATCTATAACTAGTGTCACATGAAACGTTCAAAACATAGACAGTAAGACGCGTCAGTCTTCTTGTACTTAATTTGGCATTGTGCCTTTGTTATTTAATTCCGATGCAATTTCTGTGTTTCATCGTCAATAAGAAGGTCAGAGGGTTACAGCAAATCACAAGTGAAGCATCGGATTCTATAACTAGTGTCACAGGAATGGTTCAAAACATAGTCAGTAAGAAGAGTCAGTCTTCTTGTGCTTAAGTCGGCATTGTGCCTTTTGTATTTAATTCCGATTAAATTTCTGTGTTTCATCGTCAATAAGAAGGTCCCAGGGATACAATAAACCTGAAGTGAAGCATCAGAATCAATAACTAGTGTCACAATAATGGTTCAAAGCATAGTCAGTAAGAAGAGTCGGTCTTCTTGTACTTAAGTCGGCATTGTGCTTTTTGTATTTAAATCCGATGCAATTTCTGTGTTTCATCGTCAATAAGAAGTTCCAAGGGATACAGTAAACCTGTAGTGAAGCATCGAAAACTATAACTAGGGTCACAGGAATGGTTCAAAACATAGACAGAAGAAGAATCAGTCTTCTTGTACTTTAGTCGGAATTGTGCCTTTTGTATTTAATTCCACTGCAATTTCTGTGTTTCATCGTCAATAAGAAGGGCAGAGGGATGCAGTAAACCTGAAGTGAAGCATCGGAATCTATAACTAGTGTCACAGGAATGGTTCAAAACATAGACAGTAGTAAGAGTCAGTCTTCTTGTACTTAAGTCGGCATTGTGCCTTTTCTATTTAATTCCGATGCAATTGCTGTGTTTCATCGTCAATAAGAAGATCCAAGGGATACAGTAAACCTGAAGTGAAGCATCGGAATCTACAAGTAGTGTCACAGGAATGGTTAAAAGCCTAGTCAGTAAGAAGAGTCAGTCTTCTTGTACTTAAGTCATCATTGTGCCATTTGTATATAATTCCGATGCAATTTCTGTGTTTCGTCGTCAATAAGAAGGTCCAAGGGATGCAGTAAAACTGGAGTGAAGCATCGGATCTGTAACTAGTGTCACAGGATTGGTTCAAAACATAGCCAGTAAGATGAGTCAGTCTTCTTGTACTTAAGTCGGCATTGTGCCTTTTGTATTTAATTCCGATGCAATTTCTGGGTTTCATCTTCAATAAGAATGTCCAAGGGATGCAGTAAACCTGAAGTGAAGCATCAGAGTCTATAACTAGTGTCACAGAAATGGTTCAAAGCATAGTCAGTAAGAAGAGTCAGTCTTCTTGTACTTTAGTCGGCATTGTGTATTTTGTATTTAATTCCGATGCAATTTCTGTGTTTCATCGTCAATAGGAAGGTCAGAGAGATACAGTAAATCTGAAGTGAAGCATCAGAATCTATAACTAGCGTCACAGGAATGGTTCAAAACATAGACAATAGGAAGAGTCAGTCTTCTTGTACTTAATTCGGCATTGTCCCTTTTGTATTTAGTTCCGATGCAATTTCTGTGATTCATCGTCAATAAGAAGATCCAAGGGATACAGTAAACCTAGAGTGAAGCAACGGAATCTATTACTAGTGTCACAGGAATGGTCCAAAACAAGGACAGGAAGAAGAGTCAGTCTTCTTCTACTTAAATCGGCATTGTGCCTTTTGTATTTAATTCCGACGCAATTTCTGTGTTTCATCGTCAATAACAACGTCAGAGAGATACAGTAAATCTGAAGTGAAGCATCGGAATCTATAACTAGTGTAACAGGAATGGTTCAAAACATGGTCAGTAAGAAAAGACAGTCTTCTTGTGCTTAAGTCGGCATTGTGCCTTTTATATTTAATTCCGATTAAATTTCTCTGTTTCATCGTCAATAAGAAGGTCCCAGGGATACAGTAAACCTGAAGTGAAGCATCAGAATCTATAACTACTGTCACAGGGATGGTTCAAAGCATAGTCAATAAGAAGAGTCGGTCTTCTTGTACTTAAGTCGGCATTGTGCTTTTTGTATTTAATTCCGAAGCGATTTCTGTGTTTCATCGTCAATAAGAAGGTCCAGGGGATACAGTAAACCTGTAGTGAAGCATCGAAATCTATAACTAGGGTCACAGGAATGGTTCAAAACATAGACAGAAGAAGAATCAGTCTTCTTGTACTTAAGTCGGCATTGTGCCTTTTGTATTTAATTCCACTGCAATTTCTGTGTTTCATCGTCAATACGAAGGGCAGAGGGATGCAGTAAAACTGAAGTGAAGCATCGGAATCTATAACTAGTGTCACAGGAATGGTTCAAAACATAGACAGTAGGAAGAGTCAGTCTTCTTGTACTTAAGTCGGCATTGTGCCTTTTCTATTTAATTCCGATGCAATTGCTGTGTTTCATCGTCAATAAGAAGGTCCAAGGGATACAGTAAACCTGAAGTGAAGCATCGGAATCTATAAGTAGTGTCACAGGAATGGTTCAAAGCCTAGTCAGTAAGAAGAGTCAGTCTTCTTGTACTTAAGTCGGCATTGTGCCTTTTGAATATAATGCCGATGCAATATCTGTGTTTCATCGTCAATAAGAAGGTCCAAGGGATACAGTAAACCTGGAGTGAAGCATCGGAATCTGTAACTAGTGTCACAGGAATGGTTCAAAGCATAGAAAGTAAGATGAGTCAGTCTTCTTGTACTTATTCCGCATTGTGTCTTTTGTGTTTAATTCCGACGCAGGTTCTGTGTTTCATCGTCAATAATAACGTAAGAGGGATACAGTAATTCTGAAGTGAAGAATCGGAATCCATAACTAGTGTCATTGGAATGGTTCAAAACATAGTCAGTAAGAAGAGACAGTCTTCTTGTACTAAAGTCGGCATTGTGCCTTTTGTATTTAATTCCGATGCAATTTCTGTGTTTCATTGTCCGTAAGAAGGCCCAAAGGATACATTAAACCTGGAGTGAAGCATCGGAATGTATAACAAGTGTCACAGGGATGGTTCAAAAAATAGTCAGGAAGACGAGTCAGTATTCTTGTACTTAAGTCGGCATTGTGCCTTTTGTATTTAATTCCGATGCAATTTCTGTGTTTCATCTTCAATAAGAAGGTCCAAGGGATACAGTAAACCTGAAGTGAAGCATCAGAATCTATAACTAGTTTCACAGGAATGGTTCAAAACATAGTCAGTAAAAAGAGTCAGTCTTCTTGTACTTAAGTCGGCATTGTGTCTTTTGTATTTAATTCTGATGCAATTTCTGTGTTTCACCGTCAATAAGATGTTCCAACGGATACAGTTAACCTGAAGTGATGCACCGGAATCTCTAACTAGTGTCACATGAATGCTTCAAAACATAGTCAGTAAGAAGAGTCAGTCATCTTGTACATAAGTCCCCATTGTGCCTTTTGTATTTCATTCCGATGCAATTTCTGTGTTTCAGCCTCAATACGAAGGTCCAAGGGATACAGAAAACCTGGAGTGAAGCATCGGAATCTATAACTAGTGTCAAATGAATCGTTCAAAACATAGACAATAAGAAGCGTCAGTCTTCTTGTTCTTAATTCGGCATTGTGCCTTTGTTATTTCATTCCGATGCAATTTCTGTGTCTCATCGTCAATAAGAAGGTCAGAGGGATACAGGAAATCAGAAGTGAAGCATCGGAATGTATAACTAGTGTCACAGGAATGGTTCAAAACATAGTCAGTAAGAAGGGTCAGTCTTCTTGTACTAAAGTCGGCATTGTGCTTTTTGTATTTGATTCCGATGCAATTTCTGTGTTTCATCGTCAATAAGAAGGTCCAGGGGATACAGTAAACCTGAAGTGAAGCACTGGAATCTATAACAAGTGTCACAGGAATGGTTCAAAACATAGACAGTAAGAAGAGTCAGTCTTCATGTACTTAAGTCGGCATTGTGCCTTTTGTATTTAATTTCGATGCAATTTCTGTGTTTCATCGTCAATAAGAAGTTCCAAGGGATACAGTAAACCTGGAGTGAAGCATCGGAATCTGTAACTAGTGTCACAGGAATGGTTCAAAACATAGACAGTAAGATGAGTCAGTCTTCTTGTACTTAAGTCGGCATTGTTCCTTTTGTATTTATTTCCGATGCAATTTCTGTGTTTCATCTTCAATAAGCTTGTCCAAGGGATACAGTAAACCTGAAGTGAAGCATCAGAGTCTATCACTAGTGTCACAGGAATGGTTCAAAGCATAGTCAGTAAGAAGAGTCAGTCTTCTTGTACTTAAGTCGGCATTGTGCATTTTGTATTTAATTCCGATGCAATTTCTGTGTTTCATCGTCAATAAGAAGGTCAGAGAGATACAGTAAACCTGAAGTGAAGCATCAGAATCTATAACTAGCGTCACAGGAATGGTTCAAAACATAGACAGTACGAAGAGTCAGTCTTCTTGTACTTAAGTCGGCCCTGCGCCTTTTCTATTTAATTCCGTTGAAATTTCTGAATTTCATCGTCAATAAGAAGGTCCAAGGGATACAGTAAACCTGGAGTGAAGCATCGGAATCTATAACTAGTGTCATAGGGTTGTTTCAAAACACAGCCAGTAAGAAGAGTCAGTATACTTGTACTTAACTCGGCATTGTGCCTTTTGTAATTAATTCCAATGCAATTTCTGTGTTTCATCGTCAATAAGAAGGTCCAAGGGATACTGTAAACCAGAAGTGAAGCATCGGAATCTATAACTAGTGTCACAGGAATGGTTCAAAACATTGACAGAAGGAAGAGTCAGTTTTCTTGTACTTAAGTCGGCATTGTGCCTTTTGTATTTAATTCCACTGCAATTTCTGTGTTTCATCGTCAATAAGAAGGGCAGAGGGATGCAGTAAACCTGAAGTGAAGCATCGGAATCTATAACTAGTGTCACAGGAATGGTTCAAAGCATAGACAGTAGGAAGAGTCAGTCTTGTTGTACTTAAGTCAGAATTGTGCCTTTTCTATTTAATTCCGATGCAATTGCTGTGTTTCATCGTCAATACGAAGGTCCAAGAGATACAGTAAACCTGAAGTGAAGCATCGGAATCTATAACTAGTGTCACAGGAATGGTTCAAAGCCTAGCCAGTAAGAAGAGTCAGTCTTCTTGTACTTAAGTCGGCATTGTGCCTTTTGTATATAATTCCGATGCAATTTCTGTGTTTCATCTTCAATAAGAAGTTCCAAGGGATACAGTAAACCTGGAGTGAAGCATCGGAATCTGTAACTAGTGTCACAGGAATGGTTCAAAACATAGACAGTAAGATGGGTCAGTCTTCTTGTACTTAAGTCGGCATTGTGCCTTTTGTATTTATTTCCGATGCAATTTCTGTGTTTCATCTTCAATAAGCTTGTCCAAGGGATACAGTAAACCTGAAGTGAAGCATCAGAGTCTATCACTAGTGTCACAGGAATGGTTCAAAACATAGTCAGTAAGAAGAGTCAGTCTTCTTGTACTTAAGTCGGCATTGTGCATTTTGTATTTAATTCCGATGCAATTTCTGTGTTTCATCGTCAATAAGAAGGTCAGAGAGATACAGTAAACCTGAAGTGACGCATCAGAATCTATAACTAGCGTCACAGGAATGGTTCAAAACATAGACAGTACGAAGAGTCAGTCTTCTTGTCCTTAAGTCGGCCCTGCGCCTTTTCTATTTAATTCCGATGAAATTTCTGTGTTTCATCGTCAATAAGAAGGACCATGGGATACAGTAAACCTGGAGTGAAGCATCGGAATCTATAACTAGTGTCACAGGGTTGTTTCAAAACATAGACAGTAAGAAGAAACAGTATTCTTGTACTTAACTCGGAATTGTGCCTTTTGTATTTAATTCCGATGCAATTTCTGTGTTTCATCGTCAATAAGAAGGTCCAAGGGATACAGTAAACCTGAAGTGAAGCATCGGAATCTATAACTAGTGTCACAGGAATAGTTCAAAACCTAGTCAGTAAGAACAGTCAATCTTCTTGTACTTAAGTCGGCATTGTGCCTTTAGTATTTAATTCTGATCCAATTTCTGTGTTTCATCGTCACTAAGAAGGTCAGAGGGATACAGTAAATCTGAAGTGAAGCATCGGAATCTATAATTAGTAACACAGGAATGGTTCAAAACACAGTCAGTAAGAAGAGTCAGTCTTCTTGTACTTAAGTCGGCACTGTGCTTTTTGTATTTAATTCCGATTAAATTTCTGTGTTTCATCGTCAATAAGAAGGTCAGAGGGATACAGTAAACCTGAAGTGAAGCATCTAAATCTATAACTAGTGTCACAGGAATGGTTCAAAACATAGTCAGTAAGAAGAGTCGGTCTTCTTGTACTTAAGTCGGCATTGTGCCTTTTGTATTTAATTCCGATGCAATTTCTGTGTTTCATCGTCAAGAAGAAGGTCCAAGGGATACAGTAAACCTAGAGTGAAGCAACGGAATCTATTACTAGTGTCACAGGAATGGTCCAAAACATAGACAGTAAGAAGAGTGAGTCTTCTTGTACTTAAATCGGCATTGTGCCTTTTGTATTTAATTCCGACGCAATTTCTGTGTTTCATCGTCAATAACAACGTCAGAGAGATACAGTTAATCTGAAGTGAAGCATCGGAATCTATAACTAGTGTAACAGGAATGGTTCAAAACATAGTCAGTAAGAAAAGAAAGTCTTCTTGTACTTAAGTCGGCATTGTGCCTTTTGTATTTAATTCCGATGCAATTTCTGTGTTTAATCGTCAATAAGAAGGTCCAAGGGATACAGTAAACCTGGAGTGAAGTATCGGAATTTATAACAAGTGTCACAGGGATGGTTCAAAACATAGACAGTAGGAAGAGTCAGTATTCTTGTACTTAAGTCGGCATTGTGCCTTTTGTATTTAATTCCGATGCAATTTCTGTGTTTCATCTTCAATAAGAAGGTCCAAGGGATACAGTAAACCGGAAGTGAAGCATCAGAGTCTGTAACTAGTGTCACAGGAATGGTTCAAATCATAGTCAGTAAGAAGAGTCGGTCTTCTTGTACTTAAGTCGACATTGTGCATTTTGTATTTCATTCCGATGCAATCTCTGTGTTTCATCGTCAATAAGAAGGTCAAAGGGATACAGTAAACCTGAAATGAAGCATCAGAATCTATAACTAGTGTCACAGGAATGGTTCATAACATAGTCAGTAAGAAGAGTCAGTCTTCTTGTACTTAAGTCGACATTGTGCATTTTGTATTTAATTCCGATGCAATTTCTGTGTTTCATCGTCAATAAGAAGGTCAGTGGGATACAGTAAACCTGAAGTGAAGCATCAGAATCTATAACTAGTGTCAGAGGAATGGTTGAAAACATAGACAGTAGGAAGAGTCCGTCTTCTTGTACTTAAGTCGGCATTGTGGCTTTTCTGTTTAATTCCGATGCAATTTCTGTGTTTGATCGTCAACAAGAAAGTCCAAGGGATACGGTAAACCTGGAGTGAAGCATCGGAATCTATAACTAGTGTAACAGGAATGGTTCAAATCATAGACAGTAGGATGAGTCAGTCTTCTTGTACTTAAGTCGGCATTGTGCTTTTTGTATTTAATTCCGATACAATTTCTGTGTTTCATCGTCAATAAGAAGGTCAGAGGGATACAGTAAACCTGAAGTGAAGCATCGGAATCCTTTACTAGTGTCACAGGAATGGTTCAAAACATAGACAGTAGGAAGAGTCAGTCGTCTTGTACTTAAGTCGGCATTGTGCCTTTTGTATTTTATTCCGATGCAATTTCTGTGTTTCATCGTCAATAAGAAGAACTGAGGAATACAGTAAACCGGAAGTGAAGCATCGGAATCTATAACTAGTGTCAAAGGAATGGTTCAAACATAGACAGTAAGAAGAGTCAGTCTTCTTGTACACAAGTCGGCATTGTGCTTTTTGTATTTAATTCCGATGCAATTTCTGTGTTTCATCGTCAATAAGAAGGTCCAAGGGATACAGTAAACCTGAAGTGAAACATCGGAATCTTTAACTAGTGTCACAGGAAAGGTTCAAATCATAGTCAGTAAGAAGAGTCAGTCTTCTTGTACATAAGTTGGCATTGTGCCGTTTGTATTTAAATCCGATGCAATATCTGTGTTTCATCGTCAATAAGAAGATCCATGGGATACAGTAAATGGCCGTGCGGTTAAAGGCGCTGCAGTCTGGAACCGCAAGACCACTACGGTCGCAGGTTCGAATCCTGCCTCGGGCATGGATATTTGTGATGTCCTTAGGTTAGTTAGGTTTAACTAGTTCTAAGTTCTAGGGGACTAATGACCTCAGCAGTTGAGTCCCATAGTGCTCAGAGCCATTTGAACCATTTGATACAGTAAACCTGGAGTGAAGCATCGGAATCTATAACTAGTGTCACAGGAATGGTTCAAAACATAGACAGTAAGAAGAGTCAGTCATCTTGTACTTAAGTCGCCATTGTGCCTTTTGTATTTAATTCCGATGCAATTTTAGTGTTTCATCGTCAATAAGAAGGTCCAAGGGATACAGTAAACCTAGAGTGAAGTATCGGAATCTATTACTAGTGTCACAGGAATAGTTCAAAACATAGACAGTAAGAAGAGTCAGTCTTCTTGTGCTTAAGTCGGCATTGTGCCTTTTATATTTAATTCCGATTAAATTTCTGTGTTTCATCGTCAATAAGAAGGTCCCAGGGATACAGTAAACCTGAAGTGAAGCATCAGAATCTATAACTACTGTCACAGGAATGGTTCAAAGCATAGTCAGTAAGAAGAGTCGGTCTTCTTGTACTTAAGTCGGCATTGTGCTTTTTGTATTTAATTCCGATGCAATTTCTGTGTTTCATCGTCAATAAGAAGGTCCAGGGGATACAGTAAACCTGTAGTGAAGCATCGAAATCTATAACTAGGGTCGCAGGAATGGTTCAAAACATAGACAGAAGAAGAATCAGTCTTCTTGTACTTAAGTCGGCATTGTGCCTTTTGTATTTAATTCCACTGCAATTTCTGTGTTTCATCGTCAATAAGAAGGGCAGAGGGATGCAGTAAACCTGAAGTGAAGCATCGGAATCTATAACTAGTGTCACAGGAATGGTTCAAAACATAGACAGTAGGAAGTGTCAGTCTTCTTGTACTTAAGTCGGCATTGTGCCTTTTCTATTTAATTCCGATGCAATTGCTGTGTTTCATCGTCAATAAGAAGGTCCAAGGGATACAGTAAACCTGAAGTGAAGCATCGGAATCTATAAGTAGTGTCACAGGAATGGTTCAAAGCCCAGTCAGTAAGAAGAGACAGTCTTCTTGTACTTAAGTCGGCATTGTGCCTTTTGTATATAATGCCGATGCAATTTCTGTGTTTCATCGTCAATAACAAGGTCCAAGGGATACAGTAAACCTGGAGTGAAGCATCGGAATCTGTAACTAGTGTCACAGGAATGGTTCAAAACATAGACAGTAAGATGAGTCAGTCTTCTTGTACTTAAATCGGCATTGTGCCTTTTGTATTTATTTCCGATGCAATTTCTGTGTTTCATCTTCAATAAGAAGGTCCAAGGGATACAGTAAACCTGAAGTGAAGCATCAGGGTCTATAACTAGTGTCACAGGAATGGTTCAAAACATAGACAGTAAGAAGAGTCAGTCTTCTTGTACTTAATTCCGCATCGTGTCTTTTGTGTTTAATTCCGACACAGGTTCTGTGTTTCATCGTCAATAAGAACGACAGAGGGATACAGTAATTCTGAAGTGAAGCATCGGATTCTATAACTAGTGTCATAGGAATGGTTCAAAACATAGTCAGTAAGAAGAGACAGTCTTCTTGTACTAAAGTCGGCATTGTGCCTTTTGTATTTAATTCCGATGCAATTTCTGTGTTTCATCGTCCGTAAGAAGGCCCAAGGGATACAATAAACCTGGAGTGAAGCATCGGAATGTATAACAAGTGTCACAGGGATGGTTCAAAACATAGACAGGAAGACGAGTCAGTATTCTTGTACTTAAGTCGGCATTGTGCCTTTTGTATTTAATTTCGAGAGCAATTTCTATGTTTCAACGTCAATAAGATGGTCCAAGGGATACAGTTAACCTGAAGTGATGCACCGGAATCTATAACTAGTGTCAACTTGAATGGTTTAAAACATAGTCAGTAAGAAGAGTCAGTCATCTTGTACATAAGTCCCCATTGTGCCTTTTGTATTTCATTCCGATGCAATTTCTGTGTTTCAGCCTCAATACGAAGGTCCAAGGGATACAGTAAACCTGGAGTGAAGCATCGGAATCTATAACTAGTGTCAAATGAATCGTTCAAAACATAGTCAGTAAGAAGAGTCAGTCTTCTTGTACTTAATTCGGCAATGTGCCTTTGTTATTTAATTCCGATGCAATTTCTGTGTTTCATCGTCAATAAGAAGGTCAGTGGGATACAGCAAATCAGAAGTGAAGCATCGGAATCTATAACTAGTGTCACAGGAATGGTTCAAAACATAGTCAGTAAGAAGAGTCAGTCTTCTTGAACTTAAGTCGGCATTGTGCTTTTTGTATTTAATTCCGATGCAATTTCTGTGTTTCATCGTCAATAAGAAGGTCCAGGGGATACAGTAAACCTGAAGTGAAGCACCGGAATCTATAACAAGTGTCACACGAATGGTTCAAAACATAGACAGTATGAAGAGTCAGTCTTCATGTACTTAAATCGGCATTGTGCCTTTTGTATTTAATTCCGATGCAATTTCTGTGTTTCATCGTCAATAAGAGGTTCCAAGGCATACAGTAAACCTGTAGTGAAACATCGAAATCTATAACTAGGGTCACAGGAATGGTTCAAAACATAGACAGAAGAAGAATCAGTTTATTGTACTTAAGTCGGCATTGTGCCTTTTGTATTTAATTCCACTGCAATTTCTGTGTTTCATCGTCAATAAGAAGGGCAGAGGGATGCAGTAAACCTGAAGTGAAGCATCGGAATCTATAACTAGTGTCACAGGAATGGTTCAAAACATAGACAGTAGGACGAGTCAGTCTTCTTGTACTTAGGTCGGCATTGTGCCTTTTCTATTTAATTCCGATGCAATTGCTGTGTTTCATCGTCAATAAGAAGATCCAAGGGATACAGTAAACCTGAAGTGAAGCAACGGAATCTATAAGTAGTGTCACAGGAATGGTTAAAAGCTTAGTCAGTAAGAAGAGTCAGTCTTCTTGTACTTAAGTCGGCATTGTGCCTTTTGTATATAATTCCGATGCAATTTCTGTGTTTCATCGTCAATAAGAAGGTCCAAGGGATGCAGTAAACCTGGAGTGAAGCATCGGGTCTGTAACTAGTGTCACAGGATTGGTTCAAAATATAGCCAGTAAGATGAGTCAGTCTTCTTGTACTTAAGTCGGCATTGTGCCTTTGTATTTAATTCCGATGCAATTTCTGGGTTTCATCTCCAATAAGAATGTCCAAGGTATACAGTAAACCTGAAGTGAAGCATCAGAGTCTATTACTAGTGTCACAGGAATGGTTCAAAACATAGACAGTAGGAAGAGTCAGTCTTCTTGTACTTAAGTCGGCATTGTGCATTTTGTATTTAATTCCGATACAATTTCTGTGTTTCATCGTCATTAAGAAGGTCAGAGAGATACAGTAAACCTGAAGTGAAGCATCAGAATCTATAACTAGCGTCACAGGAATGGTTCAAAACATAGACAGTACGAAGAGTCAGTCTTCTTGTACTTAAGTCGGAACTGCGCCTTTTCTATTTAATTCCGATGAAATTTCTGAATTTCATCGTCAATAAGAAGGTCCAAGGGATATAGTAAACCTGAAGTGAAGCATCGGAATCTATAACTAGTGTCACAGGAATGGTTCAAAGCATAGTCAGTAAGAAGAGTCAGTCCTCTTGTACTTAAGTCGGCATTGTGCCTTTTGTATTCAATTCCGATGCAATTTCTGTGTTTCATCGTCAATAAGAAGGTCCAAGGGATACAGTAAACCTGAAGTGAAGCATCGGAATCTATAACTAGTGTCACAGGAATGGTTCAAATCATAGACAGTAGGATGAGTCAGTCTTCTTGTACTTAAGTCGGCATTGTGCCTTTTGTATTTAATTCCGATGCAATTTCTGTGTTTCATCGTCAATAAGAAGGTCCAGGGGATACAGTAAACCTGTAGTGAAGCATCGAAATCTATAACTAGGGTCGCAGGAATGGTTCAAAACATAGACAGAAGAAGAATCAGTCTTCTTGTACATAAGTCGGCATTGTGCCTTTTGTATTTAATTCCACTGCAATTTCTGTGTTTCATCGTCAATAATAAGGGCAGAGGGATGCAGTAAACCTGAAGTGAAGCATCGGAATCTATAACTAGTGTCACAGGAATGGTTCAAAACATAGACAGTAGGACGAGTCAGTCTTCTTGTACTTAAGTCGGCATTGTGCCTTTTCTATTTAATTCCGATGCAATTGCTGTGTTTCATCGTCAATAAGAAGGTCCAAGGGATACAGTAAACCTGAAGTGAAGCATCGGAATCTATAAGTAGTGTCACAGGAATGGTTCAAAGCCTAGTCAGTAAGAAGAGTCAGTCTTCTTGTACTTAATTCCGCATCGTGTCTTTTGTGTTTAATTCCTACACAGGTTCTGTGTTTCATCGTCAATAAGAACGACAGAGGGATACAGTAATTCTGAAGTGAAGCATCGGATTCTATAACTAGTGTCATAGGAATGGTTCAAAACATAGTCAGTAAGAAGAGACAGTCTTCTTGTACTAAAGTCGGCATTGTGCCTTTTGTATTTAATTCCGATGCAATTTCTGTGTTTCATCGTCCGTAAGAAGGCCCAAGGGATACAATAAACCTGGAGTGAAGCATCGGAATGTATAACAAGTGTCACAGTAATGGTTCAAAACATAGACAATGAGACGACTCAGTATTCTTGCACTTAAGTCGGCATTGTGCCTTTTGTATTTAATTCCGATGCAATTTCTATGTTTCAACGTCAATAAGATGGTCCAAGGGATACAGTTAACCTGAAGTGATGCACCGGAATCTATAACTAGTGTCAACTTGAATGGTTCAAAACATAGTCAGTAAGAAGAGTCAGTCATCTTGTACATAAGTCCCCATTGTGCCTTTTGTATTTCATTCCGATGCAATATCTGTGTTTCAGCCTCAATACGAAGTTCCAAGGGATACTGTAAACCTGGAGTGAAGCATCGGAATCTATAACTAGTGTCAAATGAATCGTTCAAAACATAGTCAGTAAGAAGAGTCAGTCTTCTTGTACTTAATTCGGCATTGTGCCTTTGTTATTTAATTCCGATGCAATTTCTGTGTTTCATCGTCAATAAGAAGGTCAGAGGGATACAGCAAATCAGAAGTGAAGCATCGGAATCTATAACTAGTGTCACAGGAATAGTTCAAAACATAGTCAGTAAGAAGAGTCAGTCTTCTTGAACTTAAGTCGGCATTGAGCTTTTTGTATTCAATACCGATGCAATTTCTGTGTTTCATCGTCAATAAGAAAGTCCAGGGGATACAGTAAACCTGAAGTGAAGCACCGGAATCTATAACAACTGTCACAGGAATGGTTCAAAACATAGACAGTATGAAGAGTCAGTCTTCATGTACTTTAGTCGGCATTGTGCCTTTTGTATTTAATTCCGATGCAATTTCTGTGTTTCATCGTCAATAAGAGGTTTCAAGGCATACAGTAAACCTGTAGTTAAGCATCGAAATCTATAACTAGGGTCACAGGAATGGTTCAAAACATAGACGGAAGAAGAATCAGTTTATTGTACTTAAGTCGGCATTGTGCCTTTTGTATTTAATTCCACTGCAATTTCTGTGTTTCATCGTCAATAAGAAGGGCAGAGGGATGCAGTAAACCTGAAGTGAAGCATCGGAATCTATAACTAGTGTCACAGGAATGGTTCGAAACATAGACAGTAGGACGAGTCAGTCTTCTTGTACTTAAGTCGGCATTGTGCCTTTTCTATTTAATTCCGATGCAATTGCTGTGTTTCATCGTCAATAAGAAGATCCAAGGGATACAGCAAACCTGAAGTGAAGCATCGGAATCTATAAGTAGTGTCACAGGAATGGTTCAAAACATAGTCAGTAAGAAGAGTCAGTCTTCTTGAACTTAAGTCGGCATTGTGCATTTTGTATTTAATACCGATGCAATTTCTGTGTTTCATCGTCAATAAGAAGGTCCAGGGGATACAGTAAACCTGAAGTGAAGCACCGGAATCTATAACAACTGTCACAGGAATGGTTCAAAACATAGACAGTATGAAGAGTCAGTCTTCATGTACTTAAGTCGGCATTGTGCCTTTTGTATTTAATTCCGATGCAATTTCTGTGTTTCATCGTCAATAAGAGGTTCCAAGGCATACAGTAAACCTGTAGTTAAGCATCGAAATCTATAACTAGGGTCACAGGAATGGTTCAAAACATAGACAGAAGAAGAATCAGTTTATTGTACTTAAGTCGGCATTGTGCCTTTTGTATTTAATTCCACTGCAATTTCTGTGTTTCATCGTCAATAAGAAGGGCAGAGGGATGCAGTAAACCTGAAGTGAAGCATCGGAATCTATAACTAGTGTCACAGGAATGGTTCAAAACATACACAGTAGGACGAGTCAGTCTTCTTGTACTTAAGTCGGCATTGTGCCTTTCTATTTAATTCCGATGCAATTGCTGTGTTTCATCGTCAATAAGAAGATCCAAGGGATACAGTAAACCTGAAGTGAAGCATCGGAATCTATAAGTAGTGTCACAGGAATGGTTAAAAGCCTAGTCAGTAAGAAGAGTCAGTCTTCTTGTACTTAAGACGGCATTGTGCCTTTTGTATATAATTCCGATGCAATTTCTGTGTTTCATCGTCAATAAGAAGGCCCAAGGGATCCAGTAAACCTGGAGTGAAGCATCGGATCTGTAACTAGTGTCACAGGATTGGTTCAAAACATAGCCAGTAAGATGAGTCAGTCTTCTTGTACTTAAGTCGGCATTGTGCCTTTTTTATTTAATTCCGATGCAATTTCTGGGTTTCATCTTCAATAAGAATGTCCAAGGTATACAGTAAACCTGAAGTGAAGCATCAGAGTCTATTACTAGTGTCACAGGAATGGTTCAAAACATAGACAGTAGGAAGAGTCAGTCTTCTTGTACTTAAGTCGGCATTGTGCATTTTGTATTTAATTCCGATACAATTTCTGTGTTTCATCGTCATTAAGAAGGTCAGAGAGATACAGTAAACCTGAAGTGAAGCATCAGAATCTATAACTAGCGTCACAGGAATGGTTCAAAACATAGACAGTACGAAGAGTCAGTCTTCTTGTACTTAAGTCGGCACTGCGCCTTTTCTATTTAATTCCGATGAAATTTCTGAATTTCATCGTCAATAAGAAGGTCCAAGGGATATAGTAAACCTGAAGTGAAGCATCGGAATCTATAACTAGTGTCACAGGAATGGTTCAAAGCATAGTCAGTAAGAAGAGTCAGTCCTCTTGTACTGAAGTCGGCATTGTGCCTTTTGTATGCAATTCCGATGCAATTTCTGTGTTTCATCGTCAATAAGAAGGTCCAAGGGATACAGTAAACCTGAAGTGAAGCATCGGAATTTATAACTAGTGTCACAGGAATGGTTCAAAGCATAGACAGTTGGATGAGTCAGTCTTTTGGACTTAAGTCGGCATTGTGCCTTTTGTATTTAATTCCGATGCAATTTCTGTGTTTCATCGTCAATAAGAAGGTCCAAGGGATACAGTAAACCTGAAGTGAAGCATCGGAATCTTTAACTAGTGTCACAGGAATGGTTCAAAACATTGACAGTAGGAAGAGTCAGTTTTCTTGTACTTAAGTCGGCATTGTGCATTTTGTATATAATTCCGATACAATTTCTGTGTTTCATCGTCATTACGAAGGTCAGAGAGATACAGTAAACCTGAAGTGAAGCATCAGAATCTATAACTAGCGTCACAGGAATGGTTCAAAGCATAGTCAGTAAGAAGAGTCAGTCCTCTTGTACTTAACTCGGCATTGTGCCTTTTGTATTTAATTCCGATGCAATTTCTGTGTTTCATCGTCAATAAGAAGGTCCAAGGGATACAGTAAACATGAAGTGAAGCATCGGAATCTATAACTAGTGTCACAGGAATGGTTCAAAACATTGACAGTAGGAAGAGTCAGTTTTCTTGTACTTAAGTCGGCATTGTGCCTTTTGTATTTAATTCCGTTGCAATTGCTGTGTTTCATCGTTAGTAAGAAGGTCCAAGGGATACAGTAAACCTGACGTGAAGCATCGGAATCTATAACTAGTGTCACAGGAATAGTTCAAAACCTAGTCAGTCAGAACAGTCAATCTTCTTGTACTTAATTCGGCACTGTGCCTTTTTTATTTAATTCCGATGCAATTTCTGTGTTTCATCGTCCATAAGAAGGTCCAAGGGATACAGTAAACCTAGAGTGAAGCATCGGAATCTATTACTAGTCTCACAGGAATAGTTCAAAACAAAGAGAGTAAGAAGAGTCAGTCTTCTTGTACTTAAATCGGCATTGTGCCTCTTTTATTTAATTCCGATGCAATTTCTGTGTTTCATCGTCAATAAGAAGGTCCAAGGGATACATTAAACCTGGAGAGAAGCTTCGGAATCTATAACTAGTGTCACAGGAATGGTTCAAAACATCGACAGTAGGAAGAGTCAGTCTTCCTCTACTTAATTCGGCATTGTGGCTTTAGTATTTAATTCTGATCCAATTTCTGTGTTTCATCGTCAATAAGAAGGTCAGAGGGATACAGTAAATCTGAAGTGAAGCATCGGAATCTATAACTAGTAACACAGGAATGGTTCAAAACAAAGTCAGTAAGAAGAGTCAGTCTTCTTGTACTTCAGTCGGCACTGTGCCTTTTGTATTTAATTCCGAAGCAATTTCTGTGTTTCATCGTCAATAAGAAGGTCAGAGGGATACAGTAAACCTGAAGTGAAGCTTCGAAATCTATAACTAGTGTCACAGGAATGGTTCAAAACATAGTCAGTAAGAAGAGTCAGTCTTCTTGTTCTTAAGTCGGCATTGTGCCTTTTGCATTTAGTTCCGTTGCAATTTCTGTGTTTCATCGTCAAGAAGAAGGTCCAAGGGATACAGTAAACCTAGAGTGAAGCAACGGAATCTATTACTAGTGTCACAGGAATGGTCCAAAACATAGACAGTAAGAAGAGTGAGTCTTCTTGTACTTAAATCGGCATTGTGCCTTTTGTATTTAATTCCGACGCAATTTCTGTGTTTCATCGTCAATAACAACGTCAGAGAGATACAGTAAATCTGCAGTGAAGCATCGGAATCTATAACTAGTGTCACAGGAATGGTTCAAAACATATTCAGTAAGAAAAGACAGTCTTCTTGTACTTAAGTAGGCATTGTGCCTTTTGTATTTAATTCCGATGCAATTTCTGTGTTTAATCGTCAATAAGAAGGTCCAAGGGATACAGTAAACCTGGAGTGAAGTATCGGAATCCATAACAAGTGTCACAGGGATGGTTCAAACATAGACAGTAAGAAGAGTCAGTATTCTTGTACTTAAGTCGGCATTGTGCCTTTTGTATTTATTTCCGATGCAATTTCTGTGTTTCATCTTCAATAAGAAGGTCCAAGGTATACAGTAAACCTGAAGTGAAACATCAGAGTCTGTAACTAGTGTCACAGGAATGGTTCAAAACATAGTCACTAAGAAGAGTCGGTCTTCTTGTACTTAAGTCGACATTGTGCATTTTGTATTTAATTACGATGCAATTTCTGTGTTTCATCGTCAATAAGAAGGTCAGAGGGATACAGTAAACCTGAAGTGAAGCATCAGAATCTATAACTAGTGTCACAGGAATGGTTCAAAACATAGTCAGTAAGAAGAGTCAGTCTTCTTGTACTTAAGTCGACATTGTGCATTTTGTATTTAATTCCGATGCAATTTCTGTGTTTCATCGTCAATAAGAAGGTCAGTGGGATACAGTAAACCTGAAGTGAAGCATCAGAATCTATAACTAGTGTCAGAGGAATAGTTCAAAACATAGACAGTAGGAAGAGTCAGTCTTCTTGTACTTAAGTCGGCATTGTGTCTTTTCTGTTTAATTCCGATGCAATTTCTGTGTTTGATCGTCAACAAGAAAATCCAAGGGATACGGTAAACCTGGAGTGAAGCATCGGAATCTATAACTAGTGTCACAGGAATGGTTCAAATCATAGACAGTAGGATGAGTCAGTCTTCTTGTACTTAAGTCGGCATTGTGCCTTTTGTATTCAATTCCGATGCAATTTCTGTGTTTCATCGTCAATAAGAAGGTCACAGGGATACAGTAAACCTGAAGTGAAGCATCGCAATCCATTACTAGTGTCACAGGAATGGTTCAAAACATAGACAGTAGGAAGAGTCAGTCGTCTTGTACTTAAGTCGGCATTGTGCCTTTTGTATTTTATTCCGATGCAATTTCTGTGTTTCATTGTCAATAAGAAGAACTGAGGAATACAGTAAACCGGAAGTGAAGCATCGGAATCTATAACTAGTGTCAAAGGACTGGTTCAAACATAGACAGTAAGAAGAGTCAGTCTTCTTGTACTCAAGTCGGCATTGTGCCTTTTGTATTTAATTCCGATGCAATTTCTGTGTTTCATCGTCAATAAGAAGGTCCAAGGGATACAGTAAACCTGAAGTGAAACATCGGAATCTATAACTAGTGTCACAGGAAAGGTTCAAATCATAGTCAGTAAGAAGAGTCAGTCTTCTTGTACTTAAATTGGCATTGTGCCGTTTGTATTTAAATCCGATGCAATATCTGTGTTTCATCGTCAATAAGAAGATCCATGGGATACAGTAAACCTGGAGTGAAGCATCGGAATCTATAACTAGTGTCACAGGAATGGTTCAAAACATAGACAGTAAGAAGAGTCAGTCATCTTGTACTTAAGTCGGCATTGTGCCTTTTGTATTTAATTCCGATGCAATTTTAGTGTTTCATCGTCAATAAGAAGCTCCAAGGGATACAGTAAACCAGGAGTGAAGCATCGGAATCTATAACTAGTGTCACAGCAATGGTTCAAAACATAGACAGTAAGAAGAATCAGTATTCTTGTACCTAAGTCGGCATTGTGCCTTTTGTATTTAATTCTGATGCAATTTATGAGTTTCATCGTCAATACGAAGGTCAGAGGGAGACGGTAAACCTGAAGTTAAGCATCGGAATCTATAACTACTGTCACAGGAATGGTTCAAAGCATAGTCAGTAAAAAGAGTCAGTCTTCTTGTTCACAAGTCGGCATTGTGTCTTTTGTATTTAATTCCGATGCAATTTCTGAGTTTCATCGTCAATTAGATGGGCAGAGGGATACAGTAAACCTGAAGTGAAGCATCAGAATCTATAACTAGTGTCACAGGAATGGTTCAAAACATAGACAGTAGGAAGAGTCAGTCTTCTTGTACTTAAGTCGGAACTGTGCCTTTTGTACTTAATTCCGATGCAATTTATGTGTTTCATCGTCAATAAGAAGGTCAGAGGGATACAGTAAACCTGAAGTGAAGCATCGGAATCTATAACTAGTGTCACAGGAATTGTTCAAAACATTGATAGTAGGAAGAGTCAGTTTTCTTGTACTTAAGTCGGCATTGTGCCTTTTGTATTTTATTCCGATGCAATTTCTGTGTTTCATCGTCAATAAGATGAACTGTGGAATACAGTAAACCTGAAGTGAAGCATCGGAATCTATAACTAGTGTCACAGGAATTGTTCAAAACATTGATAGTAGGAAGAGTCAGTTTTCTTGTACTTAAGTCGGCATTGTGCCTTTTGTATTTTATTCCGATGCAATTTCTGTATTTCATCGTCAATAAGAAGATCCATGGGATACAGTAAACCTGGAGTGAAGCATCGGAATCTATAACTAGTGTCACAGGAATGGTTCAAAGCATAGTCAGTAAGAAGAGTCAGTCCTCTTGTACTGAAGTCGGCATTGTGCCTTTTGTATTCAATTCCGATGCAATTTCTGTGTTTCATCGTCAATAAGAAGGTCCAAGGGATACAGTAAACCTGAAGTGAAGCATCGGAATCTATAACTAGCGTCACAGGAATGGTTCAAAGCATAGTCAGTAAGAAGAGTCAGTCCTCTTGTACTTAACTCGGCATTGTGCCTTTTGTATTTAATTCCGATGCAATTTCTGTGTTTCATCGTCATTACGAAGGTCAGAGAGATACAGTAAACCTGAAGTGAAGCATCAGAATCTATAACTAGCGTCACAGGAATGGTTCAAAGCATAGTCAGTAAGAAGAGTCAGTCCTCTTGTACTTAAATCGGCATTGTGCCTTTTGTATTTAATTCCGATGCAATTTCTGTGTTTCATCGTAAATAAGAAGGTCCAAGGGATACATTAAACATGAAGTGAAGCATCGGAATCTATAACTAGTGTCACAGGAATGGTTCAAAACATTGACAGTAGGAAGAGTCAGTTTTCTTGTACTTAAGTCGGCATTGTGCCTTTTGTATTTAATTTCGTTGCAATTGCTGTGTTTCATCGTTAGTAAGAAGGTCCAAGGGATACAGTAAACCTGACGTGAAGCATCGGAATCTATAACTAGTGTCACAGGAATAGTTCAAAACCTAGTCGGTCAGAACAGTCAATCTTCTTGTACTTAATTCGGCACTGTGCCTTTTTTATTTAATTCCGATGCAATTTCTGTGTTTCATCGTCCATAAGAAGGTCCAAGGGATACAGTAAACCTAGAGTGAAGCATCGGAATCTATTACTAGTGTCACAGGAATAGTTCAAAACAAAGAGAGTAAGAAGAGTCAGTCTTCTTGTACTTAAATCGGCATTGTGCCTTTTTTATTTAATTCCGATGCAATTTCTGTGTATCATCGTCAATAAGATGGTCCAAGGGATACATTAAACCTGGAGTGAAGCTTCGGAATCTATAACTAGTGTCACAGGAATGGTTCAAAACATCGACAGTAGAAAGAGTCAGTCTTCTTGTACTTAATTCGGCATTGTGCCTTTAGTATTTAATTCTGATCCAATTTCTGTGTTTCATCGTCAATAAGAAGGTCAGAGGGATACAGTAAATTTGAAGTGAAGCATCGGAATCTATAACTAGTAACACAGGAATGGTTCAAAACAAAGTCAGTAAGAAGAGTCAGTCTTCTTGTACTTCAGTCGGCACTGTGCCTTTTGTATTTAATTCCGATGCAATTTCTGTGTTTCATCGTCAATAAGAAGGTCAGAGGGATACAGTAAACCTGAAGTGAAGCATCGAAATCTATAACTAGTGTCACAGGAATGGTTAAAAACATAGTCAGTAAGAAGAGTCAGTCTTCTTGTTCTTAAGTCGGCATTGTGCCTTTTGCATTTAGTTCCGTTGCAATTTCTGTGTTTCATCGTCAAGAAGAAGGTCCAAGGGATACAGTAAACCTAGAGTGAAGCAACGGAATCTATTACTAGTGTCACAGGAATGGTCCAAAACATAGACAGTAAGAAGAGTGAGTCTTCTTGTACTTAAATCGGCATTGTGCCTTTTGTATTTAATTCCGACGCAATTTCTGTGTTTCATCGTCAATAACAACGTCAGAGAGATACAGTAAATCTGCAGTGAAGCATCGGAATTTATAACTAGTGTCACAGGAATGGTTCAAAACATATTCAGTAAGAAAAGACAGTCTTCTTGTACTTAAGTAGGCATTGTGCCTTTTGTATTTAATTCCGATGCAATTTCTGTGTTTAATCGTCAATAAGAAGGTCCAAGGGATACAGTAAACCTGGAGTGAAGTATCGGAATCCATAACAAGTGTCACAGGGATGGTTCAAACATAGACAGTAAGAAGAGTCAGTATTCTTGTACTTAAGTCGGCATTGTGCCTTTTGTATTTATTTCCGATGCAATTTCTGTGTTTCATCTTCAATAAGAAGGTCCAAGGGATACAGTAAACCTGAAGTGAAACATCAGAGTCTGTAACTAGTGTCACAGGAATGGTTCAAAACATAGTCACTAAGAAGAGTCGGTCTTCTTGTACTTAAGTCGACATTGTGCATTTTGTATATAATTACGATGCAATTTCTGTGTTTCATCGTCAATAAGAAGGTCAGAGGGATACAGTAAACCTGAAGTGAAGCATCAGAATCTATAACTAGTGTCACAGGAATGGTTCAAAACATAGTCAGTAAGAAGAGTCAGTCTTCTTGTACTTAAGTCGACATTGTGCATTTTGTATTTAATTCCGATGCAATTTCTGTGTTTCATCGTCAATAAGAGGGTAGTGGGATACAGTAAACCTGAAGTGAAGCATCAGAATCTGTAACTAGTGTCAGAGGAATAGTTCAAAACATAGACAGTAGGAAGAGTCAGTCTTCTTGTACTTAAGTCAGCATTGTGTCTTTTCTGTTTAATTCCGATGCAATTTCTGTGTTTGATCGTCAACAAGAAAATCCAAGGGATACGGTAAACCTGGAGTGAAGCATCGGAATCTATAACTAGTGTCACAGGAATGGTTCAAATCATAGACAGTAGGATGAGTCAGTCTTCTTGTACTTAAGTCGGCATTGTGCCTTTTGTATTTAATTCCGATGCAATTTCTGTGTTTCATCGTCAATAAGAAGGTCAGAGGGATACAGTAAACCTGAAGTGAAGTATCGCAATCCTTTACTGGTGTCACAGGAATGGTTCAAAACATAGACAGTAGGAAGAGTCAGTCGTCTTGTACTTAAGTCGGCATTGTGCCTTTTGTATTTTATTCCGATGCAATTTCTGTGTTTCATTGTCAATAAGAAGAACTGAGGAATACAGTAAACCGGAAGTGAAGCATCGGAATCTATAACTAGTGTCAAAGGACTGGTTCAAACATAGACAGTAAGAAGAGTCAGTCTTCTTGTACTCAAGTCGGCATTGTGCCTTTTGTATTTAATTCCGATGCAATTTCTGCGTTTCATCGTCAATAAGAAGGTCCAAGGGATACAGTAAACCTGAAGTGAAACATCGGAATCTATAACTAGTGTCACAGGAAAGGTTCAAATCATAGTCAGTAAGAAGAGTCAGTCTTCTTGTACTTAAATTGGCATTGTGCCGTTTGTATTTAAATCCGATGCAATATCTGTGTTTCATCGTCAATAAGAAGATCCATGGGATACAGTAAACCTGGAGTGAAGCATCGGAATCTATAACTAGTGTCACAGGAATGGTTCAAAACATAGACAGTAAGAAGAGTCAGTCATCTTGTACTTAAGTCGGCATTGTACCTTTTGTATTTAATTCCGATGCAATTTATGAGTTTCATCGTCAATAAGAAGGTCAGAGGGAGACGGTAAACCTGAAGTTAAGCATCGGAATCTATAACTACTGTCACAGGAATGGTTCAAAGCATAGTCAGTAAAAAGAGTCAGTCTTCTTGTTCACAAGTCGGCATTGTGTCTTTTGTATTTAATTCCGATGCAATTTCTGAGTTTCATCGTCAATTAGATGGGCAGAGGGATACAGTAAACCTGAAGTGAAGCATCAGAATCTATAACTAGTGTCACAGGAATGGTTCAAAACATAGACAGTAGGAAGAGTCAGTCTTCTTGTACTTAAGTCGGCACTGTGCCTTTTGTACTTAATTCCGATGCAATTTATGTGTTTCATCGTCAATAAGAAGGTCAGAGGGATACAGTAAACCTGAAGTGAAGCATCGGAATCTATAACTAGTGTCACAGGAATTGTTCAAAACATTGACAGTAGGAAGAGTCAGTTTTCTTGTACTTAAGTCGGCATTGTGCCTTTTGTATTTTATTCCGATGCAATTTCTGTGTTTCATCGTCAATAAGATGAACTGAGGAATACAGTAAACCTGAAGTGAAGCATCGGAATCTATAACTAGTGTCACAGGAAAGGTTCAAAACATAGTCAGTAAGAAGAGTCAGTCTTCTTGGACTTAATTCGGCATTGTGCCGTTTGTATTTAAATCCGATGCAATTTCTGTATTTCATCGTCAATAAGAAGATCCATGGGATACAGTAAACCTGGAGTGAAGCATCGGAATCTATAACTAGTGTCACAGGAATGGTTCAAAGCATAGACAGTAAGGAGAGTCAGTCATCTTGTACTTAAGTCGGCATTGTGCCTTTTGTATTTAATTCCGATGCAAATTCTGTGTTTCATCGTCAATAAGAAGGTATAAGGGATTCAGTAAACCTGGAGTGAAGCATCGGAATCTATAACTAGTGTTACAGTGATGGTTCAAAACATAGACATTAAGAAGAGTCAGTATTCTTGTACCTAAGTCGGCATTGTGCTTTTTGTATTTAATTCCGTTGCAATTCTGTGTTTTACCGTCAACAAGAAGGTGAGAGGGATACAGTAAACCTGAAGTAAAGCATCGGAATCTATAACTAGTGTCACGGGAATGGTTCAAAACATAGACAGAAGGAAGAGTCAGTCCTCTTGTACTTATGTCGGCATTGTGCCTTTTCTATTTAATTCCGATGCAATTTCTGTGTTTCATCGTCAATAAGAAAGTCCAAGGGATATATTAAACCTGGAGTGAAGCATCGGAAGCTATAACTACTGTCACAGGAATGGTTCAAAGCATCGACAGTAAGAAGAGTCAGTCCTCTTGTACTTAATTCGGCATTGTGCCTTTAGTAGTTCATTACGATGCAATTTCTGTGTTTCATCGTCAATAAGAAGGTCCAAGGGATACAGTAAACCTGAATGAAGCACTGGAATCTATAACTAGTGTCACATGAAAGGTTCAAACATAGTCAGTAAGAAGAGTCAGTCTTCTTGTATTTAAGGCGGCATTGTCCCTTTTGTATTTAATTCCGATGCAATTTCTGTGATTCATCGTCAATAAGAGGGTCCAAGGGATACAGTAAACCTGAAGTGAAGCATCGGAATCTGTAACTAGTGTCACGGGAATGGTTAAAAACATAGTCAGTAAGAAGAGTCAGTCTTCTCGCACTTAAGTCGGCATTGTACCTTTTGTATTTAATTCCGATGCAATGTCTGTGTTTCATCGTCAATAAGAAGGTCCAAGGGTTTCAGTAAACCTGGAGTGAAGCATCGGAATCCTTAACTAGTGTCACAAGAATGGTTCAAAACATAGTCAGTAAGAAGAGTCAGACTTCATATACTTAAGTCGGCATTGTGCCTTTTTATTTAATTCCGATGCAATTTCTGTGTTTCATCGTCAATAAGATGGTCAGAGGGATACAGTAAACCTATAGTGAATCATCGGAATCTTTAACTAGTGTCACAGGAATGGTTCAAAACATAGTCAGTAAGAAGAGTCAGTCTTCTTGTACTTAAGTCGGCATAGTGCCTTTTGTATTTAATTCCGATGCTATTTCCGTGTTTCATCGTCAATACGAGGGTCCAAGGGATACAGTAAACCTGGAGTGAAGCATCGGAATCTTTAACTAGTGTCTCAGCGATGGTTCAAATCATAGTCAGTAAGAAGAGTCAGTCTTCTTGTACTTAAGTCGGCATTGTGCCTTTTGCAAATAATTCCGATGCAATTTCTGTGTTTGATCGTCAACAAGAAGGTCCAAGGGATGCGGTAAACCTGGAGTGAAGCATCGGAATCCTTAACTAGTGTCACAGGAATGGTTCAAAACATAGACAGTAGGAAGAGTCAGCAGTCTTGTTCTTAGGTCGGCATTGTGCCTTTTGTATTTTATTCCGATGCAATTTCTGTGTTTCATCGTCAATAAGAAGAACTGAGGAATACAGTAAACCTGACGTGAAGCATCGGAATCTATAACTAGTGTCACAGGAATGGTTCAAACATACACAGTAAGAAGAGTCAGTCTTCTTGTACTTAAGTCGGCATTGTGGCTTTTGCATTTAATTCCGATGCAATTTCAGTGTTTCATCGTCAATAAGAAGGTCCAAGGGATACAGTAAACCTGACGTGAAGCATCGGAATCTGTAACTAGTGTCACAGCGATGGTTCAAAACATAGACAGTAAGAAGAGTCAGTATTATTGTACCTAAGTCGGCATTGTGGCTTTTGTATTTAATTCCGATGCAATTTCAGTGTTTCATCGTCAATAAGAATGTCCAAGGGATACAGTAAACCTGAAGTGAAGCACCGGAATCTATATCTAGTGTCACAGGGTTGGTTCAAGACATAGACAGTAAGAAGAGTCGGTATTCTTGTACTTAACTCGGCATTGTGCCTTTTGTATTTAATTCCGATGCAATTTCTGTGTTTCATCGTCAATCAGAAGGTCCAAGGGATACAGTAAACCTGAAGTGAAGCACCGGAATCTATAACTTGTGTCACAGGAATGGTTCAAAACATAGTCAGTAAGAAGAGTCAGACTTCATGTACTTAAGTCGGCATTGTGCCTTTTGTGTTTAATTCCGTTGCAATTTCTGTGTTTCATCGTCAATACGAAGGTCCAAGGGATACAGTAAAACCTGGAGTGAAGCATCGGAATCTATAACTAGTGTCTCAGCGATTGTTCAAATCACAGTCAGTAAGAAGAGTCAGTCTTCTTGTACTTGAGTCGGCAATGTGCATTTTGTATTTAATTCCGATGCAATTTCTGTGTTTGATCGTCAACAAGAGGGTCCAAGGGATACAGTAAACCTGGAGTGAAGCATCGGAATCTATAACTAGTGTCACAGGAATGGTTCAAATCATTGACAGTAGGATGAGTCAGTCTTCTTGTACTTAAGTCGGCATTGTGCCTTTTGTATTTAATTCCGATGCAATTTCTGTGTTTCATCGTCAATACGAAGGTCCAAGGGATACAGTAAACCTGAAGTGAAGCATCGGAATCTATAACTAGTGTCACAGGAAAGGTTCAAAACATAGTCAGTAAGAAGAGTCAGTCTTCTTGTACTTAAGTCGGCATTGTGCCGTGTGTATTTAAATCCGATGCAATTTCTGTGTTTCATCGTCAATAAGAAGATCCATGGGATACAGTAAACCTGGAGTGAAGCATCGGAATCTATAACTAGTGTCACAGGAATGGTTCAAAGCATAGACAGTAAGGAGAGTCAGTCATCTTGTACTTAAGTCGGCATTGTGCCTTTTGTATTTAATTCCGATCCAATTTCAGTGTTTCATCGTCAATAAGAAGGTCCAAGGGATACAGTAAACCTGGAGTGAAGCAACGGAATCTATAACTAGTGTCACAGCGATGGTTCAAAATATAGACAGTAAGAAGAGTCAGTATTCTTATACCTATGTCGGCATTGTGCCTTTTGTATTTAATTTCGATGAAATTTCTGTGTTTCATCGTCAACAAGAAGGTCAGAGGGATACAGTAAACCTGAAGTTAAGCATCGGAATCTATAACTACTGTCACAGGAATGGTTCAAAGCAAAGTCAGTATGAAGAGTCAGTCTTCTTGCTCTCAAGTCGGCATTGTGCCTTTTGTATCTAATTCCTATGCAATTTACGTCTTTAATAGTCAATACGAAAGTCCAAGGGATACAGTAAACCTGAAGTGAAGCATCGGAATCTATAACTAGTGTCACAGGAATGGTTCAAAACATAGACAGTAGGAAGAGTCAGTCTTCTTGTACTTAAGTCAGCATTGTGCTTTTTGTGTTTAATTCCGTTGCAATTCTGTGTTTCATCGTCAACAAGAAGATAAGAGGGATACAGTAAACCTGAAGTAAAGCATCGGAATCTATAACTAGTGTCACAGGAGTGGTTCAAAACATAGACAGTAGGAAGAGTCAGTCCTCTTGTACTTATGTCGGCATTGTGCCTCTTCTATTTACTTCCGATGCAATTTCTGTGTTGCATCGTCAATAAGAAAGTCCAAGGGATACAGTAAATCTGAAGTTAAGCATCGGAATCTGTAACTAGTGTCACAGGAATGGTTCAAAACATAGTCAGTAATAAGAGTCAGTCTTCTTGTACATAAGCCGGCATTGTGCCTTTTCTATTTAATTCCGATGCAATTTCTGTGTTTCGTCGTCAATAAAAAGGTCCAAGGGATACAGTAAACCTGGAGTGAAGCATCGGAATCTATAACTAGTGTCACAGAAATGGTTCAAAACATAGTCAGTAAAAGAGTCAGTCTTCTTGTACTTAAGTCGGCATTGTGCCTTTAGTATTTAATTCTGATCCAATTTCTGTGTTTCATCGTCAATAAGAAGGTCAGAGGGATACAGTAAATCTGAAGTGAAGCATCGGAATCTATAACTAGTAACACAGGAATGGTTCAAAACAAAGTCAGTAAGAAGAGTCAGTCTTCTTGTACTTCAGTCGGCACTGTGCCTTTTGTATTTAATTCCGATGCAATTTCTGTGTTTCATCGTCAATAAGAAGGTCAGAGGGATACAGTAAACCTGAAGTGAAGCATCGAAATCTATAACTAGTGTCACAGGAATGGTTAAAAACATAGTCAGTAAGAAGAGTCAGTCTTCTTGTTCTTAAGTCGGCATTGTGCCTTTTGCATTTAGTTCCGTTGCAATTTCTGTGTTTCATCGTCAAGAAGAAGGTCCAAGGGATACAGTAAACCTAGAGTGAAGCAACGGAATCTATTACTAGTGTCACAGGAATGGTCCAAAACATAGACAGTAAGAAGAGTGAGTCTTCTTGTACTTAAATCGGCATTGTGCCTTTTGTATTTAATTCCGACGCAATTTCTGTGTTTCATCGTCAATAACAACGTCAGAGAGATACAGTAAATCTGCAGTGAAGCATCGGAATCTATAACTAGTGTCACAGGAATGGATCAAAACATATTCAGTAAGAAAAGACAGTCTTCTTGTACTTAAGTAGGCATTGTGCCTTTTGTATTTAATTCCGATGCAATTTCTGTGTTTAATCGTCAATAAGAAGGTCCAAGGGATACAGTAAACCTGGAGTGAAGTATCGGAATCCATAACAAGTGTCACAGGGATGGTTCAAACATAGACAGTAAGAAGAGTCAGTATTCTTGTACTTAAGTCGGCATTGTGCCTTTTGTATTTATTTCCGATGCAATTTCTGTGTTTCATCTTCAATAAGAAGGTCCAAGGGATACAGTAAACCTGAAGTGAAACATCAGAGTCTGTAACTAGTGTCACAGGAATGGTTCAAAACATAGTCAGTAAGAAGAGTCGGTCTTCTTGTACTTAAGTCGACATTGTGCAATTTGTATTTAATTACGATGCAATTTCTGTGTTTCATCGTCAATAAGAAGGTCAGAGGGATACAGTAAACCTGAAGTGAAGCATCAGAATCTATAACTAGTGTCACAGGAATGGTTCAAAGCATAGTCAGTAAGAAGAGTCAGTCTTCTTGTACTTAAGTCGACATTGTGCATTTTGTATTTAATTCCGATGCAATTTCTGTGTTTCATCGTCAATAAGAGGGTAGTGGGATACAGTAAACCTGAAGTGAAGCATCAGAATCTATAACTAGTGTCAGAGGAATAGTTCAAAACATAGACAGTAGGAAGAGTCAGTCTTCTTGTACTTAAGTCGGCATTGTGTCTTTTCTGTTTAATTCCGATGCAATTTCTGTGTTTGATCGTCAACAATAAAATCCAAGGGATACGGTAAACCTGGAGTGAAGCATCGGAATCTATAACTAGTGTCACAGGAATGGTTCAAATCATAGACAGTAGGATGAGTCAGTCTTCTTGTACTTAAGTCGGCATTGTGCCTTTTGTATTTAATTCCGATGCAATTTCTGTGTTTCATCGTCAATAAGAAGGTCAGAGGGATACAGTAAACCTGAAGTGAAGTATCGCAATCCTTTACTAGTGTCACAGGAATGGTTCAAAACATAGACAGTAGGAAGAGTCAGTCGTCTTGTACTTAAGTCGGCATTGTGCCTTTTGTATTTTATTCCGATGCAATTTCTGTGTTTCATTGTCAATAAGAAGAACTGAGGAATACAGTAAACCGGAAGTGAAGCATCGGAATCTATAACTAGTGTCAAAGGACTGGTTCAAACATAGACAGTAAGAAGAGTCAGTCTTCTTGTACTCAAGTCGGCATTGTGCCTTTTGTATTTAATTCCGATGCAATTTCTGTGTTTCATCGTCAATAAGAAGGTCCAAGGGATACAGTAAACCTGAAGTGAAACATCGGAATCTATAACTAGTGTCACAGGAAAGGTTCAAATCATAGTCAGTAAGAAGAGTCAGTCTTCTTGTACTTAAATTGGCATTGTGCCGTTTGTATTTAAATCCGATGCAATATCTGTGTTTCATCGTCAATAAGAAGATCCATGGGATACAGTAAACCTGGAGTGAAGCATCGGAATCTATAACTAGTGTCACAGGAATGGTTCAAAACATAGACAGTAAGAAGAGTCAGTCATCTTGTACTTAAGTCGGCATTGTGCCTTTTGTATTTAATTCCGATGCAATTTTAGTGTTTCATCGTCAATAAGAAGGTCCAAGGGATACAGTAAACCAGGAGTGAAGCATCGGAATCTATAACTAGTGTCACAGCAATGGTTCAAAACATAGACAGTAAGAAGAATCAGTATTCTTGTACCTAAGTCGGCATTGTGCCTTTTGTATTTAATTCCGATGCAATTTATGAGTTTCATCGTCAATAAGAAGGTCAGAGGGAGACGGTAAACCTGAAGTTAAGCATCGGAATCTATAACTACTGTCACAGGAATGGTTCAAAGCATAGTCAGTAAAAAGAGTCAGTCTCCTTGTTCACAAGTCGGCATTGTGTCTTTTGTATTTAATTCCGATGCAATTTCTGAGTTTCATCGTCAATTAGATGGGCAGAGGGATACAGTAAACCTGAAGTGAAGCATCAGAATCTATAACTAGTGTCACAGGAATGGTTCAAAACATAGACAGTAGGAAGAGTCAGTCTTCTTGTACTTAAGTCGGCACTGTGCCTTTTGTACTTAATTCCGATGCAATTTATGTGTTTCATCGTCAATAAGAAGGTCAGAGGGATACAGTAAACCTGAAGTGAAGCATCGGAATCTATAACTAGTGTCACAGGAATTGTTCAAAACATTGACAGTAGGAAGAGTCAGTTTTCTTGTACTTAAGTCGGCATTGTGCCTTTTGTATTTTATTCCGATGCAATTTCTGTGTTTCATCGTCAATAAGATGAACTGAGGAATACAGTAAACCTGAAGTGAAGCATCGGAATCTATAACTAGTGTCACAGGAAAGGTTCAAAACATAGTCAGTAAGAAGAGTCAGTCTTCTTGTACTTAAGTCGGCATTGTGCCGTTTGTATTTAAATCCGATGCAATTTCTGTGTTTCATCGACAATAAGAAGATCCATGGGATACAGTAAACCTGGAGTGAAGCATCGGAATCTATAACTAGTGTCACAGGAATGGTTCAAAGCATAGACAGTAAGGAGAGTCAGTCATCTTGTACTTAAGTCGGCATTGAGCCTTTTGTATTTAATTCCGATCCAATTTCAGTGTTTCATCGTCAATAAGAAGGTCCAAGGGATACAGTAAACCTGGAGTGAAGCAACGGAATCTATAACTAGTGTCACAGCGATGGTTCAAAATATAGACAGTAAGAAGAGTCAGTATTCTTATACCTATGTCGGCATTGTGCCTTTTGTATTTAATTTCGATGAAATTTCTGTGTTTCATCGTCAACAAGAAGGTCAGAGGGATACAGTAAACCTGAAGTTAAGCATCGGAATCTATAACTACTGTCACAGGAATGGTTCAAAGCAAAGTCAGTATGAAGAGTCAGTCTTCTTGCTCTCAAGTCGGCATTGTGCCTTTTGTATCTAATTCCTATGCAATTTATGTCTTTAATAGTCAATACGAAAGTCCAAGGGATACAGTAAACCTGAAGTGAAGCATCGGAATCTATAACTAGTGTCACAGGAATGGTTCAAAACATAGACAGTAGGAAGAGTCAGTCTTCTTGTACTTAAGTCGGCATTGTGCTTTTTGTGTTTAATTCCGTTGCAATTCTGTGTTTCATCGTCAACAAGAAGATAAGAGGGATACAGTAAACCTGAAGTAAAGCATCGGAATCTATAACTAGTGTCACAGGAGTGGTTCAAAACATAGACAGTAGGAAGAGTCAGTCCTCTTGTACTTATGTCGGCATTGTGCCTCTTCTATTTACTTCCGATGCAATTTCTGTGTTGCATCGTCAATAAGAAAGTCCAAGGGATACAGTAAATCTGAAGTTAAGCATCGGAATCTGTAACTAGTGTCACAGGAATGGTTCAAAACATAGTCAGTAATAAGAGTCAGTCTTCTTGTACATAAGTCGGCATTGTGCCTTTTCTATTTAATTCCGATGCAATTTCTGTGTTTCGTCGTCAATAAAAAGGTCCAAGGGATACAGTAAACCTGGAGTGAAGCATCGGAATCTATAACTAGTGTCACAGAAATGGTTCAAAACATAGTCAGTAAAAGAGTCAGTCTTCTTGTACTTAAGTCGGCATTGTGCCTTGTGTATTTAATTCCTATGCAATTTCTGTGTTTCATCGTCAATAAGAAGGTCCAAGGGATACAGTAAACTTCGAGTGAAGCATCAGAATCTTTAACTAATGTCTCAGCGATGGTTCAAAACATAGACAGTAAGAAGAGACAGTATTCTTGTACTTAAGTCGGCATTGTGCATTTTGTATTTAATTCCGATGCATTTTCTGTGTTTCATCGTCAATAAGAAGGTCAGAGGGATACAGTAAACCTGAAGTTAAGCATCGGAATCCATAACTACTGTCACAGGAATGGTTCAAAACATAGTCAGGAAGAAGAGTCAGTCTTCTTGTACTTAAGTCGGCATTGTTCCTTTTGTATTTAATTCCGATGCAATTTCTGTGTTTCATGGTCAATAGGAAGGTCCAAGGGATACAGTAAACCTGGAGTGAAGCATCGGAATCTATAACTAGTGTCACAGGAATGAATCAAAACATAGTCAGTAAGAAGAGTCATTCTTCCTGTACTTAAGTCGGCATTGTGCCTTTTGCATTTAATTCCGATACAATTCTGTGTTTCATCGCCAATAGAAAGGTAAGAGGAATACAGTGAGCCCGAAGTGAAGCATCGGATTCTATAACTAGTGTCACAGGAGTGGTTCAAAACATAGACAGTAGGAAGCGTCAGTCTTCTTGTACTTATGTCGGCATTGTGGCTTTTCTATTTAATTCCGATGCAATTTCTGTGTTTCATCGTCAATAAGAAAGTCCAAGGGATACAGTAAACCTGACGTGAAGCATCGGAATCTATAACTAGTGTCACAGGAACGGTTCAAAACATAGTCAGTAAGAAGAGTCAGTCTTCTTGTACTTAAGTCGGCAGTGTGCCTTTTGTATTTAACTCCGATGCAATTTCTGTGTTTCATCGTCAATGAGAAGGTCCAAGGGATACATTAAACCTGGAGTGAAGCATCGGAATCTATAACTAGTGTCACATGAATGGTTCAAAGCATAGTCAGTAAGAAGGGACAGTATTCTTGTACTTATGTTGGCATTGTGTCCTTTGTATTTAATTCCGATGCAATTTCTGTGTTTCAACGTCAATAAGAAGGTCCAAGGGATACAGTAAACCTAAGGTGAAGCGCTGGAGTCTAAAACTGGTCTCACAGTAGAGGTTCATAACAGACAGTAAGAAGAGTCAGTCTTCTTGTACTTATGACCACATTGTGCATTTAGTATTTAATTCCGATGCAATTTCTGTGTTTCTTCGTTAATAAGAAGGTCCAAGGGATACAGTAAACCTGTAGTGAAGCATCGGAATCTATAACTAGTGTCACAAGAATGGTTCAAAACATAGTCAGTAAGAAGAGTCAGTCTTCTTGTACTTAAGTCGGCATTGTGCCTTTTGTATTTATTTCCGATGCAATTTCTGTGTTTCATCGTCAATAGGAAGGTCCAAGGAATACAGTAAACCTGGAGTGAAGCACCGGAATCTATAACTAGTGTCACAGGGTTGGTTCAAAACATAGACAGTAAGATGAGTCAGTATTCTTGTACTTAACTCGGCATTGTGCCTTTTGTATTTAATTCCGATGCAATTTCTGTGTTTCATCGTCAATAAGAAGGTCCAAGGGATACAGTAAACTTGAAGTGAAGCACCGGAATCTATAACTAGTGTCACAGGAATGGTTCAAACCATAGTCAGTAAGAAGAGTCAGACTTCATGTACTTAAGTCGGCATTGTGCCTTTTGTATTTAATTCCGTTGCAATTTCTGTGTTTCATCGTCAATGAGAAGGTCCAAGGGATACAGTAAAATTGAAGTGAAGCATCGGAATCTACAACTAGTGTCACAGGAGTGGTTCAAAACATAGACAGTAGGAAGAGTCAGTCTTGTTGTACTTGAGTCGGCATTGTGCCTTTTTATTTAATTCCGATGCAATTTATGTGTTTCATCGTCAAAACGAAGGTCAGAGCGATACAGTAAACCTGTAGTGAAGCATCGGAATCTTTAACTAGTCTCACAGAAAAGGGTTTAAACATAGTCAGTAAGAAGAGTCAGTCTTCTTGTACTTATGTCGGCATTGTGCCTTTTGTATTTAATTCCGATGCTATTTCGGTGCTTCATCGTCAATAAGAAGGTCCAAGGGATACAGTAAACCTGGAGTGAAGGATCGGAATCTATAACTAGTGTCTCAGCGGTGGTTCAAATCATAGTCAGTAAGAAGAGTCAGTCTTCTTGAACTTAAGTCGGCATTGTGCCTTTTGAATTTAATTCCGATGCAATTTCTGTGTTTGATCGTCAACAAGAAGGTCCAAGGGATAAAGTAAACCTGTAGTGAAGCATCGGAATCTATAACTAGCGTCACAGGCATGGTTCAAAACAAAGACAGTAGGAAGAGTCAATCTTCTTGTACATAAGTCGGCGTTTTGCCTTTTCTATTTAATTCCGATGCAATTTCTGTGTTTCATCGTCAATAAGGAGGTCCAAGGGATACAGTAAACCTGGAGTGAAGCATCGGAATCTATAACTAGTGTCTCAGGAATGGTTCAAAACATAGTCAGTAAGAAGAGTCAGTCTTCTTGTACTTAAGTTTGGTATAGTGCCTTTTGTATTTAATTCCGATGCAATTTCTGTGTTTCATCGTCAATAAGAAGGTCTAAGGGACACAGTAAACCGGGAGTGAAGCATCGGAATCTATAAATAGTGTCACAGGAATGGTTTAAAACATAGTCAGTAAGAAGAGTCAGTCTTCTTGTACTTAAGTCGGCATTGTGCCTTTTGTATTTAATTCCGATGCAATTTCTGTGTTTCATCGTCAATAAGAAGGTCCAAGGGATACAGTAAAACTGGAGTGAAGAATCGGAATCTATAACTAGTGTCACAGGAGTGAATCATAGTCAGTAAGAAGAGTCAGTCTTCTTGTACGTAAGTCGTCATTGTGACTTTTGTATTTAATTCCGATGCAATTTCTGTGTTTCATCGTCAACAAGAAGGTCCAAGGGATACATTAAACCTGAAGTGAAGCATCGGAATCTATAACTAGTGTCACAGGAATGGTTAAAACATAGACAGTAGGAGGAGTCAGTCTTCTTGTACTTAACTCGGCATTGTGCCTTTTGTATTTAATTCCGATGCAATTTCTGTGTTTCATCGGCAATAAGAAGGTCCAAGGGATACAGTAAATCTGGAGTGAAGCATCGGAATCTGTAACTAGTGTCACAGGAATGAATGAAACATAGTCAGTAACAAGAGTCAGTCTTCTTGTACTTAAGTCGGCATTGTGCCTTTTGTATTTAATTACGATGCAATTTCTGTGTTTCATCGTCAATGATAAGGGCAGAGGGAAACAGTAAGCCTGAAGTGAAGCATCGGAATCTAAAACTAGTGTCACAGGAGTGGTTCAAATCATAGACAGTTGGAAGATTCAGTCCACTTGTACTTAAGTCGGCATTGTGCCTTTTCTATTTAATTCCGATACAATTTATGTGTTTCATCATCAATAAGGAGGTCCAAGGGATACAGTAAACCTGGAGTGAAGCATCGGATTCTATAACTAGCGTCACAGGAATGGTTGAAAACATAGTCAGTAAGAAGAGTCAGTCTTCTTGTACTTAAGTCTGCATTGTGGCTTTTGTATTTAATTCCGATGCAATTTCTGTGTTTCATCGTCAATAAGAGGGTCCAAGGGATACAGTAAATCTGGAGTGAAGCATCGGAATCTATAACTAGTGTCACAGGAATGAATCAAAAACATAGTCAGTAATAAGAGTCAGTCTTCTTGTACTTAAGTCGGCTTTGTGCCTCTTGTATTTAATTCCGATGCAATTTGTGTGTTTCATCGTCAACAAGAACGCCCAAGGGATACATTAAACCTGAAGTAAAGCATCGGAATCTATAACTAGTGTCACAGGAATGGTTCAAAACATAGACAGTAGGAAGAGTCAGTCTTCTTTACTTAAGTCGGCGTTGTGCCTTTTCTACTTAATTCCGATGCAATTTCTGTGTTTCATCGTCAATAAGAAGGTCCAAGGGATACAGTATACCTGGAGTGAAGCATCGGAATCTATAAGTAGTGTCACAGGAATGGTTCAAAGCATAGACAGTAGGAAGAGTCAGTCTTCTTGTACTTAGAGTCATCATTGTGCCTTTTGTATTTAAGTCCGATGCAATTTCTGTGTTTCATCGTCAATAAGAAAGTCAGAGGTATACAGTAAACCTGAAGTGAAGCATCGGAATCTATAACTAGTGACACAGGATTGGTTCAAAACATAGACAGTAGGAAGAGTCAGTCTTCTTGTACTTAAGTCGGCATTGTGCCTTTTGTATTTTATTCCGATGCAATCTCTGTGTTTCATCGCCAATAAGAAGGTCCAAGGGATACAGTAAACCTGAGGAGTCTAAAACTGGTCTCACTGGGGAGGTTCATAACAGACAGTAAGAAGAGTCAGTCCTCGTGTACTTATGACCACATTGTGCGTTTAGTAATTAATTCCGATGCAATTTCTGTGTCTCTTCGTTAACAAGAAGGTCCAAGGGATACAGTAAACCTGAAGTGAAGCATCGGAATCTATAACTAGTGTCACAGGAATGGTTCAAAACATAGACAGTAGGATGAGTCAGTCTTCTTGTACTTAAGTCGGCATTGTGCCTTTTGTATTTAATTCCGATGCAATTTCTGTGTTTCATAGTCAATAAGAAGGTTAGAGGGATACAGTAAACCTGAAATGAAGCATCGGAATCTGTAACTAGTGTCACAGGAATGGTTCAAACCATAGACAGTAGGAAGAGTCAGTCTTCTTGTACTTATGTCGGCATTGTGCCTTTTCTATTTCTTTCCGATGCAATTTCAGTGTTTCATCGTCAATAAAAAAGTCCAAGGGTTACAGTTAATCCTGAAGTGAGGCATCGCAATCTATAACTAGTGACACAGGAATGGTTCAAAACATAGTCAGTAAGAAGAGTCAGTCTTCTTGTACTTAGGTCGGCGTTGTGTGTTTTCTATTTAATTTCGATGCAATTTCAGTGTTTCATCGTCAATAAGAAAGTCCAAGGGATACACTAAACCTGTAGTGAAGCATCGGAATCTATAACTAATGTCACAGGAGTGGTTCAAAGCATAGACAGTAGGTAGAGTCAGTCTTCTTGTACTTATGTCGGCATTGTGCCTTTCCAATTTAATTCCGATGCAATTTCTGTGTTTCATCGTCAATACGAAGGCCCAATGGATACAGTAAACCTGAAGTGAAGCATCGTAATCTAAAACGTGTCTCACAGGAAACATTCAAAACATAGACAGTAAGAAGAGTCAGTCTTCTTGTTCTTAAGTCGGCATTGTGCCTTTTGTATTGAAATTGTGATGCAATTTTTTTGTTTCATCGTCAACAAGAAGTTCCATGGTATACAGTAAACCTGAAGTGAAGCAACGAAATCTAAAACTGGTCTCACAGGAATGGTTTAAACATAGACAGTAAGAGGAGTCAGTCTTCTTGTTCATAAATAGGCGTTGTGCCATTTGTATTTAATTCCGATGCAATTTCTGTGTTTCATCGTCAATAAGAAGGTCCAAGGGATACATTAAACCTGAGGTGATGCATTGGAATCTAAAACTGGTCTCACAGGGTAGGTTCATAACAGATAGTAAGAAGAGTCAGTCTTCTTGTACCTAAGTCGGCATTGTGCCTTTTGTATTTAATTCCGATGCAATTTCCGTGTTTCATCGTCAATAAGAAGGTCCAAGGGATACATTAAACCTGGAGTGAAGCATCGGAATCTACAACTAGTGTCACAGGAGTGAATCAAACATAGTCAGTAAGAAGAGTCAGTCTACTTGTACTTAGGTCGGCATTGTGCCTATTGTATTTAATTCCGATGCAATATCTGTGTTTCATCGTCAACAAGAAGGTCCAAGGGATACATTAAACCTGAAGTGAAGCATCGGAATCTATAACTAGTGTCACAGGAATGGTTCAAAGCATAGACAGTAGGAAGAGTCAGTCTTGTTGTTCTTAAGTCGGCATTGTGCCTTTTGTATTTAATTCCGATGCAATTTCTGTGTTTCATCGTCAATAAGAAGGTCCAAGGGATACAGTAAACCTGGAGTGAAGCATCGGAATCTATAATTAGTGTCACAGGAATGAATGAAACATGGTCAGTAAGAAGAGTCAGTCTTCTTGTACTTGAGTCGGCATTGTGCATTTTGTATTTAATTCCGATGCAATTTCTGTGTTTCATCGTTATTAAGAAGGTCCAAGGGATACAGTAAACCTGAAGTGAAGCATCGTAATTTAAAACTGGTCTCACAGGAAAGGTTCAAATCATAGACGGTAAGAAGAGCCCGTCTCCTTGTTCTTAGGTCGGCATTGTGCCATTTGTATTTAATTCCGATGCAATTTCTGTGTTTCATCGTCAATAAGAAGGTCCAAGGGATGCAGTAAACCTGAAGTGATGCATCGGAATCTATAACTAGTATCACAGGAATGGTTCAAAGCTTAGACAGTAGGAAGAGTCAGTCTTTTTGTACTTAAGTCGGCATTGTGCCTTTTTATTTAATTCCGATGCAATTTCTGTGTTTCATCGTCAATAAGAAGGTCAAAGGGATACAGTAAACCTGTAGTGAAGCATCGGAATCTATAACTAGTGTCACAGGAATGGTTCAAAACATAGACTGTAGGAAGAGTCAGTCTTCTTGTACTTAAGTTGGCGTTTTGCCTTTTCTATTTAATTCCGATGCAATTTCTGTGTTTCAACGTCAATAAGGAGGTCCAAGGGAAACAGTACACCTGGAGTGAAGCATCGGAATCTATAACTAGCGTCACAGGAATGGTTCAAAACATAGTCAGTAAGAAGAGTCAGTCTTCTTGTAATTAAGTTTGGTATAGTGCCTTTTGTATTTTATTCCGGTGCAATTTCTGTGTTTCATCGTCAATAAGAAGGTCTAAGGGATACAGTAAACCGGGAGTGAAGCATCGGAATCTATTACTAGTGTCACAGGAATGGTTCAAAACATAGTCAGTAAGAAGAGTCAGTCTTCTTGTACTTAAGTCGGCATTGTGCCTTTTGTATTTAATTCCGATGCAATTTCTGTGTTTCATCGTCAATAAGAAGGTCAAAGGGATACAGTAAACCTGGAGTGAAGCATCGGAATGTACAACTAGTGTCACAGGAGTGAATCAAACATAGTAAGTAAGAAGAGTCAGTCTTCTTGTACTTAAGTCGGCATTGTGCCTATTGTATTTAATTCCGATGCAATATCTGTGTTTCATCGTCAACAAGAAGGTCCAAGGGATACATTAAACCTGAAGTGAAGCATCGGAATCTATAACTAGTGTCACAGAAATGGTTCAAAACATAGACAGTAGGAAGAGTCAGTCTTCGTGAACTCAAGTCGGCATTGTGCCTTTTGTATTAAATTCCGATGCAATTTCTGTGTTTCATCGTCAATAAGAAGGTCCAAGGGATACAGTAAACCTGGAGTGAAGCATCGGAATCTATAACTAGTGTCACAGGAATGAATGAAACATGGTCAGTAAGAAGAGTCAGTCTTCTTGTACTTAAGTAAGCATTGTGCCTTTTGTATTTAATTCCGATGCAATTTCTGTGTTTCATCGTCAATAAGAAGATCCAAGGGATACAGTAAACCTGAAGTGAAGCATCGGAATCTATAACTAGTGTCACAGGAATGGTTCAAACATAGTCAGTAAGAAGAGTCAGTATACTTGTACTTAAGTCGGCATTGTGCTTTTTGTATTTAATTCCGAAGCAATTTCTGTGTTTCATCATCAATGAGAAGGTCAGAGGGATACAGTAAACCTGAAGTGAAGCATCGGAATTTAAAACTAGTGTTACCGGAATAGTTCAAATCATAGACAGTAGGAAGAGTCAGTCTTCTTGTACTTAAGTCGGCATTGTGCCTTTTCTATTTAATTCCGATGCAATTTCTGTGTTTTATCGTCATTAAGAAAGTCCAAGGGATACAGTAAACCTGAAGTGAAGTATCTGAAACTATAACTAGTGTCACAGGAAAGGTTCAAAACATAGTCAGTAAGAAGAGTCAGTCTTCTTGTACTTAAGTTTGGTACAATGCCTTTTGTATTTAATTCCGATGCAATTTCTGTGTTTCATCGTCAATAAGAAGGTCTAAGGGAGACAGTAAACCGGGAGTGAAGCATCGCAATCTATAACTAGTGTCACAAGAATGGTTCAAAGCATAGTCAGTAAGAAGAGTCAGTCTTCTTGCACTTAAGTCGGCATTGTGCCTTTTATATTTAATTCCGATGCAATTTCTGTGTTTCATCGTCAATAAGAAAATCAGAAGAATACAGCAAACCTGAAGTGAAGAATCGGAATCTATAACTAGTGTCACAGGATTGGTTCAAAATATAGACAGTAGGAAGAGTCAGTCCTCTTGTACTTAAGTCGGCATTGTGCCTTTTGTATTTAATTCCGATGCAATTTCTGTGTTTCATCGTCAATAAGAAGGTCTGAGGGATACAGTAAACCTGAAGTGAAGCATCGGAATCTATAACTATAAATAGTGTCACAGGAATTGTTCATACATAGCCAGAAAGAAGAGTCAGTCTTCTTGTACTTAAGTCGGCATTGTGCCTTTTGCATTTAATTCCGATGCAATTTCTGTGTTTCATCGTCAATAAGAAGATCCAAGGGATACAGTAAACCTGAAGTGAAGCATCGGAATCTATAACTAGTGTCACAGGAATGGTTCAAAACATAGTCAGTAAGAAGAGTCAGTCTTCTTGTACTTATGTCGACATTGTGCCTTTTGTATTTAATTCCGATGCAATTTCTGTGTTTCATCGTCAATAAGAAGGTCCAAGGGATACAGTAAACCTGAAGTGAAGCATCTGAATCTATAACTAGTGTCACAGGAATGGTTCAAACCATAGTCAGTAAGAAGAGTCTGTCTTCTTGTACTTAAGTCGGCACTGTGCCTTTTGTATTTAATTCCGATGCAATTTCTGTGTTTCATCGTCAATAAGAAGGTCCAATTGATACAGTAAAGCTGGAGTGAAGCATCTGAATCTATAACTAGTGTCACAGGAATGGTTCAAGACATAGTCAGTAAGAAGAGTCTGTCTTCTTGTACTCAAGTTGGCATTGTGCCTTTTGTATTTAATACCGATGCAATTTCTGTGCTTCATCGTAAATAAGAAGGTCTAAGGGATACAGTAAACCTGGAGTGAAGCATCGGAATCTATAACTAGTGTCACAGGGATGGTTCAAAACATAGACAGTAAGAAGAGTCAGTATTCTTGTACTTAAGTCGGCATTGTGCCTTTTGTAATTAATTCCGATGCAATTTCTGTGTTTCATCGTCAATAAGAAGGTCAGAGGGATACAGTAAACCTGAGTGAAGCATCGGAAAGTATAACTAGTGTCACAGGAATGATTCAAAACATACACAGTACCAATGGTCAGTCTTCTTGTACTTAAGTCGGCTTTGTGCCTTTTGTATTTAATTCCGATGCAATTTCTGTGTTTCGTCGTCAATAAGAAGGTACAAGGGATACAATAAACCTGAAGTGAAGCATCGGAATCTATAACTAGTGTCACAGGAATGTTTCAAAACATAGACAGTAAGAAGAGTCAGTCCTCTTGTACTTAAGTCGGCATTGTGCTTTTATATCTAACTCCGATGCAATTTCTGTGTTTCATCGTCAATAAGAAGGTCAGAGAGATACAGTAAACCTGAAGTGAAGCATCGGAATCTATAACTAGTGTCACAGGAATGGTTCAAAACATAGACAGTAAGTAGAGTCAGTCTTCTTGTACTTAAGTCGGCATTGTGCCTTTTCAATTTAATTCCGATGCAATTTCTGTGTTTCGTCATCAATAAGAAGGTCCAAGGAATACAGTAAACCTGAAGTAAAGCATCGGAATCAATAACTAGTGTCGCAGGAATGGTTCAGAACATAGACAGTAAGATGAGTCAGTCTTCTTGAACGTAAGTCGGCATTGTGCCTTTTGTATTTAATTCCGATGCAATTTGTGTGTTTCATCGTCAATAAGAAGGTCCAAGGGATACAGAAAACCTTAAGTGAAACGTCGGAATCTATAACTAGTGTCACAGGAATGGTTCAAAACATAGTCAGTAAGAAGAGTCAGTCTTCTTGTACTTAAGTCGGCATTGTGCCTTTTGTATTTAATTCCGATGCAATTTCTGTGTTTCATCGTCAATAAGAAGGTCCAAGGGATACAGTAAACCTGGAGTGAAGCACCGGAATCTATAACTAGTGTCACAGGAGTGAATCAAACATGGTCAGTAAGAAGAGTCACTCTTCTTGTACTTATGTGGCATTGTGCCTATTGTATTTAATTCCGATGCAATATCTGTGTTTCATCGTCAACAAGAAGGTCCAAGGGATACATTAAACCTGAAGTGAAGCATCGGAATCTATAACTAGTGCCACAGGAATGGTTCAAAGCATAGACAGTAGGAAGAGTCAGTCTTCTTGAACTTAAGTCGGCATTGTGCCTTTTGTATTTAATTCCGATGCAATTTGTGTGTTTCATCGTCAATAAGAAGGTCTAAGGGATACAGTAAACCGGGAGTGAAGCATCGTAATCTATAACTAGTGTCACAGGAATGGTTCAAAACATAGTCAGTAAGAAGAGTCAGTCTTCTTGTACTTAAGTCGGCATTGTGTCTTTTATATTTAATTCCGATGCAATTTCTGTGTTTCATCGTCAATAAGAAAGTCAGAAGGATACAGCAAACCTGAAGTGAAGCATCGGAATCTATAAGTAGTGTCACAGGATTGGTTCAAAACATAGACAGTAGGAAGAGTCAGTCTTCTTGTACTTAAGTCGGCATTGTGCCTTTTGTATTTAATTCCGATGCAATTTCTGTGTTTCATCGTCAATGAGAAGGTCAGAGGGATACAGTAAACCTGAAGTGAAGCATCGGAATTTAAAACTAATGTCACAGGAATGGTTCAAATCATAGACAGTAGGAAGAGTCAGTCTTCTTGTACTTAAGTCAGCATTGTGCCTTTTCTATTTCATTCCGATGCAATTTCTGTGTTTTATCGTCAATAAGAAAGTCCGAGGGATACAGTAAACCTGAAGTGAAGCATCTGAATCTATAACTAGTGTCCTAGGAATGGTTCAAAACATAGTCAGTAAGAAGAGTCAGTCTTCTTGTACTTAAGTTTGGTACAATGCCTTTTGCATTTAATTCCGATGCAATTTCTGTGTTTCATCGTCAACAAGAAGGTCCAAGGGATACAGTAAACCTGGAGTGAAGCATCGGAATCTATTAGTAGTGTCACAGGAATGGTTCAGAGCATAGGCAGTAGGAAGCTTCAGTCTTCTTGTACTTAGAGATTGCATTGTACCTTTTGTATTTAATTCCGATGCAATTTCTGTGTTTCATCGTCAATAATAAAGTCAGAGGGATACAGTAAACCTTAAGTGAAGCATCGGAATCTATAACTAGTGTCACAGGATTGGTTCAAAACATAGACAGTAGGAAGAGTCAGTCTTCTTGTACTTAAGTCGGCATTGTGCTTTTGTAATTTGTTCCGATGCAATTTCTGTGTTTCATCGTCAATAAGAGGGTCTGAGGAATACAGTAAACCTCAAGTGAAGCATCGGAATATATAACTATAAATAGTGTCACAGGAATGGTTCAAACATAGCCAGTAAGAAGAGTCAGTCTTCTTGTACTTAACTCGGCATTGTGCCTTTTGCATTTAATTCCGATGCAATTTCTGTGTTTCATCGTCAATAAGAAGATCCAAGGGATACAGTATACCTGAAGTGAAGCATCGGAATGTATAACTAGTGTCACAGGAATGGTTCAAACATAGTCAGTAAGAAGAGTCAGTATTCTTGTACTTAAGTCGGCATTGTGCCTTTAGTATTTAATTCTGAAGCAATTTCTGTGTTTCATCGTCAATGAGAAGGTCAGAGGGATACAGTAAACCTGAAGTGAAGCATCGGAATTTAAAACTAGTGTCACAGGAATGGTTCAAATCATAGACAGTAGGAAGAGTCAGTCTTCTTGTACTTAAGTCAGCATTGTGCCTTTTCTATTTCATTCCGATGCAATTTCTGTGTTTTATCGTCAATAAGAAAGTCCGAGGGATACAGTAAACCTGAAGTGAAGCATCTGAATCTATAACTAGTGTCACAGGAATGGTTCAAAACATAGTCAGTAAGAAGAGTCAGTCTTCTTGTACTTAAGTCGGCATTGTTCCTTTTCTATTTGATTCCGATGCAATTTCTGTGTTTCATCGTCAATAAGAAGGTCCAAGGGATACAGTAAACCTGAAGTGAAGCATCTGAATCTATAACTAGTGTCACAGGAATGGTTCAAAACATAGTCAATAAGAAGAGTCTGTCTTCTTGTACTTAAGTCGGCACTGTGCCTTTTGTATTTAATTCCGATGCAATTTCTGTGTTTCATCGTCAATAAGAAGGTCCAATTGATACAGTTAACCTGGAGTGAAGCATCTGAATCTATAACTAGTGTCACAGGAATGGTTCAAAACATAGTCAGTAAGAAGAGTCTGTCTACTTGTACTTAAGTCGGCATTGTGATTTTTGTATTTAATACCGATGCAATTTCTGAGCTTCATCGTAAATAAGAAGGTCCAAGGGGTACAGTAAACCTGGAGTGAAGCATCGGAATCTATAACTAGTGTCACAGGGATGGTTCAAAACATAGACAGTAAGAAGAGTCAGTATTCTTGTACATAAGTCGGCATTGTGCCTTTTGTATTTAATTCCGATACAATTTTTGTGGTTTATCGTCAATAAGAAGGTCCAAAGGATACAGTAAACCTGGAGTGAAGCATCGGAATCTATAACTATTGTCACAGGAATGGTTCAAAACATATTCAGTAAAAGAGTCAGTATTCTCGTACTTAAGTCGGTATTGTGCCTTTTGTATTTAATTCCGACGCAATTTCTGTGTTTCATCGTCAATAAGAAGGTCAGAGGGATACAGTAAACCTGAAGTTAAGCATCGGAATCTATAACTACTGTCAAAAGAATGGTTCAAATCACAGTCATTAAGAAGAGTCAGTCATCTTGTACTCAAGTCGGCATTGGGCCTTTTGTATTTAATTCCGATGCAATTTATGTCTTTAATCGTCAATAAGAAGGTCCAAGGGATACAGTAAACCTGAAGTGTAGCATCGGAATCAATAACTAGTGTCACAGGAATGGTTCAAAACAGAGACAGTAGAAAGAGTCAGTCTTCTTGTACTTAAGTCGGCATTGTGCTTTTTGTATTTAATTCCGATGCAATTTCTGTGTTTCATCGACAATAACAAGGTTAGAGGGATACAGAAAACCTGAAGTGAAGCATCGGAATCTATAACTAGTGTCACAGGAATGGTTCAAACCATTGACAGTAGGAAGAGTCAGACTTCTTGTACTTATGTCGGCATTGTGCCTTTTCTATTTGATTCCGATGCAATTTCTGTGTTTCATCGTCAATAAAAAGGCCCAATTGGTACAGTAAACCTGAAGTGAAGCATCGTAATCTAGAACTAGTCTCACAGGAAACATTCAAAACATAGACAGTCAGAAGAGTCAGTCTTCTTGTTCTTAAGTCGGCATTGTGCCTTTTGTATTAAAATTGCGATGCAATTTTTTTGTTTCATCGTCAACAAGAAGGTCCATGGTATACAGTAAACCTGAAGTGAAGCATGGAAATCTAAAACTGGTCTCACAGGAATGGTTTAAACATAGACAGTAAGAAGAGTCAGTCTTCTTGTTCATAATTAGGCATTGTGCCACTTGTATTTAATTCCGATGCAATTTCTGTGTTTCATCGTCAATATGATGGTCCAAGGGATACAGTAAAACTGAAGTGAAGCATCGTAATCTAAAACTGGTCTCACAGGAAAGGTTCAAAACATAGACGGTAAGAAGATGTCGTTTTCTTGTTCTTAAGTCGGCATTGTGCCTTTTGTATTTAATTCCGATGCAATTTCTGTGTTTCATTGTCAATAAGAAGGTCCAAGGGATACAGTAAACCTGAAGTGAAGCATCGGAATCTATAACTAGTGTCACAGGAATGGTTCAAAACATAGACAGTAGGAAGAGTCAGTCTTCTTGTACTTGAGTCGGCATTGTGCCTTTTGTATTTATTTCTGATGCAATTTCTGTGTTTCATCGTCAATAAGTAGGTTAGAGGGATACAGTAAACCTAAAGTGAAGCATCGGAATTTATAAGTAGTGTCACAGGAATGGTTCAAATCATAGAGAGTAGGAAGAGTCAGTCTTCTTGCACTTAAGTCGGCATTGTGCTTTTTGTATTCAATTCCGATGCAATTTCTGTGTTTCATCGTCAATAAGAAGGTTAGAGGGATACAGTAAACCTGAAATGAAGCATCGGAATCTGTAACTAGTGTCACAGGAATGGTTCAAACCATAGACAGTAGGAAGAGTCAGTCTTCTTGTACTTATGTCGGCATTGTGCCTTTTCTATTTCTTTCCGATGCAATTTCAGTGTTTCATCGTCAATAAAAAAGTCCAAGGGTTACAGTTAATCCTGAAGTGAAGCATCGCAATCTATAACTAGTGACACAGGAATGGTTCAAAACATAGTCAGTAAGAAGAGTCAGTCTTCTTGTACTTAGGTCGGCGTTGTGTGTTTTCTATTTACTTTCGATGCAATTTCAGTGTTTCATCGTCAATAAGAAAGTCCAAGGGATACACTAAACCTGTAGTGAAGCATCGGAATCTATAACTAATGTCACAGGAGTGGTTCAAAGCATAGACAGTAGGTAGAGTCAGTCTTCTTGTACTTATGTCGGCATTGTGCCTTTCCAATTTAATTCCGATGGAATTTCTGTGTTTCATCGTCAATACGAAGGCCCAATGGATACAGTAAACCTGAAGTGAAGCATCGTAATCTAAAACGTGTCTCACAGGAAACATTCAAAACATAGACAGTAAGAAGAGTCAGTCTTCTTGTTCTTAAGTCGGCATTGTGCCTTTTGTATTGAAATTGTGATGCAATTTTTTTGTTTCATCGTCAACAAGAAGTTCCATGGTATACAGTAAACCTGAAGTGAAGCAACGAAATCTAAAACTGGTCTCACAGGAATGGTTTAAACATAGACAGTAAGAGGAGTCAGTCTTCTTGTTCATAAATAGGCGTTGTGCCATTTGTATTTAATTCCGATGCAATTTCTGTGTTTCATCGTCAATAAGAAGGTCCAAGGGATACATTAAACCTGAGGTGATGCATTGGAATCTAAAACTGGTCTCACAGGGTAGGTTCATAACAGATAGTAAGAAGAGTCAGTCTTCTTGTACCTAAGTCGGCATTGTGCCTTTTGTATTTAATTCCGATGCAATTTCCGTGTTTCATCGTCAATAAGAAGGTCCAAGGGATACATTAAACCTGGAGTGAAGCATCGGAATCTACAACTAGTGTCACAGGAGTGAATCAAACATAGTCAGTAAGAAGAGTCAGTCTACTTGTACTTAGGTCGGCATTGTGCCTATTGTATTTAATTCCGATGCAATATCTGTGTTTCATCGTCAACAAGAAGGTCCAAGGGATACATTAAACCTGAAGTGAAGCATCGGAATCTATAACTAGTGTCACAGGAATGGTTCAAAGCATAGACAGTAGGAAGAGTCAGTCTTGTTGTTCTTAAGTCGGCATTGTGCCTTTTGTATTTAATTCCGATGCAATTTCTGTGTTTCATCGTCAATAAGAAGGTCCAAGGGATACAGTAAACCTGGAGTGAAGCATCGGAATCTATAATTAGTGTCACAGGAATGAATGAAACATGGTCAGTAAGAAGAGTCAGTCTTCTTGTACTTGAGTCGGCATTTTGCATTTTGTATTTAATTCCGATGCAATTTCTGTGTTTCATCGTTAATAAGAAGGTCCAAGGGATGCAGTAAACCTGAAGTGAAGCATCGTAATTTAAAACTGGTCTCACAGGAAAGGTTCAAATCATAGACGGTAAGAAGAGCCCGTCTTCTTGTTCTTAGGTCGGCATTGTGCCTTTTGTATTTAATTCCGATGCAATTTCTGTGTTTCATCGTCAATAAGAAGGTCCAAGGGATGCAGTAAACCTGAAGTGATGCATCGGAATCTATAACTAGTATCACAGGAATGGTTCAAACTTAGACAGTAGGAAGAGTCAGTCTTTTTGTACTTAAGTCGGCATTGTGCCTTTTTATTTAATTCCGATGCAATTTCTGTGTTTCATCGTCAATAAGAAGGTCAAAGGGATACAGTAAACCTGTAGTGAAGCATCGGAATCTATAACTAGTGTCACAGGAATGGTTCAAAACATAGACTGTAGGAAGAGTCAGTCTTCTTGTACTTAAGTCGGCGTTTTGCCTTTTCTATTTAATTCCGATGCAATTTCTGTGTTTCAACGTCAATAAGGAGGTCCAAGGGAAACAGTACACCTGGAGTGAAGCATCGGAATCTATAACTAGCGTCACAGGAATGGTTCAATACATAGTCAGTAAGAAGAGTCAGTCTTCTTGTAATTAAGTTTGGTATAGTGCCTTTTGTATTTTATTCCGGTGCAATTTCTGTGTTTCATCGTCAATAAGAAGGTCTAAGGGATACAGTAAACCGGGAGTGAAGCATCGGAATCTATTACTAGTGTCACAGGAATGGTTCAAAACATAGTCAGTAAGAAGAGTCAGTCTTCTTGTACTTAAGTCGGCATTGTGCCTTTTGTATTTAATTCCGATGCAATTTCTGTGTTTCATCGTCAATAAGAAGGTCAAAGGGATACAGTAAACCTGGAGTGAAGCATCGGAATGTACAACTAGTGTCACAGGAGTGAATCAAACATAGTAAGTAAGAAGAGTCAGTCTTCTTGTACTTAAGTCGGCATTGTGCCTATTGTATTTAATTCCGATGCAATATCTGTGTTTCATCGTCAACAAGAAGGTCCAAGGGATACATTAAACCTGAAGTGAAGCATCGGAATCTATAACTAGTGTCACAGAAATGGTTCAAAACATAGAGAGTAGGAAGAGTCAGTCTTCGTGAACTCAAGTCGGCATTGTGCCTTTTGTATTAAATTCCGATGCAATTTCTGTGTTTCATCGTCAATAAGAAGGTCCAAGGGATACAGTAAACCTGGAGTGAAGCATCGGAATCTATAACTAGTGTCACAGGAATGAATGAAACATGGTCAGTAAGAAGAGTCAGTCTTCTTGTACTTAAGTAAGCATTGTGCCTTTTGTATTTAATTCCGATGCAATTTCTGTGTTTCATCGTCAATAAGAAGATCCAAGGGATACAGTAAACCTGAAGTGAAGCATCGGAATCTATAACTAGTGTCACAGGAATGGTTCAAACATAGTCAGTAAGAAGAGTCAGTATACTTGTACTTAAGTCGGCATTGTGCTTTTTGTATTTAATTCCGAAGCAATTTCTGTGTTTCATCATCAATGAGAAGGTCAGAGGGATACAGTAAACCTGAAGTGAAGCATCGGAATTTAAAACTAGTGTTACCGGAATAGTTCAAATCATAGACAGTAGGAAGAGTCAGTCTTCTTGTACTTAAGTCGGCATTGTGCCTTTTCTATTTAATTCCGATGCAATTTCAGTGTTTTATCGTCAATAAAAAGGCCCAATTGGTACAGTAAACCTGAAGTGAAGCATCGTAATCCAGAACTAGTCTCACAGGAAGCATTCAAAACATAGACAGTCAGAAGAGTCAGTCTTCTTGTTCTTAAGTCGGCATTGTGCCTTTTGTATTAAAATTGCGATGCAATTTTTTTGTTTCATCGTCAACAAGAAGGTCCATGGTATACAGTAAACCTGAAGTGAAGCATGGAAATCTAAAACTGGTCTCACAGGAATGGTTTAAACATAGACAGTAAGAAGAGTCAGTCTTCTTGTTCATGAATAGGCATTGTGACACTTGTATTTAATTCCGATGCAATTTCTGTGTTTCATCGTCAATATGATGGTCCAAGGGATACAGTAAAACTGAAGTGAAGCATCGTAATCTAAAACTGGTCTCACAGGAAAGGTTCAAAACATAGACGGTAAGAAGATGTCGTTTTCTTGTTCTTAAGTCGGCATTGTGCCTTTTGTATTTAATTCCGATGCAATTTCTGTGTTTCATTGTCAATAAGAAGGTCCAAGGGATACAGTAAACCTGAAGTGAAGCATCGGAATCTATAACTAGTGTCACAGGAATGGTTCAAAACATAGACAGTAGGAAGAGTCAGTCTTCTTGTACTTGAGTCGGCATTGTGCCTTTTGTATTTATTTCTGATGCAATTTCTGTGTTTCATCGTCAATAAGTAGGTTAGAGGGATACAGTAAACCTAAAGTGAAGCATCGGAATTTATAAGTAGTGTCACAGGAATGGTTCAAATCATAGAGAGTAGGAAGAGTCATTCTTCTTGTACTTAAGTCGGCATTGTGCCTTTTGTATTTAATTCAGATGCAATTTCAGTGTTCCACCGTCAATAAGAAGGTCAGAGGGATGAAGTAAACCTGAAGTGAAGCATCGGAATCTATAACTAGTGTCACAGGAATTGTTCAAAACATAGACAGTAAGATGAGTCAGTCTTCTTGTACTTGAGTCCTCATTGTGCCTATTCTATTTAATTCCGATGCAATTTCTGTGTTTCGTCGTCAATAAGAAGGTTTAAGGGTTACAGTAAACCTGAAGTGAAGCATCAGAATGTGTAACTAGTGTCACAGGAATGGTTCAAAACATAGACGGTAGGAAGGTCAGTCTTCTTGTACTTGAGTCAGCATTGTGCCTTTTGTATTTATTTCCGATGCAATTTCTGTGTTTAATCGTCAATAAGAAGGTCAGAGGGATACAGTAAACCTGAAGTGAAGCATCGGAATCTATAACTAGTGTCACAGAAATGGTTCAAACCATAGACAGTAGGAAGAGTCATTCATGTTGTACTTAAGTTGGCATTATGCCTTTTGTAATTAATTTCGATGCAATTTCTGTGTTTCGTCGTCAATAAGAAGGTCCAAGGGATACAGTGAACCTGAAGTGAAGCAGCGGAATCTATAACTAGTGTCACAGTAATGGTTCAATACATAGACAGTAGGAAGAGTCAGTCATCTTGTACTTAAGTCGGCATTGTGCCTTTTCTATTTATTTCCGATGCAATTTCTGTGTTTCGTCGTCAATAAGTAAGTCCAAGGGATACAGTAAACGTGAAGTGAAGCATCGGAATCTATAACTAGTGTCACCGGATGGGTTCAAAACATAGACAGTAAGATGAGTCAGTCTTCTTGTACATAAGTCGGCATTGTGCCATTTGTATTTAATTCCGATGCAATTTCTGTGTTTCATCGTCAATAAGAAGGTCCAAGGGATACAGTAAACATGAAGCGAAGCATCGGAATCTATAACTAGTGTCACAGGAATGGTTCAAAACATAGACAATAGGAAGGGTCCGTCTTGTTGTACTTCAGTCGGCATTGTGCCTTTTGTATTTAATTCCGATGCAATGTCTGTATTTCGTCGTCAATAAGAAGGTCTAAGGGATACAGTAAACCTGAAGTGAAGTATCGGAATCTATAACTAGTGTCACAGGAATGTTTCAAAACATAGACAGTAAGAAGAGTCAGTCCTCTTGTACTTAAGTCGGCATTGTGCTTCTTGTATCTAATTCCGATGCAATTTCTGTGTTTCATCGTCAGTTAGAAGGTCAGAGGGATACAGTAAACCTGAATTGAAGCTTTGGAATCTATAACTAGTGTCACAGGAATGGTTCAAACATAGACAGTAGGAAGAGTCAGTCTTCTTGTACTTAAGTCAGCATTGTGCCTTTTCTATTTAATTCCGATGCAATTTCTGTGTTTCGCCGTCAATAAGAAGGTCCAAGGTATACAGTAAACCTGAAGTGAAGCATCGGAATCTATAACTAGTGTCAGAGGAATGGTTCAAAACATAGACAGTATGATGAGTCAGTCTTCTTGTACATAAGTCGGCATTGTGCCTTATGTATTTAATTCAGATGCAATTTATGTGATTCATCGTCAATAATAAGGACCAAGGGATACAGTAAACCTGAAGTGAAGCATCGGAATCTATAACTAGTGTCACAGGAATGGTTCAAACATAGACAGTAATAAGAGTCAGTCTTTTTGAACTTAAGTCGGCTATGTGCCTTTTGTATTTAATTCCGATGCAATTTCTGTGTTTCATCGTCAATACGAAGGTCAGAGGGATACAGTAAACCTGAAGTGAAGCATCGGAATCTATAACTAGTGTCACAGGAATGGTTACAAACATAGACACTCTTCTTGTACTTAAGTCGGCCATGTGCCTTTTTTTATTTAATTCCGATGCTATTTCTGTGTTTCATCGTCAATACGAAGGTCAGAGGGATACAGTAAACCGGAAGTGATGCATCAGACTCTATAACTAGTGTCGCAGGAATGATTCAATACATTGACAGTAAGAAGAGTCAGTCTACTTGTACTTAAGTCGGCATTGTGCCTTTTGTAATTAATTCCGGTGCAATTTCTGTGTTTCATCGTCAATAAGAAGGTCCAAGGGATAACGTACACCTGAAGTGAAGCATCGGAATCTATGGCTAGTGTCTCAGGAATGGTTCAAATCATAGACAGTAAGAAGAGTCAGTCTTCTTGTACTTAAGACGGCATTGTGCCTTTTCAATTTAATTCCGATGCAATTTCTGTGCTTCGTCATCAATACGAAGGTCCAAGGAATACAGTAAACATGAAGTAAAGCATCGGAATCAATAACTAGTGTCACAGGAATGGTTCAGAACATAGACAGTAAGATGAGTCAGTCTTCTTGTACATAAGTCGGCATTGTGCCTTTTGTATTTAATTCCGATGCAATTTGTGTGTTTCATCGTCAATAAGAAGGTCCAAGGGACGCAGAAAACCTTAAGTGAAACGTCGGAATCTATAACTAGTGTCACAGGAATGGTTCAAAACATAGACAGTAATAAGAGTCAGTCTTCTTGTACTTAAGTCGGCATTGTGCCTTTTGTATTTAATTCCGATGCAATTTCTGTGTTACATCGTCAATAAGAAGGTCAGAGGGATACAGTAAACCAGAAGTGAAGCATCGGAATCTATAACTAGTGTCACAGGAATGGTTCAAAACATAGAGAGTAGGAAGTGACAGTCTTCTTGTGCTTAAGTCGGCATTGTGCCGTTTGTACTTAATTCCTGTGCAATTTCTGTGTTTCATCGGCAATAAGTAGGTCAGAGGGATACAGTAAACCTGAAGTGAAGAATCGGAATCCATAACTAGTGTCACAGGAATGGTTCAAATTATAGACAGTAAGAAGAGTCAGTCCTCTTGTACTTAAGTCGGCATTGAGCCTTTTGTATTTAATTCCGATGCAATTTCTGTGTTTCATCGTCAATAAGAAGGTCAGAGGGATACAGTAAACCAGAAGTGAAGCATCGGAATCTATAACTAGTGTCCCAGGAATGATTCAAAACTTAGACAGTAGGAAGAGTCAGTCTTTTTGTACTTAAGTCGGCTTTATGCCTTTTCTGTTTAATTCCGATGCAATTTCTGTGTTTCATCGTCAATTAGAAGGTCAGATCGATACAGAAAACCTGAAGTGAAGCATCGGAATCTATAACAAGTTCACATTAATGGTTCAAAGCATAGACAGTAGGAAGAGTCAGTCTTCTTGTACTTAAGTCGGCATTGTGCCTTTTGTATTTAATTCCGATGCAATTTCTGTGTTTCATCGTCAATAAGAAGGTCCAAGGGATACAGTAAACCTGAAGTGAGGCATCCGAATCTGTAACTAGTGTCACAGGAATGGTTTAAATCATAGTCGGTAAGAAGAGTCAGTCTTCTTGTACTTAAGTCGGCAATGTGCTTTTTCAATTTAATTCCGATGCAATTTCTGTGTTTCATCCTCAATAAGAAGGTCCAAGGGATGCAGTATACCTGAAGTGAAGCATCGGAATCTATAACTAGTGTCACAGGAATGGTTCAATACATAGACAGTAAGAAGAGTCAGTCATCTTGTACCTAAGTCGGCATTGTGCATCTTCTATTTAATTCCGATGCATTTTCTGTGTTTCATCGTCAATAAGAAGGTCAGAGGGATACAGTAAATCTGAAGTGAAGCATCGGAATCTATAAGTGGTGTTAGAGGAATGGTTCAAACAAAGTCAATAAGAAGAATCAGTCTTCTTGTACTTAAGTCGGCATTGTGCCTTTCGTATTTAATTCCGATGCAATTTCTGTGTTTCATCGTCAATAAGACGGTCCAAGGGATACAGTAAACCTGCAGTGAAGCATCGGAATCTATAACTAGTGTCACAGCAATGGTCCAAAACATAGTCAGTAAGAAGAGTCAGTCTTCGTGTACTTAAGTCGGCATTGTGCTTTATGTATCTAATTCCGATGCAATTTCTGTGTCTCATCGTCAATAAGAAGGTCAGAGGGATACAGCAAACCTAGAGTGAAGCATCGGAATCTATAACTAGTGTCACAGGAATGGTTCAAAACATAGACAGTAGGAAGAGTCAGTCTTCTTGTACTTAAGTCGGCATTGTGCCTTTTCAGTTTATGCCGATGCAATCTCTGTGTTTCATCGTCAATAAGAAGGTCCAAGGGATACAGAAAACCTTAAGTGAAACGTCGGAATCTACAACTAGTGTCACAGGAATGGGTCAAAACACAGACAGTAATAAGAGTCAGTCTTCTTGTACTTAAGTCGGCATTGTGCCTTTTGTATTTAATTCCGATGCAATTTCTGTGTTTCATCGTCAATAAGAAGGTCAGAGGGATACAGTAAACCTGAAGTGAAGCATCGGAATCTATAACTAGTGGCACAGGAATGGTTCAAAACATAGAGAGTAGGAAGTGTCAGTCTTCTTGTACTTAAGTCGGCATTGTGCCTTTTGTATTTAATTCCGATGCAATTTCTGTGTTTCATCGTCAATAAGATGGACCAAGGGATACAGTAAACCTGAAGTGAAGCATCGGAATCTATAACTAGTGTCACAGGCATGGTTCAAAACATAGACAGTAATAAGAGTCAGTCTTCTTGAACTTAAGTCGGCAATGTGCCTTTTGTATTTAATTCCGATGCGATTTCTGTGTTTCATCGTCAATACGAAGGTCAGACGGATACAGTAAACCTGAAGTGAAGCATCGGAATCTATAACTAGTGTCACAGGAATGGTTCAAAACATAGACAGTAATAAGAGTCAGTCTTCTTGTACTTAAGTCGCCAATGTGCCTTTTTTTATTTATTTTCCGATGCTATTTCTGTGGTTCATCGTCAATAAGAAGGTCAGAGGGATACAGTAAACCTGAAGTGAAACATCAGACTCTATAACTAGTGTCGCAGGAATGGTTCAATACATAGACAGTAAGAAGAGTCAGTCTACTTGTACTTAGGTCGGCATTGTGCATTTTGTAATTAATTCCGATGCAATTTCTGTGTTTCATCGTCAATAAGAAGGTCCAAGGGATACAGAACACCAGAAGTGAAGCATCGGAATCTATGACTAGTGTCTCAGGAATGGTTCAAATCATAGTCAGTAAGAAGAGTCAGTCTACTTGTACTTAAGTCGGCATTGTGCCTTTTGTATTTAATTCCGATGCAATTTCTGTGTTTCATCGTCAATAAGAAGGTCAGAGGGATACAGTAAATCTGAGTGAAGCATCGGAATGTGTAACTAGTGTCACAGGAATGGTTCAAAACTTAGACAGTAAGAAGAGTCATTCTTCTTGTACATAAGTCGGCAATATGCCTTTTCAATTTAATTCCGATGCAATTTCTGTGTTTCATCGTCAATAAGAAGGTCCAAGGGATACAGTAAACCTGAAGTGAAGCATCGGAATCTATAACTAGTGTCACAGGAATGTTTCAAAACATAGACAGTAAGAAGAGTCAGTCCTCCTGTACTTAAGTCGGCATTGTGCTTTATGTATCTAATTCCGATGCAATTTCTGTGTTTCATCGTCAATAAGAAGGTCAGAGGGATACAGCAAACCTAGAGTGAAGCATCGGAATCTATAACTAGTGTCACAGGAATGGTTCAAAACATAGACAGTAGGAAGAGTCAGTCTTCTTGTACTTAAGTCGGCATTGTGCCTTTTCAGTTTATTCCGATGCAATCTCTGTGTTTCATCGTCAATAAGAAGGTCCAAGGGATACAGAAAACCTTAAGTGAAACGTCGGAATCTATAACTAGTGTCACAGGAATGGGTCAAAACACAGACAGTAATAAGAGTCAGTCTTCTTGTACTTAAGTCGGCATTGTGCCTTTTGTATTTAATTCCGATGCAATTTCTGTGTTTCATCGTCAATAAGAATGCCAGAGGGATACAGTAAACCTGAAGTGAAGCATCGGAATCTATAACTAGTGTCACAGGAATGGTTCAAAACATAGAGAGTAGGAAGTGTCTGTCTTCTTGTACTTAAGTCGGCATTGTGCCTTTTGTATTTAATTCCGATGCAATTTCTGTGTTTCATCGTCAATAAGATGGACCAAGGGATACAGTAAACCTGAAGTGAAGCATCGGAATCTATAACTAGTGTCGCAGGAATGGTTCAAAACATAGACAGTAATAAGAGTCAGTCTTCTTGAACGTAAGTCGGCAATGTGCCTTTTGTATTTAATTCCGATGCGATTTCTGTGTTTCATTGTCAATACGAAGGTCAGACGGATACAGTAAACCTGAAGTGAAGCATCGGAATCTATAACTAGTGTCACAGGAATGGTTCAAAACATAGACAGTACTAAGAGTCAGTCTTCTTGTACTTAAGTCGCCAATGGGCCTTTTTTTATTTATTTTCCGATGCTATTTCTGTGTTTCATCGTCAATACGAAGGTCAGAGGGATACAGAAAACCTGAGGTGAAGCATCGGAATCTATAACTAGTGTCACAGGAATGGTTGAATCATTGACAGTAGGAAGAGTCAGTCTTCTTGTACTTAAGTCGGCATTGTGCCTTTTTTATTTAATTCCGATGCAATTTCTGTGTTTCATCGTCAATAAGAAGGTCAGAGGGATACAGTAAACCTGAAGTGAAACATCAGACTCTATAACTAGTGTCGCAGGAATGGTTCAATACATAGACAGTAAGAAGAGTCAGTCTACTTGTACTTAGGTCGGCATTGTGCATTTTGTAATTAATTCCGATGCAATTTCTGTGTTTCATCGTCAATAAGAAGGTCCAAGGGATACAGAACACCAGATGTGAAGCATCGGAATCTATGACTAGTGTCTCAGGAATGGTTCAAATCATAGTCAGTAAGAAGAGTCGGTCTACTTGTACTTAAGTCGGCATTGTGCCTTTTGTATTTAATTCCGATGCAATTTCTGTGTTTCATCGTCAATAAGAAGGTCAGAGAGATACAGTAAACCTGAAGTGAAGCATCGGAATCTATAACTAGTGTCACAGAAATGGTTCAAACATAGACAGTAAGAAGAGTCATTCTTCTTGTACATAAGTCGGCATTGTGCCTTATCAATTTAATTCCGATGCAATTTCTGTGACTCGTCATCAATAAGAAGGTCCAAGGAATACAGTAAACCTGAAGTAAAGAATCGGAATCAATAACTACTGTCACAGGAATGTTTCAAAACATAGACAGTAAGAAGAGTCAGTCCTCTTGTACTTAAGTCGGCATTGTGCTTTTTGTATCTAATTCCGATGCAATTTCTGTGTTTCATCGTCAATATGAAGGTCAGAGGGATACAGTAAACATGGAGTGAAGCATCGGAATCTATAACTAGTGTCACAGGAATGGTTAAAAACATAGACAGTCTTCTTGTACTTAAGTCGGCCATGTGCCTTTTTTTATTTAATTCCGATGCTATTTCTGTGTTTCATCGTCAATACGAAGGTCAGAGGGATACAGTAAACCGGAAGTGAAGCATCAGACTCTATAACTAGTGTCGCAGGAACGGTTCAATACATTGACAGTAAGAAGAGTCAGTCTACTTGTACTTAAGTCGGCATTGTGCCTTTTGTAATTAATTCCGGTGCAATTTCTGTGTTTCATCGTCAATAAGAAGGTCCAAGGGATAACGTACACCTGAAGTGAAGCATCGGAATCTATGACTAGTGTCTCAGGAATGGTTTAAATCATAGACAGTAAGAAGAGTCAGTCTTCTTGTACTTAATTTGGCATTGTGCCTTTTCAAATTAATTCCGATGCAATTTCGGTGTTTCGTCATCAATAAGAAGGTCCAAGGAATACAGTAAACCTGAAGTAAAGCATCGGAATCAATAACTAGTGTCACAGGAATGGTTCAGAACATAGACAGTAAGATGAGTCAGTCTTCTTGTACATAAGTCGGTATTGTGCCTTTTGTATTTAATTCCGATGCAATTTGTGTGTTTCATCGTCAATAAGAAGGTCCAAGGGATACAGAAAACCTTAAGTGAAACGTCGGAATCCACAACTAGTGTCACAGGAATGGTTCAAAACATAGACAGTAATAAGAGTCAGTCTTCTTGTACTTAAGTCGGCATTGTGCATTTTGTATTTAATTCCGACGCAATTTCTGTGTTACATCGTCAATAAGAAGGTCAGAGGGATACAGTAAACCAGAGGTGAAGCATCGGAATCTATAACTAGTGTCACAGGAATGGTTCAAAACATAGAGAGTAGGAAGTGTCTGTCTTCTTGTACTTAAGTCGGCATTGTGCCTTTTGTATTTAATTCCGATGCAATTTCTGTGTTTCATCGTCAATAAGATGGACCAAGGGATACAGTAAACCTGAAGTGAAGCATCGGAATCTATAACTAGTGTCACAGGAATGGTTCAAAACATAGACAGTAATAAGAGTCAGTCTTCTTGGACTTAAGTCGGCAATGTGCCTTTTGTATTTAATTCCGATGCGATTTCTGTGTTTCATTGTCAATACGAAGGTCAGACGGATACAGTAAACCTGAAGTGAAGCATCGGAATCTATAACTAGTGTCACAGGAATGGTTCAAAACATAGACAGTAATAAGAGTCAGTCTTCTTGTACTTAAGTCGCCAATGGGCCTTTTTTTATTTATTTTCCGATGCTATTTCTGTGTTTCATCGTCAATACGAAGGTCAGAGGGATACAGAAAACCTGAGGTGAAGCATCGGAATCTATAACTAGTGTCACAGGAATGGTTGAATCATTGACAGTAGGAAGAGTCAGTCTTCTTGTACTTAAGTCGGCATTGTGCCTTTTTTATTTAATTCCGATGCAATTTCTGTGTTTCATCGTCAATAAGAAGGTCAGAGGGATACAGTAAACCTGAAGTGAAACATCAGACTCTATAACTAGTGTCGCAGGAATGGTTCAATACATAGACAGTAAGAAGAGTCAGTCTACTTGTACTTAGGTCGGCATTGTGCATTTTGTAATTAATTCCGATGCAATTTCTGTGTTTCATCGTCAATAAGAAGGTCTAAGGGATACAGAACACCAGAAGTGAAGCATCGGAATCTATGACTAGTGTCTCAGGAATGGTTCAAATCATAGTCAGTAAGAAGAGTCGGTCTACTTGTACTTAAGTCGGCATTGTGCCTTTTGTATTTAATTCCGATGCAATTTCTGTGTTTCATGGTCAATAAGAAGTTCCAAGGGATATAGTAAACCTCGAGTGAAGAATTGGAATCTATAACTAGTGTCTCAGCGATGTTTCAAAACATAGACAGTAAGAAGAGTCAGTATTCTCGTACTTAAGTCGGTATTGTGCCTTTTGTATTTAATTCCGATGCAATTTCTGTGTTTCATCGTCAATAAGATGGACCAAGGGATACAGTAAACCAGAAGTGAAGCATCGGAATCTATAACTAGTGTCACAGGAATGGTTCAAAACATAGAGAGTAGGAAGTGTCAGTCTTCTTGTGCTTAAGTCGGCATTGTGCCTTTTGTACTTAATTCCTGTGCAATTTCTGTGTTTCATCGTCAATAAGAAGGTCTGAGGGATACAGTAAAGCTGAAGTGAAGCATCGGAATGTATAACTAGTGTCCCAGGAATAAATCAAAACTTAGACAGTAGGAATGGTCAGTCTTTTTGTACTGAAGTCGGCTTTGAGCCTTTTCTATTTAATTCCGATGGAATTTCTGTGTTTCATCGTCAATTAGAAGGTCAGATCGATACAGAAAACCTGAAGTGAAGCATCGGAATCTATAACAAGTTCACATTAATGGTTCAAAGCATAGACAGTAGGAAGAGTCAGTCTTCTTGTACTTAAGTCGGCATTGTGCCTTTTATATTTAATTCCGATGCAATTTCTGTGTTTCATCGTCAATAAGAAGGTCCAAGGGATACAGTAAACCTGAAGTGAGGCATCCGAATCTGTAACTAGTGTCACAGGAATGGTTTAAATCATAGTCGGTAAGAAGAGTCAGTCTTCTTGTACTTAAGTCGGCAATGTGCTTTTTCTATTTAATTCCGATGCAATTTCTGTGTTTCATCCTCAATAAGAAGGTCCAAGGGATGCAGTATACCTGAAGTGAAGCATCGGAATCTATAACTAGTGTCACAGCAATGGTCCAAATCATAGTCAGTAAGAAGAGTCAGTCTTCGTGTACTTAAGTCGGCATTGTGCATTTTCTATTTAATTCCGATGCAATTTCTGTGTTTCATCGTCAATAAGAAGGTCAGAGGGATACAGCAAACCTAGAGTGAAGCATCGGAATCTATAACTAGTGTCACAGGAATGGTTCAAAACATAGACAGTAGGAAGAGTCAGTCTTCTTGTACTTAAGTCGGCATTGTGCCTTTTCAGTTTATTCCGATGCAATCTCTGTGTTTCATCGTCAATAAGAAGGTCCAAGGGATACAGAAAACCTTAAGTGAAAGGTCGGAATCTATAACTAGTGTCACAGGAATGGGTCAAAACACAGACAGTAATAAGAGTCAGTCTTCTTGTACTTAAGTCGCCAATGTGCCTTTTTTTATTTATTTTCCGATGCTATTTCTGTGTTTCATCGTCAATACGAAGGTCATAGGGATACAGAAAACCTGAAGTGAAGCATCGGAATCTATAACTAGTGTCACAGGAATGGTTGAAACATTGACAGTAGGAAGAGTCAGTCTTCTTGTACTTAAGTCGGCATTGTGCTTTTTGTATTTAATTCCGATGCAATATCTGTGTTTCATAGTCAATAAGAAGGTCAGAGAGATACAGTAAACCTGAAGTGAAGCATCGGAATCTATAACTAGTGTCACAGAAATGGTTCAAAACATAGACAGTAAGAAGAGTCATTCTTCTTTTACATAAGTCGGCATTGTGCCTTTTCAATTTAATTCCGATGCAAATTCTGTGACTCGTCATCAATAAGAAGGTCCAAGGAATACAGTAAACCTGAAGTAAAGAATCGGAATCAATAACTACTGTCACAGGAATGGTTCAGAACATAGACAGTAAGATGAGTCAGTCTTCTTGTACTTAAGTCGGCATTGTGCTTTTTGTATTTAATTCCGATGCAATTTCTGTGTTTCATCGTCAATAAGACGGTCCAAGGGATACAGTAAACCTGCAGTGAAGCATCGGAATCTATAACTAGTGTCACAGCAATGGTCCAAAACATAGTCAGTAAGAAGAGTCAGTCTTCGTGTACTTAAGTCGGCATTGTGCATTTTCTATTTAATTCCGATGCAATTTCTGTGTTTCGTCGTCAATAAGAAGGTCCAAGGGATACAGTAAACCTGAGTGAAGCATCGGAATCTATAACTAGTGTCACAGGAATGGTTCAAAACATAGAGAGTAGGAAGTGTCAGTCTTCTTGTACTTAAGTCGGCATTGTGCCTTTTGTATTTAATTCCGATGCAATTTCTGTGTTTCATCGTCAATAAGATGGACCAAGGGATACAGTAAACCTGAAGTGAAGCATCGGAATCTATAACTAGTGTCACAGGAATGGTTCAAAACATAGACAGTAATAAGAGTCAGTCTTCTTGAACTTAAGTCGGCAATGTGCCTTTTGTATTTAATTCCGATGCAATTTCTGTGTTTCATCGTCAATACGAAGGTCAGACGGATACAGTAAACCTGAAGTGAAGCATCGGAATCTATAACTAGTGTCACAGGAATGGTTCAGAACATAGACAGTAATAAGAGTCAGTCTTCTTGTACTTAAGTCGCCAATGTGCCTTTTTTTATTTATTTTCCGATGCTATTTCTGTGTTTCATCGTCAATACGAAGGTCAGAGGGATACAGAAAACCTGAAGTGAAGCATCGGAATCTATTACTAGTGTCACAGGAATGGTTGAAACATTGACAGTAGGAAGAGTCAGTCTTCTTGTACTTAAGTCGGCATTGTGCCTTTTTTATTTAATTCCGATGCAATTTCTGTGATTCATCGTCAATAAGAAGGTCAGAGGGATACAGTAAACCTGAAGTGAAACATCAGACTCTATAACTAGTGTCGCAGGAATGGTTCAATACATAGACAGTAAGAAGAGTCAGTCTACTTGTACTTAGGTCGGCATTGTGCAATTTGTAATTAATTCCGATGCAATTTCTGTGTTTCATCATCAATAAGAAGGTCCAAGGGATACAGAACACCAGAAGTGATGCATCGGAATCTATGACTAGTGTCTCAGGAATGGTTCAAATCATAGTCAGTAAGAAGAGTCAGTCTACTTGTACTTAAGTCGGCATTGTGCCTTTTGTATTTAATTCCGATGCAATTTCTGTGTTTCATCGTCAATAAGAAGGTCAGAGGGATACAGTAAACATGAGTGAAGCATCGGAATGTGTAACTAGTGTCACAGGAATGATTCAAAACATAGACAGTAGGAAGAGTCAGTCTTCTTGTACTTAAGTCGGCTTAGTGCCTTTTCTATTTAAATCCGATTCAATTTCTGTGTGTCGTCGTCAATAAGAAGGTCCAAGGGATACAATAAACCTGAAGTGAAGCATCGGAATCTATAACAAGTGTCACAGGAATGTTTCAAAACATAGACAGTAAGAAGAGTTAGTCCTCTTGTACTTAAGTCGGCATTGTGCTTTTTGTATCTAATTCCGATGCAATATCTGTGTTTCATCGTCAATAAGATGGTCCAAGGGATACAGTATACCTGAAGTGAAACATCGAAATCTATAACTAGTGTCACATTAATGATTCAAATCATAGACAGTAAGAAGAGCCAGTCTTCTTGTACTTAAGTCGGCATTGTGCCTTTTGTATTTAATTCCGATGCAATTTCTGTGTTTCATCGTCAATAAGAAGGTCCAAGGGATACAGTAAACCTGAAGTGAAGCATCGGAATCTATAACTAGTGTCACAGGAATGGTTCAAAACATAGTCAGTAAGAAGAGTCAGTCTTGTTGTACTTAATTCGGCATTGCGTCTTTTTATTTTATTACGATGCATTTTCTGTGTTTCATCGTCAAAAAGAAGGTCAGATCGATACAGAAAACCCGAAGTGAAGCATCGGAATCTATAACTAGTGTCACAGGAATGGTTCAAAACATAGACTGTAAGAAGAGTCAGTCTTCTTGTACCTAAGTCGGCATTGTGCAATTTCTATTTAATTCCGATGCAATTTCTGTGTTTCATCGTCAACAAGAAGGTCAGAGGGATACAGTAAACTTGAAGTGAAGCATCGGAATCTATAAGTAGCGTCACAGGAATGGTTCAAACTTAGTCAGTAAGAAGAGTCAGTCTTCTTGTACTTAAGTAGGCATTGTGCCTTTCGTATTTAATTCCGATGCAATTTCGGTGTTTCATCGTCAATAAGGTGGTCCAAGGGATACAGTAAACCTGCAGTGAAGCATCGGAATCTATAACTAGTGTCGCAGCATTGGTCCAAAACATAGTCAGTAAGAAGAGTCAGTCTTCTTGTACTTAAGTCGGCATTGTGCCTTTTCTATTTAATTCCGATGCAATTTCTGTGTTTCGTCGTCAATAAGAAGGTCCAAGGGATACAGTAAACCTGAAGTGAAGCATCGGAATCTATAACTAGTGTCACAGGAATGGTTGAAACATTGACAGTAGGAAGAGTCAGTCTTCTTGTACTTAAGTCGGCATTGTGCCTTTTTTATTTAATTCCGATGCAATTTCTGTGTTTCATCGTCAATAAGAAGGTCAGAGGGATACAGTAAACCTGAAGTGAAACATCAGACTCTATAACTAGTGTCGCAGGAATGGTTCAATACATAGACAGTAAGAAGAGTCAGTCTACTTGTACTTAGGTCAGCATTGTGCATTTTGTAATTAATTCCGATGCAATTTCTGTGTTTCATCGTCAATAAGAAGGTCCAAGGGATACAGAACACCAGAAGTGAAGAATCGGAATCTATGACTAGTGTCTCAGGAATGGTTCAAATCATAGTCAGTAAGAAGAGTCGGTCTACTTGTACTTAAGTCGGCATTGTGCCTTTTGTATTTAATTCCGATGCAATTTCTGTGTTTCATCGTCAATAAGAAGGTCAGAGGGATACAGTAAACCTGAGTGAAGCATCGGAATGTGTAACTAGTGTCACAGGAATGATTCAAAACATAGACAGTAGGAAGAGTCAGTCTTCTTGTACTTAAGTCGGCTTAGTACCTTTTCTATTTAATTCCGACGCAATTTCTGTGTGTCGTCGTCAATAAGAAGGTCCAAGGGATACAATAAACCTGAAGTGAAGCATCGGAATCTATAACAAGTGTCACAGGAATGTTTCAAAACATAGACAGTAAGAAGAGTCATTCTTCTTGTACATAAGTCGGCATTGTGCCTTTTCAATTTAATTCCGATGCAATTTCTGTGACTCGTCATCAATAAGAAGGTCCAAGGAATACAGTAAACCTGAAGTAAAGAATCGGAATCAATAACTACTGTCACAGGAATGTTTCAAAACATAGACAGTAAGAAGAGTAAGTCCTCTTGTACTTAAGTCGGCATTGTGCTTTTTGTATCTAATTCCGATGCAATTTCTGTGTTTCATCGTCAATACGAAGGTCAGAGGGATACAGTAAACCTGAAGTGAAGCATCGGAATCTATAACTAGTGTCACAGGAATGGTTAAAAACATAGATAGTCTTCTTGTACTTAAGTCGGCCATGTGCCTTTTTTTATTTAATTCCGATGCTATTTCTGTGTTTCATCGTCAATACGAAGGTCAGAGGGATACAGTAAACCGGAAGTGAAGCATCAGACTCTATAACTAGTGTCGCAGGAATGGTTCAATACATAGACAGTAAGAAGAGTCAGTCTACTTGTACTTAAGTCGGCATTGTGCCTTTTGTAATTAATTCCGGTGCAATTTCTGTGTTTCATCGTCAATACGAAGGTCCAAGGGATAACGTACACCTGAAGTGAAGCATCGGAATCTATAACTAGTGTCACAGGAATGGTTCAGAACATAGACAGCAAGATGAGTCAGTCTTCTTGTACATAAGTCGGTATTGTGCCTTTTGTATTTAATTCCGATGCAATTTGTGTGTTTCATCGTCAATAAGAAGGTCCAAGGGATACAGAAAACCTTAAGTGAAACGTAGGAATCTACAACTAGTGTCACAGGAATGGTTCAAAACATAGACAGTAAGAAGAGTCAGTCCTCTTCTACTTAAGTCGGCATTGAGCGTTTTGTATTTAATTCCGATGCAATTTCTGTGTTTCACCGTCAATAAGATGGTCCAAGGGATACACTACACCTGAAGTATAGCAACGGAATCTATAACTAGTATCACAGGAATGATTCAAATATAGACAGTGGGAAGAGTCAGTCTTCTTGAACTTAAGTCGGCATTGTGCCTTTTGAATTTAATTCCGATGCATTTTCTGTGTTTCATCGTAAATAAGAAGGTCAGAGGGATACAGAAAACCTGAAGTGAAGCATCGGAATCTATAACAAGTTCACATTAATGGTTCAAAGCATAGACAGTAGGAAGAGTCAGTCTTCTTGTAATTAAGTCGGCATTGTGCTCTTTTCAATTTAATTCCGATGCAATTTCTGTGTTTCATCGTCAATAAGAAGGTCCAAGGGATAACGTACACCTGAAGTGAAGCATCGGAATCAATAACTAGTGTCACAGGAATGGTTCAGAACATAGACAGTAAGAAGAGTCAGTCTTCTTGTACTTAAGTCGGCATTGTGCCTTTTGAATTTAATTCCGATGCATTTTCTGTGTTTCATCGTAAATAAGAAGGTCAGAGGGATACAGAAAACCTGAAGTGAAGCATCGGAATGTATAACTAGTGTCCCAGGAATAATTCAAAACTTAGACAGTAGGAAGAGTCAGTCTTTTTGTACTTAAGTCGGCTTTGTGCCTTTTCTATTTAATTCCGATGCAATTTCTGTGTTGCATCGTCAATTAGAAGGTCAGATCGATACAGAAAACCTGAAGTGAAGCATCGGAATCTATAACAAGTTCACATTAATGGTTCAAAGCATAGACAGTAGGAAGAGTCAGTCTTCTTGTACTTAAGTCGGCATTGTGCCTTTTGTATTTAATTCCGATGCAATTTCTGTGTTTCATCGTCAATAAGAAGGTCCAAGGGATACAGTAAACCTGAAGTGAGGCATCCGAATCTGTAACTAGTGTCACAGGAATGGTTTAAATCATAGTCGGTAAGAAGAGTCAGTCTTCTTGTACTTAAGTCGGCAATGTGCTTTTTCTATTTAATTCCGATGCAATTTCTGTGTTTCATCCTCAATAAGAAGGTCCAAGGGATGCAGTATACCTGAAGTGAAGCATCGGAATCTATAACTAGTGTCACAGGAATGGTTCAATACATAGACAGTAAGAAGAGTCAGTCTTCTTGTACCTAAGTCGGCATTGTGCATCTTCTATTTAATTCCGATGCATTTTCTGTGTTTCATCGTCAATAAGAAGGTCAGAGGGATACAGTAAATCTGAAGTGAAGCATCGGAATCTATAAGTGGTGTTAGAGGAATGGTTCAAACAAAGTCAGTAAGAAGAATCAGTCTTCTTGTACTTATGTCGGCATTGTGCCTTTCGTATTTAATTCCGATGCAATTTCTGTGTTTCATCGTCAATAAGACGGTCCAAGGGATACAGTAAACCTGCAGTGAAGCATCGGATTCTATAACTAGTGTCACAGCAATGGTCCAAAACATAGTCAGTAAGAAGAGTCAGTCTTCGTGTACTTAAGTCGGCATTGTGCATTTTCTATTTAATTCCGATGCAATTTCTGTGTTTCGTCGTCAATAAGAAGGTCCAAGGGATACAGTAAACCTGAGTGGAGCATCGGAATATATAACTAGTGTCACAGGAATGTTTCAAAACATAGACAGTAAGAAGAGTCAGTCCTCTTGTACTTAAGTCGGCATTGTGCTTTATGTATCTAATTCCGATGCAATTTCTGTGTTTCATCGTCAATAAGAAGGTCAGAGGGATACAGCAAACCTAGAGTGAAGCATCGGAATCTTTAACTAGTGTCACAGGAATGGTTCAAAACATAGACAGTAGGAAGAGTCAGTCTTCTTGTACTTAAGTCGGCATTGTGCCTTTTCAGTTTATTCCGATGCAATCTCTGTGTTTCATCGTCAGTAAGAAGGTCCAAGGGATACAGAAAACCTTAAGTGAAACGTCGGAATCTATAACTAGTGTCACAGGAATGGGTCAAAACACAGACAGTAATAAGAGTCAGTCTTCTTGTACTTAAGTCGGCGTTGTGCCTTTTGTATTTAATTCCGATGCAATTTCTGTGTTTCATCGTCAATAAGAAGGTCAGAGGGATACAGTAAACCTGAAGTGAAGCATCGGAATCTATAACTAGTGTCACAGGAATGGTTCAAAACATAGAGAGTAGGAAGTGTCAGTCTTCTTGTACTTAAGTCGGCATTGTGCCTTTTGTATTTAATTCCGATGCAATTTCTGTGTTTCATCGTCAATAAGATGGACCAAGGGATACAGTAAACCTGAAGTGAAGCATCGGAATCTATAACTAGTGTCACAGGAATGGTTCAAAACATAGACAGTAATAAGAGTCAGTCTTCTTGAACTTAAGTCGGCAATGTGCCTTTTGTATTTAATTCCGATGCAATTTCTGTGTTTCATCGTCAATACGAAGGTCAGATGGATACAGTAAACCTGCAGTGAAGCATCGGAATCTATAACTAGTGTCACAGGAATGGTTCAAAACATAGACAGTAATAAGAGTCAGTCTTCTTGTACTTAAGTCGCCAATGTGCCTTTTTTTATTTATTTTCCGATGTTATTTCTGTGTTTCATCGTCAATACGAAGGTCAGAGTGATACAGAAAACCTGAAGTGAAGCATCGGAATCTATAACTAGTGTCACAGGAATGGTTGAAACATTGACAGTAGGAAGAGTCAGTCTTCTTGTACTTAAGTCGGCATTGTGCCTTTTTTATTTAATTCCGATGCAATTTCTGTGATTCATCGTCAATAAGAGGGTCAGAGGGATACAGTAAACCTGAAGTGAAACATCAGACTCTATAACTAGTGTCGCAGGAATGGTTCAATACATAGACAGTAAGAAGAGTCAGTCTACTTGTACTTAGGTCGGCATTGTGCAATTTGTAATTAATTCCGATGCAATTTCTGTGTTTCATCGTCAATAAGAAGGTCCAAGGGATACAGAATACCAGAAGTGATGCATCGGAATCTATGACTAGTGTCTCAGGAATGGTTCAAATCATAGTCAGTAAGAAGAGTCAGTCTACTTGTACTTAAGTCGGCGTTGTGCCTTTTGTATTTAATTCCGATGCAATTTCTGTGTTTCATCGTCAATAAGAAGGTCAGAGAGATACAGTAAACCTGAGTGAAGCATCGGAATGTGTAACTAGTGTCACAGGAATGATTCAAAACATAGACAGTAGGAAGAGTCAGTCTTCTTGTACTTAAGTCGGCTTAGTGCCTTTTCTATTTAATTCCGATGCAATTTCTGTGTGTCGTCGTCAATAAGAAGGTCCAAGGGATACAATAAACCTGAAGTGAAGCATCGGAATCTATAACAAGTGTCACAGGAATGTTTCAAAACATAGACAGTAAGAAGAGTCAATCCTCTTGTACTTAAGTCGGCATTGTGCTTTTTGTATCTAATTCCGATGAAATTTCTGTGTTTCATCGTCAATAAGAAGGTCAGAGAGATACAGTAAACCTGAAGTGAAGCATCGGAATCTATAACTAGTGTCACAGAAATGGTTCAAAACATAGACAGTAAGAAGAATCATTCTTCTTGTACATAAGTCGGTATTGTGCCTTTTCAATTTAATTCCGATGCAAATTCTGTGACTCGTCATCAATAAGAAGGTCCAAGGAATACAGTAAACCTGAAGTAAAGAATCGGAATCAATAACTACTGTCACAGGAATGGTTCAGAACATAGACAGTAAGATGAGTCAGTCTTCTTGTATATAAGTCGGCATTGTGCCTTTCGTATTTAATTCCGATACAATTTCTGTGTTTCATCGTCAATAAGAAGGTCCAAGGGATACAGAAAACCTTATGTGAAACGTCGGAATCTATAACTAGTGTCACAGGAATGGTTCAAAACATAGACAGTAATAAGAGTCAGTCTTCTCGTACTTAAGTCGGCATTGTGCCTTTTGTATTTAATTCCGATGCAATTTCTGTGTTTCATCGTCAATAAGAAGGTCAGAGGGATACAGTAAACCTGAAGTGAAGCCTCGGAATCTATAACTAGTGTCACAGGAATGGTTCAAAACATAGAGAGTAGGAAGTGTCAGTCTTCTTGTACTTAAGTCGGCATTGTGCCTTTTGTATTTAATTCCTATGCAATTTCTGTGTTTCATCGTCAATAAGAAGGTCAGAGGGATACAGTAAACCTGAAGTGAAGCATCGGAATCTATAACTAGTGTCACAGGAATGGTTCAAATCATAGACAGTAAGAAGGGTCAGTCCTCTTGTACTTAAGTCGGCATTGTGCCTTTTGTATTTAATTTCGATGCAATATCTGTGTTTCATCGTCAATAAGATGGTCCAAGGGATACAGTACACCTGAAGTCAAACATCGAAATCTATAACTAGTGTCACAGGAATGATTCAAATCATAGACAGTAAGAAGAGCCAGTCTTCTTGTACTTAAGTCGGCATTGTGCCTTTTGTATTTAATTCCGATGCAATATCTGTGTTTCATCGTCAATAAGAAGGTCAGAGGGATACAGTAAACCTGAAGCGAAGCATCGGAATCTATAACTAGTGTCACAGGAATGGTTCAAAACATAGTCAGTAAGAAGAGTCAGTCTTGTTGTATTTAATTCGGCATTGTGCCTTTTTATTTTATTACGATGCAATTTCTGTGTTTCATCGTCAAAAAGAAGGTCAGATCGATACAGAATACCCGAAGTGAAGCATCGGAATCTATAACTAGTGTCACAGAAATGGTTCAAAACATAGACAGTAGGAAGAGCCAGTCTTCTTGTACTTAAGTCGGCATTGTGCCTTTTGTATTTATTTCCGATGCAATTTCTGTGTTTCATCGTCAATAAGAAGGTCCAAGGGATACAGTAAACCTGAAGTGAGGCATCCGAATCTGTAACTAGTGTCACAGGAATGGTTTAAATCATAGTCGGTAAGAAGAGTCAGTCTTCTTGTACTTAAGTCGGCAATGTGCTTTTTCTATTTAATTCCGATGCAATTTCTGTGTTTCATCCTCAATAAGAAGGTCCAAGGGATGCAGTATACCTGAAGTGAAGCATCGGAATCTATAACTAGTGTCACAGGAATGGTTCAATACATAGACAGTAAGAAGAGTCAGTCTTCCTGTACCTAAGTCGGCATTGTGCATCTTCTATTTAATTCCGATGCATTTTCTGTGTTTCATCGTCAATAAGAAGGTCAGAGGGATACAGTAAATCTGAAGTGAAGCATCGGAATCTATAAGTGGTGTTAGAGGAATGGTTCAAACAAAGTCAGTAAGATGAGTCAGTCTTCTTGTATATAAGTCGGCATTGTGCCTTTCGTATTTAATTCCGATGCAATTTCTGTGTTTCATCGTCAATAAGAAGGTCCAAGGGATACAGAAAACCTGAAGTGAAGCATCGGAATCTATAACTAGTGTCACAGGAATGGTTCAAATCATAGACAGTAAGAAGAGTCAGTCCTTTTGTACTTAAGTCGGCATTGTGCCTTTTGTATTTAATTTCGAAGCAATTTCTGTGTTTCATCGTCAATAAGATGGTCCAAGGGATACAGTATACCTGAAGTGAAACATCGAAATCTATAACTAGTGTCACATGAATGATTCAAATCATAGACAGTAAGAAGAGCCAGTCTTCTTGTACTTAAGTCGGCATTGTGCCTTTTGTATTTAATTCCGATGCAATTTCTGTGTTTCATCGTCAATAAGAAGGTCCAAGGGATACAGTAAACCTGAAGTGAAGCATCGGAATCTATAACTAGTGTCACAGGAATGGTTCAAAACATAGTCAGTAAGAAGAGTCAGTCTTGTTGTACTTAATTCGGCATTGCGTCTTTTTATTTTATTACGATGCATTTTCTGTGTTTCATCGTCAAAAAGAAGGTCAGATCGATACAGAAAACCCGAAGTGAAGCATCGGAATCTATAACTAGTGTCACAGGAATGGTTCAAAACATAGACTGTAAGAAGAGTCAGTCTTCTTGTACCTAAGTCGGCATTGTGCAATTTCTATTTAATTCCGATGCAATTTCTGTGTTTCATCGTCAACAAGAAGGTCAGAGGGATACAGTAAACTTGAAGTGAAGCATCGGAATCTATAAGTAGCGTCACAGGAATGGTTCAAACTTAGTCAGTAAGAAGAGTCAGTCTTCTTGTACTTAAGTAGGCATTGTGCCTTTCGTATTTAATTCCGATGCAATTTCGGTGTTTCATCGTCAATAAGGTGGTCCAAGGGATACAGTAAACCTGCAGTGAAGCATCGGAATCTATAACTAGTGTCGCAGCATTGGTCCAAAACATAGTCAGTAAGAAGAGTCAGTCTTCTTGTACTTAAGTCGGCATTGTGCCTTTTCTATTTAATTCCGATGCAATTTCTGTGTTTCGTCGTCAATAAGAAGGTCCAAGGGATACAGTAAACCTGAAGTGAAGCATCGGAATCTATAACTAGTGTCACAGGAATGGTTGAAACATTGACAGTAGGAAGAGTCAGTCTTCTTGTACTTAAGTCGGCATTGTGCCTTTTTTATTTAATTCCGATGCAATTTCTGTGTTTCATCGTCAATAAGAAGGTCAGAGGGATACAGTAAACCTGAAGTGAAACATCAGACTCTATAACTAGTGTCGCAGGAATGGTTCAATACATAGACAGTAAGAAGAGTCAGTCTACTTGTACTTAGGTCAGCATTGTGCATTTTGTAATTAATTCCGATGCAATTTCTGTGTTTCATCGTCAATAAGAAGGTCCAAGGGATACAGAACACCAGAAGTGAAGAATCGGAATCTATGACTAGTGTCTCAGGAATGGTTCAAATCATAGTCAGTAAGAAGAGTCGGTCTACTTGTACTTAAGTCGGCATTGTGCCTTTTGTATTTAATTCCGATGCAATTTCTGTGTTTCATCGTCAATAAGAAGGTCAGAGGGATACAGTAAACCTGAGTGAAGCATCGGAATGTGTAACTAGTGTCACAGGAATGATTCAAAACATAGACAGTAGGAAGAGTCAGTCTTCTTGTACTTAAGTCGGCTTAGTACCTTTTCTATTTAATTCCGATGCAATTTCTGTGTGTCGTCGTCAATAAGAAGGTCCAAGGGATACAATAAACCTGAAGTGAAGCATCGGAATCTATAACAAGTGTCACAGGAATGTTTCAAAACATAGACAGTAAGAAGAGTCATTCTTCTTGTACATAAGTCGGCATTGTGCCTTTTCAATTTAATTCCGATGCAATTTCTGTGACTCGTCATCAATAAGAAGGTCCAAGGAATACAGTAAACCTGAAGTAAAGAATCGGAATCAATAACTACTGTCACAGGAATGTTTCAAAACATAGACAGTAAGAAGAGTAAGTCCTCTTGTACTTAAGTCGGCATTGTGCTTTTTGTATCTAATTCCGATGCAATTTCTGTGTTTCATCGTCAATACGAAGGTCAGAGGGATACAGTAAACCTGAAGTGAAGCATCGGAATCTATAACTAGTGTCACAGGAATGGTTAAAAACATAGATAGTCTTCTTGTACTTAAGTCGGCCATGTGCCTTTTTTTATTTAATTCCGATGCTATTTCTGTGTTTCATCGTCAATACGAAGGTCAGAGGGATACAGTAAACCGGAAGTGAAGCATCAGACTCTATAACTAGTGTCGCAGGAATGGTTCAATACATAGACAGTAAGAAGAGTCAGTCTACTTGTACTTAAGTCGGCATTGTGCCTTTTGTAATTAATTCCGGTGCAATTTCTGTGTTTCATCGTCAATAAGAAGGTCCAAGGGATAACGTACACCTGAAGTGAAGCATCGGAATCTATAACTAGTGTCACAGGAATGGTTCAGAACATAGACAGCAAGATGAGTCAGTCTTCTTGTACATAAGTCGGTATTGTGCCTTTTGTATTTAATTCCGATGCAATTTGTGTGTTTCATCGTCAATAAGAAGGTCCAAGGGATACAGAAAACCTTAAGTGAAACGTAGGAATCTACAACTAGTGTCACAGGAATGGTTCAAAACATAGACAGTAAGAAGAGTCAGTCCTCTTCTACTTAAGTCGGCATTGAGCGTTTTGTATTTAATTCCGATGCAATTTCTGTGTTTCACCGTCAATAAGATGGTCCAAGGGATACACTACACCTGAAGTATAGCAACGGAATCTATAACTAGTATCACAGGAATGATTCAAATATAGACAGTGGGAAGAGTCAGTCTTCTTGAACTTAAGTCGGCATTGTGCCTTTTGAATTTAATTCCGATGCATTTTCTGTGTTTCATCGTAAATAAGAAGGTCAGAGGGATACAGAAAACCTGAAGTGAAGCATCGGAATCTATAACAAGTTCACATTAATGGTTCAAAGCATAGACAGTAGGAAGAGTCAGTCTTCTTGTAATTAAGTCGGCATTGTGCTCTTTTCAATTTAATTCCGATGCAATTTCTGTGTTTCATCGTCAATAAGAAGGTCCAAGGGATAACGTACACCTGAAGTGAAGCATCGGAATCAATAACTAGTGTCACAGGAATGGTTCAGAACATAGACAGTAAGAAGAGTCAGTCTTCTTGTACTTAAGTCGGCATTGTGCCTTTTGAATTTAATTCCGATGCATTTTCTGTGTTTCATCGTAAATAAGAAGGTCAGAGGGATACAGAAAACCTGAAGTGAAGCATCGGAATCTATAACTAGTGTCACAGGAATGGTTCAAATCATAGACAGTAAGAAGAGTCAGTCCTCTTGTACTTAAGTCGGCATTGTGCCTTTTGTATTTAATTTCGATGCAATATCTGTGTTTCATCGTCAATAAGATGGTCCAAGGGATACAGTACACCTGAAGTCAAACATCGAAATCTATAACTAGTGTCACAGGAATGATTCAAATCATAGACAGTAAGAAGAGCCAGTCTTCTTGTACTTAAGTCGGCATTGTGCCTTTTGTATTTAATTCCGATGCAATATCTGTGTTTCATCGTCAATAAGAAGGTCAGAGGGATACAGTAAACCTGAAGCGAAGCATCGGAATCTATAACTAGTGTCACAGGAATGGTTCAAAACATAGTCAGTAAGAAGAGTCAGTCTTGTTGTATTTAATTCGGCATTGTGCCTTTTTATTTTATTACGATGCAATTTCTGTGTTTCATCGTCAAAAAGAAGGTCAGATCGATACAGAATACCCGAAGTGAAGCATCGGAATCTATAACTAGTGTCACAGAAATGGTTCAAAACATAGACAGTAGGAAGAGCCAGTCTTCTTGTACTTAAGTCGGCATTGTGCCTTTTGTATTTATTTCCGATGCAATTTCTGTGTTTCATCGTCAATAAGAAGGTCCAAGGGATACAGTAAACCTGAAGTGAGGCATCCGAATCTGTAACTAGTGTCACAGGAATGGTTTAAATCATAGTCGGTAAGAAGAGTCAGTCTTCTTGTACTTAAGTCGGCAATGTGCTTTTTCTATTTAATTCCGATGCAATTTCTGTGTTTCATCCTCAATAAGAAGGTCCAAGGGATGCAGTATACCTGAAGTGAAGCATCGGAATCTATAACTAGTGTCACAGGAATGGTTCAATACATAGACAGTAAGAAGAGTCAGTCTTCTTGTACCTAAGTCGGCATTGTGCATCTTCTATTTAATTCCGATGCATTTTCTGTGTTTCATCGTCAATAAGAAGGTCAGAGGGATACAGTAAATCTGAAGTGAAGCATCGGAATCTATAAGTGGTGTTAGAGGAATGGTTCAAACAAAGTCAGTAAGATGAGTCAGTCTTCTTGTATATAAGTCGGCATTGTGCCTTTCGTATTTAATTCCGATGCAATTTCTGTGTTTCATCGTCAATAAGAAGGTCCAAGGGATACAGAAAACCTGAAGTGAAGCATCGGAATCTATAACTAGTGTCACAGAAATGGTTCAAATCATAGACAGTAAGAAGAGTCAGTCCTTTTGTACTTAAGTCGGCATTGTGCCTTTTGTATTTAATTTCGAAGCAATTTCTGTGTTTCATCGTCAATAAGATGGTCCAAGGGATACAGTATACCTGAAGTGAAACATCGAAATCTATAACTAGTGTCACATGAATGATTCAAATCATAGACAGTAAGAAGAGCCAGTCTTCTTGTACTTAAGTCGGCATTGTGCCTTTTGTATTTAATTCCGATGCAATTTCTGTGTTTCATCGTCAATAAGAAGGTCCAAGGGATACAGTAAACCTGAAGTGAAGCATCGGAATCTATAACTAGTGTCACAGGAATGGTTCAAAACATAGTCAGTAAGAAGAGTCAGTCTTGTTGTACTTAATTCGGCATTGCGTCTTTTTATTTTATTACGATGCATTTTCTGTGTTTCATCGTCAAAAAGAAGGTCAGATCGATACAGAAAACCCGAAGTGAAGCATCGGAATCTATAACTAGTGTCACAGGAATGGTTCAAAACATAGACTGTAAGAAGAGTCAGTCTTCTTGTACCTAAGTCGGCATTGTGCAATTTCTATTTAATTCCGATGCAATTTCTGTGTTTCATCGTCAACAAGAAGGTCAGAGGGATACAGTAAACTTGAAGTGAAGCATCGGAATCTATAAGTAGCGTCACAGGAATGGTTCAAACTTAGTCAGTAAGAAGAGTCAGTCTTCTTGTACTTAAGTAGGCATTGTGCCTTTCGTATTTAATTCCGATGCAATTTCGGTGTTTCATCGTCAATAAGGTGGTCCAAGGGATACAGTAAACCTGCAGTGAAGCATCGGAATCTATAACTAGTGTCGCAGCATTGGTCCAAAACATAGTCAGTAAGAAGAGTCAGTCTTCTTGTACTTAAGTCGGCATTGTGCCTTTTCTATTTAATTCCGATGCAATTTCTGTGTTTCGTCGTCAATAAGAAGGTCCAAGGGATACAGTAAACCTGAAGTGAAGCATCGGAATCTATAACTAGTGTCACAGGAATGGTTGAAACATTGACAGTAGGAAGAGTCAGTCTTCTTGTACTTAAGTCGGCATTGTGCCTTTTTTATTTAATTCCGATGCAATTTCTGTGTTTCATCGTCAATAAGAAGGTCAGAGGGATACAGTAAACCTGAAGTGAAACATCAGACTCTATAACTAGTGTCGCAGGAATGGTTCAATACATAGACAGTAAGAAGAGTCAGTCTACTTGTACTTAGGTCAGCATTGTGCATTTTGTAATTAATTCCGATGCAATTTCTGTGTTTCATCGTCAATAAGAAGGTCCAAGGGATACAGAACACCAGAAGTGAAGAATCGGAATCTATGACTAGTGTCTCAGGAATGGTTCAAATCATAGTCAGTAAGAAGAGTCGGTCTACTTGTACTTAAGTCGGCATTGTGCCTTTTGTATTTAATTCCGATGCAATTTCTGTGTTTCATCGTCAATAAGAAGGTCAGAGGGATACAGTAAACCTGAGTGAAGCATCGGAATGTGTAACTAGTGTCACAGGAATGATTCAAAACATAGACAGTAGGAAGAGTCAGTCTTCTTGTACTTAAGTCGGCTTAGTACCTTTTCTATTTAATTCCGATGCAATTTCTGTGTGTCGTCGTCAATAAGAAGGTCCAAGGGATACAATAAACCTGAAGTGAAGCATCGGAATCTATAACAAGTGTCACAGGAATGTTTCAAAACATAGACAGTAAGAAGAGTCATTCTTCTTGTACATAAGTCGGCATTGTGCCTTTTCAATTTAATTCCGATGCAATTTCTGTGACTCGTCATCAATAAGAAGGTCCAAGGAATACAGTAAACCTGAAGTAAAGAATCGGAATCAATAACTACTGTCACAGGAATGTTTCAAAACATAGACAGTAAGAAGAGTAAGTCCTCTTGTACTTAAGTCGGCATTGTGCTTTTTGTATCTAATTCCGATGCAATTTCTGTGTTTCATCGTCAATACGAAGGTCAGAGGGATACAGTAAACCTGAAGTGAAGCATCGGAATCTATAACTAGTGTCACAGGAATGGTTAAAAACATAGATAGTCTTCTTGTACTTAAGTCGGCCATGTGCCTTTTTTTATTTAATTCCGATGCAATTTCTGTGTTTCATCGTCAATACGAAGGTCAGAGGGATACAGTAAACCGGAAGTGAAGCATCAGACTCTATAACTAGTGTCGCAGGAATGGTTCAATACATAGACAGTAAGAAGAGTCAGTCTACTTGTACTTAAGTCGGCATTGTGCCTTTTGTAATTAATTCCGGTGCAATTTCTGTGTTTCATCGTCAATAAGAAGGTCCAAGGGATAACGTACACCTGAAGTGAAGCATCGGAATCTATAACTAGTGTCACAGGAATGGTTCAGAACATAGAAAGCAAGATGAGTCAGTCTTCTTGTACATAAGTCGGTATTGTGCCTTTTGTATTTAATTCCGATGCAATTTGTGTGTTTCATCGTCAATAAGAAGGTCCAAGGGATACAGAAAACCTTAAGTGAAACGTAGGAATCTACAACTAGTGTCACAGGAATGGTTCAAAACATAGACAGTAAGAAGAGTCAGTCCTCTTCTACTTAAGTCGGCATTGAGCGTTTTGTATTTAATTCCGATGCAATTTCTGTGTTTCACCGTCAATAAGATGGTCCAAGGGATACACTACACCTGAAGTATAGCAACGGAATCTATAACTAGTATCACAGGAATGATTCAAATATAGACAGTGGGAAGAGTCAGTCTTCTTGAACTTAAGTCGGCATTGTGCCTTTTGAATTTAATTCCGATGCATTTTCTGTGTTTCATCGTAAATAAGAAGGTCAGAGGGATACAGAAAACCTGAAGTGAAGCATCGGAATCTATAACAAGTTCACATTAATGGTTCAAAGCATAGACAGTAGGAAGAGTCAGTCTTCTTGTAATTAAGTCGGCATTGTGCTCTTTTCAATTTAATTCCGATGCAATTTCTGTGTTTCATCGTCAATAAGAAGGTCCAAGGGATAACGTACACCTGAAGTGAAGCATCGGAATCAATAACTAGTGTCACAGGAATGGTTCAGAACATAGACAGTAAGAAGAGTCAGTCTTCTTGTACTTAAGTCGGCATTGTGCCTTTTGAATTTAATTCCGATGCATTTTCTGTGTTTCATCGTAAATAAGAAGGTCAGAGGGATACAGAAAACCTGAAGTGAAGCATCGGAATGTATAACTAGTGTCCCAGGAATAATTCAAAACTTAGACAGTAGGAAGAGTCAGTCTTTTTGTACTTAAGTCGGCTTTGTGCCTTTTCTATTTAATTCCGATGCAATTTCTGTGTTGCATCGTCAATTAGAAGGTCAGATCGATACAGAAAACCTGAAGTGAAGCATCGGAATCTATAACAAGTTCACATTAATGGTTCAAAGCATAGACAGTAGGAAGAGTCAGTCTTCTTGTACTTAAGTCGGCATTGTGCCTTTTGTATTTAATTCCGATGCAATTTCTGTGTTTCATCGTCAATAAGAAGGTCCAAGGGATACAGTAAACCTGAAGTGAGGCATCCGAATCTGTAACTAGTGTCACAGGAATGGTTTAAATCATAGTCGGTAAGAAGAGTCAGTCTTCTTGTACTTAAGTCGGCAATGTGCTTTTTCTATTTAATTCCGATGCAATTTCTGTGTTTCATCCTCAATAAGAAGGTCCAAGGGATGCAGTATACCTGAAGTGAAGCATCGGAATCTATAACTAGTGTCACAGGAATGGTTCAATACATAGACAGTAAGAAGAGTCAGTCTTCTTGTACCTAAGTCGGCATTGTGCATCTTCTATTTAATTCCGATGCATTTTCTGTGTTTCATCGTCAATAAGAAGGGCAGAGGGATACAGTAAATCTGAAGTGAAGCATCGGAATCTATAAGTGGTGTTAGAGGAATGGTTCAAACAAAGTCAGTAAGAAGAATCAGTCTTCTTGTACTTATGTCGGCATTGTGCCTTTCGTATTTAATTCCGATGCAATTTCTGTGTTTCATCGTCAATAAGACGGTCCAAGGGATACAGTAAACCTGCAGTGAAGCATCGGATTCTATAACTAGTGTCACAGCAATGGTCCAAAACATAGTCAGTAAGAAGAGTCAGTCTTCGTGTACTTAAGTCGGCATTGTGCATTTTCTATTTAATTCCGATGCAATTTCTGTGTTTCGTCGTCAATAAGAAGGTCCAAGGGATACAGTAAACCTGAGTGGAGCATCGGAATATATAACTAGTGTCACAGGAATGTTTCAAAACATAGACAGTAAGAAGAGTGAGTCCTCTTGTACTTAAGTCGGCATTGTGCTTTATGTATCTAATTCCGATGCAATTTCTGTGTTTCATCGTCAATAAGAAGGTCAGAGGGATACAGCAAACCTAGAGTGAAGCATCGGAATCTTTAACTAGTGTCACAGGAATGGTTCAAAACATAGACAGTAGGAAGAGTCAGTCTTCTTGTACTTAAGTCGGCATTGTGCCTTTTCAGTTTATTCCGATGCAATCTCTGTGTTTCATCGTCAGTAAGAAGGTCCAAGGGATACAGAAAACCTTAAGTGAAACGTCGGAATCTATAACTAGTGTCACAGGAATGGGTCAAAACACAGACAGTAATAAGAGTCAGTCTTCTTGTACTTAAGTCGGCGTTGTGCCTTTTGTATTTAATTCCGATGCAATTTCTGTGTTTCATCGTCAATAAGAAGGTCAGAGGGATACAGTAAACCTGAAGTGAAGCATCGGAATCTATAACTAGTGTCACAGGAATGGTTCAAAACATAGAGAGTAGGAAGTGTCAGTCTTCTTGTACTTAAGTCGGCATTGTGCCTTTTGTATTTAATTCCGATGCAATTTCTGTGTTTCATCGTCAATAAGATGGACCAAGGGATACAGTAAACCTGAAGTGAAGCATCGGAATCTATAACTAGTGTCACAGGAATGGTTCAAAACATAGACAGTAATAAGAGTCAGTCTTCTTGAACTTAAGTCGGCAATGTGCCTTTTGTATTTAATTCCGATGCAATTTCTGTGTTTCATCGTCAATACGAAGGTCAGATGGATACAGTAAACCTGCAGTGAAGCATCGGAATCTATAACTAGTGTCACAGGAATGGTTCAAAACATAGACAGTAATAAGAGTCAGTCTTCTTGTACTTAAGTCGCCAATGTGCCTTTTTTTATTTATTTTCCGATGTTATTTCTGCGTTTCATCGTCAATACGAAGGTCAGAGTGATACAGAAAACCTGAAGTGAAGCATCGGAATCTATAACTAGTGTCACAGGAATGGTTGAAACATTGACAGTAGGAAGAGTCAGTCTTCTTGTACTTAAGTCGGCATTGTGCCTTTTTTATTTAATTCCGATGCAATTTCTGTGATTCATCGTCAATAAGAGGGTCAGAGGGATACAGTAAACCTGAAGTGAAACATCAGACTCTATAACTAGTGTCGCAGGAATGGTTCAATACATAGACAGTAAGAAGAGTCAGTCTACTTGTACTTAGGTCGGCATTGTGCAATTTGTAATTAATTCCGATGCAATTTCTGTGTTTCATCGTCAATAAGAAGGTCCAAGGGATACAGAATACCAGAAGTGATGCATCGGATTCTATGACTAGTGTCTCAGGAATGGTTCAAATCATAGTCAGTAAGAAGAGTCAGTCTACTTGTACTTAAGTCGGCGTTGTGCCTTTTGTATTTAATTCCGATGCAATTTCTGTGTTTCATCGTCAATAAGAAGGTCAGAAAGATACAGTAAACCTGAGTGAAGCATCGGAATGTGTAACTAGTGTCACAGGAATGATTCAAAACATAGACAGTAGGAAGAGTCAGTCTTCTTGTACTTAAGTCGGCTTAGTGCCTTTTCTATTTAATTCCGATGCAATTTCTGTGTGTCGTCGTCAATAAGAAGGTCCAAGGGATACAATAAACCTGAAGTGAAGCATCGGAATCTATAACAAGTGTCACAGGAATGTTTCAAAACATAGACAGCAAGAAGAGTCAATCCTCTTGTACTTAAGTCGGCATTGTGCTTTTTGTATCTAATTCCGATGAAATTTCTGTGTTTCATCGTCAATAAGAAGGTCAGAGAGATACAGTAAACCTGAAGTGAAGCATCGGAATCTATAACTAGTGTCACAGAAATGGTTCAAAACATAGACAGTAAGAAGAATCATTCTTCTTGTACATAAGTCGGTATTGTGCCTTTTCAATTTAATTCCGATGCAAATTCTGTGACTCGTCATCAATAAGAAGGTCCAAGGAATACAGTAAACCTGAAGTAAAGAATCGGAATCAATAACTACTGTCACAGGAATGGTTCAGAACATAGACAGTAAGATGAGTCAGTCTTCTCGTACTTAAGTCGGCATTGTGCCTTTTGTATTTAATTCCGATGCAATTTCTGTGTTTCATCGTCAATAAGAAGGTCAGAGGGATACAGTAAACCTGAAGTGAAGCCTCGGAATCTATAACTAGTGTCACAGGAATGGTTCAAAACATAGAGAGTAGGAAGTGTCAGTCTTCTTGTACTTAAGTCGGCATTGTGCCTTTTGTATTTAATTCCTATGCAATTTCTGTGTTTCATCGTCAATAAGAAGGTCAGAGGGATACAGTAAACCTGAAGTGAAGCATCGGAATCTATAACTAGTGTCACAGGAATGGTTCAAATCATAGACAGTAAGAAGAGTCAGTCCTCTTGTACTTAAGTCGGCATTGTGCCTTTTGTATTTAATTTCGATGCAATATCTGTGTTTCATCGTCAATAAGATGGTCCAAGGGATACAGTACACCTGAAGTCAAACATCGAAATCTATAACTAGTGTCACAGGAATGATTCAAATCATAGACAGTAAGAAGAGCCAGTCTTCTTGTACTTAAGTCGGCATTGTGCCTTTTGTATTTAATTCCGATGCAATATCTGTGTTTCATCGTCAATAAGAAGGTCAGAGGGATACAGTAAACCTGAAGTGAAGCATCGGAATCTATAACTAGTGTCACAGGAATGGTTCAAAACATAGTCAGTAAGAAGAGTTAGTCTTGTTGTATTTAATTCGGCATTGTGCCTTTTTATTTTATTACGATGCAATTTCTGTGTTTCATCGTCAAAAAGAAGGTCAGATCGATACAGAATACCCGAAGTGAAGCATCGGAATCTATAACTAGTGTCACAGAAATGGTTCAAAACATAGACAGTAGGAAGAGCCAGTCTTCTTGTACTTAAGTCGGCATTGTGCCTTTTGTATTTATTTCCGATGCAATTTCTGTGTTTCATCGTCAATAAGAAGGTCCAAGGGATACAGTAAACCTGAAGTGAGGCATCCGAATCTGTAACTAGTGTCACAGGAATGGTTTAAATCATAGTCGGTAAGAAGAGTCAGTCTTCTTGTACTTAAGTCGGCAATGTGCTTTTTCTATTTAATTCCGATGCAATTTCTGTGTTTCATCCTCAATAAGAAGGTCCAAGGGATGCAGTATACCTGAAGTGAAGCATCGGAATCTATAACTAGTGTCACAGGAATGGTTCAATACATAGACAGTAAGAAGAGTCAGTCTTCTTGTACCTAAGTCGGCATTGTGCATCTTCTATTTAATTCCGATGCATTTTCTGTGTTTCATCGTCAATAAGAAGGTCAGAGGGATACAGTAAATCTGAAGTGAAGCATCGGAATCTATAAGTGGTGTTAGAGGAATGGTTCAAACAAAGTCAGTAAGAAGAATCAGTCTTCTTGTGCTTAAGTCGGCATTGTGCCTTTCGTATTTAATTCCGATGCAATTTCTGTGTTTCATCGTCAATAAGACGGTCCAAGGGATACAGTAAACCTGCAGTGAAGCATCGGAATCTATAACTAGTGTCACAGCAATGGTCCAAAACATAGTCAGTAAGAAGAGTCAGTCTTCGTGTACTTAAGTCGGCATTGTGCATTTTCTATTTAATTCCGATGCAATTTCTGTGTTTCGTCGTCAATAAGAAGGTCCAAGGGATACAGTAAATTTGAGTGAAGCATCGGAATCAATAACTAGTGTCACAGGAATGGTTCAAAACATAGAGAGTAGGAAGTGTCAGTCTTCTTGTACTTAAGTCGGCATTGTGCCTTTTGTATTTAATTCCGATGCAATATCTGTGTTTCATCGTCAATAAGATGGACCAAGGGATACAGTAAACCTGAAGTGAAGCATCGGAATCTATAACTAGTGTCACAGGAATGGTTCAAAACATAGACAGTAATAAGAGTCAGTCTTCTTGAACTTAAGTCGGCAATGTGCCTTTTGTATTTAATTCCGATGCAATTTCTGTGTTTCATCGTCAATACGAAGGTCAGACGGATACAGTAAACCAGAAGTGAAGCATCGGAATCTATAACTAGTGTCACAGGAATGGTTCAAAACATTGACAGTAATAAGAGTCAGTCTTCTTGTACATAAGTCGCCAATGTGCATTTTTTTATTTATTTTCCGATGCTATTTCTGTGTTTCATCGTCAATACGAATGTCAGAGGTATACAGAAAACCTGAAGTGAAGCATCGGAATCTATAACTAGTGTCACAGGAATGGTTGAAACATTGACAGTAGGAAGAGTCAGTCTTCTTGTACTTAAGTCGGCATTGTGCCTTTTTTATTTAATTCCGATGCAATTTCTGTGATTCATCGTCAATAAGAAGGTCAGAGGGATACAGTAAACCTGAAGTGAAACATCAGACTCTATAACTAGTGTCGCAGGAATGGTTCAATAAATAGACAGTAAGAAGAGTCAGTCTACTTGTACTTAGGTCGGCATTGTGCAATTTGTAATTAATTCCGATGCAATTTCTGTGTTTCATCGTCAATAAGAAGGTCCAAGGGATACAGAACACCAGAAGTGATGCATCGGAATCTATGACTAGTGTCTCAGGAATGGTTCAAATCATAGTCAGTAAGAAGAGTCAGTCTACTTGTACTTAAGTCGGCATTGTGCCTTTTGTATTTAATTCCGATGCAATTTCTGTGTTTCATCGTCAATAAGAAGGTCAGAGGGATACAGTAAACCTGAGTGAAGCATCGGAATGTGTAACTAGTGTCACAGGAATGATTCAAAACATAGACAGTAGGAAGAGTCAGTCTTCTTGTACTTAAGTCGGCTTAGTGCCTTTTCTATTTAATTCCGATGCAATTTCTGTGTGTCGTCGTCAATAAGAAGGTCCAAGGGATACAATAAACCTGAAGTGAAGCATCGGAATCTATAACAAGTGTCACAGGAGTGTTTAAAAACATAGACAGTAAGAAGAGTCAGTCCTCTTGTACTTAAGTCGGCATTGTGCTTTTTGTATCTAATTCCGATGCAATTTCTGTGTTTCATCGTCAATAAGAAGGTCAGAGAGATACAGTAAACCTGAAGTGAAGCATAGGAATCTATAACTAGTGTCACAGAAATGGTTCAAAACATAGACAGTAAGAAGAGTCATTCTTCTTGTACATAAGTCGGCATTGTGCCTTTTCAGTTTAATTCCGATGCAATTTCTGTGACTCGTCATCAATAAGAAGGTCCAAGGAATACAGTAAACCTGAAGTAAAGAATCGGAATCAATAACTACTGTCACAGGAATGGTTCAGAACATAGACAGTAAGATGAGTCAGTCTTCTTGTATATAAGTCGGCATTGTGCCTTTCGTATTTAGTTTCGATGCAATTTCTGTGTTTCATCGTCAATAAGAAGGTCCAAGGAATACAGAAAATCTTATGTGAAACGTCGGAATCTATAACTAGTGTCACAGGAATGGTTCAAAACATAGACAGTAATAAGAGTCAGTCTTCTTGTACTTAAGTCGGCATTGTGCCTTTTGTATTTAATTCCGATGCAATTTCTGTGTTTCATCGTCAATAAGAAGGTCAGAGGGATACAGTAAACCTGAAGTGAAGCCTCGGAATCTATAACTAGTGTCACAGGAATGGTTCAAAACATAGAGAGTAGGAAGTGTCAGTCCTCTTGTACTTAAGTCGGCATTGTGCCTTTTGTATTCAATTTGGATGCAATTTCTGTGTTTCATCGTCAATATGATGGTCCAAGGGATACAGTACACCTGAAGTGAAACATCGAAATCTATAACTAGTGTCACATGAATGATTCAAATCATAGACAGTAAGAAGAGCCAGTCTTCTTGTATTTAAGTCGGCATTGTGCCTTTTGTATTTAATTCCGATGCAATTTCTGTGTTTCATCGTCAATAAGAAGGTCAGAGGGATACAGTAAACCTGAAGTGAAGCATCGGAATATATAACTAGTGTCACAGGAATGGTTCAAAACATAGTCAGTAAGAAGAGTCAGTCTTGTTGTACTTAATTCGGCATTGTGCCTTTTTATTTTATTACGATGCAATTTCTGTGTTTCATCGTCAAAAAGAAGGTCAAATCGATACAGAAAACCCGAAGTGAAGCATCGGAATCTATAACTAGTGTCACAGGAATGGTTCAAAACATAGACAGTAGGAAGAGTCAGTCTTCTTGTACTTAAGTCGGCATTGTGCCTTTTGTATTTAATTCCGATGCAATTTCTGTGTTTCATCGTCAATAAGAAGGTCCAAGGGATACAGTAAACCTAAAGTGAGGCATCGGAATCTATAACTAGTGTCACAGAATGGTTCAAATCATAGTCAGTAAGAAGAGTCAGTCTTCTAGTACTTAAGTCGGCATTGTGCCTTTTCTATTTAATTTCGATGCAATTTCTGTGTTTCATCCTCAATAAGAAGGTCCAAGGGATGCAGTATACCTGAAGTGAAGCATCGGAATCTATAACTAGTGTCACAGGAATGGTTCAAAACATAGACAGTAAGAAGAGTCAGTCTTCTTGTACCTAAGTCGGCATTGTGCAATTTCTATTTAATTCCGATGCAATTTCTGTGTTTCATCGTCAACAAGAAGGTCAGAGGGATACAGTAAACTTGAAGTGAAGCATCGGAATCTATAAGTAGCGTCACAGGAATGGTTCAAACTTAGTCAGTAAGAAGAGTCAGTCTTCTTGTACTTAAGTCGGCATTGTGCCTTTCGTATTTAATTCCGATGCAATTTCGGTGTTTCATCGTCAATAAGATGGTCCAAGGGATACAGTAAACCTAAAGTGAGGCATCGTAATCTATAACTAGTGTCACAGGAATGGTTCAAATCATAGTCAGTAAGAAGAGTCAGTCTTCTTGTACTTAAGTCGGCATTGTGCCTCTTCTATTTAATTTCGATGCAATTTCTGTGTTTCATCCTCAATAAGAAGGTCCAAGGGATGCAGTATACCTGAAGTGAAGCATCGGTATCTATAACTAGTGTCACAGGAATGGTTCAAAGCATAGACAGTGAGAAGAGTCAGTCTTCTTGTACCTAAGTCGGCATTGTGCATCTTCTATTTAATTCCGATGCAATTTCTGTGTTTCATCGTCAATAAGAAGGTCAGAGGGATACAGTAAACCTGAAGTGAAGCATCGGAATCTATAACTAGTGTCACAGGAATGGTTCAAAGCATATAGAGTAAGAAGAGTCAGTCTTCTTGTTCTTAAGTCGGCATTGTGCCTTTCGTATTTAATTCCGATGCAATTTCGGTGTTTCATCGTCAATAAGACGGTCCAAGGGATACAGTAAACCTGCTGTGAAGCATCGGAATCTATAACTAGTGTCACAGCAATGGTCCAAAACATAGTCAGTAAGAAGAATCAGTCTTCTTGTACTTAAGTCGGCATTGTGCCCTTTCTATTTAATTCCGATGCAATTTCTGTGTTTCGTCGTCAATAAGAAGGTCCAAGGGAGACAGTAAACCTGAAGTGAAGCATCGGAATCTATAACTAGTGTCACAGGAATGTTTCAAAACATAGACAGTAAGAAGAGTAAGTCCACTTGTGCTTAACTCGGCATTGTGCTTTATGTATCTAAATCCGATGCAATCGCTGTGTTTCATCGTCAATAAGAAGGTCAGTGGGATACAGTAAACCTGAAGTGAAGCATCGGAATCTATAACTAGTGTCACAGGAATGGTTCAAAGCATAGAGAGTAGGAATTGTGAGTCTTCTTATGCTTAAGTCGGCATTGTGCCTTTTGTATTTAATTCCTATGCCATTTCTGTGTTTCATCGTCAATAAGAAGGTCAGAGGGATACAGTAAACCTGAAGTGAAGCATCGGAATCTATTACTAGTGTCACAGGAATGGTTCAAAACATAGACAGTAAGAAGAGTCAGTCCTCTTGTACTTATGTCGGTATTGTGCCTTTTGCAATTAATTCCGATGCAATTTCTGTGTTTCATCGTCTCTAAGAAGGTCCAAGGGATACAGAACACCTGAAGTGAAGCATCGGAATCTATTACTAGTGTCGCAGGAATGGTTCAATACATAGACAGTAAGAAGAGTCAGTCTACTTGTACTTAAGTCGCCATTGAACCTTTTGTAAATAATTCCGATGCAATTTCTGTGTTTCATCGTCAATAAGAAGGTCCAAGGGATGCAGTATACCTGAAGTGAAGCATCGGAACCTAAAACTAGTGTCACAGGAATGGTTCAAAACATAGACAGTAAGAGGAGTTAGTCTTCTTGTACCTATGTCGGCATTGTGCATCTTCTATTTAATTCCGATGCAATTTCTGTGTTTCATCGTCAATAAGAAGGTCAGAGGGATACAATAAACCTGAAGTGAAGCATCGGAATCCGTAAGTGGTGTCACAGGAATGGTTCAAACAAAGTCAGTAAGAAGAGTCAGTCTTGTTGTACTTAAGTCGGCATTGTGCCTTTCGTATTTAATTCCGATGCAATTTCGGTGTTTCATCGTCAATAAGACTATCCAGGGGATACGGTAAACCTGCAGTGAAGCATCGGAATCAATAACTAGTGTCACAGCAATGGTCCAAAACATAGTCAGTAAGAAGAGTCAGTCTTCTTGTACTTAAGTCGGCATTGTGCCTTTTCTATTTAATTCCGACGCAATTTCTGTGTTTCGACGTCAATAAGAAGGTAAAAGGGATACAGTAAACCTGAAGTGAAGCATCGGAATCTATAACTAGTGTCACAGGAATGTTTCAAAACATAGACAGTTAGAAGAGTCAGTCCTCTTGTACTTAAGTCGGCATTGTGCTTTATGTATCTAATTCCGATGCAATTTCTGTGTTTCTTCGTCAATAAGAAGGTCAGAGGGATACAGTAAAACTGACATGAAGCATCGGAATCTATAACTAGTGTCACAGGAATGGTTCAAAACATAGAGAGTAGGAATTGTCAGTCTTCTTGTACTTCAGTCGGCATTGTGCCTTTTGTATTTAATTCCTATGCCACTTCTGTGTTTCATCGTCGATAAGAAGGTCAGAGGGACACAGTAAACCTGAGGTGAAGCATCGGAATCTATTACTAGTGTCACAGTAATAGTTCAAAACATAGTCAGTAAGAAGTGTCAGTCTTCTTGTACTTAAGTCGGCATTGTGTCTTTTCTAATTAATTCCGATGCAATTTCTGTGTTTCGTCGTAAATAAGAAGGTCCAAGGGATACAGTAAACCTGAAGTGAAGCATCGGGGTCTATAACTAGTGTCACAGGAATGTTTCAAACATAGACAGTAAGAAGAATCAGTCCCCTTGTACTTAAGTCGGCATTGTGCCTTTTGTATCTAATTCTGATGCAATTTCTGTGTTTCATCGTCAATAAGAATGTCAGAGGGATACAGTAAACCTGAAGTGAAGCATCGGAATCTATAACTAGTGTCACAGGAATGGTTCAAAGCATAGACAGTAGGAAGAGTCAGTCTTCTTGTACTTAAGTCGGCATTGTGCCTTTTCAATTTAACTCCGATGCAATTTCTGTGTTTCGTCATCAATAAGAAGGCCCAAGGGATACAGTAAACCTGAAGTAAAGCATCGGAATCAATAACTAGTGTCACAGGAATGGTTCAGAACATAGACAGTAAGATGAGTCAGTCTTCTTATACACAAGTCGGCATTGTGCCTTTTGTATTTAATTCCGATGCAATTTCTGTGTTTCATCGTCAATAAGAAGGTCCAAGGGATACAGAAAACCTTAAGTGAAACGTCGGAATCTATAACTAGTGTCACAGGAATGGTTCAAAACATAGACAGTCATAAGAGTCAGTCTTCTTGTACTTAAGTCGGCATTGTGCCTTTTGTATTTAATTCCGATGCAATTTCTGTGTTTCATCGTCAATAAGATGGTCCAAGGGATACAGTACACCTGAGCTGAAGCATCGGAATCTATAACTAGTGTCACAGGAATGGTTCAAATCATAGACAGTAAGAAGAGTCAGTCTTCTTGTACTTAAGTCGGCATTGTGCCTTTTGTATTTAATTCCGATGCAATTTCTGTGTTTCATCGTCAATAAAAAGGTCCAAGGGATACAGTAAACCTAAAGTGAGGCATCGGAATTTTTAACTAGTGTCACAGGAATGGTTCAAAACATAGTCAGTAAGAAGAGCCAGTCTTGATGTACTAAAGTCGGCATTGTGCCTTTTCTATTTAATTCCGATGCAATTTCTGTGTTTCATCGTCAATAAGAAGGTCCAAGGAATGCAGTATACCTGAAGTGAAGCACCGGAATCTATAACTAGTGTCCGAGGAATGGTTCAAAACATAGACAGTAAGAAGAGTCAGTCTTCTTGTACCTAAGTCGGCATTGTGCATTTTATATTTAATTCCGATGCAATTTCTGTGTTTCATCGTCAATAAGAAGGTCAGAGGGATTCAGTAAACCTGAAGTGAAGCATCGGAATCTATAACTAGTGTCACAGCAATGGTTCAAAACATAGTCAGTAAGAAGAGTCAGTCTTGTTGTACTTAATTCGGCATTGTGCCTTTTTATTTAATTACGATGCAATTTCTGTGTTTCATCGTCAATAAGAAGGTCCAAGGGATACAGAAAATCTTAAGTGAAACGTCGGAATCTATAACTAGTGTCACAGGAATGGTTTAAAACATACAGAGTAGGAAGTGTCAGTCTTCTTGTACTTAAGTCGGCATAGTGCCTTTTGTATTTAATTCCTATGCAATATCTGTGTTTCATCGTCAATAAGAAGGTCAGAGGGATACAGTAAACCTGAAGTGAAGCATCTGAATCCATATTTAGTGTCACAGGAATCGTTCAAAACATAGTCAGTAAGAAGAGTCAGTCTTGTTGTACTTAATTCGACATTGTGCCTCTTTATTTAATTACGATGCAATTTCTGTTTTTCATCGTCAATAAGAAGGTCCAAGGGATACAGTAAACCTGAAGTGAAGCATCGGAATCTATAACTAGTGTCACAGAAATGGTTCAAAACATACTCAGTAAGAAGAGTCAGTCTTCTTGTACTTAAGTCGGCATTGTGCCTTTTGTATTTATTTCCGATGCAATTTCTGTGTTTCATCGTCAATAAGAAGGTCAGAGGGATACAGTAAACCTGAAGTGAAGCATCGGAATGTATAACTAGTGTCACAGGAATTGTTCAAAACATAGACAGTAGGAAGAGTCAGTCTTCTTGTACTTAAGTCGGCATTGTGCCTTTTGTATTTATTTCCGATGCAATTTCTGTGCTTCATCACCAATAAGAAGGTCGGAGGGATACAGTAAACCTGACGTGAAGCATCGGGATCCATAACTAGTGTCACAGGAATGGTTCAAATCATAGACAGCAGGAAGGGTCATTCTTCTTGTACTTAAGTCGGCATTGTGCCTTTCCTATTTAATTCCGATGCAATTTCTGTGTTTCATCGTCAAGAAGAAGGTCAGAGGGATACAGTAAACCTGAAGTGAATTATTGGAATCTATAACTAGTGTCACAGGAATGGTTCAGAACATAGACAGTAAGATGTGTGAGTCTTCTTGTACATAAGTCGGCATTGTGCCTTTTGTATTTAATCCCGATGCAATTTCTGTGTTTCATCGTCAATAACAAGGTCCAAGGGATACAGAAAACCCTAAGTGAAACGAGGGAATCTATAACTAGTGTCACAGGAATCGTTCAAAACATAGTCAGTAAGAGGAGTCAGTCTTGTTGTACTTAATTCGGCATTGTGCCTTTTTATTTAATTACGATGCAATTTCTGTGTGTCATCGTCAATAAGAAGGTCCAAGGGATACAGTGAACTTGAAGTAAAGCATCGGAATCTATAACTAGTGTCACAGAAATGGTTCAAAACATAGACAGTAAGAAGAGTCAGTCTTCTTGTACTTAAGTCGGCATTGTGCCTTTTGTATTTGATTCCGATGCAATTTCTGTGTTTCATCGTCAATAAGAAGGTCAGAGGGATACAGTAAACCTGAAGTGAAGCATCGGAATGTATAACTAGTGTCACAGGAATTGTTCAAAACATAGACAGTTGGAAGAGTCAGTCTCCTTGTACCTAAGTCGGCATTGTGCCTTTTGTATTTATTTCCGATGCAATTTCTGTGTTTCATCGTCAATAAGAAGGTCCAAGGGATACAGTAATCCTGAAGTGAAGCATCGGAATCTATAACTAGCGTCACAGAAATGGTTCAAAACATAGACAGTAAGAAGAGTCTGTCTTGTTGTACTTAAGTCGGCATTGTGGCTTTTGTATTTAATTCCGATGCTATTTCTGTGTTTCATCGTCAATATGAAGGCCAGAGGGATACTGTAAACCTGAGTGAAGCATCGGATTGTATAACTAGTGTCACAGGAATGATTCAAAACATAGACAGTAGGAAGAGTCAGTCTTCTTGCACTTAAGTCGGCATTGTGCCTTTTCTATTTAATTCCGATGCAATTACTGTGTTTCATCATCTACAAGAAGGTCAGATGGATACAGTAAACCTGAAGTGAAGCATCGGAATCTATAAGTAGTGTCACTGGAATGGTTCAAAACATAGACAATAGGAAGAGTCAGTCTTCTTGTACTTTAGAAGGCATTGTGCCTTTTCAATTTAATTCCGATGCAATTTCTGTGTTTCGTCATCAATAAGAAGGTCCAAGGGATACAGTAAACCTGAAGTAAACATCGGAAACAATAACCAGTGTCACAGGAATGGTTCAGAACATAGACAGTAAGATGAGTCAGTCTTCTTGTACATAAGTCGGCATTGTGCCTTTTCTATTTAATTCCGATGCAATTTCTGTGTTTCATCGTCAATGAGAAGGTCCAAGGGATACAGAAAACCTTAAGTGAAACGTCGGAATCTATAACTAGTGTCACAGGAATGGTTCAAACATAGACAGTAATAAGAGTCAGTCTTCTTGTACTTAAGTCGGCATTGTGCCTTTTGTATTTTTTTCCGATGCAATTTCTGTGTTTCTTCGTCAACAGGAGGGTCAGAGGGATACAGTAAACCTGAAGTGAAGCATCGGAATCTATAACTAGTGTTACAGGAATGGTTCAAAACATAGAGAGTAGGAAGTGTCAGTCTTGTTTTACTTAAGTCGGCATTGTGCCTTTTGTATTTAATTCCTATGCAATTTCTGTGTTTCATCGTCAATAAGAAGGTCAGAGGAATACAGTAAACCTGAAGTGAAGCATCGGAATCTATTACTAGTGTCACAGGAATGGTTCAAAACATAGACAGTAAGGAGAGTCAGTCCTCTTGTACTTAAAGCGGTATTGTGCCTTTTGTATTTATTTCCGATGCAATTTCTGTGTTTCATCGTCAATAAGATGGTCCAAGGTATACAGTACACCTGAGGTGAAGCATCGGAATCTATAACTAGTGTCACAGGAATGGTTCAAATCACAGACAGTAAGAAGAGTCAGTCTTCTTGTACTCAAGTCGGTACTGTGCCTTTTGTATTTAATTCCGATGCAATTTCTGTGTTTCATCGTCAATAAAAAGGTCCAAGGGATACAGAAAACCTGAAGTGAAGCATCGGAATGTATAACTAGTGTCACAGGAATGATTCAAAACATAGACAGTAAGAAAGGTCAGTCTTCTTGTACTTAAGTCGCCAATGTGCCTTTTTTTATTTATTTTCCGATGTTATTTCTGTGTTTCATCGTCAATACGAAGGTCAGAGGGATACAGAAAACCTGAAGTGTAGCATCGGAATCTATAACTAGTGTCACAGGAATGGTTGAAACATTGACTGTAGGAAGAGTCAGTCTTCTTGTACTTAAGTCGGCATTGTGCCTTTTTTATTTAATTCCGATGCAATTTCTGTGATTCATCGTCAATAAGAAGGTCAGAGGGATACAGTAAACCTGAACTGAAGCATCGGAATTTAGAAGTGGTGTCACAGGAATGGTTCAAACAAAGTCAGTAAGAAGAGTCAGTCTTCTTGTACTTAAGTCGGCATTGTGCATTTCGTATTTAATTCCGATGCAATATCTGTGTTTCATCGTCGATAAGAAGGTCAGAGGGATACAGTAAACCTCAAGTGAATTATTCGAATCTATAACTAGTGTCACAGGAATGGTTCAGAACATAGACAGTAAGATGTGTGAGTCTTCTTGTACATAAGTCGGCATTGTGCCTTTTGTATTTAATTCCGATGCAATTTCTGTGTTTCATCGTCAATAACAAGGTCCAAGGGAGACAGAAAACCCTAAGTGAAACAAGGGAATCTATAACTAGTGTCACAGGAATCGTTCAAAACATAGTCAGTAAGAGGAGTCAGTCTTGTTGTACTTAATTCGGCATTGTGCCTTTTTATTTAATTACGATGCAATTTCTGTGTGTCATCGTCAATAAGAAGGTCCAAGGGATACAGTAAACTTGAAGTGAAGCATCGGAATCTATAACTAGTGTCACAGAAATGGTTCAAAACATAGACAGTAAGAAGAGTCAGTCTTCTTGTACTTAAGTCGGCATTGTGCCTTTTGTATTTAATTCCGATGCAATTTCTGTGTTTCATCGTCAATATGAAGGTCAGAGGGATACAGTAAACCTGAAGTGAAGCATCGGAATGTATAACTAGTGTCACAGGAATTGTTCAAAACATAGACAGTAGGAAGAGTCAGTCTCCTTGTACCTAAGTCGGCATTGTGCCTTTTGTAATTATTTCCGATGCAATTTCTGTGTTTCATCGTCAATAAGAAGGTCCAAGGGATACAGTAATCCTGAAGTGAAGCATCGGAATCTATAACTAGCGTCACAGAAATGGTTCAAAACATAGACAGTAAGAAGAGTCAGTCTTATTGTACTTAAGTCGGCATTGTGGCTTTTGTATTTAATTCCGATGCTATTTCTGTGTTTCATCGTCAATAAGAAGGCCAGGGGGATACTGTAAACCTGAGTGAAACATCGGATTGTATAACTAGTGTCACAGGAATGATTCAAAACATAGACAGTAGGAAGAGTCAGTCTTCTTGCACTTAAGTCGGCATTGTGCCTTTTCTATTTAATTCCGATGCAATTACTGTGTTTCATCGTCAACAAGAAGGTCAGATGGATACAGTAAACCTGAAGTGAAGCATCGGAATCTATAAGTAGTGTCACTGGAATGGTTCAAAACATAGACAATAGGAAGAGTCAGTCTTCTTGTACTTTAGTCGGCATTGTGCCTTTTCAATTTAATTCCGATGCAATTTCTGTGTTTCGTCATCAATAAGAAGGTCCAAGGGATACAGTAAACCTGAAGTAAACATCGGAAACAATAACCAGTGTCACAGGAATGGTTCAGAACATGGACAGTAAGATGAGTCAGTCTTCTTGTACATAAGTCGGCATTGTGCCTTTCCAATTTAATTCCGATGCAATTTCTGTGTTTCATCGTCAATGAGAAGGTCCAAGGGATACAGAAAACCTTAAGTGAAACGTCGGAATCTATAACTAGTGTCACAGGAATGGTTCAAAACATAGACAGTAAGGAGAGTCAGTCCTCTTGTACTTAAAGCGGCATTGTGCCTTTTGTATTTAATTCCGATGCAATTTCTGTGTTTCATCGTCAATAAGATGGTCCAAGGTATACAGTACACCTGAGGTGAAGCATCGGAATCTATAACTAGTGTCACAGGAATGGTTCAAATCATAGACAGTAAGAAGAGTCAGTCTTCTTGTACTCAAGTCGGTACTGTGCCTTTTGTATTTAATTCCGATGCAATTTCTGTGTTTCATCGTCAATAAAAAGGTCCAAGGGATACAGAAAACCTGAAGTGAAGCATCGGAATGTATAACTAGTGTCACAGGAATGATTCAAAACATAGACAGTAGGAAGAGTCAGTCTTCTTGTACTTAAGTCGTCATTGTGCCTTTTCTATTTAATTCCGATGAAATATCTGTGTTTCATCGTCAATTAGAAGGTCCCAGGGATGCAGTATACCTGAAGTGAAGCGTCGGAATCTATAACTAGTGTAGCAGGAATGGTTCAAAACATAGACAGTAAGAAGAGTCAGTCTTCTTTTACCTAAGTCGGCATTGTGCATTTTATATTTAATTCCGATGCAATTTCTGTGTTTCATCGTCAATAAGAAGGTCAGAGGGATACAGTAAACCTGAACTGAAGCATCGGAATTTAGAAGTGGTGTCACAGGAATGGTTCAAACAAAGTCAGTAAGAAGAGTCAGTCTTCTTGTACTTAAGTCGGCATTGTGCCTTTCGTATTTAATTCCGATGCAATTTCGGTGTTTCATCGTCAATAAGACGGTCCAAGGGATTCAGTAAACCTGAAGTGAAGCATCGGAATCTATAACTAGTGTCACAGCAAAGGTTCAAAACATAGTCAGTAAGAAGAGTCTGTCTTGTTGTACTTAATTCGGCATTGTGCCTTTTTATTTAATTACGATGCAATTTCTGTGTTTCATCGTCAAAAAGAAGGTCCAAAAGATACAGAAAACCTTAAGTGAAACGTCGAAATTTATAACTAGTGTCACAGGAATGGTTCAAAACATAGAGAATAGGAAGTGTCAGTCTTCTTGTACTTATGGCGGCATTGTGCCTTTTGTATTTAATTCCTATGCAATATCTGTGTTTCATCGTCAATAAGAAGGTCAGAGGGATACAGTAAACCTGAAGTGAAGCATCGGAATCTATAACTAGTGTCACAGGAATGGTTCAAAACATAGTCAGTAAGAAGAGTCAGTCTTGTTGTACTTAATTCGGCATTGTGCCATTTTATTTAATTACGATGCAATTTCTGTGTTTCATCGTCAATAAGAAGGTCCAAGGGATACAGTAAACCTGAAGTGAAGCATCGGAATCTATAACTAGTGTCACAAAAATGGTTCAAAGCATAGTCAGTAAGAAGAGTCAGTCTTCTTGTACTTATGTCGGCATGGTGCCTTTTGTATTTAATTCCGATGCAATTTCTGTGTTTCATCGTCAATAAGGGGGTCAGAGGGATACAGTAAACCTGAAGTGAAACATCGGAATGTATAACTAGTGTCACAGGAATTGTTCAAAACATAGACAATAGGAAGAGTCAGTCTTCTTGTACTTAAGTCGGCATTGTGCCTTTTGTAATTATTTCCGATGCAATTTCTGTGTTTCATCTACAATAAGAAGGTCAGAGGGATACAGTAAACCTGAAGTGAAGCATCGGAATCTATAACTAGTGTCACAGGAATGGTTCAAACATAGTCAGTAAGAAGAGTCAGTCTTGTTGTACTTAATTGGGCATTGTGCCTTTTTATTTTATTACGATGCAATTTCTGTGTTTCATCGTCAATAAGAAGGTCAGATCGATACAGAAAACCCGAAGTGAAGCATCGGAATCTATAACTAGTGTCACAGGAATGGTTCAAAACATAGACATTAGGAAGAGTCAGTCTTCTTGTACTTAAGTCGGCATTGTGCCTTTTGTATTTAATTCCGATGCAATTTCTGTGTTTCATCGTCAATAAGAAGGTCCAAGGGATACAGTAAACCTAAATTGAGGCATCGAAATCTATAACTAGTGTCACAGAATGGTTCAAATCATAGTCAGTAAGAAGAGTCAGTCTTCTTGTACTTAAGTCGGCATTGTGCCTTTTCTATTTAATTTCGATGCAATTTCTGTGTTTCATCCTCAATAAGCAGGTCCAAGGGATGCAGTATACCTGAAGTGAAGCATCGGAATCTATAACTAGTGTCACAGGAATGGTTCAAAACATAGACAGTAAGAAGAGTCAGTCTTCTTGTACCTAAGTCGGCATTGTGCAATTTCTATTTAATTCCGATGCAATTTCTGTGTTTCATCGTCAACAAGAAGGTCAGAGGGATACAGTAAACTTGAAGTGAAGCATCGGAATCTATAAGTAGCGTCACAGGAATGGTTCAAACTTAGTCAGTAAGAAGAGTCAGTCTTCTTGTACTTAAGTCGGCATTGTGCCTTTCGTATTTAATTCCGATGCAATTTCGGTGTTTCATCGTCAATAAGATGGTCCAAGGGATACAGTAAACCTAAAGTGAGGCATCGTAATCTATAACTAGTGTCACAGGAATGGTTCAAATCATAGTCAGTAAGAAGAGTCAGTCTTCTTGTACTTAAGTCGCTATTGTGCCTTTTCTATTTAATTTCGATGCAATTTCTGTGTTTCATCCTCAATAAGAAGGTCCAAGGGATGCAGTATAGCTGAAGTGAAGCATCGGTATCTATAACTAGTGTCACAGGAATGGTTCAAAGCATAGACAGTGAGAAGAGTCAGTCTTCTTGTACCTAAGTCGGCATTGTGCATCTTCTATTTAATTCCGATGCAATTTCTGTGTTTCATCGTCAATAAGAAGGTCAGAGGGATACAGTAAACCTGAATTGAAGCGTCGGAATCTATAACTAGTGTCACAGGAATGGTTCAAAGCATATAGAGTAAGAAGAGTCAGTCTTCTTGTACTTAAGTCGGCATTGTGCCTTTCGTATTTAATTCCGATGCAATTTCGGTGTTTCATCGTCAATAAGACTGTCCAAGGGATACAGTAAACCTGCTGTGAAGCATCGGAATCTATAACTAGTGTCACAGCAATGGTCCAAAACATAGTCAGTAAGAAGAATCAGTCTTCTTGTACTTAAGTCGGCATTGTGCCCTTTCTATTTAATTCCGATGCAATTTCTGTGTTTCGTCGTCAATAAGAAGGTCCAAGGGAGACAGTAAATCTGAAGTGAAGCATCGGAATCTATAACTAGTGTCACAGGAATGTTTCAAAACATAGACAGTAAGAAGAGTAAGTCCACTTGTGCTTAAGTCGGCATTGTGCTTTATGTATCTAAATCCGATGCAATCTCTGTGTTTCATCGTCAATAAGAAGGTCAGTGGGATACAGTAAACCTGAAGTGAAGCATCGGAATCTATAACTAGTGTCACAGGAATGGTTCAAAGCATAGAGAGTAGGAATTGTGAGTCTTCTTATACTTAAGTCGGCATTGTGCCTTTTGTATTTAATTCCTATGCCATTTCTGTGTTTCATCGTCAATAAGAAGGTCAGAGGGATACAGTAAACCTGAAGTGAAGCATCGGAATCTATTACTAGTGTCACAGGAATGGTTCAAAACATAGACAGTAAGAAGAGTCAGTTCTCTTGTACTTATGTCGGTATTGTGCCTTTTGCAATTAATTCCGATGCAATTTCTGAGTTTCATCGTCAATAAGAAGGTCCAAGGGGTACAGAACACCTGAAGTGAAGCATCGCAATCTATAACTAGTGTCGCAGGAATGGTTCAATACATAGACAGTAAGAAGAGTCAGTCTACTTGTACTTAAGTCGCCATTGTGCCTTTTGTAATTAATTCCGATGCAATTTCTGTGTTTCATCGTCAATAAGAAGGTCCAAGGGATGCAGTATACCTGAAGTGAAGCATCGGAACCTATAACTAGTGTCACAGGAATGGTTCAAAACATAGACAGTAAGAGGAGTCAGTCTTCTTGTACCTAAGTCGGCATTGTGCATCTTCTATTTAATTCCGATGCAATTTCTGTGTTTCATCGTCAATAAGAAGGTCAGAGGGATACAATAAACCTGAAGTGAAGCATCGGAATCCATAAGTGGTGTCACAGGAATGGTTCAAACAAAGTCAGTAAGAAGAGTCAGTCTTGTTGTACTTAAGTCGGCATTGTGCCTTTCCTATTTAATTCCGATGCAATTTCGGCGTTTCATCGTCAATAAGACGGTCCATGGGATACGGTAAACCTGCAGTGAAGCATCGGAATCAATAACTAGTGTCACAGCAATGGTCCAAAACATAGTCAGTAAGAAGAGTCAGTCTTCTTGTACTTAAGTCGGCATTGTGCCTTTTCTATTTAATTCCGACGCAATTTCTGTGTTTCATCGTCAATAAGAAGGTCAGAGGGATACAGTAAACCTGAAGTGAATTATTCGAATCTTTAACTAGTGTCACAGGAATGGTTCAGAACATAGACAGTAAGATGTGTGAGTCTTCTTGTACATAAGTCGGCATTGTGCCTTTTGTATTTAATTCCGATGCAATTTCTGTGTTTCATCGTCAATAACAAGGTCCAAGGGATACAGAAAACCCTAAGTGAAACAAGGGAATCTATAACTAGTGTCACAGGAATCGTTCAAAACATAGTCAGTAAGAGGAGTCAGTCTTGTTGTACTTAATTCGGCATTGTGCATCTTTATTTAATTACGATGCAATTTCTGTGTGTCATCGCCAATAAGAAGGTCCAAGGGATACAGTAAACTTGAAGTGAAGCATCGGAATGTATAACTAGTGTCACAGAAATGGTTCAAAACATAGACAGTAAGAAGAGTCAGTCTTCTTGTACTTAAGTCGGCATTGTGCCTTTTGTATTTAATTCCGATGCAATTTCTGTGTTTCATCGTCAATAAGAAGGTCAGAGGGATACAGTAAACCTGAAGTGAAGCATCGGAATGTATAACTAGTGTCACAGGAATTGTTCAAAACATAGACAGTAGGAAGAGTCAGTCTCCTTGTACCTAAGTCGGCATTGTGCCTTTTGTATTTATTTCCGATGCAATTTCTGTGTTTCATCGTCAATAAGAAGGTCCAAGGGATACAGTAATCCTGAAGTGAAGCATCGGAATCTATAACTAGTGTCACAGAAATGGTTCAAAACATAGACAGTAAGAAGAGTCAGTCTTGTTGTACTTAAGTCGGCAATGTGGCTTTTGTATTTAATTCCGATGCAATTTCTGTGTTTCATCGTCAATAAGAAGGTAAGAGGGATACAGTAAACCTGAAGTGAAGCATCGGAATCTATAACTAGTGTCACAGGAATTGTTCAAAACATAGACAGTAGGAAGAGTCAGTCTCCTTGTACCTAAGTCGGCATTGTGCCTTTTGTATTTATTTCCGATGCAATTTCTGTGTTTCTTCGTCAATAAGAGGGTCAGAGGGATACAGTAAACCCGAAGTGAAGCATCGGAATCTATAACTAGTGTGACAGGAATGGTTCAAAACATAGAGAGTAGGAAGTGTCAGTCTTGTTTTACTTCAGTCGGCATTGTGCCTTTTGTATTTAATTCCTATGCAATTTCTGTGTTTCATCGTCAATAAGAAGGTCAGAGGAATACAGTAAACCTGAAGTGAAGCATCGGAACCTATTACTAGTGTCACAGGAATGGTTCAAAACATAGACAGTAAGGAGAGTCAGTCCTCTTGTACTTAAAGCGGCATTGTGCCTTTTGTATTTAATTCCGATGCAATTTCTGTGTTTCATCGTCAATAAGATGGTCCAAGGTACACAGTACACCTGAGGTGAAGCATCGGAATCTATAACTAGTGTCACAGGAATGGTTCAAATCATAGACAGTAAGAAGAGTCAGTCTTCTTATACTTATGTCGGCATTGTGCCTTTTGTATTTATTTCCGATGCAATTTCTGTGTTTCATCGTCAATAAGAAGGTCAGAGGGATACAGTAAACCTGACGTGAAGCATCGGAATGTATAACTAGTGTCACAGGAATTGTTCAAAACATAGACAGTAGGAAGAGTCAGTCTTCTTGTACTTAAGTCGGCATTGTGCCTTTTGTATTTATTTCCGATGCAATTTCTGTGCTTCATCACCAATAAGAAGGTCGGAGGGATACAGTAAACCTGACGTGAAGCATCGGGATCCATAACTAGTGTCACAGGAATGGTTCAAATCATAGACAGCAGGAAGAGTCATTCTTCTTGTATTTATGTCGGCATTGTGCCTTTTCTATTTAATTCCGATGCAATTTCTGTGTTTCATCGTCAATAAGAAAGTCAGAGGGATACAGTAAACCTGAAGTGAATCATTCGAATCTATAACTAGTGTCACAGGAATGGTTCAGAACACAGACAGTAAGATGTGTGAGTCTTCTTGTACATAAGTCGGCATTGTGCCTTTTGTATTTAATTCCGATGCAATTTCTGTGTTTCATCGTCAATAACAAGGTCCAAGGGATACAGAAAACCCTAAGTGAAACAAGGGAATCTATAACTAGTGTCACAGGAATCGTTCAAAACATAGTCAGTAAGAGGAGTCAGTCTTGTTGTACTTAATTCGGCATTGTGCCTTTTTATTTAATTACGATGCAATTTCTGTGTGTCATCGTCAATAAGAAGGTCCAAGCGATACAGTAAACTTGAAGTGAAGCATCGGAATCTATAACTAGTGTCACAGAAATGGTTCAAAACATAGACAGTAAGAAGAGTCAGTCTTCTTGTACTTAAGTCGGCATTGTGCCTTTTGTATTTAATTCCGATGCAATTTCTGTGTTTCACCGTCAATAAGAAGGTCAAAGGGATACAGTAAACCTGAAGTGAAGCATCGGAATGTATAACTAGTGTCACAGGAATTGTTCAAAACATAGACAGGAGGAAGAGTCAGTCTCCTTGTACTTAAGTTGGCATTGTGCCTTTTGTATTTATTTCCGATGCAATTTCTGTGTTTCATCGTCAATAAGAAGGTCCAAGGGATACAGTAATCCTGAAGTGAAGCATCGGAATCTATAACTAGTGTCACAGAAATGGTTCAAAACATAGACAGTAAGAAGAGTCAGTCTTGTTGTACTTAAGTCGGCATTGTGCCTTTTGTATTTAATTCCGATGCTATTTCTGTGTTTCATCGTCAATATGAAGGCCAGAGGGATACTGTAAACCTGAGTGAAACATCGGATTGTATAACTAGTGTCACAGGAATGATTCAAAACATAGACAGTAGGAAGAGTCAGTCTTCTTGCACTTAAGTCGGCATTGTGCCTTTTCTATTTAATTCCGATGCAACTACTGTGTTTCATCGTCAACAAGAAGGTCAGATGGATACAGTAAACCTGAAGTGAAGCATCGGAATCTATAAGTAGTGTCACTGGAATGGTTCAAAACATAGACAATAGGAAGAGTCAGTCTTCTTGTACTTTAGTCGGCATTGTGCCTTTTCAATTTAATTCCAATGCAATTTCTGTGTTTCGTCATCAATAAGAAGGTCCAAGGGATACAGTAAACCTGAAGTAAACATCGGAAACAATAACCAGTGTCACAGGAATGGTTCAGAACATAGACAGTAAGATGAGTCAGTCTTCTTGTACATAAGTCGGCATTGTGCCTTTTCTATTTAATTCCGATGTAATTTCTGTGTTTCATCGTCAATGAGAAGGTCCAAGGGATACAGAAAACCTTAAGTGAAACGTCGGAATCTATAACTAGTGTCACAGGAATGGTTCAAACATAGACAGTAATAAGAGTCAGTCTTCTTGTACTTAAGTCGGCATTGTGCCTTTTGTATTTTTTTCCGATGCAATTTCTGTGTTTCTTCGTCAATAAGAGGGTCAGAGGGATACAGTAAACCTGAAGTGAAGCATCGGAATCTATAACTAGTGTTACAGGAATGGTTCAAAACATAGAGAGTAGGAAGTGTCAGTCTTGTTTTACTTAAGTCGGCATTGTGCCTTTTGTATTTAATTCCTATGCAATTTCTGTGTTTCATCGTCAATAAGTAGGTCAGAGGAATACAGTAAACCTGAAGTGAAGCATCGGAATCTATTACTAGTGTCACAGGAATGGTTCAAAACATAGACAGTAAGGAGAGTCAGTCCTCTTGTACTTAAAGCGGCATTGTGCCTTTTGTATTTAATTCCGATGCAATTTCTGTGTTTCATCGTCAATAAGATGGTCCAAGGTATACAGTACACCTGAGGTGAAGCATCGGAATCTATAACTAGAGTCACAGGAATGGTTCAAATCATAGACAGTAAGAAGAGTCAGTCTTCTTGTACTCAAGTCGGTACTGTGCCTTTTGTATTTAATTCCGATGCAATTTCTGTGTTTCATCGTCAATAAAAAGGTCCAAGGGATACAGAAAACCTGAAGTGAAGCATCGGAATGTATAACTAGTGTCACAGGAATGATTCAAAACATAGACAGTAGGAAGAGTCAGTCTTCTTGTACTTAAGTCGTCATTGTGCCTTTTCTATTTAATTCCGATGAAATATCTGTGTTTCATCGTCAATTAGAAGGTCCCAGGGATGCAGTATACCTGAAGTGAAGCGTCGGAATCTATAACTAGTGTAGCAGGAATGGTTCAAAACATAGACAGTAAGAAGAGTCAGTCTTCTTTTACCTAAGTCGGCATTGTGCATTTTATATTTAATTCCGATGCAATTTCTGTGTTTCATCGTCAATAAGAAGGTCAGAGGGATACAGTAAACCTGAACTGAAGCATCGGAACTTAGAAGTGGTGTCACAGGAATGGTTCAAACAAAGTCAGTAAGAAGAGTCAGTCTTCTTGTACTTAAGTCGGCATTGTGCCTTTCGTATTTAATTCCGATGCAATTTCGGTGTTTCATCGTCAATAAGACGGTCCAAGGGATTCAGTAAACCTGAAGTGAAGCATCGGAATCTATAACTAGTGTCACAGCAAAGGTTCAAAACATAGTCAGTAAGAAGAGTCAGTCTTGTTGTACTTAATTCGGCATTGCGCCTTTTTATTTAATTACGATGCAATTTCTGTGTTTCATCGTCAAAAAGAAGGTCCAAAAGATACAGAAAACCTTAAGTGAAACGTCGGAATTTATAACTAGTGTCACAGGAATGGTTCAAAACATAGAGAATAGGAAGTGTCAGTCTTCTTGTACTTATGGCGGCATTGTGCCTTTTGTATTTAATTCCTATGCAATATCTGTGTTTCATCGTCAATAAGAAGGTCAGAGGGATACAGTAAACCTGAAGTGAAGCATCGGAATCTATAACTAGTGTCACAGGAATGGTTCAAAACATAGTCAGTAAGAAGTTGTACTTAATTCGGCATTGTGCCTTTTTATTTAATTACGATGCAATTTCTGTGTTTCATCGTCAATAAGAAGGTCCAAGGGATACAGTAAACCTGAAGTGAAGCATCGGAATCTATAACTAGTGTCACAAAAATGGTTCAAAGCATAGTCTGTAAGAAGAGTCAGTCTTCTTGTACTTATGTCGGCATGGTGCCTTTTGTATTTAATTCCGATGCAATTTCTGTGTTTCATCGTCAATAAGGGGGTCAGAGGGATACAGTAAACCTGACGTGAAGCATCGGGATCTATAACTAGTGTCGCAGGAATGGTTCAAAACATAGACAGGAGGAAGAGTCATTCTTCTTGTACTTAAGTCGGCATTGTGCCTTTTCTATTTAATTCCGATGCAATTTCTGTGTTTCATCGTCAATAAGAAGGTCAGAGGGATACAGTAAACCTGAAGTGAATCATCGGAATCTATAACTAGTGTCACTGGAATGGTTCAGAACATAGACAGTAAGATGAGTCGGTCGTCTTGTACATAAGTCGGCATTGTGCCTTTTGTATTTAATTCTGATGCAATTTCTGTGTTTCATCGTCAATAAGAAGGTCCAAGGGATACAGAAAACCTTAAGTGAAACGCCGGAATCTATAACTAGTGTCACAGGAATCGTTCAAAACATAGTCAGTAAGAAGAGTCAGTCTTGTTGTACTTAATTCGGCATTGTGCCTTTTTATTTAATTACGATACAATTTCTGAGTTTCATCGTCAATAAGAAGGTCCAAGGGATACAGTAAACCTGAAGTGAAGCATCGGAATCTATAACTAGTGTCACAGAGATGGTTCAAAACATACTCAGTAAGAAGAGTCAGTCTTATTGTACTTAAGTCGGCATTGTGCCTTTTGTATTTATTTCCGATGCAATTTCTGTCTTTCATCGTCAATAAGAAGGTCAGAGGGATACAGTAAACCTGAAGTGAAGCATCGAAATGTATAACTAGTGTCACAGGAATTGTTCAAAACATAGACAGTAGGAAGAGTCAGTCTTCTTGTACTTAAGTCGGCATTGTGCCTTTTGTATTTATTTCCGATGCAATTTCTGTGTTTCATCACCAATAAAAAGGTCAGAGGGATACAGTAAACCTGACGTGAAGCATCGGGGTCCATAACTAGTGTCACAGGAATGGTTCAAAACATAGACAGCAGGAAGAGTCATTCTTCTTGTACTTAAGTCGGCATTGTGCTTTTTCTATTTGATTCCGATGCAATTTCTGTGTTTCATCGTCAATAAGAAGGTCAGAGGGATACAGTAAACCTGAAGTGAAGCATCGAAATGTATAACTAGTGTCACAGGAATTGTTCAAAACATAGACAGTAGGAAGAGTCAGTCTTCTTGTACTTAAGTTGGCATTGTGCCATTTGTATTTATTTCCGATGCAATTTCATTGTTTCATCACCAATAAGAAGGTCAGAGGGATACTGTAAACCTGAAGTGAAGCATCGGGATCTATAACTAGTGTCACAGGAATGGTTCAAAACATAGACAGTAGGAAGAGTCAGTCCTCTCGTACTTAAGTCAGCATTGTGCCTTTCTGTTTAATTCCGATGCAATTTCTGTGTTTCATCGTCAATAAGAAGGTCAGAGGGATACAGTAAACCTGATATGAAGCATCGGAAACTATAACTAGTGTCACAGTAATGGTTCAAACCATAGACAATAGGAAGGGTCAGTCTTCTTGTACTTAAGTCGGCATTTTGCCTTTTCTATTTAATTCCAATGCAATTTCTGTACTTCGTCGTCAATAAGAAGGTCCAAGGGATACAGTATACCTGAAGTGAAGCATCGGAATCTATAACTAGTGTCACAGGAGTGGTTCAAATCATAAACAGATAGAAGAGTCAGTCTTCATGTACTTAAGTCGGCATTGTGCCTTTTCCACTTAATTCCGATGCAATTTCTGTGTTTCATCGTCAATAAGAAAGTCCAAGGGATACAGTATACCTGGAGTGAAGCATCGGAATCTATAAGTAGTGTCACAGGAATGGTTCAAAGCATAGACAGTAGGAAGAGTCAGTCTTCTTGTACTTAGAGTCGGCATTGTGCCTTTTGTATTTAAGTACGGTGCAATTTCTGTGTTTCATCGTCAATAAGAAAGTCAGAGGGATACTGTAAACCTGAAGTGAAGCATCGGGATCTATAACTAGTGTCACAGGAATGGTTCAAAACATAGGCAGTAGGAAGAGTCAGTCTTCTTGTACTTAAGTCGGCATTGTGCCTTTTCTATTTAATTCCGATGCAATTTCTGTGTTTCATCGTCAATAAGAAGGTCCAAGGGATGCAGTACACATGAAGTGTAGCTTCGGAATCTATAACTAGTGTCACAGGAATGGTTCAAAGCATAGACAGTAAGAAGAGTCAGTCTCTTTGTACTTAAGTCGGCATTGTGCATTTTCTATTTAATTCCGATGCAATTTCTGTGTTTCATCATCAATAAGAAGGTCAGAGGGATACAGTAAACCTGATGTGAAGCATCGGGGTCTATAACTAGTGTCACAGGAACGGTTCAAAGTATAGTCAGTAAGAAGAGTATGTGTTCTTGTACTTATGTCGGCATTGTGCCTTTTGTATTTAATTCCGATACAAATTCTGTGTTTCATTGTCATTAAGAAAATTAGAGGGATACAGTAAACCTGAAGTGAAGCATCGGAATCTATAACTAGTGTCACAGGAATGGTTCAGAGCATAGTCAGTAAGAACAGTCAGTCTTCTTGCACTTAAGTCGGCATTGTGCCTTTTGAATTTAATTCCGATGCAATTTCTGTGTCTCATCGTCAATAAGGGGGTATAAGGGATTCAGTAAACCCGAAGTGAAGCATCGCAATCTATAACTAGTGTCACAGGAATGGTGCAAAACAAAGTCAGTAAGAAGAGTCAGTATTCTTGTACTTATGTCGGCATTGTACCTTTTCTATTTAATTCCGATGCAATCTCTGTGTTTCATCGTCAATAAGAAGGTCAGAGAGATACTGTAAACTTGAAGTGAAGCATCGGAATCTATAACCAGTGTCACACAAATGGTTCAAATCATAGTAAGAAGAGTCAGTCTACTTGTAGTTAATCGGAATTGTGCCTTTTGTATTTAATTCCAATGTAATTTCTGTGTTTCATCGTCAATAAGAAGGTCCAAGGGATACAGTATACCTGAAGTGAAGCATCGGAATCTATAACTAGTGTCACAGGAGTGGTTCAAATCATAAACAGATAGAAGAGTCAGTCTTCTTGTACTTAAGTCGGCATTGTGCCTTTTCTACTTAATTCCGATGCAATTTCTGTGTTTCATCGTCAATAAGAAAGTCCAAGGGATACATTATACCTGGAGTGAAGCATCGGAATCTATAAGTAGTGTCACAGGAATGGTTCAAAGCATAGACAGTAGGAAGAGTCAGTCTTCTTGTACTTAGAGTCGGCATTGTGCCTTTTGTATTTAAGTACGATGCAATTTCTGTGTTTCATCGTCAATAAGAAAGTTAGAGTGATACTGTAAACCTGAAGTGAAGCATCGGAATCTATAACCAGTGTCACAGGAATGGTTCAAAACATAGTCAGTAAGAAGAGTCAGTCTTCTTGTACTTAAGTCGGCATTGTGCCTTTTGAATTTAATTCCGATGCAATTTCTGTGTTTCATCGTCAATAAGGGGGTATAAGGGTTACAGTAAACCTGAAGTGAAGCATCGCAATCTATAACTAGTGTCACAGGAATGGTTCAAAACATAGTCAGTAAGAAGAGTCAGTCTTCTTGTACTTAAGTCGGCATTGTGCCTTTTCTATTTAATTCCGATGCAATCTCTGTGTTTCATCGTCAATAAGAAGGTCAGAGAGATACAGTAAACCTGAAGTGAATCATCGGAATCTATAACTAGTGTCACAGGAATGGTTCAGAACATAGACAGTAAGATGAGTCAGTCTTCTTGTACATAAGTCGGCATTGTGCCTTTTGTATTTAATTCTGACGCAATTTCTGTGCCTCATCGTCAATAAGAAGGTCCAAGGGATTCAGAAAACCTTAAGTGAAACGTCGGAATCTATAACTAGTGTCACAGGAATCATTCAAAACATAGTCAGTAAGAAGAGTCAGTCTTGTTGTACTTAATTCGGCATTGTGCCTTTTTATTTAATTACCATGCAATTTCTGTGTTTCATCGTCAATAAGAAGGTCCAAGGGATACAGTAAACCTAAAGTGAAGCATCGGAATCTATTACTAGAGTCACAGAAATGGTTCAAAACATACTCAGTAGGAAGAGTCAGTCTTCTTGTACTTAAGTCGGCATTGTGCCTTTTGTATTTATTTCCGATGCAATTTCAGTGTTTCATCGTCAATAAGAAGGTCAGAGGGATACAGTAAACCTGAAGTGAAGCATCGGAATGTATAACTAGTGTCACAGGAATAGTTCAAAACATAGACAGTAGGAAGAGTCAGTCTTCTTGTACTTAAGTCGGCATTGTGCCTTTTGTATTTATTTCCGATGCAATTTCTGTGTTTCATCACCAATAAGAAGGTCAGAGGGATACAGTAAACCTGACGTAAAGCATCGGGATCCATAACTAGTGTCACAGGAATGGTTCAAAACATAGACAGCAGGAAGAATCATTCTTCTTGTACTTAAGTCGGCATTGTGCCTTTTCTATTTAATTCCGATGCAATTTCTGTGTTTCATCGTCAATAAGAAGGTCAGAGGGATACAGTATACCTGAAGTGAAGCAACGGAATCTATAACTAGTGTCACAGGAATGGTTCAAATCATAAACAGTTAGAAGAGTCAGTCTTCTTGTACTTAAGTCAGCACTGTGCCCTTTCTATTTAATTCCGATGCAATTTCTGTGTTTCAACGTCAATAAGAAGGTCAGAGTGATACTGTAAACCCCAAGTGAAGCATCGGAATCTATAACCAGTGTCACAGGAATGGTTCAAATCTTAGACAGTAGGAAGAGTCAGTCTTTTTGTACTTGAGTCGGCATTGTGCCTTTTGCATTTAATCCGATGCAATTTCTGTGTTTCATCGTCAATAAGAAGGTCAGAGGGATACAGTAAACCTGAAGTGAAGCATCGAAATGTATAACTAGTGTCACAGGAATTGTTCAAAACATAGACAGTAGGAAGAGTCAGTCTTCTTGTACTTAAGTCGGCATTGTGCCTTTTGTATTTATTTCCGATGCAATTTCATTGTTTCATCACCAATAAGAAGGTCAGAGGGATACTGTAAACCTGAAGTGAAGCATCGGGATCTATAACTAGTGTCACAGGAATGGTTCAAAACATAGACAGTAGGAAGAGTCAGTCCTCTCGTACTTAAGTCAGCATTGTGCTTTTCTGTTTAATTCCGATGCAATTTCTGTGTTTCATCGTCAATAAGAAGGTCAGAGGGATACAGTAAACCTGATATGAAGCATCGGAAACTATAACTAGTGTCACAGTAATGGTTCAAACCATAGACAATAGGAAGGGTCAGTCTTCTTGTACTTAAGTCGGCATTTTGCCTTTTCTATTTAATTCCGATGCAATTTCTGTACTTCGTCGTCAATAAGAAGGTCCAAGGGATACAGTAAACCTGAATTGAAGCATCGGAATCTATAACTAGTGTCACAGGAATGTTTCGAAACATAGACAGTAAGAAGAGTCAGTCCTCTTGTACTTAAGTCGGCATTGTGCTTTTTGTATCTTATTCCGATGCAATTTCTGTGTTTCATCGACAATTAGAAGGTCAGAGGGATAGAGTAAACCTGAAGTGAAGCATCGGAATCTATAACTAGTGACACAGGAGTGGTTCAAAACATAGGCAGTAGGAAGAGTCAGTCTTCTTGTACTTAAGTCGGCATTGTGCCTTTTCTATTTAATTCCGATGCAATTTCTGTGTTTCATCGTCCATAAGAAGGTCCAAGGGATGCAGTACACATGAAGTGTAGCTTCGGAATCTATAACTAGTGTCACAGGAATGGTTCAAAGCATAGACAGTAAGAAGAGTCAGTCTTCTTGTACTTAAGTCGGCATTGTGCATTTTCTATTTAATTCCGATGCAATTTCTGTGTTACATCGTTAATAAGAAGGTCAGAGGGATACAGTAAACCTGATGTGAAGCATCGTAATTTATAACTAGTGTCACAGGATCGGTTCATAACACAGACAGTAAGAAGAGTCAGTATTCTTGTACTTAAGTCGGCATTGTGCCATTTGTATTTAATTCCGATGCAATTTCTGTGTTTCATCATCAATAAGAAGGTCAGAGGGATACAGTAAACCTGATGTGAAGCATCGGGGTCTATAACTAGTGTCACAGGAACGGTTCAAAGTATAGTCAGTAAGAAGAGTAAGTGTTCTTGTACTTAAGTCGGCATTGTGCCTTTTGTATTTAATTCCGATACAAAAATCTGTGTTTCATTGTCATTAAGAAAATTAGAGGGATACAGTAAACCTGAAGTGAAGCATCGGAATCTATAACTAGTGTCACAGGAATGGTTCAAAGCATAGTCAGTAAGAACAGTCAGTCTTCTTGCACTTAAGTCGGCATTGTGCCTTTTGAATTTAATTCCGATGCAATTTCTGTGTCTCATCGTCAATAAGGGGGTATAAGGGATTCAGTAAACCCGAAGTGAAGCATCGCAATCTATAACTAGTGTCACAGGAATGGTGCAAAACATAGTCAGTAAGAAGAGTCAGTATTCTTGTACTTAAGTCGGCATTGTACCTTTTCTATTTAATTCCGATGCAATCTCTGTGTTTCATCGTCAATAAGAAGGTCAGAGAGATACTGTAAACCTGAAGTGAAGCATCGGAATCTATAACCAGTGTCACACAAATGGTTCAAATCATAGTAAGAAGAGTCAGTCTACTTGTAGTTAATCGGAATTGTGCCTTTTGTATTTAATTAAAATGTAATTTCTGTGTTACATCGTCAATAAGAAGGTCCAAGGGATACAGTATACCTGAAGTGAAGCATCGGAATCTATAACTAGTGTCACAGGAGTGGTTCAAATCATAAACAGATAGAAGAGTCAGTCTTCTTGTACTTAAGTCGGCATTGTGCCTTTTCTACTTAATTCCGATGCAATTTCTGTGTTTCATCGTCAATAAGAAAGTCCAAGGGATACAGTATACCTGGAGTGAAGCATCGGAATCTATAAGTAGTGTCACAGGAATGGTTCAAAGCATAGACAGTAGGAAGAGTCAGTCTTCTTGTACTTAGAGTCGGCATTGTGCCTTTTGTATTTAATTCTGACGCAATTTCTGTGTCTCATCGTCAATAAGAAGGTCCAAGGGATTCAGAAAACCTTAAGTGAAACGTCGGAATCTATAACTAGTGTCACAGGAATCATTCAAAACATAGTCAGTAAGAAGAGTCAGTCTTGTTGTACTTAATTCGGCATTGTGCCTTTTTATTTAATTACCATCCAATTTCTGTGTTTCATCGTCAATAACAAGGTCCAAGGGATACAGTAAACCTAAAGTGAAGCATCGGAATCTATTACTAGAGTCACAGAAATGGTTCAAAACATACTCAGTAGGAAGAGTCAGTCTTCTTGTACTTAAGTCGGCATTGTGCCTTTTGTGTTTATTTCCGATGCAATTTCTGTGTTTCATCGTCAATAAGAAGGTCAGAGGGATACAGTAAATCTGAAGTGAAGCATCGGAATGTATAACTAGTGTCACAGGAATTGTTCAAAACATAGACAGTAGGAAGAGTCAGTCTTCTTGTACTTAAGTCGGCATTGTGCCTTTTGTATTTATTTCCGATGCAATTTCTGTGTTTCATCACCAATAAGAAGGTCAGAGGGATACAGTAAACCTGACGTAAAGCATCGGGATCCATAACTAGTGTCACAGGAATGGTTCAAAACATAGACAGCAGGAAGAATCATTCTTCTTGTACTTAAGTCGGCATTGTGCCTTTTCTATTTAATTCCGATGCAATTTCTGTGTTTCATCGTCAATAAGAAGGTCAGAGGGATACAGTATACCTGAAATGAAGCAACGGAATCTATAACTAATGTCACAGGAATGGTTCAAATCATAAACAGTTAGAAGAGTCAGTCTTCTTGTACTTAAGTCAGCACTGTGCCCTTTCTATTTAATTCCGATGCAATTTCTGTGTTTCAACGTCAATAAGAAGGTCAGAGTGATACTGTAAACCCCAAGTGAAGCATCGGAATCTATAACCAGTGTCACAGGAATGGTTCAAATCTTAGACAGTAGGAAGAGTCAGTCTTTTTGTACTTGAGTCGGCATTGTGCCTTTTGCATTTAATCCGATGCAATTTCTGTGTTTCATCGTCAATAAGAAGGTCAGAGGGATACAGTAAACCTGAAGTGAAGCAGCGGAATCTATAACTAGTGTCACGGAAATGGTTCAAAACAAACTCAGTAAGATGAGTCAGTCTTTTTGTACTTGAGTCGGCATTGTGCCTTTTGCATCTAATCCGATGCAATTTCTGTGTTTCATCGACAATAAGAAGGTCAGAGGGATACAGTAAATTTGAAGTGAAGCATCGGAATGTATAACTAGTGTCACAGGAATCGTTCAAAACATAGACAGTAGGAAGAGTCAGTCTCCTTGTACTTAAGTCGGCATTGTGCCTTTTGTATTTATTTCCGATGCAATGTCATTGTATCATCACCAATAAGAAGGTCAGAGGGATACAGTAAACCTGAAGTGAAGCATCGGAAACTATAACTAGTGTCACAGTAATGGTTCAAACCATAGACAATAGGAAGGGTCAGTCTTCTAGTACTTAAGTCGGCATTTTGCATTTTCTATTTAATTCCGATGCAATTTCTGTACTTCGTCGTCAATAAGAAGGTCCAAGGGATACAGTAAACCTGAATTGAAGCATCGGAATCTATAACTAGTGTCACAGGAATGGTTCAAAACATAGACAGTAAGAAGAGTCAGTCCTCTCGTACTTAAGTCGGCATTGTGCTTTTCTATTTAATTCCGATGCAATTTCTGTGTTTCATCGTCAATAAGAAGGTCAGAGGGATACAGTAAACCTGAAGTGAAGCATCGGAATGTATAACTAGTGTCACAGGAATTGTTCAAAACATAGACAGTAGGAAGAGCCAGTCTTCTTGTACTTAAGTCGGCATTGTGCCTTTTCAGTTTATTCCGATGCAATCTCTGTGTTTCATCGTCAATAAGAAGGTCCAAGGGATACAGAAAACCTTAAGTGAAACGTCGGAATCTATAACTAGTGTCACAGGAATGGGTCAAAACACAGACAGTAATAAGAGTCAGTCTTCTTGTACTTAAGTCGGCATTGTGCCTTTTGTATTTAATTCCGATGCAATTTCTGTGTTTCATCGTCAATAAGAAGGTCAGAGGGATACAGTAAACCTGAATTGAAGCATCGGGATCCATAACTAGTGGCACAGGAATGGTTCAAAACATAGACAGCAGGAAGAGTCATTCTTCTTGTACTTAAGTCGGCATTGTGCCATTTGTATTTCATTCCGATGCAATTTCTGTGTTTCGTCATCAATAAGAAGGTCAGAGAGATACTGTAAACCTGAAGTGAAGCATCGGAATCTATAACCAGTGTCACACGAATGGTTCAAATCATAGTAAGAAGAGTCAGTCTACTTGTAGTTAATCGGAATTGTGCCTTTTGTATTTAATTCCAATGTAATTTCTGTGTTTCATCGTCAATAAGAAGGTCCAAGGGATACAGTATACCTGAAGTGAAGCATTGGAATCTATAACTAGTGTCACAGGCGTGGTTCAAATCATAAACAGATAGAAGAGTCAGTCTTTTTGTACTTAAGTCGTCATTGTGCCTTTTCTACTTAATTCCGATGCAATTTCTGTGTTTCATCGTCAATAAGAAGGTCCAAGGGATACAGTATACCTGGAGTGAAGCATCGGAATCTATAAGTAGTGTCACAGGAATGGTTCAAAGCATAGACAGTAGGAAGGGTCAGTCTTCTTGTACTTAGAGTCGGCATTGTGCCTTTTGTATTTAAGTACGATGCAATTTCTGTGTTTCATCGTCAATAAGAAAGTCAGAGTGATACTGTAAACCTGAAGTGAAGCATCGGAATCTATAACCAGTGTCACAGGAATGGTTCAAATCATAGTCAGTAAGAAGAGTCAGTCTTCTTGTACTTAAGTCGGCATTGTGCCTTTTCAATTTAATTCCGTTGCAATCTCTGTGTTTCATCGTCAATAAGAAGGTCAGAGAGATACAGTAAACCTGAAGTGAATCATCGGAATCCATAACTAGTGCCACAGGAATGGGTCGGAACATAGACAGTAAGATGAGTCAGTCTTCTTGTACATAAGTCGGCATTGTGCCTTTTGTATTTAATTCTGATGCAATTTCTGTGTTTCATCGTCAACAAGAAGGTCCAAGGGATACAGAAAACCTTAAGTGAAACGTCGGAATCTATAACTAGTGTCACAGGAATGGTTCAAAACATAGTCAGTAAGAAGAGTCAGTATTCTTGTACTTAAGTCGGCATTGTGCCTTTTCTATTTAATTCTGATGCAATCTCTGTGTTTCATCGTCAATAAGAAGGTCAGAGAGATACTGTAAACCTGAATTGAAGCATCGGAATCTATAACCAGTGTCACACGAATGGTTCAAATCATAGTAAGAAGAGTCAGTCTACTTTTAGTTAATCGGAATTGTGCCTTTTGTATTTAATTCCAATGTAATTTCTGTGTTTCATCGTCAATAAGAAGGTCCAAGGGATACAGTATACCTGAAGTGAAGCATCGGAATCTATAACTAGTGTCACAGGAGTGGTTCAAATCATAAACAGATAGAAGAGTCAGTCTTCTTGTACTTAAGTCGTCATTGTGCGTTTTCTACTTAATTCCGATGCAATTTCTGTGTTTCATCGTCAATAAGAAGGTCCAAGGGATACAGTATACCTGGAGTGAAGCATCGGAATCTATAAGTAGTGTCACAGGAATGGTTCAAAGCATAGGCAGTAGGAAGGGTCAGTCTTCTTGTACGTAGAGTCGGCATTGTGCCTTTTGTATTTAAGTACGATGCAATTTCTGTGTTTCATCGTCAATAAGAAAGTCAGAGTGATACTGTAAACCTGAAGTGAAGCATCGGAATCTATAACCAGTGTCACAGGAATGGTTCAAAGCATAGTCAGTAAGAAGAGTCCGTCTTCTTGTACATAAGTCGGCATTGTGTCTTTTGAATTTAATTCCGATGCAATATCTGTGTTTCATCGTCAATAAGGGGGTATAAGGGATACAGTAAACCTGAAGTGAAGCAGCGGAATCTATAACTAGTGTCACAGGAATGGTTCAAAACATAGTCAGTAAGAAGAGTCAGTCTTCTTGTACTTAAGTCGGCATTGTGCCTTTTGTATTTAATTCCGATGCAAATTCTGTGTTTCATTGTCATTAAGAAAATTAGAGGGATACAGTAAACCTGAAGTGAAGCATCGGAATCTATAACTAGTGTCACAGGAATGGTTCAAAGCATAGTCAGTAAGAACAGTCAGTCTTCTTGCACTTAAGTCGGCATTGTGCCTTTTGAATTTATTTCCGATGCAATTTCTGTGTTTCATCGTCAATAAGGGGGTATAAGGGATTCAGTAAACCCGAAGTGAAGCATCGCAATCTATAACTAGTGTCACAGGAATGGTGCAAAACATAGTCAGTAAGAAGAGTCAGTATTCTTGTACTTAAGTCGGCATTGTACCTTTTCTATTTAATTCCGATGCAATCTCTGTGTTTCATCGTCAATAAGAAGGTCAGAGAGATACTGTAAACCTGAAGTGAAGCATCGGAATCTATAACCAGTGTCACACAAATGGTTCAAATCATAGTAAGAAGAGTCAGTCTACTTGTAGTTAATCGGAATTGTGCCTTTTGTATTTAATTCCAATGTAATTTCTGTGTTTCATCGTCAATAAGAAGGTCCAAGGGATACAGTATACCTGAAGTGAAGCATCAGAATCTATAACTAGTGTCACAGGAGTGGTTCAAATCATAAACAGATAGAAGAGTCAGTCTTCTTGTACTTAAGTCGGCATTGTGCCTTTTCTACTTAATTCCGATGCAATTTCTGTGTTTCATCGTCAATAAGAAGGTTCAAGGGATACAGTATACCTGGAGTGAAGCATCGGAATCTATAAGTAGTGTCACAGGAATGGTTCAAAGCATAGACAGTAGGAAGAGTCAGTCTTCTTGTACTTAGAGTCGGCATTGTGCCTTTTGTATTTAAGTACGATGCAATTTCTGTGTTTCATCGTCAATAAGAAAGTTAGAGTGATACTGTAAACCTGAAGTGAAGCATCGGAATCTATAACCAGTGTCACAGGAATGGTTCAAAACATAGTCAGTAAGAAGAGTCAGTCTTCTTGTACTTAAGTCGGCATTGTGCCTTTTGAATTTAATTCCGATGCAATTTCTGTGTTTCATCGTCAATAAGGGGGTATAAGGGTTACAGTAAACCTGAAGTGAAGCATCGCAATCTATAACTAGTGTCACAGGAATGGTTCAAAACATAGTCAGTAAGAAGAGTCAGTCTTCTTGTATTTAAGTCGGCATTGTGCCTTTTCTATGTAATTCCGATGCAATTTCTGTGTTTCATCGTCAATAAGAAGGTCAGAGAGATACAGTAAACCTGAAGTGAATCATCGGAATCTATAACTAGTGTCACAGGAATGGTTCAGAACATAGTCAGTAAGATGAGTCAGTCTTCTTGTACATAAGTCGGCATTGTGCCTTTTGTATTTAATTCTGACGCAATTTCTGTGTCTCATCGTCAATAAGAAGGTCCAAGGGATTCAGAAAACCCTAAGTGAAACGTCGGAATCTATAACTAGTGTCACAGGAATCATTCAAAACATAGTCAGTAAGAAGAGTCAGTCTTGTTGTACTTAATTCGGCATTGTGCCTTTTTATTTAATTACCATGCAATTTCTGTGTTTCATCGTCAATAAGAAGGTCCAAGGGATACAGTAAACCTAAAGTGAAGCATCGGAATCTATTACTAGAGTCACAGAAATGGTTCAAAACATACTCAGTAAGAAGAGTCAGTCTTCTTGTACTTAAGTCGGCATTGTGCCTTTTGTATTTATTTCCGATGCAATTTCTGTGTTTCATCGTCAATAAGAAGGTCAGAGGGATACAGTAAACCTGAAGTGAAGCATCGGAATGTATAACTAGTGTCACAGGAATTGTTCAAAACATAGACAGTAGGAAGAGTCAGTCTTCTTGTACTTAAGTCGGCATTGTGCCTTTTGTATTTATTTCCGATGCAATTTCTGTGTTTCATCACCAATAAGAAGGTCAGAGGGATACAGTAAACCTGACGTGAAGCATCGTGATCCATAACTAGTGTCACAGGAATGGTTCAAAACATAGACAGCAGGAAGAATCATTCTTCTTGTACTTAAGTCGGCATTGTGCCTTTTCTATTTAATTCCGATGCAATTTCTGTGTTTCATCGTCAATAAGAAGGTCAGAGGGATACGGTATACCTGAAGTGAAGCAACGGAATCTATAACTAGTGTCACAGGAATGGTTCAAATCATAAACAGTTAGAAGAGTCAGTCTTCTTGTACTTAAGTCAGCACTGTGCCCTTTCTATTTAATTCCGATGCAATTTCTGTGTTTCAACGTCAATAAGAAGGTCAGAGTGATACTGTAAACCCCAAGTGAAGCATCGGAATCTATAACCAGTGTCACAGGAATGGTTCAAATCTTAGACAGTAGGAAGAGTCAGTCTTTTTGTACTTGAGTCGGCATTGTGCCTTTTGCATTTAATCCGATGCAATTTCTGTGTTTCATCGTTAATAAGAAGGTCAGAGGGATACAGTAAACCTGAAGTGAAGCAGCGGAATCTATAACTAGTGTCACAGGAATGGTTCAAAACATAGACAGTAATAAGAGTCAGTCTTCTTGTACTTATGTCGGCATTGTGCCTTTTGTATTTAATTCCGATGCAATTTCTGTGTTTCATCGTCAACAAGAAGGTAAGAGGGATACAGTAAACCTAAAGTGAATCATCGGAATCTATAACTAGTGTCACAGGAATGGTTCAGAACATAGACAGTAAGATGAGTCAGCCTTCTTGTACATAAGTCGTCATTGTGCCTTTTGTATTTAATTCTGATGCAATTTCTGTGTTTCATCGTCAATAAGAAGGTCCAATGGATACAGAAAACCTTAAGTGAAACGTCGGAATCTATAACTAGTGTCACAGGAATCGTTCAAACATAGTCAGTAAGAACAGTCAGTCTTGTTGTACTTAATTCGGCATTGTGCCTTTTTATTTAATTACGTAGCAATTTCTGTGTTTCATCGTCAATAAGAAGGTCCAAGGGATACAGTAAACCTGCAGGGAAGCATCGGAATCTATAACTAGTGTCACGGAAATGGTTCAAAACATACTCAGTAAGAAGAGTCAGTCTTTTTGTACTTGAGTCGGCATTGTGCCTTTTGCGTCTAATCCGATGCAATTTCTGTGTTTCATCGACAATAAGAAGGTCAGAGGCATACAGTAAATTTGAAGTGAAGCATCGGAATGTATAACTAGTGTCACAGGAATCGTTCAAAACATAGACAGTAGGAAGAGTCAGTCTCCTTGTACTTAAGTCGGCATTGTGCCTTTTGTATTTATTTCGGATGCAATGTCATTGTATCATCACCAATAAGAAGGTCAGAGGGATACAGTAAACCTGAAGTGAAGCATCGGAAACTATAACTAGTGTCACAGTAATGGTTCAAACCATAGACAATAGGAAGGGTCAGTCTTCTAGTACTTAAGTCGGCATTTTGCATTTTCTATTTAATTCCGATGCAATTTCTGTACTTCGTCGTCAATAAGAAGGTCCAAGGGATACAGTAAACCTGAATTGAAGCATCGGAATCTATAACTAGTGTCACAGGAATGGTTCAAAACATAGACAGTAAGAAGAGTCAGTCCTCTCGTACTTAAGTCGGCATTGTGCTTTTCTATTTAATTCCGATGCAATTTCTGTGTTTCATCGTCAATAAGAAGGTCAGAGGGATACAGTAAACCTGAAGTGAAGCATCGGAATGTATAACTAGTGTCACAGGAATTGTTCAAAACATAGACAGTAGGAAAAGTCAGTCTTCTTGTACTTAAGTCGGCATTGTGCCTTTTCAGTTTATTCCGATGCAATCTCTGTGTTTCATCGTCAATAAGAAGGTCCAAGGGATACAGAAAACCTTAAGTGAAACGTCGGAATCTATAACTAGTGTCACAGAAATCGTTCAAAACATAGTCAGTAAGAAGAGTCAGTCTTGTTGTACTTAATTCGGCATTGTGCCTTTTTATTTAATTACCATGCAATTTCTGTGTTTCATCGTCAATAAGAAGGTCCAAGGGATACAGTAAACCTAAAGTGAAGCATCGGAATCTATTACTAGAGTCACAGAAATGGTTCAAAACATACTCAGTAAGAAGAGTCAGTCTTCTTGTACTTAAGTCGGCATTGTGCCTTTTGAATTTAATTCCGATGCAATTTCTGTGTTTCATCGTCAATAAGGGGGTATAAGGGATACAGTAAACCTGAAGTGAAGCATCGCAATCTATAACTAGAGTCACAGGAATGGTTCAAAACATAGTCAGTAAGAAGAGTCAGTATTCTTGTACTTAAGTCGGCATTGTGCCTTTTCTATTTAATTCCGATGCAATCTCTGTGTTTCATCGTCAATAAGAAGGCCAGAGAGATACTGTAAACCTGAAGTGAAGCATCGGAATCTATAACCAGTGTCGCACGAATGGTTCAAATCATAGTAAGAAGAGTCAGTCTTCTTGTACTTAAGTCGGCATTGTGCCTTTTGAATTTAATTCCGATGCAATTTCTGTGTTTCATCGTGAATAAGGGGGTATAAGGGATACAGTAAACCTGAAGTGAAGCATCGCAATCTATAACTAGAGTCACAGGAATGGTTCAAAACATAGTCAGTAAGAAGAGTCAGTATTCTTGTACTTAAGTCGGCATTGTGCCTTTTGTATTTAATTCCAATGTAATTTCTGTGTTTCATCGTCAATAAGAAGGTCCAAGGGATACAGTATACCTGAAGTGAAGCATCGGAATCTATAACTATCGTCACAGGAGTGGTTCAAATCATAAACAGATAGAAGAGTCAGTCTTCTTGTACTTAATTCGGCATTGTGCCTTTTTATTTAATTACCATGCAATTTCTGTGTTTCATCGTCAATAAGAAGGTCCAAGGGATACAGTAAACCTAAAGTGAAGCATCGGAATCTATTACTAGAGTCACAGAAATGGTTCAAAACATACTCAGTAAGAAGAGTCAGTCTTCTTGTACTTAAGTCGGCATTGTGCCTTTTGAATTTAATTCCGATGCAATTTCTGTGTTTCATCGTCAATAAGGGGGTATAAGGGATACAGTAAACCTGAAGTGAAGCATCGCAATCTATAACTAGAGTCACAGGAATGGTTCAAAACATAGTCAGTAAGAAGAGTCAGTATTCTTGTACTTAAGTCGGCATTGTGCCTTTTGTATTTAATTCCAATGTAATTTCTGTGTTTCATCGTCAATAAGAAGGTCCAAGGGATACAGTATACCTGGAGTGAAGCATCGGAATCTATAAGTAGTGTCACAGGAATGGTTCAAAGCATAGACAGTAGGAAGGGTCAGTCTTCTTGTACTTAGAGTCGGCATTGTGCCTTTTGTATTTAAGTACGATGCAATTTCTGTGTTTCATCGTCAATAAGAAAGTCAGAGTGATACTGTAAACCTGAAGTGAAGCATCGGAATCTATAACCAGTGTCACAGGAATGGTTCAAACATAGTCAGTAAGAAGAGTCAGTCTTCTTTTACTTAAGTCGGCATTGTGCTTTTTGAATTTAATTCCGATGCAATATCTGTGTTTCATCGTCAATAAGGGGGTATAAGGGATACAGTAAACCTGAAGTGAAGCAGCGGAATCTATAACTAGTGTCACAGGAATGGTTCAAAACATAGACAGTAATAAGATTCAGTCTTCTTGTACTTAAGTCGGCACTGTGCCTTTTGTATTTAATTCCGATGCAATTTCTGTGTTTCATCGTCAATACGAAGGTAAGAGGGATACAGTAAACCTGAAGTGAATCATCGGACTCTATAACTAGTGTCGCACGAATGGTTTAAATCATAGTAAGAAGAGTCAGTCTTCTTGTACTTAAGTCGGCATTGTGCCTTTTGAATTTAATTCCGATGCAATTTCTGTGTTTCATCGTCAATAAGGGGGTATAAGGGATACAGTAAACCTGAAGTGAAGCAGCGGAATCTATAACTAGTGTCACAGGAATGGTTCAGAACATAGACAGTAAGATGAGTCAGTCTTCTTGTACATAAGTCGGCATTGTGCCTTTTGTATTTAATTCTGATGCAATTTCTGTGTTTCATCGTCAATAAGGGGGTATAAGGGATACAGTAAACCTGAAGTGAAGCATCGCAATCTATAACTAGAGTCACAGGAATGGTTCAAAACATAGTCAGTAAGAAGAGTCAGTATTCTTGTACTTAAGTCGGCATTGTACCTTTTCTATTTAATTCCGATGCAATCTCTGTGTTTCATCGTCAATAAGAAGGTCAGAGAGATACTGTAAACCTGAAGTGAAGCATCGGAATCTATAACCAGTGTCACACAAATGGTTCAAATCATAGTAAGAAGAGTCAGTCTACTTGTAGTTAATCGGAATTGTGCCTTTTGTATTTAATTCCAATGTAATTTCTGTGTTTCATCGTCAATAAGAAGGTCCAAGGGATACAGTATACCTGAAGTGAAGCATCAGAATCTATAACTAGTGTCACAGGAGTGGTTCAAATCATAAACAGATAGAAGAGTCAGTCTTCTTGTACTTAAGTCGGCATTGTGCCTTTTCTACTTAATTCCGATGCAATTTCTGTGTTTCATCGTCAATAAGAAGGTTCAAGGGATACAGTATACCTGGAGTGAAGCATCGGAATCTATAAGTAGTGTCACAGGAATGGTTCAAAGCATAGACAGTAGGAAGAGTCAGTCTTCTTGTACTTAGAGTCGGCATTGTGCCTTTTGTATTTAAGTACGATGCAATTTCTGTGTTTCATCGTCAATAAGAAAGTTAGAGTGATACTGTAAACCTGAAGTGAAGCATCGGAATCTATAACCAGTGTCACAGGAATGGTTCAAAACATAGTCAGTAAGAAGAGTCAGTCTTCTTGTACTTAAGTCGGCATTGTGCCTTTTGAATTTAATTCCGATGCAATTTCTGTGTTTCATCGTCAATAAGGGGGTATAAGGGTTACAGTAAACCTGAAGTGAAGCATCGCAATCTGTAACTAGTGTCACAGCAATGGTTCAAAACATAGTCAGTAAGAAGAGTCAGTCTTCTTGTATTTAAGTCGGCATTGTGCCTTTTCTATGTAATTCCGATGCAATTTCTGTGTTTCATCGTCAATAAGAAGGTCAGAGAGATACAGTAAACCTGAAGTGAATCATCGGAATCTATAACTAGTGTCACAGGAATGGTTCAGAACATAGACAGTAAGATGAGTCAGTCTTCTTGTACATAAGTCGGCATTGTGCCTTTTGTATTTAATTCTGACGCAATTTCTGTGTCTCATCGTCAATAAGAAGGTCCAAGGGATTCAGAAAACCTTAAGTGAAACGTCGGAATCTATAACTAGTGTCACAGGAATCATTCAAAACATAGTCAGTAAGAAGAGTCAGTCTTGTTGTACTTAATTCGGCATTGTGCCTTTTTATTTAATTACCATGCAATTTCTATGTTTCATCGTCAATAAGAAGGTCCAAGGGATACAGTAAACCTAAAGTGAAGCATCGGAATCTATTACTAGAGTCACAGAAATGGTTCAAAACATACTCAGTAAGAAGAGTCAGTCTTCTTGTACTTAAGTCGGCATTGTTCCTTTTGTATTTATTTCCGATGCAATTTCTGTGTTTCATCGTCAATAAGAAGGTCAGAGGGATACAGTAAACCTGAAGTGAAGCATCGGAATGTATAACTAGTGTCACAGGAATTGTTCAAAACATAGACAGTAGGAAGAGTCAGTCTTCTTGTACTTAAGTCGGCATTGTGCCTTTTGTATTTATTTCCGATGCAATTTCTGTGTTTCATCACCAATAAGAAGGTCAGAGGGATACAGTAAACCTGACGTGAAGCAACGTGATCCATAACTAGTGTCACAGGAATGGTTCAAAACATAGACAGCAGGAAGAATCATTCTTCTTGTACTTAAGTCGGCATTGTGCCTTTTCTATTTAATTCCGATGCAATCTCTGTGTTTCATCGTCAATAAGAAGGTCAGAGGGATACGGTATACCTGAAGTGAAGCAACGGAATCTATAACTAGTGTCACAGGAATGGTTCAAATCATAAACAGTTAGAAGAGTCAGTCTTCTTGTACTTAAGTCAGCACTGTGCCCTTTCTATTTAATTCCGATGCAATTTCTGTGTTTCAACGTCAATAAGAAGGTCAGAGTGATACTGTAAACCCCAAGTGAAGCATCGGAATCTATAACCAGTGTCACAGGAATGGTTCAAATCTTAGACAGTAGGAAGAGTCAGTCTTTTTGTACTTGAGTCGGCATTGTGCCTTTTGCATTTAATCCGATGCAATTTCTGTGTTTCATCGTCAATAAGAAGGTCAGAGGGATACAGTAAACCTGAAGTGAAGCAGCGGAATCTATAACTAGTGTCACAGGAATGGTTCAAAACATAGACAGTAATAAGAGTCAGTCTTCTTGTACTTAAGTCGGCATTGTGCCTTTTGTATTTAATTCCGATGCAATTTCTGTGTTTCATCGTCAACAAGAAGGTAAGAGGGATACAGTAAACCTAAAGTGAAACGTCGGAATCTATAACTAGTGTCACAGGAATCGTTCAAACATAGTCAGTAAGAAGAGTCAGTCTTGTTGTACTTAATTCGGCATTGTGCCTTTTTATTTAATTACGTAGCAATTTCTGTGTTTCATCGTCAATAAGAAGGTCCAAGGGATACAGTAAACCTGCAGGGAAGCATCGGAATCTATAACTAGTGTCACGGAAATGGTTCAAAACATACTCAGTAAGAAGAGTCAGTCTTTTTGTACTTGAGTCGGCATTGTGCCTTTTGCATCTAATCCGATGCAATTTCTGTGTTTCATCGACAATAAGAAGGTCAGAGGCATACAGTAAATTTGAAGTGAAGCATCGGAATGTATAACTAGTGTCACAGGAATCGTTCAAAACATAGACAGTAGGAAGAGTCAGTCTCCTTGTACTTAAGTCGGCATTGTGCCTTTTGTATTTATTTCCGATGCAATGTCATTGTATCATCACCAATAAGAAGGTCAGAGGGATACAGTAAACCTGAAGTGAAGCATCGGAAACTATAACTAGTGTCACAGTAATGGTTCAAACCATAGACAATAGGAAGGGTCAGTCTTCTAGTACTTAAGTCGGCATTTTGCATTTTCTATTTAATTCCGATGCAATTTCTGTACTTCGTCGTCAATAAGAAGGTCCAAGGGATACAGTAAACCTGAATTGAAGCATCGGAATCTATAACTAGTGTCACAGGAATGGTTCAAAACATAGACAGTAAGAAGAGTCAGTCCTCTCGTACTTAAGTCGGCATTGTGCTTTTCTATTTAATTCCGATGCAATTTCTGTGTTTCATCGTCAATAAGAAGGTCAGAGGGATACAGTAAACCTGAAGTGAAGCATCGGAATGTATAACTAGTGTCACAGGAATTGTTCAAAACATAGACAGTAGGAAAAGTCAGTCTTCTTGTACTTAAGTCGGCATTGTGCCTTTTCAGTTTATTCCGATGCAATCTCTGTGTTTCATCGTCAATAAGAAGGTCCAAGGGATACAGAAAACCTTAAGTGAAACGTCGGAATCTATAACTAGTGTCACAGAAATCGTTCAAAACATAGTCAGTAAGAAGAGTCAGTCTTGTTGTACTTAATTCGGCATTGTGCCTTTTTATTTAATTACCATGCAATTTCTGTGTTTCATCGTCAATAAGAAGGTCCAAGGGATACAGTAAACCTAAAGTGAAGCATCGGAATCTATTACTAGAGTCACAGAAATGGTTCAAAACATACTCAGTAAGAAGAGTCAGTCTTCTTGTACTTAAGTCGGCATTGTGCCTTTTGAATTTAATTCCGATGCAATTTCTGTGTTTCATCGTCAATAAGGGGGTATAAGGGATACAGTAAACCTGAAGTGAAGCATCGCAATCTATAACTAGAGTCACAGGAATGGTTCAAAACATAGTCAGTAAGAAGAGTCAGTATTCTTGTACTTAAGTCGGCATTGTGCCTTTTCTATTTAATTCCGATGCAATCTCTGTGTTTCATCGTCAATAAGAAGGCCAGAGAGATACTGTAAACCTGAAGTGAAGCATCGGAATCTATAACCAGTGTCGCACGAATGGTTCAAATCATAGTAAGAAGAGTAAGTCTTCTTGTACTTAAGTCGGCATTGTGCCTTTTGAATTTAATTCCGATGCAATTTCTGTGTTTCATCGTCAATAAGGGGGTATAAGGGATACAGTAAACCTGAAGTGAAGCATCGCAATCTATAACTAGAGTCACAGGAATGGTTCAAAACATAGTCAGTAAGAAGAGTCAGTATTCTTGTACTTAAGTCGGCATTGTGCCTTTTGTATTTAATTCCAATGTAATTTCTGTGTTTCATCGTCAATAAGAAGGTCCAAGGGATACAGTATACCTGAAGTGAAGCATCGGAATCTATAACTATCGTCACAGGAGTGGTTCAAATCATAAACAGATAGAAGAGTCAGTCTTCTTGTACTTAATTCGGCATTGTGCCTTTTTATTTAATTACCATGCAATTTCTGTGTTTCATCGTCAATAAGAAGGTCCAAGGGATACAGTAAACCTAAAGTGAAGCATCGGAATCTATTACTAGAGTCACAGAAATGGTTCAAAACATACTCAGTAAGAAGAGTCAGTCTTCTTGTACTTAAGTCGGCATTGTGCCTTTTGAATTTAATTCCGATGCAATTTCTGTGTTTCATCGTCAATAAGGGGGTATAAGGGATACAGTAAACCTGAAGTGAAGCATCGCAATCTATAACTACAGTCACAGGAATGGTTCAAAACATAGTCAGTAAGAAGAGTCAGTATTCTTGTACTTAAGTCGGCATTGTGCCTTTTGTATTTAATTCCAATGTAATTTCTGTGTTTCATCGTCAATAAGAAGGTCCAAGGGATACAGTATACCTGGAGTGAAGCATCGGAATCTATAAGTAGTGTCACAGGAATGGTTCAAAGCATAGACAGTAGGAAGGGTCAGTCTTCTTGTACTTAGAGTCGGCATTGTGCCTTTTGTATTTAAGTACGATGCAATTTCTGTGTTTCATCGTCAATAAGAAAGTCAGAGTGATACTGTAAACCTGAAGTGAAGCATCGGAATCTATAACCAGTGTCACAGGAATGGTTCAAACATAGTCAGTAAGAAGAGTCAGTCTTCTTGTACTTAAGTCGGCATTGTGCCTTTTGAATTTAATTCCGATGCAATATCTGTGTTTCATCGTCAATAAGGGGGTATAAGGGATACAGTAAACCTGAAGTGAAGCAGCGGAATCTATAACTAGTGTCACAGGAATGGTTCAAAACATAGACAGTAATAAGATTCAGTCTTCTTGTACTTAAGTCGGCACTGTGCCTTTTGTATTTAATTCCGATGCAATTTCTGTGTTTCATCGTCAATAAGGGGGTATAAGGGATACAGTAAACCTGAAGTGAAGCAGCGGAATCTATAACTAGTGTCACAGGAATGGTTCAGAACATAGACAGTAAGATGAGTCAGTCTTCTTGTACATAAGTCGGCATTGTGCCTTTTGTATTTAATTCTGATGCAATTTCTGTGTTTCATCGTCAATAAGAAGGTCCAATGGATACAGAAAACCTTAAGTGAAACGTCGGAATCTATAACTAGTGTCACAGGAATCGTTCAAACATAGTCAGTAAGAAGAGTCAGTCTTGTTGTACTTAATTCGGCATTGTGCCTTTTTATTTAATTACGATGCAATTTCTGTGTTTCATCGTCAATAAGGGGGAATAAGGGATACAGTAAACCTGAAGTGAAGCATCGCAATCTATAACTAGTGTCACAGGAATGGTTCAAAACATAGTCAGTAAGAAGAGTCAGTCTTCTTGTACTTAAGTCGGCATTGTGCCTTTTCAATTTAATTCCGTTGCAATCTCTGTGTTTCATCGTCAATAAGAAGGTCAGAGAGATACAGTAAACCTGAAGTGAATCATCGGAATCTATAACTAGTGTCACAGGAATGGTTCAGAACATAGACAGTAAGATGAGTCAGTCTTCTTGTACATAAGTCGGCATTGTGCCTTTTGTATTTAATTCTGATGCAATTTCTGTGTTTCATCGTCAATAAGAAGGTTCCAGGGATACAGAAAACCTTAAGTGAAACGTCGGAATCTATAACTAGCGTCACAGGAATCGTTCAAAACATAGTCAGTAAGAAGAGTCAGTCTTGTTGTACTTAATTCGGCATTGTGCCTTTTTATTTAATTACCATGCAATTTCTGTGTTTCATCGTCAATAAGAAGGTCCAAGGGATACAGTAAACCTAAAGTGAATCAACGGAATCTATTACTAGAGTCACAGAAATGGTTCAAAATATACTCAGTAAGAAGAGTCAGTCTTCTTGTACTTAAGTCGGCATTGTGCCTTTTGTATCTATTTCCGATGCAATTTCTGTGTTTCATCGTCAATAAGAAGGTCAGAGGGATACAGTAAACCTGAAGTGAAGCATCGGAATGTATAACTAGTGTCACAGGAATTGTTCAAATCATAGACAGTAGGAAGAGTCAGTCTTCTTGTACTTAAGCCGGCATTGTGCCTTTTGTATTTATTTCCGATGCAATTTCTGTGTTTCATCACCAATAAGAAGGTCAGAGGGATACAGTAAACCTGACGTGAAGCATCGGGATCCATAACTAGTGTCACAGGAATGGTTCAAAACATAGACAGCAGGAAGAGTCATTCTTCTTGTACTTAAGTCGGCATTGTGCCTTTTCTATTTAATTCCGATGCAATTTCTGTGTTTCATCGTCAATAAGAAGGTCAGAGGAATACAGTATACCTGAAGTGAAGCATCGGAATCTATAACTAGTGTCACAGGAATGGTTCAAATCATAAACAGTTAGAAGAGTCAGTCTTCGTGTACTTAAGTCAGCACAAGCCCTTTCTATTTAATTCCGATGCAATTTCTGTGTTTCAACGTCAATAAGAAGGTCAGAGTGATACTGTAAACCTGAAGTGAAGCATCGGAATCTATAACCAGTGTCACAGGAATGGTTCAAATCTTAGACCGTAAGAAGAGTCAGTCTTTTTGTACTTGAGTCGGCATTGGGCCTTTTGCATTTAATCCGATGCAATTTCTGTGTTTCATCGTCAATAAGAAGGTCAGAGGGATACAGTAAACCTGAAGTGAAGCAGCGGAATCTATAACTAGTGTCACAGGAATGGTTTAAAACATAGACAGTAATAAGATTCAGTCTTCTTGTACTTAAGTCGGCATTGTGCCTTTTGTATTTAATTCCGATGCAATTTCTGTGTTTCATCGTCAATACGAAGATAAGAGGGATACAGTAAACCTGAAGTGAATCATCGGAATCAATAACTAGTGTCACAGGAATGGTTCAGAACATAGACAGTAAGATGAGTCAGTCTTCTTGTACATAAGTCGGCATTGTGCCTTTTGTATTTAATTCTGATGCAATTTCTGTGTTTCATCGTCAATAAGAAGGTCCAATGGATACAGAAAACCTTAAGTGAAACGTCGGAATCTAAAACTAGTGTCACAGGAATCGTTCAAACATAGTCAGTAAGAATAGTCAGTCTTGTTGTACTTAATTCGGCATTGTGCCTTTTTATTTAATTACGATGCAATTTCTGTGTTTCATCGTCAATAAGAAGGTCCAAGGGATACAGTAAACCTGCAGTGAAGCATCGGAATCTATAACTAGTGTCACAGAAATGGTTCAAAACATACTCAGTAAGAAGAGTCAGTCTTTTTGTACTTGAGTCGGCATCGTGCCTTTTCCATTTAATCCGATGCAATTTCTGTGTTTCATCGACAATAAGAAGGTAAGAGGGATACAGTAAATTTGAAGTGAAGCATCGGAATGTATAACTAGTGTCACAGGAACTGTTCAAAACATAGACAGTAGGAAGAGTCAGTCTCCTTGTACTTAAGTCGGCATTGTGCCTTTTGTATTTATTTCCGATGCAATGTCATTGTATCATCACCAATAAGAAGGTCAGAGGGATACAGTAAACCTGAAATGAAGCATCGGAAACTATAACTAGTGTCACAGTAATGGTTCCAACCATAGACAATAGGAAGGGTCAGTCTTCTTGCACTTAAGTCGGCATTTTGGTTTTTCTATTTAATTCCGATGCAATTTCTGTGTTTCATCGTCAATTAGAAGGACAGAGGGATACAGTAAACCTGAAGTGAAGCATCGGAATCTATAACTAGTGTCACAGAAATGGTTCAAATCATACTCAGTAAGAAGAGTCAGTCTTCTTGTACTTAAGTCGGCATTGTGCCTTTTGTATTTATTTCCGATGCAATTTCTGTGTTTCATCGTCAATAAGAAGGTCAGAGGGATACAGTAAACCTGAATTGAAGCACCGGAATGTATAACTAGTGTCACAGGAATTGTTCAAAGCATAGACAGTAGGAAGAGTCAGTCTCCTTGTACTTAAGTCGGCATTGTGCCTTTTGTATTTATTTCCGATGCAATGTCATTGTATCATCACCAATAAGAAGGTCAGAGGGATACAGTAAACCTGAATTTAAGCATCGGGATCCATAACTAGTGTCACAGGAATGGTTCAAAACATAGACAGCAGGAAGAGTCATTCTTCTTGTAACTAAGTCGGCATTGTGCCATTTGTATTTAATTCCGATGCAATTTCTGTGTTTCATCATCAATAAGAAAGTCAGAGGGATACAGTAAACCTGATGTGAAGCATCGGGGTCTATAACTAGTGTCACAGGAACGGTTCAAAGTATAGTCAGTAAGAAGAGTCAGTCTTCTTGTACTTAAGTCGGCATTGTGCCTTTTGAATTTAATTCCGATGCAATTTCTGTGTTTCATTGTCAATACGAAGGTTAGAGGGATACAGTAAACCTGAAGTGAAGCATCGGAAACTATAACTAGTGTCACAGGAATGGTTCAAAGCATAGTCAGTAAGAAGAGTCAGTCTTCTTGTACTTAAGTCGGCATTGTGCCTTTTGAATTTAATTCCGATGCAATTTCTGTGTTTCATCGTCAATAAGGGGGTATAAGGGATACAGTAAACCTGAAGTGAAGCATCGCAATCTATAACTAGTGTCACAGGAATGGTTCAAAACATAGTCAGTAAGAAGAGTCAGTATTCTTGTACTTAAGTCGGCATTGTGCCTTTTCTATTTAATTCCGATGCAATCTATGTGTTTCATCGTCAATAAGAAGGTCAGAGATATACTGTAAACCTGAAGTGAAGCATCGGAATCTATAACCAGTGTCACACGAATGGTTCAAATCATAGTAAGAAGAGTCAGTCTAATTGTAGTTAATCGGAATTGTGCCTTTTGTATTTAATTCCAATGTAATTTCTTTGTTTCATCGTCAATAAGAAGGTCCAAGGGATACAGTATACCTGAAGTGAAGCATCGGAATCTATAACTAGTGTCACAGGAGTGGTTCAAATCATAAACAGATAGAAGAGTCAGTCTTCTTGTACTTAAGTCGGCATTGTGCCTTTTCCACTTAATTCCGATGCAATTTCTGTGTTTCATCGTCATTAAGAAGGTCCAAGGGATACAGTATACCTGGAGTGAAGCATCGGAATCTATAAGTAGTGTCACAGGAATGGTACAAAGCATAGACAGTAGGAAGAGTCAGTCTTCTTGTACTTAGAGTCGGCATTGTGCCTTTTGTATTTAAGTACGATGCAATTTCTGTGTTTCATCGTTAATAAGAAAGTCAGAGTGATACTGTAAACCTGAAGTGAAGCATCGGAAAATATAAACAGTGTCACAGGAATGGTTCAAAACATAGTCAGTAAGAAGAGTCAGTCTTCTTGTACTTAAGTCGGCATTGTGCCTTTTCTATTTAATTCCGATGCAATCTCTGTGTTTCATCGTCAATAAGAAGGTCAGAGAGATACAGTAAACCTGAAGTGAATCATCGGAATCTATAACTAGTGTCACAGGAATGGTTCAGAACATAGACAGTAAGATGAGTCAGTCTTTTTGTACATAAGTCGGCATTGTGCCTTTTGTATTTAATTCTGATGCAATATCTGTGTTTCATCGTCAATAAGAAGGTCCAAGGGATACAGAAAACCTTAAACGAAAAGTCGGAATCTATAACTAGTGTCACAGGAATCGTTGAAATCATAGGCAGTAAGAAGAGTCAGTCTTGTTGTACTTAATTCGGCATTGTGCCTTTTTATTTAATTACCATGCAATTTCTGTGTTTCATCGTCAATAAGAAGTTCCAAGGGATACAGTAAACCTAAAGTGAAGCATCGGAATCTATAACTAGTGTCACAGAAATGGTTCAAAACATACTCAGTAAGAAGAGTCAGTCTTCTTGTACTTAAGTCGGCATTGTGCCTTTTGTATTTATTTCCGATGCAATTTCTGTGTTTCATCGTCAATAAGAAGGTCAGAGGGATACAGTAAACCTGAAGTGAAGCATCGGAATCAATAACCAGTGTCACAGGAATGGTTCATATCTTAGACAGTAGGAAGAGTCAGTCTTTTTGTACTTGAGTCGGCATTGTGCCTTTTGCATTTAATCCGATGCAATTTCTGTGTTTCATCGTCAATAAGAAGGTCAGAGGGATACAGTAAACATGAAGTGAAGCAGCGGAATCTATAACTAGTGTCACAGGAATGGTTCAAAACATAGACAGTAATAAGAGTCAGTCTTCTTGTACTTAAGTCGGCATTGTGCCTTTTGTATTTAATTCCGATGCAATTTCTGTGTTTCATCGTCAATAAGAAGGTAAGAGGGATACAGTAAACCTGAAGTGAATCATCGGAATCTATAACTAGTGTCACAGGAATGGTTCAGAACATAGACAGTAAGATGAGTCAGTCTTCTTGTACATAAGTCGGCATTGTGCCTTTTGTATTTAATTCTGATGCAATTTCTGTGTTTCATCGTCAATAAGAAGGTCCAATGGATACAGAAAACCTTAAGTGAAACGTCGGAATCTATAACTAGTGTCACAGGAATCGTTCAAACATAGTCAGTAAGAAGAGTCAGTCTTGTTGTACTTAATTCGGCATTGTGCCTTTTTATTTAATTACGATGCAATTTCTGTGTTTCATCGTCAATAAGAAGGTCCAAGGGATACAGTAAACCTGCAGTGAAGCATCGGAATCTATAACTAGTGACACAGAAATGGTTCAAAACATACACAGTAAGAAGAGTCAGTCTTTTTGTACTTGAGTCGGCATTGTGCCTTTTGCATTTAATACGATGCAATTTCTGTGTTTCATCGACAATAAGAAGGTCAGAGGGATACAGTAAATTTGAAGAGAGCATCGGAATGTATAACTAGTGTCACAGGAATTGATCAAATCATAGACAGTAGGAAGAGTCAGTCTCCTTGTACTTAAGTCGGCATTGTGCCTTTTGTATTTATTTCCGATGCAATGTCATTGTATCATCACCAATAAGAAGGTCAGAGGGATACAGTAAACCTGAATTGAAGCATCGGGATCTATAACTAGTGTCACAGGAATGGTTCAAATCATAGACAGTAGGAAGAGTCATTCTTTTTGTACTTAAGTCGGCATTGTGCCTTTTCTATTTAATTCCGATGCAATTTCTGTGTTTCATCGCCAATAAGAAGGTCAGAGGGATACAGTAAACCTGAAGTGAAGCATCGGAAACTATAACTAGTGTCACAGTAATGGTTCAAACCATAGATAATAGGAAGGGTCAGTCTTCTTGTACTTAAGTCGGCATTTTGCATTTTCTATTTAATTCCGATGCAATTTCTGTACTTCGTCGTCAATAAGAAGGTCCAAGGGATACAGTAAACCTGAATTGAAGCATCGGAATCTATAACTAGTGTCACAGGAATGGTTCAAATCATAGACAGTAAGAAGAGTCAGACCTCTCGTACTTAAGTCAGCATTGTGCTTTTCTATTTAATTCCGATGCAATTTCTGTGTTTCATCGTCAATAAGAAGGTCAGAGGGATACAGTAAACCTGAAGTGAAGCATCGGAAACTATAACTAGAGTCACAGTAATGGTTCAAACCATAGACAATAGGAAGGGTCAGTCTTCTTGTACTTAAGTCGGCATTTTGGTTTTTCTATTTAATTCCGATGCAATTTCTGTGTTTCATCGTCAATTAGAAGGTCAGAGGGATACAGTAAACCTGAAGTGAAGCATTGGAATCTATAACTAGTGTCACAGAAATGGTTCAAAACGTAGTCAGTAAGTAGAGTCAGTCTTCTTGTACTTAAGTCGGCATTGTGCCTTTTCTATTTAATTCCGATGCAATTAATGTGTTTCGTCGTCAATAAGAAGGTCAGAGGGATACAGTAAACCTGAAGTGAATCATCGTAATCTATAATTAGTGTCACAGGAACGGTTCAAAACATAGACAGTAAGAAGAGTCAGTCTTCTTGTACTTAAGTCGGCATTGTGCCTTTTCTATTTAATGCCGATGCAATTTCTGTGTTTCATCATCAATAAGAAGGTCAGAGGGATACAGTAAACCTGATGTGAAGCATTGGGGTCTATAACTAGTGTCACAGGAACGGTTCAAAGTATAGTCAGTAAGAAGAGTCAGTCTTCTTGTACTTAAGTCGGCAATGTGCCTTTTGTATTTAATTCCGATGCAATTTCTGTGTTTCATTGTCAATAAGAGGGTCAGAGGGATACAGTAAACCTGAAGTGAAGCATCGGAATCTATAACTAGTGTCACAGGAATGGTTCAAAACATAGTCAGTAAGAACAGTCAGTCTTCTTGTACTTAAGTCGGCATTGTGCCTTTCGAATTTAATTCCGATGCAATTTCTGTGTTTCATCGTCAGTAAGGGGGTATAAGGGATACAGTAAACCTGAAGTGAAGCATCGCAATCTATAACTAGTGTCACAGGAATGGTTCAAAACATAGTCAGTAAGAAGAGTCAGTGTTCTTGTACTTAAGTCGGCATAGTGCCTTTTCTATTTAATTCCGATGCAATTTCTGTGTTTCATCGTCAATAAGAAGGTCAGGGTGATACTGTAAACCTAAAGTGAAGCATCGGAATCTATAACCAGTGTCACAGGAATGGTTCAAATCTTAGACAGTAGGAAGAATCAGTCTTTTTGTATTTGAGTCGGCATTGTGCCTTTTGCATTTAATCCGACGCAATTTCTGTGTTTCATCGTCAATAAGAAGGTCAGAGGGATAGAGTAAACCTGAAGTGAAGCAGCGGAATCTAAAACTAGTGTCACAGGAATGGTTCAAAACATAGACAGTATTAAGAGTCAGTCTTCTTGTACTTAAGTCGGCATTGTGCCTTTTGTATTTAATTCCGATGCAATATCTGTGTTTCATCGTCAATAAGAAGGTCAGAGGGATACAGTAAACCTGAAATGAAGCATCAGAATCTATAACTAGTGTCACAGGAATGGTTCAAAACATAGACAGTAAGAAGAGTCAGTTTACTTGTACTTAAGTCGGCATTGTGCCTTTTGTATTTAATTCCGATGCAATTTCTGTGTTTCTGCGTCAATAAGAAGTTCCAAGGGATACAGTACACCTGAAGTAAAACATCGCAATATTTAACTAGTGTCACAGGAATGGTTCAAAACATAGTCAGTAAGAAGAGTCAGTCTTCTTGTACTTAAGTCGGCATTGTGCCTTTTCTATTAAATTCCGATGCAATTTCTGTGTTTCATCGTCAATAAGAAGGTCAGAGGGATACAGTAAACCTGAAGTGAAGCATCGGAGTCTATAAGTGGTGTCACAGGATTGGTTCAAAACATAGTCAGTAAGAAGAGTCAGTCTTCTTGTACTTAAGTCGGCATTGTGCCTTTTCTATTTAATTCCGATGCAATTAATGTGTTTCGTCGTCAATAAGAAGGTCAGAGGGATACAGTAAACCTGAAATGCATCATCGGAATCTATAACTAGTGTCACAGGAATGGTTCAAAACATAGGCAGTAGGAAGAGTCAGTCTACATGTACTTAAGTCGGCATTGTGACTTTTGTGTTTAATTCCGATGCAATGTTTGTGTTTCATCGTCAATAAGAAGGTCCAAGGGATACAGTAAACCTGAAGTGAAGAACCGGAATCAATAACTAGTGTCACAGGAATGGTTCAAAACATAGTCAGTAAGAAGAGTCAATCTTTTTGTACTTAAGTCGGCATTGTGCCTTTTCTATTTAATTTCGATGCAATTTCTGTGTTTCATCGTCAATAAGAAGGTCCAAGGGATGCAGTACACCTGAAGTGAAGCTTCGGAATCTATAACAAGTGTCACAGAAATGGTTCAAAGCATAGACAGTAAGAGGAGTCAGTCTTCTTGTACTTAAGTCGGCATTGTGCCTTTTCTATTTAATTCCGATGCAATTTCTGTGTTTCATCATCTATAAGAAGGTCAGAGGGATACAGTAAACCTGATGTGAGGCATCGGGGTCTGTAACTAGTGTCACAGGAACGGTTCAAAGTATAGTCAGTAAGAAGAGTCAGTCTTCTTGTACTTAAGTCGGCATTGTGCATTTTCTATTTAATTCCGATGCAATTTCTGTGTTTCATCGTCAATAAGAAAGGCAGAGTGATAGTATAAACCTGAAGTGAAGCATCGGAATCTATAACCAGTGTCACAGGAATGGTTCAAATCATAGTAAGAAGAGTCAGTCTACTTGTAGTTAATCGGAATTGTGCCTTTTGTATTTAATTCCGATGTAATTTCTGTGTTTCATCGCCAATAAGAAGGTCCAAGGGATACAGTATACCTGAAGTGAAGCATCGGAATCTATAACTAGTGTCACAGGAAAGGTTCAAATCATAAACAGTTAGAAGAGTCAGTCTTCTTGTACTTAAGTCAGCATTGTGCCCTTTCTATTTAATTCCGATGCAATTTCTGTGTTTGATCGTTAATAAGAAGGTCAGAGTGATACTGTAAACCTAAAGTGAAGCATCGGAATGTATAACCAGTGTCACAGGAATGGTTCAAATCTTAGACAGTAGGAAGAGTCAGTCTTTTTGTACTTGAGTCGGCATTGTGCCTTTTTATTTAATTACCATGCAATTTCTGTGTTTCATCGTCAATAAGAAGGTCAGAGAGATACAGTAAACCTGAAGTGAATCATCGGAATCTATAACAAGTGTCACAGGAATGGTCCAGAAGAAATACAGTAAGATGAGTCAGTCTTCTTGTACATAAGTCGGCATTGTGCCCTTTGTATTTAATTCTGATGCAATTTCTGTGTTTCATCGTCAATAAGAAGGTTCAAGGGATACAGAAAACCTTAAGTGAAACGTCGGAATCTATAACTAGTGTCACAGGAATTGTTCAAAGCATAGACAGTAGGAAGAGTCAGTCTCCTTGTACTTAAGTCGGCATTGTGCCTTTTGTATTTATTTCCGATGCAACGTCATTGTATCACCACCAATAAGAAGGTCAGAGGGATACAGCAAACCTGAATTGAAGCATCGGGATCCATAACTAGTGTCACAGGAATGGTTCAAAACATAGACAGCAGGAAGAGTCATTCTTCTTGTACTTAAGTCGGCATTGTGCCTTTTCTATTTAATTCCGATGCAATTTCTGTGTTTCATCATCAATAAGAAGGTCAGAGGGATACAGTAAACCTGATGTGAAGCATCGGGGTCTATAACTAGTGTCACAGGAACGGTTCAAAGTATAGTCAGTTAGAAGAGTCAGTCTTCTTGTACTTAAGTCGGCATTGTGCCTTTTGTATTTAATTCCGATGCAAATTCTGTGTTTCATTGTCAGTAAGAAGGTTAGAGGGATACAGTAAACCTGAAGTGAAGCATCGAAATCTATAACTAGTGTCACAGGAATGGTTCAAAGCATAGTCAGTAAGAAGAGTCAGTCTTCTTGTACTTAAGTCGGCATTGTGCCTTTTGAATTTAATTCCGATGCTATTTCTGTGTTTCATCGTCAATAAGGGGGTATAAGGGATACAGTAAACCTGAAGTGAAGCATCGCAATCTATAACTAGTGTCACAGGAATGGTTCAAAACATAGTCAGTAAGAAGAGTCAGTATTCTTGTACTTAAGTCGGCATTGTGACTTTTCTATTTAATTCCGATGCAATCTCTGTGTTTCATCGTCAGTAAGAAGGTCAGAGAGATACTGTAAACCTGAAGTGAAGCATCGGAATCTATAACCAGTGTCACACGAATGGTTCAAATCATAGTAAGAAGAGTCAGTCTAACTGTAGTTAATCACAATTGTGCCTTTTGTATTTAATTCCAATGTAATTTCTTTGTTTCATCGTCAATAAGAAGGTCCAATGGATACAGTATACCTGAAGTGAAGCATCGGAATCTATAACTAGTGTCACAGGAGTGGTTCAAATCATAAACAGATAGAAGAGTCAGTCTTCTTGTACTTAAGTCGGCATTGTGCCTTTTCTACTTAATTCCGATGCAATTTCTGTGTTTCATCGTCAATAAGAAGGTCCAAGGGATGCAGTATACCTGGAGTGAAGCATCGGAATCTATAAGTAGTGTCACAGGAATGGTTCAAAGCATAGACAGTAGGAAGAGTCAGTCTTCTTGTACTTAGAGTCGGCATTGTGCCTTTTGTATTTAAGTACGATGTAATTTCTGTGTTTCATCGTCAATAAGAAAGTCAGAGTGATACTGTAAACCTGAAGTGAAGCATCGGAATCTATAACCAGTGTCACAGAAATGGTTCAAAACATAGTCAGTAAGAAGAGTCAGTCTTCTTGTACTTAAGTCGGCATTGTGCCTTTTGAATTTAATTCCGATGCAATATCTGCGTTTCATCGTCAATAAGAAGGTCCAAGGGATACAGAAAACCTTAAACGAAAAGTCCGAATCTATAACTAGTGTCACAGGAACCGTTCAAAACATAGTCAGTAAGAAGAGTCAGTCTTGTTGTACTTAATTCGGCATTGTGCCGTTTTATTTAATTATCATGCAATTTCTGTGTTTCATCGTCAATAAGAAGGTCAGAGGGATACAGGAAACCTGACGTGAAGCATCGGGATCCATAACTAGTGTCACAGGAATGGTTCAAAACATAGACAGCAGGAAGAGTCATTCTTCTTGTACTTAAGTCGGCATTGTGCCTTTTCTATTTAATTCCGATGCAATTTCTGTGTTTCATCGTCAATAAGAAGGTCAGAGAACTACAGTATACCTGAAGTGAAGCATCGGAATCTATAACTAGTGTCACAGGAATGGTTCAAATCATAAACAGTTAGAAGAGTCAGTCTTCTCGTACTTAAGTCAGCACTGTGCCCTTTCTATTTAATTCCGATGCAGTTTCTGTGTTTCAACGTCAATAAGAAGGCCAGAGTGATACCGTAAACCTGAAGTGAAGCATCGGAATCAATAACCAGTGTCACAGGAATGGTTCAAATCTTAGACAGTAGGAAGAGTCAGTCTTTTTGTACTTGAGTCGGCATTGTGCCTTTTGCATTTAATCCGATGCAATTTCTGTGTTTCATCGTCAATAAGAAGGTCAGAGGGATACAGTAAACCTGAAGTGAAGCAGCGGAATCTATAACTAGTGTCACAGGAATGGTTCAAAACATAGACAGTAATAAGAGTCAGTCTTCTTGTACTTAAGTCGGCATTGTGCCTTTTGTATTTAATTCCGATGCAATTTCTGTGTTTCATCGTCAATAAGAAGGTAAGAGGGATACAGTAAACCTGAAGTGAATCATCGGAATCTATAACTAGTGTCACAGGAATGGTTCAGAACATAGACAGTAAGATGAGTCAGTCTTCTTGTACATAAGTCGGCATTGTGCCTTTTGTATTTAATTCTGATGCAATTTCTGTGTTTCATCGTCAATAAGAAGGTCCAATGGATACAGAAAACCTTAAGTGAAACGTCGGAATCTATAACTAGTGTCACAGGAATCGTTCAAACATAGTCAGTAAGAAGAGTCAGTCTTGTTGTACTTAATTCGGCATTGTGCCTTTTTATTTAATTACGATGCAATTTCTGTGTTTCATCGTCAATAAGAAGGTCCAAGGGATACAGTAAACCTGCAGTGAAGCATCGGAATCTATAACTAGTGTCACAGAAATGGTTCAAAACATACTCAGTAAGAATATTCAGTCTTTTTGTACTTGAGTCGGCATTGTGCCTTTTGCATTTAATCCGATGCAATTTCTGTGTTTCATCGACAATAAGAAGGTCAGAGGGATACAGTAAATTTGAAGTGAAGCATCGGAATGTATAACTAGTGTCACAGAAATTGTTCAAAACATAGACAGTAGGAAGAGTCAGTCTCCTTGTACTTATGTCGGCATTGTGCCTTTTGTATTTATTTCCGATGCAATGTCATTGTATCATCACCAATAAGAAGGTCAGAGGGATACAGTAAACCTGAATTGAAGCATCGGGATCTATAACTAGTGTCACAAAAATGGTTCAAATCATAGACAGTAGGAAGAGTCATTCTTCTTGTACTTAAGTCGGCATTGTGCCTTTTCTATTTAATTCCGATGCAATTTCTGTGTTTCATCGCCAATAAGATGGTCAGAGGGATACAGTAAACCTGAAGTGAAGCATCGGAAACTATAACTAGTGTCACAGTAATGGTTCAAATCATAGACAATAGGAAGGGTCAGTCTTCTTGTACTTAAGTCGGCATTTTGCATTTTATATTTAATTCCGATGCAATTTCTGTACTTCGTCGTCAATAAGAAGGTCCAAGGGATACAGTAAACCTGAATTGAAGCATCGGAATCTATAACTAGTGTCACAGGAATGGTTCAAAACATAGACAGTAAGAAGAGTCAGTCCTCTCGTACTTAAGTCGGCATTGTGCTTTTTTATTTAATTCCGATGCAATTTCTGTGTTTCATCGTCAATAAGAAGGTCAGAGGGATACAGTAAACCTGAAGTGAAGCATCGGAAACTATAACTAGTGTCACAGTAATGGTTAAAACCATAGACAATAGGAAGGGTCAGTCTTCTTGTACTTAAGTCGGCATTTTGGTTTTTCTATTTAATTCCGATGCAATTTCAGTGTTTCATCGTCAATTAGAAGGTCAGAGGGATACAGTAAACCTGAAGTGAAGCATCGGAATCTATAACTAGTGTCACAGAAATGGTTCAAATCGTAGTCAGTAAGTAGAGTCAGTCTTCTTGTACTTATGTCGGCATTGTGCCTTTTCTATTTAATTCCGATGCAATTAATGTGTTTCGTCGTCAATAAGAAGGTCAGAGGGATACAGTAAACCTGAAGTGAATCATCGTAATCTATAACTAGTGTCACAGGAGCGGTTCAAAACATAGACAGTAAGAAGAGTCAGTCTTCCTGTACTTAAGTCGGCATTGTGCCTTTTCTATTTAATTCCGATGCAATTTTGTGTGTTTCATCATCAATAAGAAGGTCAGAGGGATACAGTAAACCTGATGTGAATCATCGGGGTCTATAACTAGTGTCACAGGAACGGTTCAAAGTATAGTCAGTAAGAAGAGTCAGTCTTCTTGTACTTAAGTCTGCAATGTGCCTTTTGTATTTAATTCCGATGCAATTTCTGTGTTTCATTGTCAATAAGAGGGTCAGAGGGATACAGTAAACCTGAAGTGAAGCATCGGAATCTATAACTAGTGTCACAGGAATGGTTCAAAACATAGTCAGTAAGAAGAGTCAGTCTTCTTGTACTTAAGTCGGCATTGTGCCTTTTAAATTTAATTCCGATGCAATTTCTGTGTTTCATCGTCAATAAGAAGGTCAGAGTGATACTGTAAACCTGAAGTGAAGCATCGGAATCTATAACCAGTGTCACAGGAATGGTTCAAATCATAGTAAGAAGAGTCAGTCTACTTGTAGTTAATCGGAATTGTGCCTTTTGTATTTAATTCCGATGTAATTTCTGTGTTTCATCGTCAATAAGAAGGTCCAAGGGATACAGTATACCTGAAGTGAAGCATCGGAATCTGTAACTAGTGTCACAGGAATGGTTCAAATCATGAACAGTTAGAAGAGTCAGTCTTCTTGTACTTAAGTCAGCATTGTGCCCTTTCTATTTAATTCCGATGCAATTTCTGTGTTTCATCGTCAATAAGGAGGTCAGAGTGATAGTGTAAACCTGAAGTGAAGCATCGGAATCTATAACCAGTCTCACAGGAATGGTTCAAATCTTAGACAGTAGGAAGAGTCAGTCTTTTTCTATTTGAGTCGGCATTGTGCCTTCTGCATTTAATCCGACGCAATTTCTGTGTTTCATCGTCAATAAGAAGGTCAGAGGGATAGAGTAAACCTGAAGTGAAGCAGCGGAATCTAAAACTAGTGTCACAGGAATGGTTCAAAACATAGACAGTATTAAGAGTCAGTCTTCTTGTACTTAAGTCGGCATTGTGCCTTTTCTATTAAATTCCGATGCAATTTCTGTGTTTCATCGTCAATAAGAAGGTCAGAGGGATACAGTAAACCTGAAGTGAAGCATCGGAATCTATAAGTGGTGTCACAGGATTGGTTCAAAACATAGTCAGTAAGAAGAGTCAGTCTTCTTGTACTTAAGTCGGCATTGTGCCTTTTCTATTCAATTCCGATGCAATTAATGTGTTTCGTCGTCAATAAGAAGGTCAGAGGGATACAGTAAACCTGAAATGAATCATCGGAATCTATAACTAGTGTCACAGGAATGGTTCAAAACATAGGCAGTAGGAAGAATCAATCTTTTTGTACTTAAGTCGGCATTGTGCCGTTTCTATTTAATTTCGATGCGATTTCTGTGTTTCATCGTCAATAAGAAGGTCCAAGGGATGCAGTACACCTGAAGTGAAGCTTCGGAATCTATAACTAGTGTCACAGAAATGGTTCAAAGCATAGACAGTAAGAGGAGTCAGTCTTCTTGTACTTAAGTCGGCATTGTGCCTTTTCCATTTAATTCCGATGCAATTTCTGTGTTTCATCGTCAATAAGAAGGTCAGAGGGATACAGTAAACCTGAAGTGAAGCATCGTAATCTATAACTAGTGTCACAGGATCGGTTCAAAACATAGACAGTAAGAAGAGTCAGTCTTCTTTTACTTAAGTCGGCATTGTGCCTTTTCTATTTAATTCCGATGCAATTTCTGTGTTTCATCATCAATAAGAACGTCAGAGGGATACAGTAAACCTGATGTGAGGCATCGGGGTCTGTAACTAGTGTCACAGGAACGGTTCAAAGTATAGTCAGTAAGAAGAGTCAGTCTTCTTGTACTTAAGTCGGCATTGTGCCTTTTCTATTTAATTCCGATGCAATTTCTGTGTTTCATCGTCAATAAGAAGGGCAGAGTGATAGTGTAAACCTGAAGTGAAGCATCGGAATCTATAACCAGTGTCACAGGAATGGTTCAAATCATAGTAGGAAGAGTCAGTCTACTTGTAGTTAATCGGAATTGTGCCTTTTGTATTTAATTCCGATGTAATTTCTGTGTTTCATCGTCAATAAGAAGGTCCAAGGGATACAGTATACCTGAAGTGAAGCATCGGAATCTATAACTAGTGTCACAGGAAAGGTTCAAATCATAAACAGTTAGAAGAGTCAGTCTTCTTGTACTTAAGTCAGCATTGTGCCCTTTCTATTTAATTCCGATGCAATTTCTGTGTTTGATCGTCAATAAGAAGGTCAGAGTGATACTGTAAACCTGAAGTGAAGCATCGGAATCTATAACCAGTGTCACAGGAATGGTTCAAATCTTAGTCAGTAGGAAGAGCCAGTCTTTTTATAATTGAGTCGGCATTGTGCCTTTTGCATTTAATCCGATGCAATTTCTGTGTTTCATCGTCAATAAGAAGGTCAGAGGGATGCAGTAAACCTGAAGTGAAGCAGCGGAATCTATAACTAGTATCACAGGAATGGTTCAAAACATAGACAGTAATAAGAGTCAGTCTTCTTGTACTTAAGTCGGCATTGTGCCTTTTGTATTTAATTCCGATGCAATTTCTGTGTTTCATCGTCAATAAGAAGGTCAGAGGGACACAGTAAACCTGACGTGAAGCATCGGAATGTATAACTAGTGTCACAGGAATGATTCAAAGCATAGACAGTAGGAAGAGTCAGTCTTCTTGTACTTAAGTCGGCATTGTGCCTTTTCTATTTAATTCCGATACAATTTCTGTGTTTCATCGTCAATAAGAAGGTGAGATGGATACGGTAAACCTGAAGTGAAGCATCGGAATCTATAACTAGTGTCACAGGAATTATTCATAACATAGACAGTAGGAAGAGTCAGTCTTCTTGTACTTAAGTCGGCATTGTGCCTTTTGTATTTAATTCCGATGCAATTTCTGTGTTTCATCGTCAATACGAATGTCCAAGGGATACAGTAAACCTGAAGTGAGGCATCGGAATCTATAACTAGTGTCACAGGAATGGTTCAAAACATAGTCAGTAAGAAGAGTCAGTCTTCTTGTACTTAACTCGGCGTTGTGCCTTTTGTATTTATTTCCGATGCAATTTCTGTGTTTCATCGTCAATAAGAAGGTCAGAGGGATACAGTAAACCTGAAGTGAAGCATCGGAATCTATAACCAGTGTCACAGGAATGGTTCATATCTTAGACAGTAGGAAGAGTCAGTCTTTTTGTACTTGAGTCGGCATTGTGCCTTTTGCATTTAATCCGATGCAATTTCTGTGTTTCATCGTCAATAAGAAGGTCAGAGGGATACAGTAAACATGAAGTGAAGCAGCGTAATCTATAACTAGTGTCACAGGAATGGTTCAAAACATAGACAGTAATAAGAGTCAGTCTTCTTGTACTTAAGTCGGCATTGTGCCTTTTGTATTTAATTCCGATGCAATTTCTGTGTTTCATCGTCAATAAGAAGGTAAGAGGGATACAGTAAACCTGAAGTGAATCATCGGAATCTATAACTAGTGTCACAGGAATGGTTCAGAACATAGACAGTAAGATGAGTCAGTCTTCTTGTACATAAGTCGGCATTGTGCCTTTTGTATTTAATTCTGATGCAATTTCTGTGTTTCATCGTCAATAAGAAGGTCCAATGGATACAGAAAACCTTAAGTGAAACGTCGGAATCTATAACTAGTGTCACAGGAATCGTTCAAACATAGTCAGTAAGAAGAGTCAGTCTTGTTGTACTTAATTCGGCATTGTGCCTTTTTATTTAATTCCGATGCAATTTCTGTGTTTCATCGTCAATAAGAAGGTCCAAGGGATACAGTAAACCTGCAGTGAAGCATCGGAATCTATAACTAGTGACACAGAAATGGTTCAAAACATACACAGTAAGAAGAGTCAGTCTTTTTGTACTTGAGTCGGCATTGTGCCTTTTGCATTTAATACGATGCAATTTCTGTGTTTCATCGACAATAAGAAGGTCAGAGGGATACAGTAAATTTGAAGTGAGCATCGGAATGTATAACTAGTGTCACAGGAATTGATCAAATCATAGACAGTAGGAAGAGTCGGTCTCCTTGTACTTAAGTCGGCATTGTGCCTTTTGTATTTATTTCCGATGCAATGTCATTGTATCATCACCAATAAGAAGGTCAGAGGGATACAGTAAACCTGAATTGAAGCATCGGGATCTATAACTAGTGTCACAGGAATGGTTCAAATCATAGACAGTAGGAAGAGTCATTCTTCTTGTACTTAAGTCGGCATTGTGCCTTTTCTATTTAATTCCGATGCAATTTCTGTGTTTCATCGCCAATAAGAAGGTCAGAGGGATACAGTAAACCTGAAGTGAAGCATCGGAAACTATAACTAGTGTCACAGTAATGGTTCAAACCATAGATAATAGGAAGGGTCAGTCTTCTTGTACTTAAGTCGGCATTTTGCATTTTCTATTTAATTCCGATGCAATTTCTGTACTTCGTCGTCAATAAGAAGGTCCAAGGGATACAGTAAAACTGAATTGAAGTATCGGAATCTATAACTAGTGTCACAGGAATGGTTCAAATCATAGACAGTAAGAAGAGTCAGACCTCTCGTACTTAAGTCAGCATTGTGCTTTTCTATTTAATTCCGATGCAATTTCTGTGTTTCATCGTCAATAAGAAGGTCAGAGGGATACAGTAAACCTGAAGTGAAGCATCGGAAACTATAACTAGAGTCACAGTAATGGTTCAAACCATAGACAATAGGAAGGGTCAGTCTTCTTGTACTTAAGTCGGCATTTTGGTTTTTCTATTTAATTCCGATGCAATTTCTGTGTTTCATCGTCAATTAGAAGGTCAGAGGGATACAGTAAACCTGAAGTGAAGCATTGGAATCTATAACTAGTGTCACAGAAATGGTTCAAAACGTAGTCAGTAAGTAGAGTCAGTCTTCTTGTACTTAAGTCGGCATTGTGCCTTTTCTATTTAATTCCGATGCAATTAATGTGTTTCGTCGTCAATAAGAAGGTCAGAGGGATACAGTAAACCTGAAGTGAATCATCGTAATCTATAATTAGTGTCACAGGAACGGTTCAAAACATAGACAGTAAGAAGAGTCAGTCTTCTTGTACTTAAGTCGGCATTGTGCCTTTTCTATTTAATGCCGATGCAATTTCTGTGTTTCATCATCAATAAGAAGGTCAGAGGGATACAGTAAACCTGATGTGAAGCATTGGGGTCTATAACTAGTGTCACAGGAACGGTCCAAAGTATAGTCAGTAAGAAGAGTCAGTCTTCTTGTACTTAAGTCGGCAATGTGCCTTTTGTATTTAATTCCGATGCAATTTCTGTGTTTCATTGTCAATAAGAGGGTCAGAGGGATACAGTAAACCTGAAGTGAAGCATCGGAATCTATAACTAGTGTCACAGGAATGGTTCAAAACATAGTCAGTAAGAACAGTCAGTCTTCTTGTACTTAAGTCGGCATTGTGCCTTTCGAATTTAATTCCGATGCAATTTCTGTGTTTCATCGTCAGTAAGGGGGTATAAGGGATACAGTAAACCTGAAGTGAAGCATCGCAATCTATAACTAGTGTCACAGGAATGGTTCAAAACATAGTCAGTAAGAAGAGTCAGTGTTCTTGTACTTAAGTCGGCATAGTGCCTTTTCTATTTAATTCCGATGCAATTTCTGTGTTTCATCGTCAATAAGAAGGTCAGGGTGATACTGTAAACCTAAAGTGAAGCATCGGAATCTATAACCAGTGTCACAGGAATGGTTCAAATCTTAGACAGTGGGAAGAATCAGTCTTTTTGTATTTGAGTCGGCATTGTGCCTTTTGCATTTAATCCGACGCAATGTCTGTGTTTCATCGTCAATAAGAAGGTCAGAGGGATAGAGTAAACCTGAAGTGAAGCAGCGGAATCTAAAACTAGTGTCACAGGAATGGTTCAAAACATAGTCAGTAAGAACAGTCAGTCTTCTTGTACTTAAGTCGGCATTGTGCCTTTCGAATTTAATTCCGATGCAATTTCTGTGTTTCATCGTCAGTAAGGGGGTATAAGGGATACAGTAAACCTGAAGTGAAGCATCGCAATCTATAACTAGTGTCACAGGAATGGTTCAAAACATAGTCAGTAAGAAGAGTCAGTGTTCTTGTACTTAAGTCGGCATAGTGCCTTTTCTATTTAATTCCGATGCAATTTCTGTGTTTCATCGTCAATAAGAAGGTCAGGGTGATACTGTAAACCTAAAGTGAAGCATCGGAATCTATAACCAGTGTCACAGGAATGGTTCAAAACATAGACAGTAAGAAGAGTCAGTCTACTTGTACTTAAGTCGGCATTGTGCCTTTTGTATTTAATTCCGATGCAATTTCTGTGTTTCTGCGTCAATAAGAAGGTCCAAGGGATACAGTACACCTGAAGTAAAACATCGCAATATTTAACTAGTGTCACAGGAATGGTTCAAAACATAGTCAGTAAGAAGAGTCAGTCTTCTTGTACTTAAGTCGGCATTGTGCCTTTTCTATTAAATTCCGATGCAATTTCTGTGTTTCATCGTCAATAAGAAGGTCAGAGGGATACAGTAAACCTGAAGTGAAGCATCGGAGTCTATAAGTGGTGTCACAGGATTGGTTCAAAACATAGTCAGTAAGAAGAGTCAGTCTTCTTGTACTTAAGTCGGCATTGTGCCTTTTCTATTTAATTCCGATGCAATTAATGTGTTTCGTCGTCAATAAGAAGGTCAGAGGGATACAGTAAACCTGAAATGCATCATCGGAATCTATAACTAGTGTCACAGGAATGGTTCAAAACATAGGCAGTAGGAAGAGTCAATCTACATGTACTTAAGTCGGCATTGTGACTTTTGTGTTTAATTCCGATGCAATGTTTGTGTTTCATCGTCAATAAGAAGGTCCAAGGGATACAGTAAACCTGATGTGAAGAACCGGAATCAATAACTAGTGTCACAGGAATGGTTCAAAACATAGTCAGTAAGAAGAGTCAATCTTTTTGTACTTAAGTCGGCATTGTGCCTTTTCTATTTAATTTCGATGCAATTTCTGTGTTTCATCGTCAATAAGAAGGTCCAAGGGATGCAGTACACCTGAAGTGAAGCTTCGGAATCTATAACAAGTGTCACAGAAATGGTTCAAAGCATAGACAGTAAGAGGAGTCAGTCTTCTTGTACTTAAGTCGGCATTGTGCCTTTTCTATTTAATTCCGATGCAATTTCTGTGTTTCATCATCAATAAGAAGGTCAGAGGGATACAGTAAACCTGATGTGAGGCATCGGGGTCTGTAACTAGTGTCACAGGAACGGTTCAAAGTATAGTCAGTAAGAAGAGTCAGTCTTCTTGTACTTAAGTCGGCATTGTGCATTTTCTATTTAATTCCGATGCAATTTCTGTGTTTCATCGTCAATAAGAAAGGCAGAGTGATAGTATAAACCTGAAGTGAAGCATCGGAATCTATAACCAGTGTCACAGGAATGGTTCAAATCATAGTAAGAAGAGTCAGTCTACTTGTAGTTAATCGGAATTGTGCCTTTTGTATTTAATTCCGATGTAATTTCTGTGTTTCATCGCCAATAAGAAGGTCCAAGGGATACAGTATACCTGAAGTGAAGCATCGGAATCTATAACTAGTGTCACAGGAAAGGTTCAAATCATAAACAGTTAGAAGAGTCAGTCTTCTTGTACTTAAGTCAGCATTGTGCCCTTTCTATTTAATTCCGATGCAATTTCTGTGTTTGATCGTTAATAAGAAGGTCAGAGTGATACTGTAAACCTAAAGTGAAGCATCGGAATGTATAACCAGTGTCACAGGAATGGTTCAAATCTTAGACAGTAGGAAGAGTCAGTCTTTTTGTACTTGAGTCGGCATTGTGCCTTTTTATTTAATTACCATGCAATTTCTGTGTTTCATCGTCAATAAGAAGGTCAGAGAGATACAGTAAACCTGAAGTGAATCATCGGAATCTATAACAAGTGTCACAGGAATGGTCCAGAAGAAATACAGTAAGATGAGTCAGTCTTCTTGTACATAAGTCGGCATTGTGCCCTTTGTATTTAATTCTGATGCAATTTCTGTGTTTCATCGTCAATAAGAAGGTTCAAGGGATACAGAAAACCTTAAGTGAAACGTCGGAATCTATAACTAGTGTCACAGGAATTGTTCAAAACATAGACAGTAGGAAGAGTCAGTCTCCTTGTACTTAAGTCGGCATTGTGCCTTTTGTATTTATTTCCGATGCAACGTCATTGTATCACCACCAATAAGAAGGTCAGAGGGATACAGCAAACCTGAATTGAAGCATCGGGATCCATAACTAGTGTCACAGGAATGGTTCAAAACATAGACAGCAGGAAGAGTCATTCTTCTTGTACTTAAGTCGGCATTGTGCCATTTGTATTTAATTCCGATGCAATTTCTGTGTTTCATTGTCAATAAGAGGGTCAGAGGGATACAGTAAACCTGAAGTGAAGCATCGGAATCTATAACTAGTGTCACAGGAATGGTTCAAAACATAGTCAGTAAGAACAGTCAGTCTTCTTGTACTTAAGTCGGCATTGTGCCTTTCGAATTTAATTCCGATGCAATTTCTGTGTTTCATCGTCAGTAAGGGGGTATAAGGGATACAGTAAACCTGAAGTGAAGCATCGCAATCTATAACTAGTGTCACAGGAATGGTTCAAAACATAGTCAGTAAGAAGAGTCAGTGTTCTTGTACTTAAGTCGGCATAGTGCCTTTTCTATTTAATTCCGATGCAATTTCTGTGTTTCATCGTCAATAAGAAGGTCAGGGTGATACTGTAAACCTAAAGTGAAGCATCGGAATCTATAACCAGTGTCACAGGAATGGTTCAAATCTTAGACAGTGGGAAGAATCAGTCTTTTTGTATTTGAGTCGGCATTGTGCCTTTTGCATTTAATCCGACGCAATGTCTGTGTTTCATCGTCAATAAGAAGGTCAGAGGGATAGAGTAAACCTGAAGTGAAGCAGCGGAATCTAAAACTAGTGTCACAGGAATGGTTCAAAACATAGTCAGTAAGAACAGTCAGTCTTCTTGTACTTAAGTCGGCATTGTGCCTTTCGAATTTAATTCCGATGCAATTTCTGTGTTTCATCGTCAGTAAGGGGGTATAAGGGATACAGTAAACCTGAAGTGAAGCATCGCAATCTATAACTAGTGTCACAGGAATGGTTCAAAACATAGTCAGTAAGAAGAGTCAGTGTTCTTGTACTTAAGTCGGCATAGTGCCTTTTCTATTTAATTCCGATGCAATTTCTGTGTTTCATCGTCAATAAGAAGGTCAGGGTGATACTGTAAACCTAAAGTGAAGCATCGGAATCTATAACCAGTGTCACAGGAATGGTTCAAAACATAGACAGTAAGAAGAGTCAGTCTACTTGTACTTAAGTCGGCATTGTGCCTTTTGTATTTAATTCCGATGCAATTTCTGTGTTTCTGCGTCAATAAGAAGGTCCAAGGGATACAGTACACCTGAAGTAAAACATCGCAATATTTAACTAGTGTCACAGGAATGGTTCAAAACATAGTCAGTAAGAAGAGTCAGTCTTCTTGTACTTAAGTCGGCATTGTGGCTTTTCTATTAAATTCCGATGCAATTTCTGTGTTTCATCGTCAATAAGAAGGTCAGAGGGATACAGTAAACCTGAAGTGAAGCATCGGAGTCTATAAGTGGTGTCACAGGATTGGTTCAAAACATAGTCAGTAAGAAGAGTCAGTCTTCTTGTACTTAAGTCGGCATTGTGCCTTTTCTATTTAATTCCGATGCAATTAATGTGTTTCGTCGTCAATAAGAAGGTCAGAGGGATACAGTAAGCCTGAAATGCATCATCGGAATCTATAACTAGTGTCACAGGAATGGTTCAAAACATAGGCAGTAGGAAGAGTCAGTCTACATGTACTTAAGTCGGCATTGTGACTTTTGTGTTTAATTCCGATGCAATGTTTGTGTTTCATCGTCAATAAGAAGGTCCAAGGGATACAGTAAACCTGATGTGAAGAACCGGAATCAATAACTAGTGTCACAGGAATGGTTCAAAACATAGTCAGTAAGAAGAGTCAATCTTTTTGTACTTAAGTCGGCATTGTGCCTTTTCTATTTAATTTCGATGCAATTTCTGTGTTTCATCGTCAATAAGAAGGTCCAAGGGATGCAGTACACCTGAAGTGAAGCTTCGGAATCTATAACAAGTGTCACAGAAATGGTTCAAAGCATAGACAGTAAGAGGAGTCAGTCTTCTTGTACTTAAGTCGGCATTGTGCCTTTTCTATTTAATTCCGATGCAATTTCTGTGTTTCATCATCAATAAGAAGGTCAGAGGGATACAGTAAACCTGATGTGAGGCATCGGGGTCTGTAACTAGTGTCACAGGAACGGTTCAAAGTATAGTCAGTAAGAAGAGTCAGTCTTCTTGTACTTAAGTCGGCATTGTGCATTTTCTATTTAATTCCGATGCAATTTCTGTGTTTCATCGTCAATAAGAAAGGCAGAGTGATAGTATAAACCTGAAGTGAAGCATCGGAATCTATAACCAGTGTCACAGGAATGGTTCAAATCATAGTAAGAAGAGTCAGTCTACTTGTAGTTAATCGGAATTGTGCCTTTTGTATTTAATTCCGATGTAATTTCTGTGTTTCATCGCCAATAAGAAGGTCCAAGGGATACAGTATACCTGAAGTGAAGCATCGGAATCTATAACTAGTGTCACAGGAAAGGTTCAAATCATAAACAGTTAGAAGAGTCAGTCTTCTTGTACTTAAGTCAGCATTGTGCCCTTTCTATTTAATTCCGATGCAATTTCTGTGTTTGATCGTTAATAAGAAGGTCAGAGTGATACTGTAAACCTAAAGTGAAGCATCGGAATGTATAACCAGTGTCACAGGAATGGTTCAAATCTTAGACAGTAGGAAGAGTCAGTCTTTTTGTACTTGAGTCGGCATTGTGCCTTTTTATTTAATTACCATGCAATTTCTGTGTTTCATCGTCAATAAGAAGGTCAGAGAGATACAGTAAACCTGAAGTGAATCATCGGAATCTATAACAAGTGTCACAGGAATGGTCCAGAAGAAATACAGTAAGATGAGTCAGTCTTCTTGTACATAAGTCGGCATTGTGCCCTTTGTATTTAATTCTGATGCAATTTCTGTGTTTCATCGTCAATAAGAAGGTTCAAGGGATACAGAAAACCTTAAGTGAAACGTCGGAATCTATAACTAGTGTCACAGGAATTGTTCAAAACATAGACAGTAGGAAGAGTCAGTCTCCTTGTACTTAAGTCGGCATTGTGCCTTTTGTATTTATTTCCGATGCAACGTCATTGTATCACCACCAATAAGAAGGTCAGAGGGATACAGCAAACCTGAATTGAAGCATCGGGATCCATAACTAGTGTCACAGGAATGGTTCAAAACATAGACAGCAGGAAGAGTCATTCTTCTTGTACTTAAGTCGGCATTGTGCCATTTGTATTTAATTCCGATGCAATTTCTGTGTTTCATCATCAATAAGAAGGTCAGAGGGATACAGTAAACCTGATGTGAAGCATCGGGGTCTATAACTAGTGTCACAGGAACGGTTCAAAGTATAGTCAGTTAGAAGAGTCAGTCTTCTTGTACTTAAGTCGGCATTGTGCCTTTTGTATTTAATTCCGATGCAAATTCTGTGTTTCATTGTCAGTAAGAAGGTTAGAGGGATACAGTAAACCTGAAGTGAAGCATCGAAATCTATAACTAGTGTCACAGGAATGGTTCAAAGCATAGTCAGTAAGAAGAGTCAGTCTTCTTGTACTTAAGTCGGCATTGTGCCTTTTGAATTTAATTCCGATGCTATTTCTGTGTTTCATCGTCAATAAGGGGGTATAAGGGATACAGTAAACCTGAAGTGAAGCATCGCAATCTGTAACTAGTGTCACAGGAATGGTTCAAAACATAGTCAGTAAGAAGAGTCAGTATTCTTGTACTTAAGTCGGCATTGGGACTTTTCTATTTAATTCCGATGCAATCTCTGTGTTTCATCGTCAGTAAGAAGGTCAGAGAGATACTGTAAACCTGAAGTGAAGCATCGGAATCTATAACCAGTGTCACACGAATGGTTCAAATCATAGTAAGAAGAGTCAGTCTAATTGTAGTTAATCACAATTGTGCCTTTTGTATTTAATTCCAATGTAATTTCTTTGTTTCATCGTCAATAAGAAGGTCCAATGGATACAGTATACCTGAAGTGAAGCATCGGAATCTATAACTAGTGTCACAGGAGTGGTTCAAATCATAAACAGATAGAAGAGTCAGTCTTCTTGTACTTAAGTCGGCATTGTGCCTTTTCTACTTAATTCCGATGCAATTTCTGTGTTTCATCGTCAATAAGAAGGTCCAAGGGATGCAGTATACCTGGAGTGAAGGATCGGAATCTATAAGTAGTGTCACAGGAATGGTTCAAAGCATAGACAGTAGGAAGAGTCAGTCTTCTTGTACTTAGAGTCGGCATTGTGCCTTTTGTATTTAAGTACGATGTAATTTCTGTGTTTCATCGTCAATAAGAAAGTCAGAGTGATACTGTAAACCTGAAGTGAAGCATCGGAATCTATAACCAGTGTCACAGAAATGGTTCAAAACATAGTCAGTAAGAAGAGTCAGTCTTCTTGTACTTAAGTCGGCATTGTGCCTTTTGAATTTAATTCCGATGCAATATCTGTGTTTCATCGTCAATAAGAAGGTCCAAGGGATACAGAAAACCTTAAACGAAAAGTCCGAATCTATAACTAGTGTCACAGGAATCGTTCAAAACATAGTCAGTAAGAAGAGTCAGTCTTGTTGTACTTAATTCGGCATTGTGCCGTTTTATTTAATTATCATGCAATTTCTGTGTTTCATCGTCAATAAGAAGGTCAGAGGGATACAGGAAACCTGACGTGAAGCATCGGGATCCATAACTAGTGTCACAGGAATGGTTCAAAACATAGACAGCAGGAAGAGTCATTCTTCTTGTACTTAAGTCGGCATTGTGCCTTTTCTATTTAATTCCGATGCAATTTCTGTGTTTCATCGTCAATAAGAAGGTCAGAGAACTACAGTATACCTGAAGTGAAGCATCGGAATCTATAACTAGTGTCACAGGAATGGTTCAAATCATAAACAGTTAGAAGAGTCAGTCTTCTCGTACTTAAGTCAGCACTGTGCCCTTTCTATTTAATTCCGATGCAATTTCTGTGTTTCAACGTCAATAAGAAGGCCAGAGTGATACCGTAAACCTGAAGTGAAGCATCGGAATCAATAACCAGTGTCACAGGAATGGTTCAAATCTTAGACAGTAGGGAGAGTCAGTCTTTTTGTACTTGAGTCGGCATTGTGCCTTTTGCATTTAATCCGATGCAATTTCTGTGTTTCATCGTCAATAAGAAGGTCAGAGGGATACAGTAAACCTGAAGTGAAGCAGCGGAATCTATAACTAGTGTCACAGGAATGGTTCAAAACATAGACAGTAATAAGAGTCAGTCTTCTTGTACTTAAGTCGGCATTGTGCCTTTTGTATTTAATTCCGATGCAATTTCTGTGTTTCATCGTCAATAAGAAGGTAAGAGGGATACAGTAAACCTGAAGTGAATCATCGGAATCTATAACTAGTGTCACAGGAATCGTTCAGAACATAGACAGTAAGATGAGTCAGTCTTCTTGTACATAAGTCGGCATTGTGCCTTTTGTATTTAATTCTGATGCAATTTCTGTGTTTCATCGTCAATAAGAAGGTCCAATGGATACAGAAAACCTTAAGTGAAACGTCGGAATCTATAACTAGTGTCACAGGAATCGTTCAAACATAGTCAGTAAGAAGAGTCAGTCTTGTTGTACTTAATTCGGCATTGTGCCTTTTTACTTAATTACGATGCAATTTCTGTGTTTCATCGTCAATAAGAATGTCCAAGGGATACAGTAAACCTGCAGTGAAGCATCGGAATCTATAACTAGTGTCACAGAAATGGTTCAAAACATACTCAGTAAGAATATTCAGTCTTTTTGTACTTGAGTCGGCATTGTGCCTTTTGCATTTAATCCGATGCAATTTCTGTGTTTCATCGACAATAAGAAGGTCAGAGGGATACAGTAAATTTGAAGTGAAGCATCGGAATGTATAACTAGTGTCACAGAAATTGTTCAAAACATAGACAGTAGGAAGAGTCAGTCTCCTTGTACTTATGTCGGCATTGTGCCTTTTGTATTTATTTCCGATGCAATGTCATTGTATCATCACCAATAAGAAGGTCAGAGGGATACAGTAAACCTGAATTGAAGCATCGGGATCTATAACTAGTGTCACAAAAATGGTTCAAATCATAGACAGTAGGAAGAGTCATTCTTCTTGTACTTAAGTCGGCATTGTGCCTTTTCTATTTAATTCCGATGCAATTTCTGTGTTTCATCGCCAATAAGATGGTCAGAGGGATACAGTAAACCTGAAGTGAAGCATCGGAAACTATAACTAGTGTCACAGTAATGGTTCAAATCATAGACAATAGGAAGGGTCAGTCTTCTTGTACTTAAGTCGGCATTTTGCATTTTATATTTAATTCCGATGCAATTTCTGTACTTCGTCGTCAATAAGAAGGTCCAAGGGATACAGTATACCTGAAGTGAAGCATCGGAATCTATAACTAGTGTCACAGGAATGGTTCAAATCATAAACAGTTAGAAGAGTCAGTCTTCTCGTACTTAAGTCAGCACTGTGCCCTTTCTATTTAATTCCGATGCAATTTCTGTGTTTCAACGTCAATAAGAAGGCCAGAGTGATACCGTAAACCTGAAGTGAAGCATCGGAATCAATAACCAGTGTCACAGGAATGGTTCAAATCTTAGACAGTAGGGAGAGTCAGTCTTTTTGTACTTGAGTCGGCATTGTGCCTTTTGCATTTAATCCGATGCAATTTCTGTGTTTCATCGTCAATAAGAAGGTCAGAGGGATACAGTAAACCTGAAGTGAAGCAGCGGAATCTATAACTAGTGTCACAGGAATGGTTCAAAACATAGACAGTAATAAGAGTCAGTCTTCTTGTACTTAAGTCGGCATTGTGCCTTTTGTATTTAATTCCGATGCAATTTCTGTGTTTCATCGTCAATAAGAAGGTAAGAGGGATACAGTAAACCTGAAGTGAATCATCGGAATCTATAACTAGTGTCACAGGAATCGTTCAGAACATAGACAGTAAGATGAGTCAGTCTTCTTGTACATAAGTCGGCATTGTGCCTTTTGTATTTAATTCTGATGCAATTTCTGTGTTTCATCGTCAATAAGAAGGTCCAATGGATACAGAAAACCTTAAGTGAAACGTCGGAATCTATAACTAGTGTCACAGGAATCGTTCAAACATAGTCAGTAAGAAGAGTCAGTCTTGTTGTACTTAATTCGGCATTGTGCCTTTTTACTTAATTACGATGCAATTTCTGTGTTTCATCGTCAATAAGAATGTCCAAGGGATACAGTAAACCTGCAGTGAAGCATCGGAATCTATAACTAGTGTCACAGAAATGGTTCAAAACATACTCAGTAAGAATATTCAGTCTTTTTGTACTTGAGTCGGCATTGTGCCTTTTGCATTTAATCCGATGCAATTTCTGTGTTTCATCGACAATAAGAAGGTCAGAGGGATACAGTAAATTTGAAGTGAAGCATCGGAATGTATAACTAGTGTCACAGAAATTGTTCAAAACATAGACAGTAGGAAGAGTCAGTCTCCTTGTACTTATGTCGGCATTGTGCCTTTTGTATTTATTTCCGATGCAATGTCATTGTATCATCACCAATAAGAAGGTCAGAGGGATACAGTAAACCTGAATTGAAGCATCGGGATCTATAACTAGTGTCACAAAAATGGTTCAAATCATAGACAGTAGGAAGAGTCATTCTTCTTGTACTTAAGTCGGCATTGTGCCTTTTCTATTTAATTCCGATGCAATTTCTGTGTTTCATCGCCAATAAGATGGTCAGAGGGATACAGTAAACCTGAAGTGAAGCATCGGAAACTATAACTAGTGTCACAGTAATGGTTCAAATCATAGACAATAGGAAGGGTCAGTCTTCTTGTACTTAAGTCGGCATTTTGCATTTTATATTTAATTCCGATGCAATTTCTGTACTTCGTCGTCAATAAGAAGGTCCAAGGGATACAGTAAACCTGAATTGAAGCATCGGAATCTATAACTAGTGTCACAGGAATGGTTCAAAACATAGACAGTAAGAAGAGTCAGTCCTCTCGTACTTAAGTCGGCATTGTGCTTTTTTATTTAATTCCGATGCAATTTCTGTGTTTCATCGTCAATAAGAAGGTCAGAGGGATACAGTAAACCTGAAGTGAAGCATCGGAAACTATAACTAGTGTCACAGTAATGGTTAAAACCATAGACAATAGGAAGGGTCAGTCTTCTTGTACTTAAGTCGGCATTTTGGTTTTTCTATTTAATTCCGATGCAATTTCAGTGTTTCATCGTCAATTAGAAGGTCAGAGGGATACAGTAAACCTGAAGTGAAGCATCGGAATCTATAACTAGTGTCACAGAAATGGTTCAAATCGTAGTCAGTAAGTAGAGTCAGTCTTCTTGTACTTATGTCGGCATTGTGCCTTTTCTATTTAATTCCGATGCAATTAATGTGTTTCGTCGTCAATAAGAAGGTCAGAGGGATACAGTAAACCTGAAGTGAATCATCGTAATCTATAACTAGTGTCACAGGAGCGGTTCAAAACATAGACAGTAAGAAGAGTCAGTCTTCCTGTACTTAAGTCGGCATTGTGCCTTTTCTATTTAATTCCGATGCAATTTTGTGTGTTTCATCATCAATAAGAAGGACAGAGGGATACAGTAAACCTGATGTGAATCATCGGGGTCTATAACTAGTGTCACAGGAACGGTTCAAAGTATAGTCAGTAAGAAGAGTCAGTCTTCTTGTACTTAAGTCTGCAATGTGCCTTTTGTATTTAATTCCGATGCAATTTCTGTGTTTCATTGTCAATAAGAGGGTCAGAGGGATACAGTAAACCTGAAGTGAAGCATCGGAATCTATAACTAGTGTCACAGGAATGGTTCAAAACATAGTCAGTAAGAAGAGTCAGTCTTCTTGTACTTAAGTCGGCATTGTGCCTTTTAAATTTAATTCCGATGCAATTTCTGTGTTTCATCGTCAATAAGAAGGTCAGAGTGATACTGTAAACCTGAAGTGAAGCATCGGAATCTATAACCAGTGTCACAGGAATGGTTCAAATCATAGTAAGAAGAGTCAGTCTACTTGTAGTTAATCGGAATTGTGCCTTTTGTATTTAATTCCGAAGAATTTCTGTGTTTCATCGTCAATAAGAAGGTCCAAGGGATACAGTATACCTGAAGTGAAGCATCGGAATCTGTAACTAGTGTCACAGGAATGGTTCAAATCATAAACAGTTAGAAGAGTCAGTCTTCTTGTACTTAAGTCAGCATTGTGCCCTTTCTATTTAATTCCGATGCAATTTCTGTGTTTCATCGTCAATAAGGAGGTCAGAGTGATAGTGTAAACCTGAAGTGAAGCATCGGAATCTATAACCAGTCTCACAGGAATGGTTCAAATCTTAGACAGTAGGAAGAGTCAGTCTTTTTCTATTTGAGTCGGCATTTTGCCTTCTGCATTTAATCCGACGCAATTTCTGTGTTTCATCGTCAATAAGAAGGTCAGAGGGATAGAGTAAACCTGAAGTGAAGCAGCGGAATCTAAAACTAGTGTCACAGGAATGGTTCAAAACATAGACAGTATTAAGAGTCAGTCTTCTTGTACTTAAGTCGGCATTGTGCCTTTTCTATTAAATTCCGATGCAATTTCTGTGTTTCATCGTCAATAAGAAGGTCAGAGGGATACAGTAAACCTGAAGTGAAGCATCGGAATCTATAAGTGGTGTCACAGGATTGGTTCAAAACATAGTCAGTAAGAAGAGTCAGTCTTCTTGTACTTAAGTCGGCATTGTGCCTTTTCTATTCAATTCCGATGCAATTAATGTGTTTCGTCGTCAATAAGAAGGTCAGAGGGATACAGTAAACCTGAAATGAATCATCGGAATCTATAACTAGTGTCACAGGAATGGTTCAAAACATAGGCAGTAGGAAGAATCAATCTTTTTGTACTTAAGTCGGCATTGTGCCTTTTCTATTTAATTTCGATGCGATTTCTGTGTTTCATCGTCAATAAGAAGGTCCAAGGGATGCAGTACACCTGAAGTGAAGCTTCGGAATCTATAACTAGTGGCACAGAAATGGTTCAAAGCATAGACAGTAAGAGGAGTCAGTCTTCTTGTACTTAAGTCGGCATTGTGCCTTTTCCATTTAATTCCGATGCAATTTCTGTGTTTCATCGTCAATAAGAAGGTCAGAGGGATACAGTAAACCTGAAGTGAAGCATCGTAATCTATAACTAGTGTCACAGGATCGGTTCAAAACATAGACAGTAAGAAGAGTCAGTCTTCTTTTACTTAAGTCGGCATTGTGCCTTTTCTATTTAATTCCGATGCAATTTCTGTGTTTCATCATCAATAAGAACGTCAGAGGGATACAGTAAACCTGATGTGAGGCATCGGGGTCTGTAACTAGTGTCACAGGAACGGTTCAAAGTATAGTCAGTAAGAAGAGTCAGTCTTCTTGTACTTAAGTCGGCATTGTGCCTTTTCTATTTAATTCCGATGCAATTTCTGTGTTTCATCGTCAATAAGAAGGGCAGAGTGATAGTGTAAACCTGAAGTGAAGCATCGGAATCTATAACCAGTGTCACAGGAATGGTTCAAATCATAGTAAGAAGAGTCAGTCTACTTGTAGTTAATCGGAATTGTGCCTTTTGTATTTAATTCCGATGTAATTTCTGTGTTTCATCGTCAATAAGAAGGTCCAAGGGATACAGTATACCTGAAGTGAAGCATCGGAATCTATAACTAGTGTCACAGGAAAGGTTCAAATCATAAACAGTTAGAAGAGTCAGTCTTCTTGTACTTAAGTCAGCATTGTGCCCTTTCTATTTAATTCCGATGCAATTTCTGTGTTTGATCGTCAATAAGAAGGTCAGAGTGATACTGTAAACCTGAAGTGAAGCATCGGAATCTATAACCAGTGTCACAGGAATGGTTCAAATCTTAGTCAGTAGGAAGAGCCAGTCTTTTTATAATTGAGTCGGCATTGTGCCTTTTGCATTTAATCCGATGCAATTTCTGTGTTTCATCGTCAATAAGAAGGTCAGAGGGATGCAGTAAACCTGAAGTGAAGCAGCGGAATCTATAACTAGTATCACAGGAATGGTTCAAAACATAGACAGTAATAAGAGTCAGTCTTCTTGTACTTAAGTCGGCATTGTGCCTTTTGTATTTAATTCCGATGCAATTTCTGTGTTTCATCGTCAATAAGAAGGTCAGAGGGATACAGTAAACCTAAAATAAAGCATCAGAATCTATAACTAGTGTCACAGGAATGGTTCAAAACATAGACAGTAAGAAGAGTCAGTCTACTTGTACTTAAGTCGGCATTGTGCCTTTTGTATTTAATTCCGATGCAATTTCTGTGTTTCTGCGTCAATAAGAAGGTCCAAGGGATACAGTACACCTGAAGTAAAGCGTCGCAATATTTAACTAGTGTCACAGGAATGGTTCAAAACATAGTCAGTTAGAAGAGTCAGTCTTCTTGTACTTAAGGTGGCATTGTGCCTTTTCTATTTAATTCCGATGCAATTTCTGTGTTTCATCGGCAATAAGAAGGTCAGAGGGATACAGTAAACCTGATGTGAAGCATCGGGGTCTATAACTAGTGTCACAGGAATGGTTCAAAACATAGTCAGTAAGAAGAGTCAGTCTTCTTGTACTTAACTCGGCGTTGTGCCTTTTGTATTTAATTCCGATGCAATTTCTGTGTTTCATTGTCAATAAGGAGGTCCAAGGGATGCAGTACACGTGAAGTGAAGGTTCGGAATCTATAACTAGTGTCACAGGAATGGTTCAAAACATAGACAGTGCGAAGAGTCAGTCTTCTTGTACTTAAGTCGGCATTGTGCCTTTTCTATTTAATTCCGATGCAATTTCTGTGTTTCATCGGCAATCAGATGGTCAGAGGGATACAGTAAACCTGAAGTGAAGCATCGGAATCTATAAGTGGTGTCACAGGATTGGTTCAAAACATAGTCAGTGAGAAGAGTCAGTCTTCTTGTACTTATGTCGGCATTGTGCCTTTCGTACTTAAATCCGATGCAATTTCGGTGTTTCATTGTCAATAAGAAGGTCCAAGGCATACAGTAAACCTGAAGTGAAGCATCGTAATCTATAACTAGTGTCACAGGATCGGTTCAAAACACAGACAGTAAGAAGAGACAGTCTTCTTGTACTTAAGTATGCATTGTGCCTTTTGAATTAAATTCCGATGCAATTTCTGTGTTTCATCGTCAATAAAGAGGTATAAGGGATACAGTAAACCTGAAGTGAAGCATCGCAATCTATAACTAGTGTCACAGGAATGGTTCAAAACATAGTTAGTAAGAAGAGTCAGGTTTCTTGTACTTAAGTCGGCATTGTGCCTTTTCTATTTACTTCCGATGCAAATTCTGTGTTTCATCGTCAATAAGAAGGTCAGAGGGATACAGTAAACCTGAAGTGAAGCATCGGAATCTAAAACTAGTGTCACAGGACTGGTTCAAAACATAGACAGTAGGAAGAGTCAGTCTTCTTGTACTTAAGTCGGCATTGTGCCTTTTGTATTTATATCCGATGCAATTTCTGTATTTCATCGTCAATAAGAAAGCCAGAAGGATACAGTAAACCTGAAGTGAAGCATCAGAATCCATAACTAGTGTCACAGGATTGGTTCAAGACATAGTAAGAAGAGTCAGTCTACTTGTAGTTAATCGGCATTTTGCCTTTTGTATTCAATTCCGATGTAATTTCTGTGTTTCATCGTCAATAAGAAGGTCCAAGGGATACAGTACACCCTACAGTCACAGAGGGCGGGCCTATTAGTTGTAGGGAGCTCCAACGTTAGGCGGGTTATGGAGCCCCTCAGGAAAATAGCGGGTAGGTCGGGGAAGAATGCCAGTGTGCACTCGGTGTGCTTGCCGGGGGGTCTCGTCCGTAATGTCGGGGAGGCCCTTCCGGCAGCTATTGAACGCACTGGGTGTGACCGGCTGCAGATAGTAGCACATGTGGGAACGAATGACGCCTGCCGCTTGGGTTCTGAGGCCATCCTTGGTTCCTTCCGGCGGCTGGCTGATTTGGTGAAGACAACCAGCATCGCACGCGGAGTGCAAGCTGAGCTTAATATCTGCAGCATAGTGCCCAGAGTCGATCGCGGTCCTCTGGTTTGGAGCCGTGTGGAGGGTCTAAACCAGAGGCTCAGACGACTCTGCGACTATAATGGTTGCAAATTCATCGACCACCGTTATTGGGTGGTGAACTGTAGGGCCCCCCTAGACAGGTCAGGCGTGCACTACACACCGGAAGCAGCTACTAGGGTAGCAGAGTACGTGTGGCGTGCATACGGGGGTTTTTTAGGTTAGAGGGAGCCCCCCTTGGGCGAAACGATAAAATACCTGACGGCTTACCAGAGAGGACATTATCATCTTTGATAAAGAACGTCCGTCCTCAGAGACCAAAAACAGGAAAAGTTAACGTAATATTGGTAAACTGCAGGAGTATCCAGGGCAAGGTTCCTGAATTAGTATCTCTTATTGAAGGAAATAGTGCGCATATAGTATTAGGAACGGAAAGTTGGTTAAAACCGGAAGTGAACAGTAACGAAATCCTAGACACAGAATGGAATATATACCGCAAGGATAGGATAAACGCCAATGGTGGAGGAGTATTTGTAGCAGTAAAGAATTCAATAATATCCAGTGAAGTTATTAGCGAATGCGAATGTGAAATAATCTGGGTTAAGTTAAGTATCAAAGGTGGGTCAGATATGATAGTCGGATGCTTCTATAGACCACCTGCATCAGCAACCGTAGTAGTTGAGCGCCTCAGAGAGAACCTGCAGAACGTCGTGAAGAAGTTTCGTGATCATACTATTGTAATAGGGGGAGACTTCAATCTACCAGGTATAGAATGGGATAGTCACACAATCAGAACTGGAGCCAGGGACAGAGACTCTTGTGACATTATCCTGACTGCCTTGTCCGAGAATTACTTCGAGCAGATAGTTAGAGAACCAACTCGTGAAGCTAACGTTTTAGACCTCATAGCAACAAATAGACCGGAACTTTTCGGCTCCGTGAATGTAGAAGAGGGTATCAGTGATCATAAGTCAGTGGTTGCATCAATGACTACAAGTGTAATAAGAAATGCCAAGAAAGGAAGGAAAATATATTTGCTTAACAAGAGTGATAGGGCACAAATCGCAGAATATCTGAGTGACCACCATCAAACGTTCATTTCTGAGGAAGAGGATGTGGAACAAAAATGGAAAAAATTCAGAAACATCGTCCAGTACGCCTTAGATAAGTTCGTACCGACTAAGGTCCAAAGCGAGGGGAAAGATCCACCGTAGTATAACAATCATGTACGAAAGGTACTACGGAAACAAAGAAAGCTTCATCATAGGTTTAAGAGTAGTCGAATCATAGCTGATAAGGGAAAGCTGAACGAAGCGAAAAAGAGCGTAAAGAGAGCAATGAGAGAAGCATTCAACGAATTCGAACATAAAACATTGGCAAACAATCTAAACAAGAACGCTAAAAAGTTTTGGTCATATGTAAAATCGGTAAGCGGATCTAAATCCCCTATTCAGTCACTCGTTGACCACGATGGCACCGAAACAGAGGACGACCGAAGAAAGGCAGAAATACTGAATTCAGTGTTCCGAAACTGTTTCACTGCGGAAAATCGTAACACGGTCCCTGACTTCAGCCGTCGCACGGACGCCAAAATGGAAAATATTGAAATAAACGATATCGGAATTGAAAAACAACTGCTATCACTTAGTAGCGGAAAAGCATCCGGACCAGACGAGATACCCTTAAGATTCTACAGTGATTATGCTAAAGAACTTGCCCCCTTTCTATCAGCAATTTATCGTAGATCGCTGGAAGAACGTAAAGTACCTAGCGACTGGAAGAAAGCGCAGGTCGTTCCCATTTTCAAGAAGGGTCATAAATCAGATGCGAATAATTATAGGCCTATTTCGCTTACGTCAATCTGTTGTAGAATAATGGAACATGTTTTGTGTTCTCGTATTATGACGTTCTTAGATAATACAAATCTCCTTCATCATAACCAACATGGATTCCGCAAACAGAGATCATGTGAAACTCAGCTCGCCCTATTTGCCCAAGAAATTCACAGTGCCGTAGACACTGGCGAGCAGATTGATGCCGTATTCCTGGACTTCAGGAAGGCATTTGATACGGTTCCGCACTTACGTTTAGTGAAAAAAATACGAGCTTACGGAATATCGGACCAGGTTTGTGATTGGATTCAGGATTTCCTAGAAGAAAGAACACAACATGTCATTCTTAACGGTTCAAAATCTGCAGATGTAGAGGTAATTTCGGGAGTACCGCAGGGAAGCGTGATAGGACCTTTATTGTTTACAATATATATAAATGACTTAGTTGACAACATCGGTAGCTCCGTGAGGCTATTTGCAGATGACACGGTTGTCTACAAGAAAGTAGCAACATCAGAAGACTCGTACGTACTCCAGGAGGACCTGCAGAGGATTAATGCATGGTGCGACAGCTGGCAGCTTTCCCTAAACGTAGATAAATGTAATATAATGCGCATACATAGGGGCAGAAATCCATTCCAGTACGATTATGCCATAGGTGGTAAATCATTGGAAGCGGTAACGACCGTAAAATACTTAGGAGTTACTATCGGAGCGATCTGAAGTGGAATGATCACATAAAACAAATAGTGGGAAAAGCAGGCGCCAGGTTGAGATTCATAGGAAGAATTCTAAGAAAATGTGACTCATCGACGAAAGAAGTAGCTTACAAAACGCTTGTTCGTCCGATTCTTGAGTATTGCTCATCAGTATGGGACCCTTACCAGGTTGGATTAATAGAAAAGATAGACATGATCCAGCGAAAAGCAGCGCGATTCGTCATGGGGACATTTAGTCAGCGCGAGAGCGTTACGGAGATGCTGAACAAGCTCCAGTGGCGGACACTTCAAGAAAGCCGTTACGCAATACGGAGAGGTTTATTATCGAAATTACGAGAGAGCACATTCCGGGAAGAGATGGGCAACATCTTAATACCGCCAACATATATCTCGCGTAATGATCACAACGAAAAGATCCGAGAAATTAGAGCAAATACGGAGACTTACAAGCAGTCGTTCTTCCCACGCACAATTCGTGAATGGAACAGGGAAGGGGGGATCAGATAGTGGTACAATAAGTACCCTCCGCCACACACCGTAAGGTGGCTCGCGGAGTATAGATGTAGATGTAGAAGTGAAGCATCGGAATCTATAACTAGTGTCACAGGTATGGTTCAACTCATAAACAGTAAGAAGAGTCAGTCTTCTTGTACTTAAGTCAGCATTGTGCCCTTTCTGTTTAATTCCGATGCAATTTCTGTGTTTCATCGTCAATAAGAAGGTCAGAGTGATACAGTAAACCTGAAGTGAAGCATCGGAATCCATAACTAGTGTCACAGGAATGGTTCAAATCATAGACAGTAGGAAGAGTCAGTCTTCTTGTACTTGAGTCGGCATTGTGAATTCGGATTTAATCCGATGCAATTTCTGTGTTTCATCGTCAATAAGAAGGTCAGAGGGATACAGTAAACCTGAAGTGAAGCATCGGAATCTATAACTAGTATCACAGGATCGGTTCAAAACATAGACAGTAAGAAGAGTCAGTCTTCTTGTACTTAAGTCGGCATTGCGCCTTTTCTATTTAATTCCGATGCAATTTCTGTGTTTCATCATCCATAAGAAGGTCAGACGGATAAAGTAAACCTGATGTGAAGCATCGCGGTGTATAACTAGTGTCACAGGAATGGTTCAAAACATAGTCAGTAAGAAGAGTCAGTCTTCTTGTACTTAAGTCGGCATTGTGCCTTTTGTATTTAATTCCGATGCAATTTCTGTGTTTCATTGGCAATAAGAGGGTCAAAGGGATACAGTAAACCTGAAGTGAAGCATCGGAATCTATAACTAGTGTCACAGGAATGGTTCAAAACATAGTCAGTAAGAAGAGTCAGTCTTCTTGTACTGAAGTCGGCATTGTGCCTTTTGAATTTAATTCCGATGCAATTTCTGTGTTTCATCGTCAATAAGGAGGTATAAGGGATACAGTAAACCTGAAGTGAAGCATCGTAATCTATAACTAGTGTCACAGGAATGGTTCAAAACATAGTCAGTAAGAAGAGTCAGTCTTCTTGTACTTAAGTCGGCATTGTGCCTTTTCTATTTACTTCCGATGCAAATTCTGTGTTTCATCGTCAATAAGAGGGTCAGAGGGATACAGTAAACCTGAAGTGAAGCATCGGAATGTATAACTAGTGTCACAGGAATGGTTTAAAACATAGTCAGTAAGAAGAGTCAGTCTTCTCGTACTTATGTTAGCATTGTGGCTTTTCTATTTAATTCCGATGCAATTTCTGTTTTTCATCATCAATATGAAGGTCAGGGGGATACAGTAAACCTTAAGTAAAGCATCAGAGTCTATAACTAGTGTCACAGGAATGGTTCAAAACATAGTCAGTAAGAAGAGTCAGTCTTCATGTACTTAAGTCGGCATTGTGCCTTTTCTATTTAATTCCGATGCTATTTCTGTGTTTCATTGTCAATATGAAGGTCAGAGGGATACAGCAAACCTGAAGTGAAGCATCGGAATCTATAACTAGTGTCACAGGAATGGTTAAAAACATAGTCAGTAAGAAGAGTCCGCCTTCTTGTACTTAAGTCGGCACTGTGCCTTTTGTATTTAATTCCGATGCAATTTCTGTGATTCATCGTCAATAAGAAGGTCCAAGGGATACTGTAAACCTGAAGTGAAGCATCGCAATCATTAACTAGTGTCACAGGAATGGTTCAAAGCATAGTCAGTAAGAAGAGTCAGTCTTCTTGTACTTAAGTTGGCATTGTGCCGTTTCTATTTACTTCCGATGCAAATTCTGTGTTTCATCGTCAATAACAAGGACAGTGGGATACATTAAACCTGAAGTGAAGCATCGGAATCTGTAACTAGTGTCACAGGAATGGTTCAAAACATAGACAGTAGGAAGAGTTAGTCTTCTTGTACTTAAGTCGGCATTGTGCCTTTTGTACTTAATTCTGATGCAATTTATGTGTTTCATCGTCAATAAGAAGGTCAGAGGGATACAGTAAACCTGAAGTGAGGCATCGGAATCTATAGCTAGTGTCACAGGAATGGTTCAAAACATAGACATTAGGTAGAGTCAGTATTCTTGTACTTAAGTCGGCATTGTGGGTTTTCTATTTAATTCCGATGCAATTTCTGTGTTTCGTCGTCAATAAGAAGGTCCAAGGGATACAGTAAACCTGAAGTGAAGCATCGGAATCTATAACTAGTGTCACAGGAATGGTTCAAAGCATAGACAGTTAGAAGAGTCAGTCTTCTTGTACTTAAGTCGGCATTGTGCCTTTTGTATTTTCTTCCGATGCAATTTCTGTGTTTTATCGTCAATAAGAATGTCAGAGGGATACAGTAAACCTGAAGTGAAGCATCGGAATTTATAACTAGTATCAGAGGAATGTTTCAAAACATAGACAGTAAGATGAGTCAGTCTTCTTGTACATAAGTCAGCATTGTGCCTTTTCTATTTAATTCCGATGCAATTTCTGTGATTCATCGTCAATAAGAAGGTCCAAGGGATACAGTAAACCTGAAGTGAAACATCGGAATCTATAACTAGTGTCACAGGAATGGTTCAAAACATAGTCAGTAAGAAGAGTCAGTCTTCTTGTACTTAAGTCGGGATTGTGCCTTTTCAATTTACTTCCGATGCAAATTCTGTGTTTCATCGTCAATAAGAAGGTCAGAGGGATACAGTAAACCTGAAGTGAAGCATCGGAATCTAGAACTAGTGTCACTGGAATGGTTCAAAAGATAGACAGTAGGAAGAGTCAGTCTTCTTGTACTTAAATCGGCATTGTGCCTTTTGTATTTAATTCCGATGCAATTTCTGTGTTTCATCGTCAATAGGAAAGCCAGAAGGATACAGTAAATCCGAAGTGAAGCATCGGAATCTATAACTAGTGTCACAGGAATGGTTCAAAACATAGACAGTAGGAAGAGTCAGTCTTCTTGTACTTAAGTCGGCATTGTTCCTTTTGTATTTAATTCCGAGGCAATTTCTGTGTTTCATTGTCAATATGAAGGTCAGAGGGATACAGTAAACCTGAAGTGAAGCATCGGAATCTATAACTAGTGTCACAGGAATGGTTCAAAACATAGTCAGTAAGAAGAGTCCGTCTTCTTGTACTTAAGTCGGCATTGTGCCTTTTGTATTTAATTCCGATGCAATTTCTGTGTTTCATCGTCAATAAGAAGGTCCAAAGGATACAGTACACCTGAAGCGAAGCATCGGAATCTATAACTAGTGTCACAGGAGTGGTTCATATCATAGACAGTAAGAAGAGACCGTCTTCTCGTACTTATGTCAGCATTGTGCCTTTTCTATTTAATTCCGATGCAATTTCTGTTTCATTGTCAATATCAAGGTCAGAGGGATACAGTAAACCTGAAGTGAAGCATCGGAATCTATAACTAGTGTCACAGGAATGGTTCAAAACATAGTCAGTAAGAAGAATGCGTCTTCTTGTACTTAAGTCGGCATTGTGCCTTTTGTATTTAATTCCGATGCAATTTCTGTGATTCATCGTCAATAAGAAGGTCCAAGGGATACTGTAAACCTGAAGTGAAGCATCGCAATCATTAACTAGTGTCACAGGAATGGTTCAAAACATAGTCAGTAAGAAGAGTCAGTCTTCTTGTACTTAAGTTGGCATTGTGCCTTTTCTATTTACTTCCGATGCAAATTCTGTGTTTCATTGTCAATAAGAAGGTCCACGGGATACAGTAAATCTGAAGTGAAGCACCGGAATCTATAACTAGTGTCACAGGAATGGTTCAAAACATAGACAGTAGGAAGAGTCAGTCTTCTTGTACTTAAGTCGGCATTGTGCCTATTGTACTTAATTCCGATGCAATTTATGTGTTTCATCGTCAATAAGAAGGTCAGAGGGATACAGTAAACTTGAAGTGTAGCATCGGAATCTATAACTAGTGTCACAGGAATGGTTCAAAACATAGACAGTAATAAGAGTCAGTCTTCTTGTACTTAAGTCGGCATTGTGCCTTTTCTATTTAATTCTGATGCAATTTCTGTGTTTCGTCGTCAATAAGAAGGTCCACGGGATACAGTAAATCTGAAGTGAAGCACCGGAATCTATAACTAGTGTCACAGGAATGGTTCAAAGCATAGACAGTTAGAAGAGTCAGTCTTCTTGTACTTAAGTCGGCATTGTGCCTTTTGTATTTAATTCCGATGCAATTTCTGTGTTTTATCGTCAATAAGAAGGTCAGAGGGATACAGTAAACCTGAAGTGAAGCATCGGAATCTATAACTAGTGTCAGAGGAATGGTTCAAAACATAGACAGTAAGATGAGTCAGTCTTCTTGTACATAAGTCAGCATTGTGCCTTTTCTATTTAATTCCGATGCAATTTCTGTGTTTCATCTTCAATAGGAAGGTCAGAGGGAAACAGTAAACCTGAAGTGAAGCATCGGAATCCATAACTAGTGTCACAGGATTGTTTCAAAACATAGACAGTAAGAGGAGTCAGTACTGTTGTAGTTAAGTCGGCATTGTGCTTTTTGTATCTAATTCCGATGCAATTTATGTGTTTCATCGTCAATAAGAAGGTCCAAGGGATACTGTAAACCTGAAGTGAAGCATCGCAATCTTTAACTAGTGTCACAGGAATGGTTCAAACATAGTCAGTAAGAAGAGACAGTCTTCTTGTACTTAAGTTGGCATTGTGCCTTTTCTATTTACTTCCGATGCAAATTCTGTGTTTCATCGTCAATAAGAAAGACAGAGGGATACAGTAAACCTGAAGTGAAGCATCGGAATCTATAACTAGTGTCACAGGAATGGTTCAAAGCATAGACAGTAAGAAGAGTCAGTCTTCTTGTACTTAAATCGGCATTGTGCCTTTTGTATTAAATTCCGATGCAATTGCTGATTTTTATAGTCGATAAGAAGGTCCAAGGGATACAGTAAACCTGGAGTGAAGCATCGGAATCTATAACTAGTGTCACAGGAATTGTTCAAACATAGACAGTAAGAGGAGTCAGTCTACTTGTACTTACGTCGGCATTGTGCCTTTTGTATTTAATTCCGATGCAATTTCTGTGTTTCATCGTCATTAAGAACGTCCAAGGGATACAGTACACCTGAAGTGAAGCATCGGAATCTATAACTAGTGTCACAGGAATGGTTCAAATCATAGACAGTAAGAAGAGTCAGTCTTCTCGTACTTAAGTCAGCATTGTGCCTTTTCTATTTAATTCCGATGCAATTTCTGTTTTTCATCACCAATATGAAGGTCAGAGGGATACACTAAACCTGAAGTGAAGCATCAGAGTGTATAACTAGTGTCACAGAAATGGTTCAAAACATAGTCAGTAAGAAGAGTCAGTCTTCTTGTACTTAAGTCGGCATTGTGCCATTTCTATTTAATTCCGATGCAATTTCTGTGTTTCATTGTCAATACGAAGGTCAGAGGGATACAGTAAACCTGAAGTGAAGCATCGGAATTTATAACTAGTGTCACAGGAATGGCTCAAAACATAGTCAGTAAGAAGAGTGGGTCTTCTTGTACTTAAGTCGGCATTGTGCCTTTTGTATTCAAATTCCGATGCAATTTCTGTGATTCATCGTCAATAAGAAGGTCCAGGGGATACTGTAAACCTGAAGTGAAGCATCGCAATCATTAACTAGTGTCACAGGAATGGTTCAAATCATAGACAGTAAGAAGAGTCAGTCTTCTCGTACTTAAGTCGGCATTGTGCCTTTTCTATTTAATTCCGATGCAATTTCTGTGTTTCATCTTCAATAGGAAGGTCGGAGGGATACAGTAAACCTGAAGTGAAGCATCGGAATCTATAACTAGTGTCACAGGAATGGTTCAAAACATAGACAGTAAGATGAGTCAGTCTTCTTGTACATAAGTCAGCATTGTGCCTTTTCTATTTAACTCCGATGAGATTTCTGTGATTCATCGTCAATAAGAAGGTCAGAGGGACACAGTAAACCTGAAGTGAAGCATCGGAATGTATAACTAGTGTCACAGGAATCGTTCAAAACATAGACAGTGGGAAGAGTCAGTCTATTTCTACTTCAGTCGGCATTGTGCATTTTGTACTTATTTCCGATGCAATATCTGTGTTTCATCGTCATTACGAAGGTCAGAGGGATACAGTAAACCTGAAGTAAAGGATCGGAATCTATAACTAGTGTCACAGGAATGGTTCAAATCATAGACAGTAGGAAGAGTCAGTTTTCTTGTACTTAAGTCGGCATTGTGCCTTTTTTATTTAATTCCGATGCAATTTCTGTGTTTCATCGTCAATAAGGAGGTCAGAGGGACACAGTAATCCTGAAGTGAAGCATCAGAATGTATAACTAGTGTCACAGGAATGATTCAAAGCATAGACAGTAGGAAGAGTCAGTCTTCATGTACTTAAGTCGGCATTGTGCCTTTTCTATTTAATTCCGATACAATTTCTGTGTTTCATCGTCAATAAGAAGGTCAGATGGATACGGTAAACCTGAAGTGAAGCATCGGAATCTATAACTAGTGACACAGGAATGGTTCAAAACATGGACAGTACTAAGAGTCAGTCTTCTTGTACTTAAGTCGGCATTGTGCCTTTTGTATTTAATTCCGATGCAATTTCTGTGTTTCATCGTCAATAAGAAGGTCCAAGGGACAAAGTAAACCTGAAGTGAGGCATCGGAATCTATAACTAGTGTCAAAGGAATGGTTCAAAACATAGTCAGTAAGAAGAGTCAGTCTTCTTGTACTTAATTCGGCATTGTGCCTTTTCTATTTAATTCCGATGCAATTTCTGTGTTTCATCGTCAATAAGAAGGTCCAAGGGATGCAGTACACCTGAAATGAAGCATCGGAATCTATAAGTAGTGTCACACGAATGGTTCAAATCATAGACAGTAGGAAGAGTCAGTCTTCTTGTACTTGAGTCGGCATTGTGCCTTTTGCATTTAATCTGATGCAATTTCTGTGTTTCATCGTCAATAAGAAGGTCAGAGGGATACAGTAAACCTGAAGTGAAGCATCGGAATCTATAACTAGTGTCACAGGAATGGTTCAAAACATAGACAGTAGGAAGAGTCAGTCTTCTTGTACTTAAGTCGGCATTGTTCATTTTGTATTTAATTCCGATGCAATTTCTGTGTTTCATTGTCAATAAGAAGGTCAGAGGGATACAGTAAACCTGAAGCGAAGCATCGGAATCTATAACTAGTGTCACAGGAATGGTTCAAAACATAGTCAATAAGAAGAGTCAGTCTTCTTGTACTTATGTCGGCATTATGCCTTTTGAATTTAATTCCGATGCAATTTCTGTGTTTCATCGTCAATAAGGAGGTATAAGGGATATAGTAAACCTGAAGTGAAGCATCGCAATCTGTAACTAGTGTCACAGGAAAGGTTCAAAACATAGTCAGTAAGAAGAGCCAGTCTTCTTGTACTTAAGTCGGCATTGTGCCTTTTCTATTTACCTCCGATGCAAATTCTGTGTTTCATCGTCAATAAGAAGGTCAGAGGGATACAGTAAACCTGAAGTGAAGCATCGGAATCTAAAACTAGTGTCGCAGGAATGGTTCAAATCATAGACAGTAGGAAGAGTCAGTCGTCTTGTACTTAAGTCCGCATTGTGCCTTTTGTATTTAATTCCGATGCAATTTCTGTGTTTCATCGTCAATAAGAAGGTCAGAAGTATACAGTAAACCTGAAGAGAAGCATCAGAATCCATAACTAGTGTCACAGGATTGGTTCAAAACATAGTAAGAAGAGTCAGTCTACTTGTAGTTAATCGGCATTGTGCCTTTTGTATTGAATTCCGATGTAATTTCTGTGTTTCATCGTCAATAAGAAGGTCCAAGGGATACATTACACCTGAAGTGAAGCATCGGAATCTATAACTAGTGTCACAGGAATGGTTCAAATCATAAACAGTAAGAAGAATCAGTCTTCTTGTACTTAAGTCAGCATTGTGCCCTTACAATTTAATTCCGATGCAATTTCTGTGTTTCATCGTCAATAAGAAGGTCAGAGTGATACAGTAAACCTGAAGTGAAGCATCGGAATCTATAAATAGTGTCACAGGAATGGTTCAAATCATAGACAGTAAGAAGAGTCAGTCTTCTCGTACTTATGTCAGCATTGTGCCTTTTCTATTTAATTCCGATGCAATTTCTGTTTTTCATCATCAATACGAAGGTCCAAGGGATGCAGTACACCTGAAGTGAAGCATCAGAGTCTATAACTAGTGTCACAGGAATGGTTCAAAACATAGTCAGTAAGAAGAGTCAGTCTTCTTGTACTTAAGTCGGCATTGTGCCTTTTCTATTTAGTTCCGATGCAATTTCTGTGTTTCATTGTCAATATGAAGGTCAGAGGGATACAGTAAACCTGAAGTGAAGCATCGGAATCTATAACTAGTGTCCCAGGAATGGTTCAAATCATAGTCAGTAGGAAGAGTCCGTCTTCTTGTACCTAAGTCGGCATTGTGCCTTTTGTATTTAATTCCGATGCAATTTCTGTGATTCATCGTCAATAAGAAGGTCCAAGGGATACTGTAAACCTGAAGTGAAGCATCGCAATCATTAACTAGTGTCACAGGAATGGTTCAAAGCATAGTCAGTAAGAAGAGACAGTCTTCTTGTACTTAAGTTGGCATTGTGCCTTTTCTATATACTTCCGATGCCAATTCTGTTTTTCAACGTCAATTAGATGGACAGAGGGATACAGTAAACCTGAAGTGAGGCATCGGAATCTATAACTAGTGTCACAGGAATGGTTCAAAACATAGACAGTAGGAAGAGTCAGTCTTCTACTACTTAAGTCGGCATTGTGCCTTTTGTACTTAATTCCGATGCAATCTATGTGTTTCATCGTCAATAAGAAGGTCACAGGGATACAGTAAACCTGAAGTGAAGCATCGGAATCTATAACTAGTGTCACAGGAATGGTTCAAAACATAGGCAGTAGGAAGAGTCAGTTTTCTTGTACTTAAGTCGGCATTGCGCTTTTTTAATTATTTCCGATGCAATTTCTGTGTTTCATCGTCAATAAGAAGGTCAGAGGGACACAGTAAACCTGACGTGAAGCATCGGAATGTATAACTAGTGTCACAGGAATGATTCAAAGCATAGACAGTAGGAAGAGTCAGTCTTCTTGTACTTAAGTCGGCATTGTGCCTTTTGTATTTAATTCCGATACAATTTCTGTGTTTCATCGTCAATAAGAAGGTGAGATGGATACGGTAAACCTGAAGTGAAGCATCGGAATCTATAACTAGTGTCACAGGAATTATTCATAACATAGACAGTAGGAAGAGTCAGTCTTCTTGTACTTAAGTCGGCATTGTGCCTTTTGTATTTAATTCCGATGCAATTTCTGTGTTTCATCGTCAATAAGAATGTCCAAGGGATACAGTAAACCTGAAGTGAGGCATCGGAATCTATAACTAGTCTCACAGGAATGGTTCAAAACATAGACAGTAGGAAGAGTCAGTCTTCTCGTACTTAAGTCGGCATTGTGCCTTTTGTACTTAATTCCGATGCAATTTATGTGTTTCATCGTCAATACGAAGGTCAGAGGGATACAGTAAACCTTAAGTGAAGCATCGGAATCTATAACTACTGTCACAGGAATGGTTCAAAATATAGACAGTAGGAAGAGTCAGTTTTCTTGTACTTAAGTCGGCATTGCGCTTTTTTATTTAATTCCGATGCAATTTCTGTGTTTCATCGTCAATAAGATGGTCAGAGGGACACAGTAAACCTGAAGTGAAGCATCGGAATGTATAACTAGTGTCACAGGAATGATTCAAAGCATAGACAGTAGGAAGAGTCAGTCTTCTTGTACTTAAGTCGGCATTGTGCCTTTTCTATTTAATTCCGTTACAATTTCTGTGTTTCATCGTCAATAAGAAGGTCAGATGGAAACGTAAACCTGAAGTGAAGCATCGGAATCTATAACTAGTGTCACAGGAATGGTTCAAAACATAGACAGTAGGAAGAGTCAGTCTTCTTGTACTTAAGTCGGCATTGTGCCTTTTCTATTTAATTCCGATGCAATTTCTGTGTTTCATCGTCAATAAGACGGTCCAAGGGATACAGTAAACCTGAAGTGAGGCATCGGAATCTATAACTAGTGTCACAGGAATGGTTCAAAACATAGTCAGTAAGAAGAGTCAATCATCTTGTACTTAATTCGGCATTGTGCCTTTTCTATTTAATTCCGATGCAATTTCTGTGTTTCATCGTCAATAAGAAGGTCCAAGGGATGCAGTACACCTGAAGTGAAGCATCGGAATCTATAACTAGTGTCACAGGAATGGTTCAAATCATAGACAGTAGGAAGAGTCAGTCTTCTTGTACTTGAGTCGGCATTGTGCCCTTTGCATTTAATCCGATGCAATTTCTGTGTTTCATCGTCAATAAGAAGGTCAGAGGGATACAGTAAACCTGAAGTGAAGTATCGGAATCTATAACTAGTGTCACAGGAATGGTTCAAAACATAGACTGTAGGAAGAGACAGTTTTCTTGTACTTAAGACGGCATTGTGCCTTATTTATTTAATTCCGATGCAATTTCTGTGTTTCATCGTCAATAAGAAGGTCAGAGGGACACAGTAAACCTGAAGTGAAGCATCGAAATCTATAACTAGTGTCACAGGAATGGTTCAATACATAGACAGTAGGAAGAGTCAGTCTTCTTGTACTTAAGTCGGCATTCTGCCTTTTCTATTTAATTCCGATGCAATTTCTGTGTTTCATCGTCAATAAGAAGGTCAGAGGGATACAGTAAACCTGAAGTGAAGCATCGGAATCTAAAACTAGTGTCACAGGAATGGTTCAAAACATAGACAGTAGGAAGAGTCAGTCTTCTTGTACTTAAGTCGGCATTGCGCCTTTTGTATTTAATTCCGATTCAATTTCTGTGTTTCATCGTCAATAAGAAAGCCAGAAGTATACAGTAAACCTGAAGTGAAGCATCAGAATCCATAACTAGTGTCACAGGATTGGTTCAAAGCATAGTAAGAAAAGTCAGTCTACTTGTAGTTAATCGGCATTGTGCCGTTTGTATTTAATTCCGATGTAATTTCTGTGTTTCATCGTCAACAAGAAGGTCCAAGGGATACAGTACACCTGAAGTGAAGCATCGAAATCTATAACTAGTGTCACAGGAATGGTTCAAATCATAAACAGTAAGAAGAATCAGTCTTCTTGTACTTAAGTCAGCATTGTGCCCTTACTATTTAATTCCGATGCAATTTCTGTGTTTCATCGTCAATAAGAAGGTCAGAGTGATACAGTAAACCTGAAGTGAAGCATCGGAATCTATAAATAGTGTCACAGGAATGGTTCAAATCATAGACAGTAAGAAGAGTCAGTCTTCTCGTACTTATGTCAGCATTGTGCCTTTTCTATTTAATTCCGATGCAATTTCTGTTTTTCATCATCAATACGAAGGTCCAAGGGATGCAGTACACCTGAAGTGAAGCATCAGAGTCTATAACTAGTGTCACAGGAACGGTTCAAAACATAGTCAGTAAGAAGAGTCAGTCTTCTTGTACTTAAGTCGGCATTGTGCCTTTTCTATTTAGTTCCGATGCAATTTCTGTGTTTCATTGTCAATATGAAGGTCAGAGGGATACAGTAAACCTGAAGTGAAGCATCGGAATCTATAACTAGTGTCCCAGGAATGGTTCAAATCATAGTCAGTAGGAAGAGTCCGTCTTCTTGTACCTAAGTCGGCATTGTGCCTTTTGTATTTAATTCCGATGCAATTTCTGTGATTCATCGTCAATAAGAAGGTCCAAGGGATACTGTAAACCTGAAGTGAAGCATCGCAATCATTAACTAGTGTCACAGGAATGGTTCAAAGCATAGTCAGTAAGAAGAGACAGTCTTCTTGTACTTAAGTTGGCATTGTGCCTTTTCTATATACTTCCGATGCCAATTCTGTTTTTCAACGTCAATTAGATGGACAGAGGGATACAGTAAACCTGAAGTGAGGCATCGGAATCTATAACTAGTGTCACAGGAATGGTTCAAAACATAGACAGTAGGAAGAGTCAGTCTTCTTCTACTTAAGTCGGCATTGTGCCTTTTGTACTTAATTCCGATGCAATTTATGTATTTCATCGTCAATAAGAAGGTCACAGGGATACAGTAAACCTGAAGTGAAGCATCGGAATCTATAACTAGTGTCACAGGAATGGTTCAAAACATAGGCAGTAGGAAGAGTCAGTTTTCTTGTACTTAAGTCGGCATTGCGCTTTTTTAATTATTTCCGATGCAATTTCTGTGTTTCATCGTCAATAAGAAGGTCAGAGGGACACAGTAAACCTGACGTGAAGCATCGGAATGTATAACTAGTGTCACAGGAATGATTCAAAGCATAGACAGTAGGAAGAGTCAGTCTTCTTGTACTTAAGTCGGCATTGTGCCTTTTCTATTTAATTCCGATACAATTTCTGTGTTTCATCGTAAATAAGAAGGTGAGATGGATACGGTAAACCTGAAGTGAAGCATCGGAATCTATAACTAGTGTCACAGGAATTATTCATAACATAGACAGTAGGAAGAGTCAGTCTTCTTGTACTTAAGTCGGCATTGTGCCTTTTGTATTTAATTCCGATGCAATTTCTGTGTTTCATCGTCAATAAGAATGTCCAAGGGATACAGTAAACCTGAAGTGAGGCATCGGAATCTATAACTAGTGTCACAGGAATGGTTCAAAACATAGACAGTAGGAAGAGTCAGTCTTCTCGTACTTAAGTCGGCATTGTGCCATTTGTACTTAATTCCGATGCAATTTATGTGTTTCATCGTCAATAAGAAGGTCAGAGGGATACAGTAAACCTTAAGTGAAGCATCGGAATCTATAACTACTGTCACAGGAATGGTTCAAAATATAGACAGTAGGAAGAGTCAGTTTTCTTGTACTTAAGTCGGCATTGCGTTTTTTTAATTAATTCCGATGCAATTTCTGTGTTTCATCGTCAATAAGAAGGTCAGAGGGACACAGTAAACCTGAAATGAAGCATCGGAATGTATAACTAGTGTCACAGGAATGATTCAAAGCATAGACAGTAGGAAGAGTCAGTCTTCTTGTACTTAAGTCGGCATTGTGCCTTTTCTATTTAATTCCGTTACAATTTCTGTGTTTCATCGTCAATAAGAAGGTCAGATGGAAACGTAAACCTGAAGTGAAGCATCGGATTCTATAACTAGTGTCACAGGAATGGTTCAAAACATAGACAGTAGGAAGAGTCAGTCTTCTTGTACTTAAGTCGGCATTGTGCCTTTTCTATTTAATTCCGATGCAATTTCTGTGTTTCATCGTCAATAAGACGGTCCAAGGGATACAGTGAACCTGAAGTGAGGCATCGGAATCTATAACTAGTGTCACAGGAATAGTTCAAAACATAGTCAGTAAGAAGAGTCAATCATCTTGTACTTAATTCGGCATTGTGCCTTTTCTATTTAATTCCGATGCAATTTCTGTGTTTCATCGTCAATAAGAAGGTCCAAGGGATGCAGTACACCTGAAGTGAAGCATCGGAATCTATAACTAGTGTCACAGGAATGGTTCAAATCATAGACAGTAGGAAGAGTCAGTCTTCTTGTACTTGAGTCGGCATTGTGCCCTTTGCATTTAATCCGATGCAATTTCTGTGTTTCATCGTCAATAAGAAGGTCAGAGGGATACAGTAAACCTGAAGTGAAGTATCGGAATCTATAACTAGTGTCACAGGAATGGTTCAAAACATAGACTGTAGGAAGAGACAGTTTTCTTGTACTTAAGTCGGCATTGTGCCTTATTTATTTAATTCCGATGCAATTTCTGTGTTTCATCGTCAATAAGAAGGTCAGAGGGACACAGTAGACCTGAAGTGAAGCATCGAAATCTATAACTAGTGTCACAGGAATGGTTCAATACATAGACAGTAGGAAGAGTCAGTCTTCTTGTACTTAAGTCGGCATTCTGCCTTTTCTATTTAATTCCGATGCAATTTCTGTGTTTCATCGTCAATAAGAAGGTCAGAGGGATACAGTAAACCTGAAGTGAAGCATCGGAATCTAAAACTAGTGTCACAGGAATGGTTCAAAACATAGACAGTAGGAAGAGTCAGTCTTCTTGTACTTAAGTCGGCATTGCGCCTTTTGTATTTAATTCCGATTCAATTTCTGTGTTTCATCGTCAATAAGAAAGCCAGAAGTATACAGTAAACCTGAAGTGAAGCATCAGAATCCATAACTAGTGTCACAGGATTGGTTCAAAGCATTGTAAGAAAAGTCAGTCTACTTGTAGTTAATCGGCATTGTGCCGTTTGTATTTAATTCCGATGTAATTTCTATGTTTCATCGTCAACAAGAAGGTCCAAGGGATACAGTACACCTGAAGTGAAGCATCGAAATCTATAACTAGTGTCACAGGAATGGTTCAAATCATAAACAGTAAGAAGAGTCAGTCTTCTTGTACTTAAGTCAGCATTGTGCCCTTTCAATTTAATTCCGATGCAATTTCTGTGTTTCATCGTCAATAAGAAGGTCAGAGTGATACAGTAAACCTGAAGTGAAGCAACGGAATCTATAACTAGTGTCACAGGAATGGTTCAAATCATAGACAGTAGGAAGAGTCAGTCTTCTTGTACTTGAGTCGGCATTGTGCCTTTTGCATTTAATCCGATGCAATTTCTGTGTTTCATCGTCAATAAGAAGGTCAGAGGGATACAGTAAATCTGAAGTGAAGCATCGGAATCTATAACTAGTGTCACAGGAATGGTTCAATACATAGACAGTAGGAAGAGTCAGTCTTCTTGTACTTAAGTCGGCATTGTTCCTTTTGTATTTAATTCCGATGCAATTTCTGTGTTTCATCGTCAGTAAGAAGGTCAGAGGGATACAGTAAACCTGAAATGAAGCATCAGAATCTATAACTAGTGTCACAGGAATGGTTCAAAACATAGACAGTAAGAAGAGTCAGTTTACTTGTACTGAAGTCAGCATTGTAGCTTTTGTATTTGATTCCGATTCAATTTCTGTGTTTCATTGTCAATAAGAAGGTCGAAGGGATACAGTACACCTGAAGAGAAGCATCGGAATCTGTAACTAGTGTCACAGGAATGGTTCAAATCATAGACAGTAAGAAGAGTCAGTCTTCTCGTACTTATGTCAGCATTGTGCCTTTTCTATTTAATTCCGTTACAATTTCTGTGTTTCATCGTCAATAAGAAGGTCAGATGGATATGTAAACCTGAAGTGAAGCATCGGAATCTATAACTAGTGTCACAGGAATGGTTCAAAACATAGACAGTAGGAAGAGTCAGTCTTCTTGTACTTAAGTCGGCATTCTGCCTTTTCTATTTAATTCCGATGCAATTTCTGTGTTTCATCGTCAATAAGAAGGTCCAAGGGATACAGTAAACCTGAAGTGAGGCATCGGAATCTATAACTAGTGTCACAGGAATGGTTCAAAACATAGTCAGTAAGAAGAGTCAATCATCTTGTACTTAATTCGGCATTGTGCCTTTTCTATTTAATTCCGATGCAATTTCTGTGTTTCATCGTCAATAAGAAGGTCCAAGGGATGCAGTACACCTGAAGTGAAGCATCGGAATCTATAACTAGTGTCACAGGAATGGTTCAAATCATAGACAGTAGGAAGAGTCAGTCTTCTTGTACTTGAGTCGGCATTGTGCCCTTTGCATTTAATCCGATGCAATTTCTGTGTTTCATCGTCAATAAGAAGGTCAGAGGGATACAGTAAACCTGAAGTGAAGTATCGGAATCTATAACTAGTGTCACAGGAATGGTTCAAAACATAGACAGTAGGAAGAGTCAGTTTTCTTGTACTTAAGACGGCATTGTGCCTTATTTATTTAATTCCGTTGCAATTTCTGTGTTTCATCGTCAATAAGAAGGTCAGAGGGACACAGTAAACCTGAAGTGAAGCATCGAAATCTATAACTAGTGTCACAGGAATGATTCAAAGCATAGACAGTAGGAAGAGTCAGTCTTCTTGTACTTAAGTCGGCATTGTGTCTTTTCTATTTAATTCCGATACAATTTCTGTGTTTCATCGTCAATAAGAAGGTCAGATGGATACGGTAAAAGCTGCAGTGAAGCATCGGAATCTATAACTAGTGTCACAGGAATGGTTCAAAACATAGACAGTAGGGAGAGTCAGTCTTCTTGTACTTGAGTCGGCATTGTGCCTTTTGCATTTAATCCGATGCAATTTCTGTGTTTCATCGTCAATAAGAAGGTCAGAGGGATACAGTAAATCTGAAGTGAAGCATCGGAATCTATAACTAGTGTCACAGGAATGGTTCAAAACATAGACAGTAGGAAGAGTCAGTCTTCTTGTACTTAAGTCGGCATTGTTCCTTTTGTATTTAATTCCGATGCAATTTCTGTGTTTCATCGTCAGTAAGAAGGTCAGAGGGATACAGTAAACCTGAAATGAAGCATCAGAATCTATAACTAGTGTCACAGGAATGGTTCAAAACATAGACAGTAAGAAGAGTCAGTTTACTTGTACTGAAGTCAGCATTGTAGCTTTTGTATTTGATTCCGATTCAATTTCTGTGTTTCATTGTCAATAAGAAGGTCGAAGGGATACAGTACACCTGAAGAGAAGCATCGGAATCTGTAACTAGTGTCACAGGAATGGTTCAAATCATAGACAGTAAGAAGAGTCAGTCTTCTCATACTTATGTCAGCATTGTGCCTTTTATATTTAATTCCGTTACAATTTCTGTGTTTCATCGTCAATAAGAAGGTCAGATGGATACGTAAACCTGAAGTGAAGCATCGGAATCTATAACTAGTGTCACAGGAATGGTTCAAAACATAGACAGTAGGAAGAGTCAGTCTTCTTGTACTTAAGTCGGCATTCTGCCTTTTCTATTTAATTCCGATGCAATTTCTGTGTTTCATCGTCAATAAGAAGGTCCAAGGGATACAGTAAACCTGAAGTGAGGCATCGGAATCTATAACTAGTGTCACAGGAATGGTTCAAAACATAGTCAGTAAGAAGAGTCAATCATCTTGTACTTAATTCGGCATTGTGCCTTTTCTATTTAATTCCGATGCAATTTCTGTGTTTCATCGTCAATAAGAAGGTCCAAGGGATGCAGTACACCTGAAGTGAAGCATCGGAATCTATAACTAGTGTCACAGGAATGGTTCAAATCATAGACAGTAGGAAGAGTCAGTCTTCTTGTACTTGAGTCGGCATTGTGCCCTTTGCATTTAATCCGATGCAATTTCTGTGTTTCATCGTCAATAAGAAGGTCAGAGGGATACAGTAAACCTGAAGTGAAGTATCGGAATCTATAACTAGTGTCACAGGAATGGTTCAAAACATAGACAGTAGGAAGAGTCAGTTTTCTTGTACTTAAGACGGCATTGTGCCTTATTTATTTAATTCCGATGCAATTTCTGTGTTTCATCGTCAATAAGAAGGTCAGAGGGACACAGTAAACCTGAAGTGAAGCATCGAAATCTATAACTAGTGTCACAGGAATGATTCAAAGCATAGACAGTAGGAAGAGTCAGTCTTCTTGTACTTAAGTCGGCATTGTGTCTTTTCTATTTAATTCCGATACAATTTCTGTGTTTCATCGTCAATAAGAAGGTCAGATGGATACGGTAAAAGCTGCAGTGAAGCATCGGAATCTATAACTAGTGTCACAGGAATGGTTCAAAACATAGACAGTAGGGAGAGTCAGTCTTCTTGTACTTATGTCGGCATTGTGCCTTTTGTATTTAATTCCGATGCAATTTCTGTGTTTCATCGTCAATAAGAAGGTCCAAGGGATACAGTAAACCTGAAGTGAGGCATCGGATTCTATAAATAGTGTCACAATAATGGTTCAAAACATAGTTAGTAAGAAGAGTCAGTCTTCCTTTACTTAATTCGGCGATGTGGCTTTTCTATTTAATTCCGATGCAATTTCTGTGTTTCATCGTCAATAAGAAGGTCAGAGGGATACAGTAAACCTGAAGTGAAGCATCGGAATCTAAAACTAGTGTCACAGGAATGGTTCAAAACATAGACAGTAGGAAGAGTCAGTCTTCTTGTACTTAAGTCGGCATTGCGCCTTTTGTATTTAATTCCGATGCAATTTCTGTGTTTCATCGTCAATAAGAAAGCCAGAAGTATACAGTAAACCTGAAGTGAAGCATCAGAATCCATAACTAGTGTCACAGGATTGGTTCAAAGCATAGTAAGAAAAGTCAGTCTACTTGTAGTTAATCGGCATTGTGCCGTTTGTATTTAATTCCGATGTAATTTCTGTGTTTCATCGTCAACAAGAAGGTCCAAGGGATACAGTACACCTGAAGTGAAGCATCGAAATCTATAACTAGTGTCACAGGAATGGTTCAAATCATAAACAGTAAGATGAGTCAGTCTTCTTGTACTTAAGTCAGCATTGTGCCCTTTCAATTTAATTCCGATGCAATTTCTGTGTTGCATCGTCAATAAGAAGGTCAGAGTGATACAGTAAACCTGAAGTGAAGCAACGGAATCTATAACTAGTGTCACAGGAATGGTTCAAATCATAGACAGTAGGAAGAGTCAGTCTTCTTGTACTTGAGTCGGCATTGTGCCTTTTGCATTTAATCCGATGCAATTTCTGTGTTTCATCGTCAATAAGAAGGTCAGAGGGATACAGTAAATCTGAAGTAAAGCATCGGAATCTATAACTAGTGTCACAGGAATGGTTCAAAACATAGACAGTAGGAAGAGTCAGTCTTCTTGTACTTAAGTCGGCATTGTTCCTTTTGTATTTAATTCCGATGCAATTTCTGTGTTTCATCGTCAGTAAGAAGGTCAGAGGGATACAGTAAACCTGAAATGAAGCATCAGAATCTATAACTAGTGTCACAGGAATGGTTCAAAACATAGACAGTAAGAAGAGTCAGTTTACTTGTACTGAAGTCAGCATTGTAGCTTTTGTATTTGATTCCCATGCAATTTCTGTGTTTCATCGTCAATAAGAAGGTCGAAGGGATACAGTACACCTGAAGTGAAGCATCGGAATCTGTAACTAGTGTCACAGGAATGGTTCAAATCATAGACAGTAAGAAGAGTCAGTCTTCTCGTACTTATGTCAGCATTGTGTATTTTCAATTTAATTCCGATGCAATTTCTGTTTTTCATCATCAATATGAAGGTCCAAGGGATGCAGTACACCGGAAGTGAAGCATCAGAGTCTATAACTAGTGTCACAGGAATGGTTCAAAGCATAGTCAGTAAGAAAAGTCAGTCTTCTTGTACTTAAGTCGGCATTGTGCCTTTTCTATTTAATTCCGATGCAATTTCTGTGTTTCATTGTCAATATGAAGGTCAGAGGGATACAGTAAACCTGAAGTGAAGCATCGGAATCTATAACTAGTGTCACAGGAATGGTTCAAAACATAGTCAGTAAGAAGAGTCCGTCTTCTTGTACTTAAGTCGGCATTGTGCAATTTGTATTTAATTCCGATGCAGTTTCTGTGATTCATCGTCAATAAGAAGGTCCAAGGGATACTGTAAACCTGAAGTGAAGCATCGCAATCATTAACTAGTGTCACAAGAATGGTTCAAAACATAGTCAGTAAGAAGAGTCAGTCTACTTGTACTTAAGTTGGCATTGTGCCTTTTCTATTTACTTCCGATGCGAATTCTGTGTTTCATCGTCAATTAGATGGGCAGAGGGATACAGTAAACCAGAAGTGAAGCATCAGAATCTATAACTAGTGTCACAGGAATGGTTCAAAACATAGACAGTAGAAAGAGTCAGTCTTCTTGTACTTAAGTCGGCATTGTGCCTTTTGTACTTAATTCCGATGCAATTTATTTGTTTCATCGTCAATAAGAAGGTCAGAGGGATACAGTAAACCTGAAGTGAAGCATCGGAATATATAACTAGTGTCACAGGAATGGTTCAAAACACAGACAGTAAGAAGAGTCAGTCTTCTTGTACTTAAGTCGGCATTGTGCCTTTTCTATTTAATTCCGATACAATTTGTGTGTTTCATAGTCAATAAGAAGGTCAGATGGATACGGTAAACCTGAAGTGAAGCATCGGAATCTATAACTAGTGCCACAGGAATGGTTCAAAACATAGACAGTAGGAAGAGTCAGTCTTCTTGTACTTAAGTCGGCATTGTGCCTTTTGTATTTAATTCCGATGCAATTTCTGTGTTTCATCGCCAATAAGAAGGTCCAAGGGATACAGTAAACCAGAAGTGAGGAATTGGAATCTATAACTAGTGTCACAGGAATGGTTCAAAACATAGTCAGTAAGAAGAGTCAGTCTTCTTGTACTTAATTCGGCATTGTGCGTTTTCTATTTAATTCCGATGCAATTTCTGTGTTTCATCGTCAATAAGAAGGTCCAAGGGATGCAGTACACCTGAAGTGAAGCATCGGAATCTATAACTAGTGTCACAGGAATGCTTCAAATAATAGACAGTAGGAGTAGTCAGTCTTCTTGTACTTGAGTCGGCATTGTGCCTTTTGCATTTAATCCGATGCAATATCTGTGTTTCGTCGTCAATAAGAAGGTCAGAGGGCTACAGTAAACCTGAAGTGAAGCATCGTAATCTATAACTAGTGTCACAGGATCGGTTCAAAACATAGACAGTAAGAAGAGTCAGTCTTCTTGTACTTAAGTCGGCATTGTGCCTTTTCTATTTAATTCCGATGCAATTTCTGTGTTTCATCATCAATAAGAAGATCAGAGGGATACAGTAAACCCGATGTGAAGCTTCAGGGTCTATAACTAGTGTCACAGGAATGGTTCAAAACGTAGTCAGCAAGAAGAGTCAGTCTTCTTGTACTTTAGTCGGCATTGTGCCTTTTGAATTTAATTCCGATGCAATTTCTGTTTTTCATCGTCAATAAGGAGGTATAAGAGATACAGTAAACCTGAAGTGAAGCATCGCAATGTATAACTAGTGTCACAGGAATGGTTCAAAACACAGTCAGTAAGAGGAGTCAGTCTTCTTGTACTTAAGTCGGCATTGTGCCTTTTGAATTTAAATCCGATGCAATTTCTGTTTTCATCGTCAATAAGGAGGTATAAGGGATACAGTAAACCTGAAGTGAAGCATCGCAATCTATAACTAGTGTCCCAGGAATGGTTCAAAACATAGTCAGTAAGAAGAGTCAGTCTTCTTGTACTTAAGTCGGCATTGTGCCTTTTCAATTTACTTCCGATGCAAATTCTGTGTTTCATCGTCTATAAGAAGGTCAGAGGGATACAGTAAACCTGAAGTGAAGCATCAGAATCTAAAACTAGTGTCACAGGAATGGTTCAAAACATAGAGAGTAGGAAGAGTCAGTCTTCTTGTACTTAAGTCGGCATTGTGCCTTTTGTATTTAATTCCGATGCAATTTCTGTGTTTCATCGTCAATAAGAAAGCCAGAAGTATACAGTAAACCTGAAATGAAGCATCAGAATCCATAACTAGTGTCACAGGATTGGTTCAAAACATAGTAAGAAAAGTCAGTCTACTTGTAGTTAATCGGCATTGTGCCGTTTGTATTTAATTCCGATGTAATTTCTGTGTTTCATCGTCAATACGAAGGTCCAAGGGATACAGTACACCTGAAGTGAAGCATCGGAATCTATAACTAGTGTCACAGGAGTGGTTCAAATCACAAACAGTAAGAAGAGTCAGTCTTCTTGTACTTAAGTCAGCATTGTGCCCTTTCTATTTAACTCCGATGCAATTTCTGTGTTTCATCGTCAATAAGAAGGTCAGAGTGATACAGTAAACCTGAAGTGAAGCATCGGAATCTGTAACTAGTGTCACCGGAATGGTTCAAATCATAGACAGTAGGAAGAGTCAGTCTTCTTGTACTTGAGTCGGCATTGTGCCTTTTGTATTTGATTCCGATGCAATTTCTGTGTTTCATCGTCAATAAGAAGGTCCAAGGGATACAGTACACCTGAAGTGAAGCACCGGAATCTATAACTAGTGTCACAGGAATGGTTCAAATCATAGACAGTAAGAAGAGTCAGTCTTCTCGTACTTATGTCAGCATTGTGCTTTTCTATTTAATTCCGATGCAATTTCTGTTTTTCATCATCAATATGAAGGTCCAAGGGAGGCAGTACAACTGAAGTGAAGCATCAGAGTCTATAACTAGTGTCACAGGAATGGTTCAAAACATAGTCAGTAAGAAGAGTCAGTCTTCTTGTACTTAAGTCGGCATTGTGCTTTTTCTATTTAATTCCGATGCAATTGCTGTGTTTCATTGTCAATATGAAGGTCAGAGGGATAAAGTAAACCTAAAGTGAAGCATCGGAATCTATAACTAGTGTCACAGGAATGGTTCAAAACATAGACAGTAGGAAGAGTCAGTTTTCTTGTACATAAGTCGGCATTGTGCCTTTTGTATTTAATTCCGATGCAACTTCTGTGATTCATCGTCAATAAGAAGGTCCAAGGGATACTGTAAACCTGAAGTGAAGCATCGCAATCATTAACTAGTGTCACAGGAATGGTTCAAAACATAGTCAGTAAGAAGAGTCAGTCTTCTTGTACTTAAGTTGTCATTGTGCCTTTTCTATTTACTTCCGATACAAATTCTGTGTTTCATCGTCAATTAGATGGGCAGAGGGATACAGTAAACCTGAAGTGAAGCATCAGAATCTATAACTAGTGTCACAGGAATGGTTCAAAACATAGACAGTAGGAAGAGTCAGTCTTCTTGTACTTAAGTCGGCATTGTGCCTTTTGTACTTAATTCCGATGCAATTTATGTGTTTCATCGTCAATAAGAAGGTCAGAGGGATACAGTAAACCTGAAGTGAAGCATCGGAATGTATAACTAGTGTCACAGGAATGGTTCAAAACATAGACAGTAGGAAGAGTCAGTTTTCTTGTACTTAAGTCGGCATTGTGCCTTTTTTATTTAATTCCGATGCAATTTCTGTGTTACATCGTCAACAAGAAGGTCAGAGGGACACATTAAACCTGAAGTGAAGCATCGGAATGTATAACTAGTGTCACAGGAATGATTCAAAGCATAGACAGTAGGAAGAGTCAGTCTTCTTGTACTTAAGTCGGCATTGTGCCTTTTGTATTTAATTCCGATGCAATTTCTGTGTTTCATCGTCACTAAGAAGGTCCAAGGGATACAGTTAACCTGAAGTGAGGCATCGGAATCTATAACTAGTGTCACAGTAATGGTTCAAAACATAGTCAGGAAGAAGAGTCAGTCTTCTTGTACTTAAGTCGGCATTGTGCCTTTTCTATTTACTGCCGATGCAAATTCTGTGTTTCATCGTCAATAAGAAGGTCAGAGGGATACAGTAAACCTGAAGTGAAGCATCGGAATCAAATACTAGTGTCACAGGAATGGTTCAAAACATAGACAGTAGGAAGAGTCAGTCTTCTTGTACTTAAGTCGGCATTGTGCATTTTGTATTTAATTCCGATGCAATTTCTGTGTTTCAACGTCAATAAGAAAGCCAGAAGTATACAGTAAACCTGAAGTGAAGCATCAGAATCCATAACTAGTGTCACAGGATTGGTACAAAACATGGTAAGAAAACTTAGTCTACTTCTATCTAATCGGCATTGTGCCGTTTGTATTTAATTCCGATGTAATTTCTGCGTTTCATCGTCAATAAGAAGGTCCAAGGGATACAGTACACCTGAAGTGAAGCATCGGAATCTATAACTAGTGTCACAGGAATGGTTCAAATCATAAACAGTAAGAAGAGTCAGTCTTCTTTTACTTAAGTCAGCATTGTGCCCTTTCTATTTAATTCCAATGCAATTTCTGTGTTTCATCGTCAATAAGAAGGTCAGAGAGATACAGTTAACCTGAAGTGAAGCATCGGAATCTATAACTAGTGTCACAGGAATGGTTCAAATCATAGACAGTAGGAAGAGTCAGTCTTCTTGTACTTGAGTCGGCATTGTGCCTTTTGCATTTAATCCGATGCAATTTCTGTGTTTCATCGTCAATAAGAAGGTCCAAGGGAGGCAGTACACCTGAAGTGAAGCATCAGAGTCTATAACTAGTGTCACAGGAATGGTTCAAAACATAGTCAGTAAGAAGAGTCAGTCTTCTTGTACTTAAGTCAGCATTGTGCCTTTTCTATTTAATTCCGATGCAATTTCTGTGTTTCATTGTCAATATGAAGGTCAGAGGGATACAGTAAACCTGAAGTGAAGCATCGGAATCTATAACTAGTGTCACAGGAATGGTTCAAAACATAGTCAGTAATAAGAGTCCGTCTTCTTGTACTTAAGTCGGCATTGTGCCTTTTGTATTTAATTCCGATGCAATTTCTGTGATTCATCGTCAATAAGAAGGTCCAAGGGATACTGTAAACCTGAAGTGAAGCATCGCAATCATTAACTAGTGTCACAGGAATGGTTCAAAACATAGTCAGTAAGAAGAGTCAGTCTTCTTGTACTTATGTTGGCATTGTGCCTTTTCTATTAACTTCCGATGCAAACTCTGTGTTTCATCGTCAATTAGATGGGCAGAGGGATACAGTAAACCTGAAGTGAAGCATCAGAATCTATAACTAGTGTCACAGGAATGGTTCAAAACATAGACAGTAGGAAGAGTCTGTCTTCTTGTACTTAAGTCGGCATTGTGCCTTTTGTACTTAATTCCGATGCAATTTATGTGTTTCATCGTCAATAAGAAGGTCAGAGGGACACAGTGAACCTGAAATGAAGCATCGAAATGTATAACTAGTGTCACAGGAATGGTTCAAAACATAGACAGTAGGAAGAGTCAGTCTTCTTGTACTTAAGTCGGCATTGTGCCTTTTGTATTTAATTCCGATGCAATTTCTGTGTTTCATCCACAATAACAAAGCCAGAAGTATACAGTAAACCTGAAGTGAAGCATCAGAATCCATAACTAGTGTCACAGGATTGGTTCAAAACACAGTAAGAAGAGTCAGTCTACTTGTAGTTAATCGTCATTGTGCCTTTTGTATTTATTTCCGATGTAAATTCTGTGTTTCATCGTCAATAAGAAGGTCCAAGGGATACAGTACACCTGAAGTGAAGCATCGGAATCTAAAACTAGTGTCACAGGAATGGTTCAAATCATAAACAGTAAGAGGTGTCAGTCTTCTTGTACTTAAGTCAGCATTGTGCAATTTCTATTTAATTCCGATGCAATTTCTGTGTTTCATCGTCAATAAGAAGGTCAGAGTGATACAGTAAACCTGAAGTGTAGCATCGGAATCTGAAACTTGTGGCACAGGAATGGTTCAAAACATAGACAGTAGGAAGAGTCAGTCTTTTTGTACTTGAGTCGGCATTGTGCCTTTTGCATTTAATCTGATGCAATTTCTGTGTTTCATCGTCAATAAGAAAGCCAGAAGTATACAGTAAACCTGAAGTGAAGCATCAGAATCCATAACTAGTGTCACAGGATTGGTTCAAAACATAGTAAGAAAAGTCAGTCTACTTGTAGTTATACGGCATTGAGCCGTTTGTATTTAATTCCGATGTAATATCTGTGTTTCATCGTCAATACGAAGGTCCAAGGGATACAGTACACCTGAAGTGAAGCATCGGAATCTATAACTAGTGTCACAGGAGTGGTTCAAATCATAAACAGTATGAAGAGTCAGTCTTCTTGTACTGAAGTCAGCATTGTGCCCTTTCTATCTAATTCCGATGCAATTTCTGTATTTCATCGTCAATAAGAAGGTCAGAGTGATACAGTAAACCTGAAGTGAAGCATCGGAATCTATAACTAGTGTCACAGGAATGGTTCAAATCATAGACAGTAGGAAGAGTCAGTCTTCTCGTACTTGAGTCGGCATTGTGCCTTTTGCATTTAATCCGATGCAATTTCTGTGTTTCATCGTCAATAAGAAGGTCAGAGGGATACAGTAAACCTGAAATGAAGCATCAGAATCTATAACTAGTGTCACAGGAATGGTTCAAAACATAGACAGTAAGAAGAGTCAGTCTACTTGTACTTAAGTCGGCATTGTGCCTTTTGTATTTGATTCCGATGCAATTTCTGTGTTTCATCGTCAATAAGAAGGTCCAAGGGATACAGTACACCTGAAGTGAAGCATCGGAATCTATAACTAGTGTCCCAGGAATGGTTCAAATCATAGACAGTAAGAAGAGTCAGCCTTCTCGTACTTATGTCAGCATTGTGCTTTTCTATTTAATACCGATGCAATTTCTGATTTTCATCATCAATATGAAGGTCCAAGGGAGGCAGTACACCTGAAGTGAAGCATCAGAGTCTATAACTAGTGTCACAGGAATGGTTCAAAACATAGTCAGTAAGAAGAGTCAGTCTTCTTGTACTTAAGTCGGCATTGTGCCTTTTCTATTTAATTCCGATGCAATTTCTGTGTTTCATTGTCAATATGAAGGTCAGAGGGATACAGTAAACCTGAAGTGAAGCATCGGAATCTATAACTAGTGTCACAGGAATGGTTCAAAACATAGTCAGTAAGAAGAGTCCGTCTTCTTGTACTTAAGTCGGCACTGTGCCTTTTGTATTTAATTGAGATGCAATTTCTGTGATTCATCGTCAATAAGAAGGTCCAAGGGATACTGTAAACCTGAAGTGAAGCATCGCAATCATTAACTAGTGTCACAGGAATGGTTCAAAACATAGTCAGTAAGAAGAGTCAGTCTTCTTGTACTTAAGTTGACATTGTGCCTTTTCTATTTACTTCCGATACAAATTCTGTGTTTCATCGTCAATTAGATGGGCAGAGGAATACAGTAAACCTGAAGTGAAGCATCAGCATCCATAACTAGTGTCACAGGAATGGTTCAAAACGTAGACAGTAGGAAGAGTCAGTTTTCTTGTACTTAAGTCGGCATTGTGCCTTTTGTACTTAATTCCGATGCAATTTATGTGTTTCATCGTCAATAAGAAGGTCAGAGGGATACAGTAAACTTGAAGTGAAGCATCGGAATCTATAACTAGTGTCACAGGAATGGTTCAAAACATAGACAGTAGGAAGAGTCAGTTTTCTTGGTCTTAAGTCGGCATTGTGCCTTTTTATTTAATTGTGATCCAATTTCTGTGTTACATCGTCAACAAGAAGGTCAGAGGGACACAGTAAACCTGAAGTGAAGCATCGGAAAGTATAACTAGTGTCACAGGAATGATTCAAAGCATAGACAGTAAGAAGAGTCAGTCTTCTTGTACTTAAGTCGGCATTGTGCCTTTTGTATTTAATTCCGATGCAATTTCTGTGTTTCATCGTCAATAAGAAGGTCCAAGGGATACAGTTAACCTGAAGTGAGGCATCGGAATCTATAACTAGTGTCACAGGAATGGTTCAAGACATAGTCAGTAAGAAGAGTCAGTCTTCTTGTACTTAATTCGGCATTGTGCCTTTTCTATTTAATTCCGATGCAATTTCTGTGTTTCATCGTCAATAAGAAGGTCAGAGGGATACAGTAAACCTGAAGTGAAGCATCGTAATCTATAACTAGTGTCACAGGATCGGTTCAAAACATAGACAGTAAGAAGAGTCAGTCTTGTTGTACCTTAGTCGGCATTGTGCCTTTTGAATTTAATTCCGATGCAATTTCTGTTTTTCATCGTCAATAAGGAGGTATAAGGGCTACAGTAAACCTGAAGTGAAGCATCGCAATCTATAACTAGTGTCACAGGAATGGTTCAAAACATAGTAAGAAAAGTCAGTCTACTTCTAGTTAATCGGCATTGTGCCGTTTGTATTTAATTCCGATGTAATTTCTGCGTTTCATCGTCAATGAGAAGGTCCAAGGGATACAGTACACCTGAAGTGAAGCATCGGAATGTGTAACTAGTGTCACAGGAATGGTTCAAATCATAAACAGTAAGAAGAGTCAGTCTTCTTGTACTTAAGTCAGCATTGTGCCCTTTCTATTTAATTCCGATGCAATTTCTGTGTTTCATCGTCAATAAGAAGGTCAGAGTGATACAGTAAACCTGAAGTGATGCATCGGAATCTATAACTAGTGTCACAGGAATGTTTCAGATCATAGACAGTAGGAAGAGTCAGTCTTCTTGTACTTGAGTCGCCATTGTGCCTTTTGCATTTAATCCGATGCAATTTCTGTGTTTCATCGTCAATAAGAAGGTCAGAGGGATACAGTAAATCTGAAGTGAAGCATCGGAATCTATAACTAGTGTCACAGGAATGGTTCAAATCATAGACAGTAAGAAGAGACAGTCTTCTCGTACGTATGTCAGCATTGTGCCTTTTCTATTTAATTCCGATGCAATTTCTGTTTTTCATCATCAATATGAAGGTCCAAGGGAGGCAGTACACCTGAAGTGAAGCATGAGAGTCTATAACTAGTGTCACAGGATTGGTTCAAAACATATCAGTAAGAAGAGTCAGTCTTCTTGTACTTAAGTCGGCATTGTGCCTTTTCTATTTAATTCCGATGCAATTTCTGTGCTTCATTGTCAATATGAAGGTCAGAGGGATACAGTAAACCTGAAGTGAAGCATCGGAATCTATAACTAGTGTCACAGGAATGGTTCAAAACATAGTCAGTAATAAGAGTCCGTCTTCTTGTACTTAAGTCGACATTGTGCCTTTTGTATTTAATTCCGACGCAATTTCTGTGATTCATCGTCAATAAGGAGGTCCAAGGGATACTGTAAACCTGAAGTGAAGCATCGCAATCATTAACTAGTGTCACAGGAATGGTTCAAAACATAGTCAGTAAGAAGGGTCAGTCTTCTTGTACTTAAGTTGGCATTGTGCCTTTTCTATTTACTTCCGATACAAATTCTGTGTTTCATCGTCAATTAGATGGGCAGAGGGATACAGTAAACCTGAAGTGAAGCATCAGAATCTATAACTAGTGTCACAGGAATGGTTCAAAACATAGACAGTAGGCAGAGTCAGTCTTCTTGTACTTAAGTCGTCATTGTGCCTTTTGTACTTAATTCCGATGCAATTTATGTGTTTCATCGTCAATAAGAAGGTCAGAGGGATACAGTAAACCTGAAGTGAAGCATCGGAATCTATAACTAGTGTCATAGGAATGGATCAAGACATAGACAGTAGGAAGAGTCAGTTTTGTTGTACTTAAGTCGGCATTGTGCCTTTTTTATTTATTTCCGATGCAATGTCTGTGTTTCATCGTCAATAAGAAGGTCAGAGGGACACAGTAAACCTGAAATGAAGCATCGGAATGTTTAACTAGTGTCACAGGAATGATTCAAAGCATAGACAGTAGGAAGAGACAGTCTTCTTGTACTTAAGTCGGCATTGTGCCTCTTCTATTTAATTCCGAAACAATTTCTGTGTTTCATCGTCAATAAGAAGATCAGATGGATACGGTAAATCTGAAGTGAAGCATCGGAATCTATAACTAGTGTCACAGGAATGGTTCAAAACATAGACAGTAGGAAGAGTCAGTCTTCTTGTACTTAAGTCGGCATTGTGCCTTTTGTATTTAATTCCGATGCAATTTCTGTGTTTCATCGTCAATAAGAACGTCCAAGGGATACAGTAAACCTGAAGTGAGGCATCGGAATCTATAACTAGTGTCACAGGAATGGTTCAAAACATTGTCAGTAAGAAGAGTCAGTCTTCTTGTGCTTAATTCGGCATTGTGCCTTTTCTATTTAATTCCGATGCAATTTCTGTGTTTCATCGTCAATAAGAAGGTCCAAGGGATGCAGTACACCTGAAGTGAAGCATCGTAGTCTATAACTAGTGTCACAGGAATGGTTCAAATCATAGACAGTAGGTAGAGTCAGTCTTCTTGTACTTGAGTCGGCATTGTGCCTTTTGCATTTAATCCGATTCAATTTCTGTGTTTCATCGTCAATAAGAAGGTCAGAGGGACACAGTAAACCTGAAGTGAAGCATCGGAATGTATAACTAGTGTCACAGGAATGATTCAAAGCATAGACAGTAGGAAGAGTCAGTCTTCTTGTACTTAAGTCGGCATTGTGCCTTTTGTATTTAATTCCGATGCAATTTCTGTGTTTCATCGTCAATAAGAAGGTCCAAGGGATACAGTAAACCTGAAGTGAGGCATCGGAATCTATAACTAGTGTCACAGGAATGGTTCAAAACATAGTCAGTAAGAAGAGTCAGTCTTCTTGTACTTAATTCGGCATTGTGCCTTTTCTATTTAATTCCGATGCAATTTCTGTGTTTCATCGTCAATAAGAAGGTCCAAGGGATGCAGTACACCTGAAGTGAAGCATCGGAATCTATAATTAGTGTCCCAGGAATGGTTCAAAACATAGACAGTAGGAAGAGTCAGTCTTCTTGTACTTAAGTCGGCATTGTTCCTTTAGTATTTAATTCCGATGCAATTTCTGTGTTTCATCGTCAATATGAAGGTCAGAGGGATACAGTAGACCTGAAGTGAAGCATCGTAATCTATAACTAGTGTCACAGGATCGGTTCAACACATAGACAGTAGGAAGAGTCAGTCTTCTTGTACTTATGTCGGCATTGTGCCTTTTGTATTTAATTCCGATGCAACTTCTGTGTTTCATCGTCAATAAGAAGGTCCAAGGGACACAGTTAACCTGAAGTGAGGCATCGGAATCTATAACTAGTGTCACAGGAATGGTTCAAGACATAGTCAGTAAGAAGAGTCCGTCTTCTTGTACTTAAGTCAGCATTGTGCCTTTTGAATTTAATTCCGATGCAATTTCTGTTTTTCATCGTCAATAAGGAGGTATAAGGGATACAGTAAACCTGAAGTGAAGCATCGCAATCTATAACTAGTGTCACAGGAATGGTTCAAAACAGAGACAGTAGGAAGAGTCAGTTTTCTTGTACTTAAGTCGGCATTGAGCCTTTTCTATTTAATTCCGAAGCAATTTCTGTGATTCATCGTCAACACGAAGGTCAGAGGGACACAGTAAACCTGAAGTGAAGCATCGGAATGTATAACTAGTGTCACAGGAATGATTCAAAGCATAGACAGTAGGAAGAGTCAGTCTTCTTGAACTTAAGTCGGCATTGTGCCTTTTCTGTTTTATTCCGATACAATTTCTGTGTTTCATCGTCAATAAGAAGGTCAGATGGATACGGTAAACTTGAAGTGAAGCATCGGAATCTATAACTAGTATCACAGGAATGGTTCAAAACATAGACAGTAAGAAGAGTCAGTCTTCTTGTACTTATGTCGGCATTGTGCCTTTTGTATTTAATTCCGAAGCAACTTCTGTGTTTCATCGTCAATAAGAAGGTCCAAGGGACACAGTTAACCTGAAGTGAGGCATCGGAATCTATAACTAGTGTCACAGGAATGGTTCAAGACATAGTCATTAAGAAGAGTCAGTCTTCTTGTACTTAAATCAGCATTGTGCCTTTTCTATTTAATTCCGATGCAATTTCTGTGTTTCATCGTCAATAAGAAGGTCAGAGGGATACAGTAAACCTGAAGTGAAGCATCGTAATCTATAACTAGTGTCACAGGATCGGTTCAAAACATAGACAGTAAGAGGAGTCAGTCTTCTTGTACTTAAGTCAGCATTGTGCCTTTTCTATTTAATTCCGATGCAATTTCTGTGTTTCATCATCAATAAGAAGATCAGAGGGATACAGTAAACCTGATGTGAAGCTTCGGGGTCTATAACTAGTGTCACAGGATCGGTTCAAAACATAGACAGTAAGAAGAATCAGTCTTCTTGTACTTAAGTCGGCATTGTGCCTTTTCTATTTAATTCCGATGCAATTTCTGTGTTTCATCATCAATAAGAAGATCAGAGGGATACAGTAAACCTGATGTGAAGCTTCGGGGTCTATAACTTGTGTCACAGGAATGGTTCAAAACATAGTCAGTAAGAAGAGTCAGTCTTCTTGTACTTAAGTCGGCATTGTGCCTTTTGAATTTAATTCCGATGCAATTTCTGTTTTTCATCGTCAATAAGAAGGTCAGAGGGATACACTAAACCTGAAGTGAAGCATCGGAATCTAAAACTAGTGTCACAGGAATGGTTCAAAACATAGACAGTAGGAAGAGTCAGTCTTCTTGTACTTAAGTCGGCATAGTGACTTTTGTATTTAATTCCGATGCAATTTCTGTGTTTCATCGTCAATAAGAAAGCCAGAAGTATACAGTAAACCTGAAGTGAAGCATCAGACTCCATAACTAGTGTCACAGGATTGGTTCAAAACATAATAAGAAGAGTCAGTCTACTTGTAGTTAATCGGCATTGTGCCTTTTGTATTTAATTCCGATGTAATTTCTGTGTTTCATCGTCAATAAGAAGGTCCAAGGGATACAGTACACCTGAAGTGAAGCATCGGAATCTATAACTAGTGTCACAGGAATGGTTCAAATCAAAAACAGTAAGAAGAGTCAGTCTTCTTGTACTTAAGTCGGCATTGTGCCCTTTCTATTTAATTCCGATGCAATTTCTGTGTCTCATCGTCAATAAGAAGGTCAGAGGGATACAGTAAACCTAAAGTGCAGCATCGGAATCTATAACTAGTGTCACAGGAATGGTTCAGATCATAGACATCAGGAAGAGTCACTCATCTTGTACTTGAGTCGGCATTGTGCTTTTTGCATTTAATCCGATGCAATATCTGTGTTTCATCGTCAATAAGAAGGTCACAGGGATACAGTAAATCTGAAATGAAGCATCGGAATCTATAACTAGTGTCACAGGAATGGTTAAAGACATAGTCAGTAAGAAGAGTCCGTCTTCTTGTACTTAAGTCGGCATTGTGCATTTTGTATTTAATTCCGATGCAATTTCTGTGTTTCGCCGTCAATAAGAAGGTCCAAGGGATACAGTAAACCTGTAGTGAAGCATCGGAAACTATAACTAGTGCCACAGGAATGGTTCAAAACATAGTCAGTAAGAAGAGTCCGTCTTCTTGTACTTGATTCGGCATTGTGCCTTTTGTATTTAATTCCGATGCAATTTCTATGATTCATCGTCAATAAGAAGTTCCAACGGATACTGTAAACCTGAAGTGAAGCATCGCGATCATTAACTAGTGTCACAGGAATGGTTCTAAACATAGTCAGTAAGAAGAGTCAGTCTTCTTGTACTTAAGTTGGCATTGTGCCTTTTCTATTTACTTCCGATGCAAATTCTGTGTTTCATCGTCAATTAGAAGGACAGAGGGATACAGTAAACCTGAAGTGAAGCATCTGAATCTATAACTAGTGTCACAGGAATGGTTCAAAAACATAGACAGTAGGAAGAGTCAGTCTTCTTGTACTTAAGTCGGCATTGTGCCTTTTGTATTTAATTCCGATGCAATTTATGTGTTTCATCGTCAATAAGAAGGTCAGAGGGATAATGTAAACCTGAAGTGAAGCATCGGAATCTATAACTAGTGTCACATGAATGGTTCCAAACATAGATAGTGGGAAGAGTCAGTTTTCTTGTACTTAAGTCGGCATTGTGCCTTTTCGATTTAATTCCGTTGCAATTTCTGTGTTTCATCGTCAATAAGAAGGTCAGAGGGACACAGTAAACCTGAAGTGAAGCATCGGAATCTATAACTAGTGTCACAGGAATGATTCAAAGCATAGACAGTAGGAAGAGTCAGTCTTCTTGTACTTAAGTCGGCATTGTGCCTTTTCTATTTATTTTCGATACAATTTCTGTGTTTCATCGACAATAAGAAGGTCAGATGGATACGGTAAACCTGAAGTGAAGCATCGGAATCTATAACTAGTGTCAGAGGAATGGTTCAAAACATAGACAGTAGGAAAAGTCAGTCTTCTTGTACTTAAGTCGGCATTGTGCCTTTTGTATTTAATTCCGAAGCAATTTCTGTGTTTCATCGTCAAATAGAAGGTCCAAGGGATACAGTAAACCTGAAGTGAGGCATCGGAATCTATAACTAGTGTCACAGGAATGGTTCAAACATAGTCAGTAAGAAAAGTCAGTCTTCTTGTACTTAATTCGGCATTGTGCCTTTTCTATTTAATTCCGATGCAATTTCTGTGTTTCATCGTCAATAAGAAGTTCCAAGGGATGCAGTACACCGGAAGTAAAGCATCGGAATCTATAACTAGTGTCACAGGAATGGTTCAAATCATAGACAGTAGGAAGAGTCAATCTTCTTGTACTTGAGTCGGCATTGTGCCTTTAGCATTTAATCCGATGCAATTTCTGTGTTTCATTGTCAATAAGAAGGTCAGAGGGATACAGTAAACCTGAAGTGAAGCATCGGAATCTAAAACTAGTGTCACAGGAATGGTTCAAAACGTAGACAGTAGGAGGAGTCAGTCTTCTTGTACTTAAGTCGGCATTGTTCCTTTTGTTTTTAATTCCGAAGCAATTTCCGTGTTTCATCGTCAATAAGAAGGTCAGAGGGATACAGTAAACCTGAAGTGAAGCATCGTAATCTATAACTAGTGTCACAGGAATGGTTCAAAGCATAGACAGTAAGAAGAGTCAGTCTTCTTGTACTTAAGTCGGCATTGTGCCTTTTCTATTTAATTCCGATGCAATTTCTGTGATTCATCATCAATAAGAAGATCAGAGGGATACAGTAAACCTGATGAGAAGCTTCGGGGTCTATAACTAGTGTCACAGGAAAGGTTCAAACATAGTCAGTAAGAAGAGTCAGTCTTCTTGTACTTAAGTCGGCATTGTGCCTTTTGAATTTAATTCCGATGCAATTTCTGTTTTCCATCGTCAATAAGGAGGTATAAGGGATACAGTAAACCTGAAGTGAAGCATCGAAACCTATAACTAGTGTCACAGGAATGGTTCAAAACATAGTCAGTAAGAAGAGTCAGTCTTCTTGTACTTAAGTCGGCATTGTGCCTTTTCTATTTACTTCCGATGCAAATTCTGTGTTTCATCTTCAAAAAGAAGGTCGGAGCGATACAGTAAACCTGAAGTGAAGCATCGGAATTTAAAACTAGTGTCACAGGAATGGTTCAAAACATAGACAGTAGGAAGAGTCAGTCTTCTTGTACTTAAGTCGGCATTGTGCCTTTTGTATTTAATTCCGAGGCAATTTCTGTGTTTCATCGTCAATAACAAAGCCAGAAGTATACAGTAAACCTGAAGTGAAGTATCAGAATCCATAACTAGTGTCACACGATTGGTTCAAAACATAGTAAGAAGAGTCAGTCTACTTGTAGTTAATCGGCATTGTGCCTTTTGTATTTAATACCGATGTAGTTTCTGTGTTTCATCGTCAATAAGAACGTCCAAGGGATACAGTACACCTGAAGTGAAGCATCGGAATCTATAACTAGTGTCACAGGAATGGTTCAAATCATAAACAGTAAGAAGAGTCAGCCTTCTTGTACTTAAGTCAGCATTGTGCCCTTTCTATTTAATTCCGATGCAATTTCTGTGTTTCATCGTCAATAAGAAGGTCAGAGTGATACAGTAAACCTGAAGTGAAGCATTGGAATGAATAACTAGTGTCACAGGAATGATTCAAAGCATTGACAGTAGGAAGAGTCAGTCTTCTTGTACTTAAGTCGGCATTGTGCCTTTTCTAATTAATTCCGATACAATTTCTGTGTTTCATCGTCAATAAGAAGGTCAGATGGAAACGGTAAACCTGAAGTGAAGCATCGGAATCTATAACTAGTGTCACAGGAATGGTTCAAAACATACACAATAGGAAGAGTCAGTCTTCTTGTACTTAAGTCGGCATTGTGCCTTTTCTATTCAATTCCGATGCAATTTCTGTGTTTCATTGTCAATACGAAGGCCCAAGAGATACAGTAAACCTGAAGTGAGGCATCGGAATCTATAACTAGTGTCACAGGAATGGTTCAAAACATAGTCAGTAAGAAGAGTCAGTCTTCTTGTACTTAATTCGGCATTGTGCCTTTTCTATTTAATTCCGATGCAATTTCTGTGTTTCATCGTCAATAAGAAGGTCCAAGGGATGCAGTACACCTGAAGTGAACCATCGGAATCTATAACTAGTGTCACAGGAATGGTTCAAATCATAGACAGTTGGAAGAGTCAGTCCTCTTGTACTTGAGTCGGCATTGTGCCTTTTGCATTTAATCCGATGCAATTTCTGTGTTTCATCGTCAATACGAACGTCAGAGGGATACAGTAAACCTGAAGTGAAGCATCGGAATCTATAACTAGTGTCACAGGAATGGTTCAAACATAGTCAGTAAGAAGAGTCTGTCTTCTTGTACTTAAGTCGGCATTGTGCCTTTTCTATTTACTTCCGATGCAAATTCTGTGTTTCATCGTCAATAAGAAGGTCAGAGGGATACAGTAAACCTGAAGTGAACCATCGGAATCTAAAACTAGTGTCACAGGAATGGTTCAAAACATAGACAGTAGGAAGAGTCAGTCTTCTTGTACTTAAGTCGGCATTGTGCCTTTTGTATTTAATTCCGATGCAATTTCTGTGTTTCATCGTCAATAAGAAAGCCAGAAGTATACAGTAAACCTGAAGTGAAGTATCAGAATCCATAACTAGTGTCACACGATTGGTTCAAAACATAGTAAGAAGAGTCAGTCTACTTGTAGTTAATCGGCATTGTGCCTTTTGTATTTAATACCGATGTAGTTTCTGTGTTTCATCGTCAATAAGAAGGTCCAAGGGATACAGTACACCTGAAGTGAAGCATCGGAATCTATAACTAGTGTCACAGGAATGGTTCAAATCATAAACAGTAAGAAGAGTCAGCCTTCTTGTACTTAAGTCAGCATTGTGCCCTTCCTATTTAATTCCGATGCATTTTCTGTGTTTCATCGTCAATAAGAAGGTCAGAGTGATACAGTAAACCTGAAGTGAAGCATCGTAGTCTATAACTAGTGTCACAGGAATGGTTCAAAACATAGACAGTAGGAAGAGTCAGTCTTCTTGTACTTGAGTCGGCATTGTGCCTCTTGCATTTAATCCGATGCAATTTCTGTGTTTCATCGTCAATAAGAAGGTCAGAGGGCTACAGTAAACCTGACGTGAAGCATCGGAATCTATAACTAGTGTCACAGGAATGGTTCAAAACATAGACAGTGGGAAGAGTCAGTCTTCTTGTACTTAAGTCGGCATTGTTCCTTTTGTATTTAATTCCGATGCAATTTCTGTGTTTCATCGTCAATATGAGGGTCAGAGGGATACAGTAAACCTGAAGTGAAGCATCGTAATCTATAACTAGTGTCACAGGATCGGTTCAAAACATAGACAGTAAGAAGAGGCAGTCTTCTTGTACTTAAGTCGGCATTGTGCCTCTTCTATTTAATTCCGATGCAATTTCTGTGTTTCAGCATCAATAAGAAGATCAGAGGGATACAGTAAACCCGATGTGAAGCTTCGGGGTCTATAACTAGTGTCACAGGAATGGTTCAAAACATAGTCAGTAAGAAGAGTCAGTCTACTTGTACTTTAGTCGGCATTGTGCCTTTTGAATTTAATTCCGATGCAATTTCTGTTTTTCATCGTCAATAAGGAGGTATAAGGACTACAGTAAACCTGAAGTGAAGCATCGCAATCTATAACTAGTGTCACAGGAATGGTTCAAAACATAGTCAGTAAGAAGAGTCAGTTTTCTTGTACTTAATACGGCATTGTGCCTTTTCTATTTACTTCCGATGCAAATTCTGTGTTTCATCGTGAATAAGAAGGTCAGAGGGATACAGTAAACCTGAAGTGAAGCATCGGAATCTAATACTAGTGTCACAGGAATGGTTCAAAACATAGACAGTAGGAAGAGTCAGTCTTCTTGTACTTAAGTCGACATTGTGTCTTTTGTATTTAATTCCGATGCAATTTCTGTGTTTCATCGTCAATAAGAAAGCCAGAAGTATACAGTTAACCTGAAGTGAAGCATCAGAATCCATAACTAGTGTCACAGGATTGGTTCAAACATAGTAAGAAGAGTCAGTCTACTTGTAATTAATCGACATTGTGCCTTTTGTATTTAATTCCGATGTAATTTCTGTGTTTCATCGTCAATAAGAAGGTCCAAGGGATACAGTACACCTGAAGTGAAGCATCGGAATCTATAACTAGTGTCACAGGAATGGTTCAAATCATAAACAGTAAGAAGAGTCAGTCTTCTTGTACTTAAGTCAGCATTGTGCCCTTTCTATTTAATTCCGATGCAATTTCTGTGTTTCATCGTCAATAAGAAGGTCAGAGGGATACAGTAAATCTGAAGTGAAGCATCGGAATCTATAACTAGTGTCACAGGAATGGTTCAAAACATAGACAGTAGGAAGAGTCAGTTTTCTTGTACTTATGTCGGCATTGTGCCTTTTTTATTTAATTCCTATGCAATTTCTGTGTTTCATCGTCAACAAGGTCAGAGGGACACAGTAAACCTGAAGTGAAGCATCGGAATGTATAACTAGTGTCACAGGAATGATTCAAATCATAGACAGTAGGAAGAGTCAGTCTTCTTGTACTTAAGTCGGCATTGTGGCTTTTCTATTTAATTCCGATACAATTTCTGTGTTTCATCGTCAATAAGAAGGTCAGATGGATACAGTAAATCTTAAGTGAAGCATCGGAATCTATAACTAGTGTCACAGGAATGGTTAAAAACATAGTCAGTAAGAAGAGTCCGTCTGCTTGTACTTAAGTCGGCATTATTCCTTTTCTATTTAATTCCGATACAATTTCTGTGTTTCATCGTCAATAAGAAGGTCCAAGGGATACAGTTAACCTGAAGTGAGGCATCGGAATCTATAACTTGTGCCACAGAAATGGTTCAAGACATAGTCAGTAAGAAGAGTCAGTCTTCTTGAACTTAATTCGGCATTGTGCCTTTTCTATTTAGTTCCGATGCAATTTCTGTGTTTCATCGTCAATAACAAGGTCAGAGGGATACAGTAAACCTGAAGTGAAGCATCGTAATCTATAACTAGTGTCACAGGATCGGTTCAAAACATAGACAGTAAGAAGAGTCAGTCTTCTTGTACTTAAGTCGGCATTGTGCATTTTCTATTTAATTCCGATGCAATTTCTGTGTTTCATCATCAATAAGAAGATCAGAGGGATACAGTAAACCTGATGTGAAGCTTCGGGGTCTATAACTTGTGTCACAGGAATGGTTCAAAACATAGTCAATAAGAAGAGTCAGTCTTCTTGTACTTAAGTCGGCATTGTGCCTTTTCTATTTACTTCCGATGCAAATTCTATGTTTCATCGTCAATGAGAAGGTCAGAGGGATACAGTAAACCAGAAGTGAAGCATCGGAATCTGAAAATAGTGTCACAGGAATGGTTCAAACCATAGACAGTAGGAAGAGTCAGTCTTCTTGTACTTAAGTCGGCATTGTGCCTTTTGTATTTAATTCCGATGCAATTTCTGTGTTTCATCGTCAATAAGAAAGCGAGAAGTATACAGTAAACCTGAAGTGAAGCATCAGAATCCATAACTAGTGTCACAGGATTGGTTCAAAACATACTAAGAAGAGTCAGTCTACTTGTAGGTAATCGGCATTGTGCCTTTTGTATTTAATTCCGATGTAATTTCTGTGTTTCATCGTCAATAAGAAGGTCCAAGGGATACAGTACACCTGAAGGGAAGCATCGGAATCTATAACTAGTGTCACAGGAATGGTTCAAATCATAAACAGTAAGAAGAGTCAGTCTTCTTGTACTTAAGTCAGCATTGTGCCCTTTCTATTTAATTCCGATGCAATTTCTGTGTTTCATCGTCAATAAGAAGGTCAGAGTGATACAGTAAACCTGAAGTGAAGCATCGGAATGTATAACTAGTGTCACAGGAATGATTCAAAGCATAGACAGTAGGAAGAGTCAGTCTTCTAGTACTTAAGTCTGCATTGTGCCTTTTCTATTTAATTCCGATACAATTTCTGTGTTTCATCGTCAATAAGAAGGTCAGATGGAAACGGTAAACCTGAAGTGAAGCATCGGAATCTATAACTAGTGTCACAGGAATGGTTCAAAACATAGACAATAGGAAGAGTCAGTCTTCTTATACTTAAGTCGGCATTGTGCCTTTTCTATTTAATTCCGATGCAATTTCTGTGTTTCATTGTCAATACGAAGGTCCAAGAGATACAGTAAACCTGAAGTGAGGCATCGGAATCTATAACTAGTGTCACAGGAATGGTTCAAAACATAGTCAGTAAGAAGAGTCAGTCTTCTTGTACTTAATTCGGCATTGTGCCTTTTCTATTTAATTCCGATGCAATTTCTGTGTTTCATCGTCAACAAGGTCAGAGGGACACAGTAAACCTGAAGTGAAGCATCGGAATGTATAACTAGTGTCACAGGAATGATTCAAATCATAGACAGTAGGAAGAGTCAGTCTTCTTGTACTTAAGTCGGCATTGCGCCTTTTCTATTTAATTCCGATACAATTTCTGTGTTTCATCGTCAATAAGAAGGTCAGATGGATACCGTAAATCTGAAGTGAAGCATCGGAATCTATAACTAGTGTCACAGGAATGGTTAATAACATAGTCAGTAAGAAGAGTCCGTCTTCTTGTACTTAAGTCGGCATTATGCCTTTTCTATTTAATTCCGATACAATTTCTGTGTTTCATCGTCAATAAGAAGGTCCAAGGGATACAGTTAACCTGAAGTGAGGCATCGGAATCCATAACTTGTGCCACAGGAATGGTTCAAGACATAGTCAGTAAGAAGAGTCAGTCTTCTTGTACTTAATTCGGCATTGTGCCTTTTCTATTTAATTCCGATGCAATTTCTGTGTTTCATCGTCAATAACAAGGTCAGAGGGATACAGTAAACCTGAAGTGAAGCATCGTAATCTATAACTATTGTCACAGGATCGGTTCAAAACATAGACAGTAAGAAGAGTCCGTCTTCTTGTACTTAAGTCGGCATTGTGCCTTTTCTATTTAATTCCGATGCAATTTCTGTGTTTCATCATCAATAAGAAGATCAGAGGGATACAGTAAACCTGTTGTGAAGCTTCGGGGTATATAACTAGTGTCACAGGATCGGTTCAAAACATAGACAGTAAGAAGAGTCAGTCTTCTTGTACTTAAGTCGGCATTGTGCCTTTTCTATTTAATTCCGATGCAATTTCTGTGTTTCATCATCAATAAGAAGATCAGAGGGATACAGTAAACTTGATGTGAAGCTTCGGGGTCTATAACTTGTGTCACAGGAATGGTTCGAAACATAGTCAGTAAGAAGAGTCAGTCTTCTTGTACTTAAGTCGGCATTGTGCCTTTTCTATTTACTTCCGATGCAAATTCTATGTTTCATCGTCAATAAGAAGGTCAGAGGGATACAGTAAACCAGAAGTGAAGCATCGGAATCTAAAACTAGTGTCACAGGAATGGTTCAAAATATAGACAGTAGGAAGAGTCAGTCTTCTTGTACTTAAGTCGGCATTGTGCCTTTTGTATTTAATTCCGATGCAATTTCTGTGTTTCATCGTCAATAAGAAAGCGAGAAGTATACAGTAAACCTGAAGTGAAGCATCAGAATCCATAACTAGTGTCACAGGATTGGTTCAAAACATAGTAAGAAGAGTCAGTCTACTTGTAGTTAATCGGCATTGTGCCTTTTGAATTTAATTCCGATGTAATTTCTGTGTTTCATCGTCAATAACAAGGTCCAAGGGATACAGTACACCTGAAGTGAAGCATCGGAATCTATAACTAGTGTCACAGGAATAGTTCAAATCATAAACAGTAAGAAGAGTCAGTTTTCTTGTACTTAAGTCAGCATTTTGCCCTTTCTATTTAATTCCGATGCAATTTCTGTGTTTCATCATCAATAAGGAGGTCAGAGGGATACAGTAAACCTGAAGTGAAGCATCGGAATCTATAACTAGTGTCACAGGATCGGTTCAAAACATAGACAGTAAGAAGAGCCAGTCTTCTTGTACTTAAGTCGGCATTGTGCCTTTTCTATTTAATTCCGATGCAATTTCTGTGTTTCATTATCAATAAGAAGATCAGAGGGATACAGTAAACTTGATCTGAAGCTTCGGTGTCTATAACTAGTGTCACAGGATCGATTCAAAACATAGACAGTAAGAAGAGTCAGTCTTCTTGTACTTAAATTGGCATTGTGCCTTTTCTATTTAATTCCGATGCAATTTCTGTGTTTCATCATCAATAAGAAGATCAGAGGGATACAGTAAACCTGATGTGAAGCTTCGGGGTCTATAACTTGTGTCACAGGAATGGTTCAAAACATAGTCAGTAAGAAGAGTCAGTCTTCTTGTACTTAAGTCGGCATTGTGCCTTTTGAATTAAATTCCGACGCAATTTCTGTTTTTCATCGTTAATAAGGAGGTATAATGGATACAGTAAACCCGAAGTGAAGCATCGCAATCTATAACTAGTGTCACAGGAATGGTTCAAAACATAGTCAGTAGGAAGAGTCAGTCTTCTTGTACTTAAGTCGGCATTGTGCCTTTTCTATTTACTTCCGATGCAAATTCTGTGTTTCATCGTCAATAAGAAGGACAGAGTGATACAGTAAACCTGAAGTGAAGCATCGGAATCAAAACCTAGTGTCACAGGAAAGGTTCAAAACATAGACAGTAGAAAGAGTCAGTCTTCTTGTACTTAAGTCGGCATTGTGCCTCTTGTATTTAATTCCGATGCAATTTCTGTGTTTCATCGTCAATACGAAAGCCCGAAGTATACAGTAAACCTGAAGTGAAGCATCAGAATCCATAACTAGTGTCACAGGATTGGTTCAAAACATAGTAAGAAGAGTCAGTCTACTTGTAGTTAATCGGCATTATGCCTTTTGTATTTAATTCCGATGTAATTTCTGTGTTTCATCGTCAATAAGAAGGTCCAAGGGATACAGTACACCTGAAGTGAAGCATCGGAATCTATAACTAGTGTCACAGGAATGGTTCAAATCATAAACAGTAAGAAGAGTCAATCTTCTTGTACTTAAGTCAGCATTGTGCCCTTTCTATTTAATTCCGATGCAATTTCTGTGTTTCATCGTCAATAAGGAGGTCAGAGGGATACAGTAAACCTGAAGTGAAGCATCGGAATCTATAACTAGTGTCACAGGAATGGTTCAAATCATAGACAGTAGGAAGAGTCAGTCTTCTTGTACTTGAGTCGGCATTGTGCCTTTTGCATTTAATCCGATGCAATATCTGTGTTTCATCATCAATAAGAAGATCAGAGGCATACAGTAAACCTGATCTGAAGCTTCGTGGTCTATAACTAGTGTCACAGGATCGATTCAAAACATAGTCAGTAAGAAGAGTAAGTAATATTGTACTTAATTCGGCATTGTGCCTTTTCTATTTAATTCCGATGCAATTTCTGTGTTTCATCATCAATAAGAAGATCAGAGGCATACAGTAAACCTGATCTGAAGCTTCGTGGTCTATAACTAGTGTCACAGGATCGATTCAAAACATAGACAGTAAGAAGAGTCAGTCTTCTTGTACTTAAATTGGCATTGTGCCTTTTCTATTTAATTCCGATGCAATTTCTGTGTTTCATCATCAATAAGAAGATCAGAGGGATACAGTAAACCTGATGTGAAGCTTCGGGGTCTGTAACTTGTGTCACAGGAATGGTTCAAAACATAGTCAGTAAGAAGAGTCAGTCTTCTTGTACTTAAGTCGGCATTGTGCCTTTTGAATGTAATTACGATGCAATTTCTGTTTTTCATCATCAATAAGGAGGTATAAGGGATACAGTAAACCTGAAGTGAAGCATCGCAATCTATAACTAGTCTCACAGGAATGATTCAAAACATAGTCAGTAGGAAGAGTCAGTCTTCTTGTACTTAAGTCAGCATTCTGCCCTTTCTATTTAATTCCGATGCAATTACTGTGTTTCATCATTAATAAGAAGGTCAGAGGGATACAGTAAACCTGAAGTCAAGCATCGGAATCTATAACTAGTGTCACAGGAATGGTTCAAATCATAGACAGTAGGAAGAGTCAGTCTTCTTATACTTGAGTCGGCATTGTGCCTTTTGCATTTAATCCGATGCAATATCTGTGTTTCATCGACAATAAGAAGGTCAGAGGGATACAGTAAATCTGAAGTGAAGCATCGGAATCTATAACTAGTGTCACAGGAATGGTTAAAAACATAGTCAGCAAGAAGAGTCCGTCTCCATGTACTTAAGTCGGCATTGTGCCTTTTCTATTTAATTCCGATACAATTTCTGTGTTTCATCGTCAATAAGAAGGTCCAAGGGATACAGTTAACCTGAAGTGAGGCATCGGAATGTATAACTAGTGTCACAGGAATGGTTCAAGACATAGTCAGTAAGAAGAGTCAGTCTTCTTGTACTTAATTCGGCATTGTGCCTTTTCTATTTAATTCCGATGCAATTTCTATGTTTCATCGTCAATAAGAAGGTCAGAGGAATACAGTAAACCTGAAGTGAAGCATCGTAATCTATAACTAGTGTCACAGGATCGGTTCAAAACATAGACAGTAAGAAGGGTCAGTCTTGTTGTACTTAAGTCGGCATTGTGCCTTTCTATTTAATTCCGATGCAATTTCTGTGTTTCATCATCGATAAGAAGATCAGAGGGATACAGTTAACCTGATTAGAAGCTTCGGGGTCTATAACTAGTGTCACAGGATCGGTTCAAAACATAGACAGTAAGAAGAGTCAGTCTTCGTGTACTTAAATCGGCATTGTGCCTTTTCTATTTAATTCCGATGCAATTTCTGTGTTTCATCATCAATAAGAAGATCGGAGGGATACAGTAAACCTGATGTGAAGCTTCGGGGTCTATAACTTGTGTCACAGGAATGGTTCAAAACATAGTCAGTAAGAAGAGTCAGTCTTCTTGTACTTAAGTCGGCATTGTGCCTTTTGAATTTAATTCCGATGCAATTTCTGTTTTTCATCGTCAATAAGGAGGTATATGGGATACAGTAAACCTGAAGTGAAGCATCGCAATCTATAACTAGTGTCACAGGAATGGTTCATAACATAGTCAGTAGGATGAGTCAGTCTTCTTGTACTTAAGTCGGCATTGTGCCTTTTCTATTTACTTCCGATGCAAATTCTGTGTTTCATCGTCAATAAGAAGGTCAGAGAGATACAGTAAACCTGAAGTGAAGCATCGGAATCTAAAACTAGTGTCACAGGAATGGTTTAAAACATAGACAGTAGGAAGAGTCAGTCTTCTTGTACTTAAGTCGGCATTGTGCCTTTTGTATTTAATTCCGATGCAATTTCTGTGTTTCATCGTCAATACGAAAGCCAGAAGTATGCTGTAAACCTGAAGTGAAGCATCAGAATCCATAACTAGTGTCACAGGATTGGTTCAAAACATTGTAAGAAGAGTCAGTCTACTTGTAGTTAATCGGCATTGTGCCTTTTGTATTTAATTCCGATGTAATTTCTGTGTTTCATCGTCAATAAGAAGGTCCAAGGGATACAGTACACCTGAAGTGAAGCATCGGAATCTATAACTAGTGTCACAGGAATGGTTCAAATCATAAACAGTAAGAAGAGTCAGTCTTCTTGTACTTAAGTCAGCATTGTGCCCTTTCTATTTAATTCCGATGCAATTTCTGTGTTTCATCATCAATAAGAAGGTCAGAGGGATACAGTAAACCTGAAGTGAAGCATCGGAATCTATAACTAGTGTCACAGGAATGGTTCAAATCATAGACAGTAGGAAGAGTCAGTCTTCTTGTACTTGAGTCGGCATTGTGCCTTTTGCATTTAATCCGATGCAATATCTGTGTTTCATCGACAATAAGAAGGTCAGAGGGATACAGTAAATCTTTAGTGAAGCATCGGAATCTATAACTAGTGTCACAGGAATGGTTAAAAACATAGTCAGTAAGAAGAGTCCGTCTCCTTGTACTTAAGTCGGCATTGTGCCTTTTCTATTTAATTCCGATACAATTTCTGTGTTTCATCGTCAATAAGAAGGTCCAAGGGATACAGTTAACCTGAAGTGAGGCATCGGAAACTATAACTAGTGTCACAGGAATGGTTCAAGACATAGTCAGTAAGAAGAGTCAGTCTTCTTGTACTTAATTCGGCATTGTGCCTTTTCTATTTAATTCCGATGCAATTTCTGTGTTTCATCGTCAATAAGAAGGTCAGAGGAATACAGTAAACCTGAAGTGAAGCATCGTAATCTATAACTAGTGTCACAGGATCGGTTCAAAACATAGACAGTAAGAAGAGTCAGTCTTCTTGTACTTAAGTCGGCATTGTGGCTTTTCTATTTAATTCCAATGCAATTTCTGTGTTTCATCATCAATAAGAAGATCAGAGGGATACAGTAAACCTGATGTGAAGCTTCGGGGTCTATAACTAGTGTCACAGGATCGGTTCAAAACATAGACAGTAAGAAGAGTCAGTCTTCTTGTACTTATATCGGCATTGTGCCTTTTCTATTTAATTCCGATGCAATTTCTGTGTTTCATCATCAGTAAGAAGATCAGAGGGATACAGTAAACCTGATGTGAAGCTTCGGGGTCTATAACTTGTGTCACAGGAATGGTTCAAACATAGTCAGTAAGAAGAGTCAGTCTTCTTGTACCTAAGTCGGCATTGTGCCTTTGAATTTAATTCCGATGCAATTTCTGTTTTTCATCGTCAATAAGGAGGTATAAGGGATACAGTAAACCTGAAGTGAAGCATCGCAATCTATAACTAGTGTCACAGGAATGGTTCAAAACATAGTCAGTAAGAAGAGTCAGTCTTCTTGTACTTAAGTCGGCTTTGTGCCTTTTCTATTTACTTCCGATGCAAATTCTGTGTTTCATCGTCAATAAGAAGGTCAGAGGGATACAGTAAACCTGAAGTGAAGCATCGGAATCGAAAACTAGTGTCACAGGAATGGTTCAAAACATAGACAGTAGGAAGAGTCAGTCTTCTTGTACTTAAGTCGGCATTCTGCCTTTTGTATTTAATTCCGATGCAATTTCTGTGTTTCAGCGTCAATAAGAAAGCCAGAAGTATACAGTAAACCTGAAGTGAAGCATCAGAATCCATAACTAGTGTCACAGGATTGGTTCAAAACATAGTAAAAAGAGTCAGTCTACTTGTAATTAATCGGCATTGTGCCTTTTGTATTTAATTCCGATGTAATTTCTGTGTTTCATCGTCAATAAGAAGGTCCAAGGGATACAGTACACCTGAAGTGAAGGATCGGAATCTGTAACTAGTGTCACAGAAAAGTTTCAATTCATAAACAGTAAGAAGAGTCAGTCTTCTTGTACTTAAGTCAGCATTGTGCCCTTTCTATTTAATTCCGATGCAATTTCTGTGTTTCATCGTCAATGAGAAGGTCAGAGGGATACAGTAAACCTGAAGTGAAGCATCGGAATCTACAACTAGTGTCACAGGAATGGTTCAAATCATAGACAGTAGGAAGAGTCAGTCTTCTTGTACTTGAGTCGGCATTGTGCCTTTTGCATTTAATCCGATTCAATATCTGTGTTTCATCGACAATAAGAAGGTCAGACGGATACAGTAAATCTGAAGTGAAGCATCGGAATCTATAACTAGTGTCACAGGAATGGTTAAAAACATAGTCAGTAAGAAGAGTCCGTCTTCTTGTACTTAAGTCGGCATTGTGCCTTTTGTATTTAATTCCGATGCAATTTCTGTGTTTCGCCGTCAATACGAAGGTCCAAGGGATACAGTAAACCTGTAGTGAAGCATCGGAATCTATAACTAGTGTTACAGGAATGGTTCAAAACATAGTCAGTAAGAAGAGTCCGTCTTCTTGTACTTAAGTCGGCATTGTGCCTTTAGTATTTAATTCCGATGCAATTTCTATGATTCATCGTCAATAAGAAGGTCCAACGGATACTGTAAACCTGAAGTGAAGCATCGCAATCATTAACTAGTGTCACAGGAATGGTTCAAAACATAGTCACTAAGAAGAGTCAGTCTTTTTGTACTTAAGTTGGCATTGTGCCTTTTCTATTTAATTCCGATGCAATTTCTGTGTTTCATCATCAATAAGAAGATCAGAGGGATACAGTAAACCTGATGTGAAGCTTTGGGGTCTATAACTAGTGTCACAGGATCGGTTCAAAACATAGACAGAAAGAAGAGTCAGTCTTCTTGTACTTAAATCGGCATTGTGCCTTTTCTATTTAATTCCGATGCAATTTCTGTGTTTCATCATCAATAAGAAGATCAGAGGGATACAGTAAAGCTGATGTGAAGCTTCGGGGTCGATAACTTGTGTCACAGGAATGGTTCAAAACATAGTCAGTAAGAAGAGTCAGTCTTCTTGTACTTAAGTCGGCATTGTGCCTTTTGAATTTAATTCCGATGCAATTTCTGTTTTTCATCGTCAATAAGGAGGTATAAGGGATACAGTAAACCTGAAGTGAAGCATCGCAATCTATAACTAGTGTCACAGGAATGGTTCAAAACATAGTCAGTAAGAAGAGTCAGTCTTCTTGTACTTAAGTCGGCATTGTGCCTTTTCTATTTACTTCCGATGTAAATTCTGTGTTTCATCGTCAATAAGAAGGTCAGAGGGATACAGTAACCTGAAGTGAAGCATCGGAATCTAAAACTAGTGTCACAGAAATGGTTCAAAACATAGACAGTAGGAAGAGTCAGTCTTCTTGTACTTAAGTCGGCATTGTGCCTTTTGTATTTAATTCCGATGCAATTTCTGTGTTTCATCGTCAATAAGAAAGCCAGAAGTATACAGTAAACCTGAAGTGAAGCATCAGAATCCATAACTAGTGTCACAGGATTGGTTCAAAACGTAGTAAGAAGAGTCAGTCTACTTGTAATCAATCGGCATTGTGCCTTTTGTATTTAATTCCGATGTAATTTCTGTGTTTCATCGTCAATAAGAAGGTCCAAGGGATACAGTACACCTGAAGTGAAGGATCGGAATCTATAACTAGTGTCACAGGAATGGTTCAAATCATAAACAGTAAGAAGAGTCAGTCTTCTTGTACTTAAGTCAGCATTGTGCCCTTTCTATTTAATTCCGATGCAATTTCTGTGTTTCATCGTCAATAAGAATGTCAGAGGGATACAGTAAACCTGAAGTGATGCATCGGAATCTATAACTAGTGCCACAGGAACGGGTCAAATCATAGACAGTAGGAAGAGTCAGTCTTCTTGTACTTGAGTCGGCATTGTGCCTTTTGCATTTAATCCGATGCAATATCTGTGTTTCATCGACACAAGAAATTCAGACGGATACAGTAAATCTGAAGTGAAGCATCGGAATCTATAACTAGTGTCACAGGAATGGTTAAAAACATAGTCAGTAAGAAGAGTCCGTCTTCTTGTACTTAAGTCGGCATTGTGCCTTTTGTATTTAATTCCGATGCAATTTCTATGATTCATCGTCAATAAGAAGGTCCAACGGATACTGTAAACCTGAAGTGAATCATCGCAATCATTAACTAGTGTCACAGGAATGGTTCAAAACATAGTCAGTAAGAAGAGTCAGTCATCTTGTACTTTAGTTGGCATTGTGCCTTTTCTATTTACTTCCGATGCCAATTCTGTGTTTCATCGTCAATTAGAAGGACAGAGGGATACAGTAAACCAGAAGTGAAGCATCGGAATCTATAACTAGTGTCACAGGAATGGTTCAAAAACATAGACAGTAGGAAGAGTCAGTCTTCTTGTACTTAAGTCGGCATTGTGCCTTTTGTATTTAATTCCGAAGCAATTTATGTGTTTCACCGTCAATAAGAAGGTCAGAGGGATACAGTAAACCTGAAGTGAAGCATCGGAATCTATAACTAGTGTCACAGGAATGGTTCAAAACATAGACAGTAGGAAGAGTCAGTTTTCTTGTACTTAAGTCGGCATTGTGCCTTTTTTATTTAATTCCGATGCAATTTCTGTGTTTCATCGTCAATAAGAAGGTCAGAGGGACACAGTAAACCTGAAGTGAAGCATCGGAATCTATAACTAGTGTCACAGGAATGATTCAAAGCATAGACAGTGTTAAGAGTCAGTCTTCTTGTACTTAAGTCGGCATTGTGCCTTTTCTATTTAATTCCGATACAATTTCTGTGTTTCATCGTCAATGAGAAGGTCAGATGGATACGGTAAACCTGAAGTAAAGCATCGGAATCTATAACTAGTGTCACAGGAATGGTTCAAAACATAGACAGTAGGAAGAGTCAGTTTTCTTGTACTTAAGTCGGCATTGTGCCTTTTTTATTTAATTCCGATGCAATTTCTGTGTTTCATCGTCAATAAGGTCAGAGGGACACAGTAAACCTGAAGTGAAGCATCGGAATCTATAACTAGTGTCACAGGAATGGTTCAAAACATAGTCAGTGAGAATAGTCAGTCTTCTTGTACTTAAGTCGGCATTGTGCCTTTTCTATTTACTTCCGATGCAAATTCTGTGTTTCATCGTCAATAAGAAGGTCAAAGGGATACAGTAAACCTAAAGTGAAGCATCGGAATCTAAAACTAGTGTCCCAGTAATGGTTCAAAACATAGACAGTAGGAAGAGTCAGTCTTCTTGTACTTAAGTCGGCATTGTGCCTTTTGTATTTAATTCCGATGCAATTTCTGTGTTTCATCGTCAATAAGAAAGCCAGAAGTATACAGTAAACCTGAAGTGAAGCATCAGAATCCATAACTAGTGTCACAGGATTGGTACAAAACATAGTAAGAAGAGTCAGTCTACTTGTAGTTAATCGGCATTGTGCTTTTGGATTTAATTCCGATGTAATTTCTGTGTTTCATCGTCAATAAGAAGGTCCAAGGGATACAGTACACCTGAAGTGAAGCATCGGAATCTATAACTAGTGTCACAGGAATGGTTCAAATCATAAACAGTAAGAAGAGTCAGTCTTCTTGTACTTAAGTCAGCATTGTGCCCTTTCTATTTAATTCCGATGCAATTTCTGTGTTTCATCATCAATAAGAAGGTCAGAGGGATACAGTAAACCTGAAGTGAAGCATCGGAATCTGTAACTAGTGTCACAGGAATGGTTCAAATCATAGACAGTAGGAAGAGTCAGTCTTCTGGTACTTGAGTCGGCATTGTGCCTTTTGCATTTAATCCGATGCAATATCTGTGTTTCATCGACAATAAGAAGGTCAGAGGGATACAGTAAATCTGAAGTGAAGCATCGGAATCTATAACTAGTGTCACAGGAATGGTTAAAAACATAGTCAGTAAGAAGAGTCCGTCTTCTTGTACTTAAGTCGGCATTGTGCCTTTTGTATTTAATTTCGATGCAGTTTCTGTGTTTCGCCGTCAATAAGAAGGTCCAAGGGATACAGTAAACCTGTAGTGAAGCATCGGAATCTATAACTTGTGGCACAGGAATGGTTCAAAACATAGTCAGTAAGAAGAGTCCGTCTTCTTGTACTTAAGTCGGCATTGTGCATTTTGTATTTAATTCCGATCCAATTTCTATGATTCATCGTCAATAAGAAGGTCCAGCGGATACTGTAAACCTGAAATGAAGGACCGCAATCGTTAACTAGTGTCACAGGAGCGGTTCAAAACATAGTCAGCAAGAAGAGTCAGTCTTCTTGTACTTATGTTGGCATTGTGCCTTTTCTATTTACTTCCGATGCAAATTCTGTGTTTCATCGTCAATTAGAAGGACAGAGGGATACAGTAAACCTGAAGTGAAGCATCGGAATCTATAACTAGTGTCACAGGAATGGTTCAAAACATAGACAGTAGGAAGAGACATTCTGCTTGTACTTAAATCGGCATTGTGCCTTTTGTATTTCATTCCGATGCAATTTATGTGTTTCATCGTCAATAAGAAGGTCAGAGGGATACAGTAAACCTGAAGTGAGCATCGGAATCTATAACTAGTGTCACAGGAATGGTTCAAACATAGACAGTTGGAAGAGTCAGTTTTCTTGTACTTAAGTCGGCATTGTGCCTTTTTTATTTAATTACGATGCAAATTCTGTGTTTCATCGTCAATAAGAAGGTCAGAGGGACACAGTAAACCTGAAGTGAAGCATCGGAATCTATAACTAGTGTCACAGGAATGATTCAAAACATAGACAGTAGGAAGAGTCAGTCTTCTTGTAATTAAGTCGGCATTGTGCCTTTTGTATTTAATTCCGAGGCAATTTCTGTGTTTCATCGTCAATAAGAAGGTCCAAGGGATACAGTAAACCTGAAGTGAGGCATCGGAATCTATAACTAGTGTCACAGGAATGGTTCAAATCATAGACAGTAGGAAGAGTCAGTCTTCTTCTACTTGAGTCGGCATTGTGGCTTTCGCATTTAATCCGATGCAATTTCTGTGTTTCATCGTCAATAAGAAGGTCAGAGGGATACAGTAAACCTGAAGTGAAGCATCGGAATCTATAACTAGTGTCACAGGAATGGTTCAAAACATAGACAGTAGGAAGAGTCAGTTTTCTTGTACTTAAGTCGGCATTGTGCCTTTTGTATTTAATTCCGATGCAATTTCTGTGTTTCATCGTCAATAAGAAAGCCAGAAGTATACAGTAAACCTGAAGTGAAGCATCAGAATCCGTATCTAGTGTCACAGGATTGGTTCAAAACATAGTAAGAAGAGTCAGTCTACTTGTAGTTAATCGGCATTGTGCCCTTTGTATTTAATTCCGATGTAATTTCTGTGTTTCATCGTCAATAAGAAGGTCCAAGGGATGCAGTACACCTGAAGTGAAGCATCGGAATCTATAACTAGTGTCACAGGAATGGTTCAAAACATGGACAGTAGGAAGAGACATTCTTCTTGTACTTAAGTCGGCATTGTGCCTTTTGTATTTCATTCCGATGCAATTTATGTGTTTCATCGTCAATAAGAAGGTCAGAGGGATACAGTAAACCTGAAGTGAGCATCGGAATCTATAACTAGTGTCACAGGAATGGTTCAAACATAGACAGTTGGAAGAGTCAGTTTTCTTGTACTTAAGTCGGCATTGTCCTTTTTTTTTTAATTCCGATGCAATTTCTGTGTTTCATCGTCAATAAGAAGGTCAGAGGGACACAGTAAACCTGACGTGAAGCATCGGAATCTATAACTAGTGTCACAGGAATGATTCAAAACATAGACAGTAGGAAGAGTCAGTCTTCTTGTAATTAAGTCGGCATTGTGCCTTTTGTATTTAATTCCGATGCAATTTCTGTGTTTCATCGTCAATAAGAAGGTCCAAGGGATACAGTAAACCTGAAGTGAGGCATCGGAATCTATAACTAGTGTCACAGGAATGGTTCAAATCATAGACAGTAGGAAGAGTCAGTCTTCTTCTACTTGAGTCGGCATTGTGGCTTTCGCATTTAATCCGATGCAATTTCTGTGTTTCATCGTCAATAAGAAGGTCAGAGGGATACAGTAAACCTGAAGTGAAGCATCGGAATCTATAACTAGTGTCACAGGAATGGTTCAAAACATAGTCAGTAAGAAGAGTCAGTCTTCTTGTACTTAACTCGGCATTGTGCCTTTTGAATTTAATTCCGATGCAATTTCTGTTTTTCATCGTCAATAAGGAGGTATAAGGGATACTGTAAACCTGAAGTGAAGCATCGCAATCTATAACTAGTGTCACAGGAATGGTTCAAAGCATAGTCAGTAAGAAGAGTCAGTCTTCTTGTACTTTAGTCGGCATTGTGCCTTTTCTATTCACTTCCGATGCAAATTCTGTGTTTCATCGTCAATAAGAAGGTCAGAGGGACACAGTAAACCTGACGTGAAGCATCGGAATCTATAACTAGTGTCACAGGAATGATTCAAAACATAGACAGTAGGAAGAGTCAGTCTTCTTGTAATTAAGTCGGCATTGTGCCTTTTGTATTTAATTCCGATGCAATTTCTGTGTTTCATCGTCAATAAGAAGGTCCAAGGGATACAGTAAACCTGAAGTGAGGCATCGGAATCTATAACTAGTGTCACAGGAATGGTTCAAATCATAGACAGTAGGAAGAGTCAGTCTTCTTCTACTTGAGTCGGCATTGTGGCTTTCGCATTTAATCCGATGCAATTTCTGTGTTTCATCGTCAATAAGAAGGTCAGAGGGATACAGTAAACCTGAAGTGAAGCATCGGAATCTATAACTAGTGTCACAGGAATGGTTCAAAACATAGACAGTAGGAAGAGTCGGTTTTCTTGTACTTAAGTCGGCATTGTGCCTTTTGTATTTAATTCCGATGCAATTTCTGTGTTTCATCGTCAATAAGAAAGCCAGAAGTATACAGTAAACCTGAAGTGAAGCATCAGAATCCATATCTAGTGTCACAGGATTGGTTCAAAACATAGTAAGAAGAGTCAGTCTACTTGTAGTTAATCGGCATTGTGCCCTTTGTATTTAATTCCGATGTAATTTCTGTGTTTCATCGTCAATAAGAAGGTCCAAGGGATGCAGTACACCTGAAGTGAAGCATCGGAATCTATAACTAGTGTCACAGGAATGTTTCAAAACATAGACAGTAGGAAGAGACATTCTTCTTGTACTTAAGTCGGCATTGTGCCTTTTGTATTTCATTCCGATGCAATTTATGTGTTTCATCGTCAATAAGAAGGTCAGAGGGATACAGTAAACCTGAAGTGAGCATCGGAATCTATAACTAGTGTCACAGGAATGGTTCAAACATAGACAGTTGGAAGAGTCAGTTTTCTTGTACTTAAGTCGGCATTGTGCCTTTTTTATTTAATTCCGATGCAATTTCTGTGTTTCATCGTCAATAAGAAGGTCAGAGGGACACAGTAAACCTGACGTGAAGCATCGGAATCTATAACTAGTGTCACAGGAATGATTCAAAACATAGACAGTAGGAAGAGTCAGTCTTCTTGTAATTAAGTCGGCATTGTGCCTTTTGTATTTAATTCCGATGCAATTTCTGTGTTTCATCGTCAATAAGAAGGTCCAAGGGATACAGTAAACCTGAAGTGAGGCATCGGAATCTATAACTAGTGTCACAGGAATGGTTCAAATCATAGACAGTAGGAAGAGTCAGTCTTCTTCTACTTGAGTCGGCATTGTGGCTTTCGCATTTAATCCGATGCAATTTCTGTGTTTCATCGTCAATAAGAAGGTCAGAGGGATACAGTAAACCTGAAGTGAAGCATCGGAATCTATAACTAGTGTCACAGGAATGGTTCAAAACATAGTCAGTAAGAAGAGTCAGTCTTCTTGTACTTAACTCGGCATTGTGCCTTTTGAATTTAATTCCGATGCAATTTCTGTTTTTCATCGTCAATAAGGAGGTATAAGGGATACTGTAAACCTGAAGTGAAGCATCGCAATCTATAACTAGTGTCACAGGAATGGTTCAAAGCATAGTCAGTAAGAAGAGTCAGTCTTCTTGTACTTTAGTCGGCATTGTGCCTTTTCTATTCACTTCCGATGCAAATTCTGTGTTTCATCGTCAATAAGAAGGTGAGAGGGATACAGTAAACCTGAAGTGAATCATCGGAATCTAAAACTAGTGTCACAGGAATGGTTCAAAACATAGACAGTAGGAAGAGTCAGTTTTCTTGTACTTAAGTCGGCATTGTGCCTTTTGTATTTAATTCCGATGCAATTTCTGTGTTTCATCGTCAATAAGAAAGCCAGAAGTATACAGTAAACCTGAAGTGAAGCATCAGAATCCATATCTAGTGTCGCAGGATTGGTTCAAAACATAGTAAGAAGAGTCAGTCTACTTGTAGTTAATCGGCATTGTGCCCTTTGTATTTAATTCCGATGCAATTTCTGTGTTTCATCGTCAATAAGAAGGTCCAAGGGATGCAGTACACCTGAAGTGAAGCATCGGAATCTATAACTAGTGTCACAGGAATGGTTCAAATCATAAACAGTAAGAAGAGTCAGTCTTCTTGTACTTAAGTCAGCATTGTGCCCTTTCTATTTAATTCCGATGCAATCTCTGTGTTTCATCGTCAATAAGATGGTCAGAGTGATACAGTAAACCTGAAGTGAAGCAACGGAATCTATAACTAGGGTCACAGGAATGGTTCAATCATAGACAGTAGGAAGAGTCAGTCTTCTTGTACTTGAGTCGGCATTGTGCCTTTTGCATTTAATCCGATGCAATTTCTGTGCTTGAACGTCAATAAGAAAGTCAGAGGGATACAGTAAACCTGAAATGAAGTATCAGAATCTATAACTAGTGTCACAGGAATGGTTCAAAACGTAGACAGTAAGAGGAGTCAGTCTACTTGTACTTAAGTCGGCATTGTGCCTTTTGTATTTAATTCCGATGCAATTTCTGTGTTTCATCGTTAATAAGAGGGTCCAAGGGATACAGTAAACCTGAAGTGAAGCATCGGAATCTATAACTAGTGTCACAGGAATGGTTCAAAACATAGTCAGTAAGAAGAGTCCGTTTTCTTGTACTTAAGTCGTCATTGTGCCTTTTCTATTAAATTCCGATTCAATTTCTGTGATTCATCGTCAATAAGAAGGTCCAAGGGATACTGTAATCCTGAAGTGTAGCATCACAATCATTAACTAGTGTCACAGGAACGGTTCAAAACATAGTCAGTAAGAAGATACCGTCTTCTTGTACTTAAGTCGGCATTGTGCCTTTTCTATTTAATTCCGATGCAATTTCTGCACTTCGTCGTCAATAAGAAGGTCCAAGGGATACAGTAAACCTGAAGTGAAGCATCGGAATCTATAACTAGTGTCACAGGAATGTTTCGAAACATAGACAGTAAGAAGAGTCAGTCCTCTTGTACTTAAGTCGGAATTGTGCTTTTTGTATCTAATTCCGATGCCATTTCTGTGTTTCATCGTCAATTAGAAGGTCAGAGGGATACAGTAAACCTGAAGTGAAGCATCGGAATCTATAACTAGTATCACAGAAATGGTTCAAATCATAGACAGTAGGAAGGGTCAGTCTTCTTGTACTTGAGTCGGCATTGTGGCTTTTTCATTTAATCCGATGCAATTTCTGTGTTTCATCGTCAATAAGAAAGCCAGAAGTATACAGTAAACCTGAAGTGAAGCATCAGAATCCATAACTAGTGTCACAGGATTGGTTCAAAACACAGTAAGAAGAGTCAGTCTACTTGTAGTTAATCGGCATTGTGCCCTTTGTATTTAATTCCGATGTAATTTCTGTGTTTCATCGTCAATAAAAAGGTCCAAGGGATGCAGGACACCTGAAGTGAAGCATCGGAATCTATAACTAGTGTCACAGGAATGGTTCAAATCATAAACAGTAAGAAGAGTCAGTCTTCTTGTACTTAAGTCAGCATTGTGCCCTTTCTACTTAATTCCGATGCAATTTCTGTGTTTCATCGTCAATAAGAAGGTCAGAGTGATACAGTAAACCTGAAGTGAAGCAACGGAATCTATAACTAGGGTCACAGGAATGGTTCAAATCATAGACAGTAGGAAGAGTCAATCTTCTTGTACTTGAGTCTTCATTGTGCCTTTTGCATTTAATCCGATGCAATTTCTGTGCTTCATCGTCAATAAGAAGGTCAGAGGGATACAGTTAACCTGAAATGAAGCATCAGAATCTATAACTAGTGTCACAGGAATGGTTCAAAACATAGACAGTGAGAAGAGTCAGTCTACTTGTACTGAAGTCGGCATTGTGCATTTTGTATTTAATTCCGATGCAATTTCTGTGATTCATTGTCAATAAGAAGGTCCAAGGGATACTGTAATCCTGAAGTGTAGCATCACAATCATTAACTAGTGTCACAGGAACGGTTCAAAACATAGTCAGTAAGAAGAGTCCGTCTTCTTGTACTTAAGTCGGCATTGTGCCTTTTCTATTTAATTCCGATGCAATTTCTGTACTTCGTCGTCAATAAGAAGGTCCAAGGGATACAGTAAACCTGAAGTGAAGCATCGGAATCTATAACTAGTGTCACAGGAATGTTTCGAAACATAGACAGTAAGAAGAGTCAGTCCTCTTGTACTTAAGTAAGAATTGTGCTTTTTGTATCTTATTCCGATGCAATTTCTGTGTTTCATCGTCAATTAGATGGTCAGAGGGATACAGTAAACCTGAAGTGAAGCATCGGAATCTATAACTAGTGTCACAGAAATGGTTCAAAACGTAGTCAGTAAGAAGAGTCAGTCTTCTTGTACTTAAGTCGGCATGGTGTCTTTTCTATTTAATTCCGATGCAATTAATGTGTTTCGTCGTCAATAAGAAGGGCAGAGGGATACAGTAAACCTGAAGTGAAGCAACGGAATCTATAACTAGGGTCACAGGAATGGTTCAAATCATATACAGTAGGAAGAGTCAATCTTCTTGTACTTGAGTCGGCATTGTGCCTTTTGCATTTAATCCGATGCAATTTCTGTGCTTCATCGTCAATAAGAAGGTCAGAGGGATACAGTAAACCTGAAGTGAAGCATCGGAATCTATAACTAGTGTCACAGGAATGGTTCAAAACATAGTCAGTAAGAAGAGTCCGTTTTCTTGTACTTAAGTCGTCATTGTGCCTTTTCTATTAAATTCCGATGCAATTTCTGTGATTCATTGTCAATAAGAAGGTCCAAGGGATACTGTAATCCTGAAGTGTAGCATCACAATCATTAACTAGTGTCACAGGAACGGTTCAAAACATAGTCAGTAAGAAGAGTCCGTCTTCTTGTACTTAAGTCGGCATTGTGCCTTTTCTATTTAATTCCGATGCAATTTCTGTACTTCGTCGTCAATAAGAAAGTCCAAGGGATACAGTAAACCTGAAGTGAAGCATCGGAATCTATAACTAGTGTCACAGGAATGTTTCGGAACATAGACAGTAAGAAGAGTCAGTCCTCTTGTACTTAAGTCGGAATTGTGCTTTTTGTATCTTATTCCGATGCAATTTCTGTGTTTCATCGTCAATTAGAAGGTCAGAGGGATACAGTAAACCTGAAGTGAAGCATCGGAATCTATAACTAGTGTCACAGAAATGGTTCAAAACGTAGTCAGTAAGAAGAGTCAGTCTTCTTGTACTTAAGTCGGCATGGTGTCTTTTCTATTTAATTCCGATGCAATTAATGTGTTTCGTCGTCAATAAGAAGGGCAGAGGGATACAGTAAACCTGAAGTGAAGCATCGGAATGTATAACTAGAGTCACAGGAATCGTTCAAAACACAGACAGTGGGAAGAGTCAGTCTTCTTCTACTTGAGTCGACATTGTGCATTTTGTATTTATTTCCGATGCAATTTCTGTGTTTCATCGTCAATAAGAAGGTCAGAGGGATACAGTAAACCTGAAGTGAAGCATCGGAATCAATAACTAGTGTCAGAGGAATGGTTCAAAACATAGACAGTAAGATGAGTCAGTCTTCTTGTACATAAGTCAGCATTGTGTCTTTTCTATTTAATTCCGATGCAATTTCTGTGTTTCATCTTCAATAGGAAGGTCAGAGGGATACAGTAAACCTGAAGTGAAGCATCGGAATCTATAACTAGTGTCACAGGAACGGTTCAAAACATAGACAGTAAGAAGAGTCAGTCCTCTCGTACTTAAGTTGGCATTGTGCCTTTTCTATTTAATTCCGATGCAATTTCTGTGTTTCATCGTCAATAAGAAGGTCAGAGCGATACAGTAAACCTGAAGTGAAGCATCGGAAACTATAACTAGTGTCACAGGAATGGTTCAAACCATAGACAATAGGAAGGGTCAGTCTTCTTGTACTTAAGTCGGCATTTTGCCTTTTTTATTTAATTCCGATGCAATTTCTGTACTTCGTCGTCAATACGAAGGTCCAAGGGATACAGTAAACCTGAAGTGAAGCATCGGAATCTATAACTAGTGTCACAGGAATGGTTCAAATCATAGACAGTAGGAAGAGTCAGTCTTCTTGTACTTGAGTCAGCGTTGTGCCTTTTGCATTTAATCCGATGCAATATCTGTGTTTCATCGACAATAAGAAGGTCAGAGGGATACAGTAAATCTGAAGTGAAGCATCGTAATCTATAACTAGTGTCACAGGATCAGTTCAAAACATAGACAGTAAGAAGAGTCAGTCTTCTAGTACTTAAGTCGTCATTGTGCCTTTTCTATTTAATTCCGATGCAATTTCTGTGATTCATCGTCAATAAGAAGGTCCAAGGGATACTGTAAACCTGAAGTGTAGAATCGCAATCATTAACTAGTGTCACAGGAATGGTTCAAAACATAGTCAGTAAGAAGAGTCAGTCTTCTTGTACTTAAGTCAGCATTGTGCCCTTTCTATTTAATTCCGATGCAATTTCTGTGTTTCATCGTCAATAAGAAGGTCAGAGGGATACAGTAAACCTGAAGTGAAGCATCGGAATCTATAACTAGTGTCACAGGAATGGTTCAAATCATAGACAGTAGGAAGAGTCAGTCTTCTTGTACTTGAGTCGGCATTGTGATTTTTGCATTTAATCCGATGCAATATCTGTGTTTCATCGACAATAAGAAGGTCAGAGGGATACAGTAAATCTGAAGTGAAGCATCGGAATCTATAACTAGTGTCACAGGAATGGTTAAAAACATAGTCAGTAAGAAGAGTCCGTCTTCTTGTACTTATGTCGGCATTGTGCCTTTTCTATTAAATTCCGATACAATTTCTGTGTTTCAGCGTCAATAAGAAGGTCAGATGGATACGGTAAACCTGAAGTGAAGCATCGGAATCTATAACTAGTGTCACAGGAATGGTTCAAATCATAGACAGTAGGAAGAGTCAGTCTTCTTGTACTTAAGTCGGCATTGTGCCTTTATTATTTAATTCCGATGCAATTTCTGTGTTTCATCGTCAATAAGAAGGTCCAAGGGATACAGTAAACCTCAAGTGAGGCATCGGAATCTATAACTAGTGTCACAGGAATGGTTCAAATCATAGACAGTAGGAAGAGTCAGTCTTCTTGTACTTGAGTCGGCATTGTGGCTTTTTCATTTAATCCGATGCAATTTCTGTGTTTCATCGTCAATAAGAAAGCTAGAAGTATACAGTAAACCTGAAGTGAAGCATCAGAATCCATAACTAGCGTCACAGGATTGGTTCAAAACATAGTAAGAAGAATCAGTCTACTTGTAGTTAATCGGCATTGTGCCCTTTGTATTTAATTCCGATGTAATTTCTGTGTTTCATCGTCAATAAGAAGGTCCAAGGGATGCAGTACACCTGAAGTGAAGCATCGGAATCTATAACTAGTGCCACAGGAATGGTTCAAATCATAAACAGTAAGAAGAGTTAGTCTTCTTGTACTTAAGTAAGCATTGTGCCCTTTCTATTTAATTCCGATGCAATTTCTGTGTTTCATCGTCAATAAGAAGGTCAGAGTGATACAGTAAACCTGAAGTGAAGCAACGGAATCTATAACTAGGGTCACAGGAATGGTTCAAATCATAGACAGTAGGAAGAGTCAATCTTCTTGCACTTGAGTCGGCATTGTGCCTTTTGCATTTAATCCGATGCAATTTCTGTGCTTCATCGTCAATAAGAAGGTCAGAGGGATACAGTAAACCTGAAATGAAGCACCAGAATCTATAACTAGTGTCACAGGAATGGTTCAAAACATAGTCAGTAAGAAGAGTCCGTCTTCTTGTACTTAAGTCGGCATTGTGCCTTTTCTATTTAGTTCCGATGCAATTTCTGTACTTCGTCGTCAATAAGAAGGTCCAAGGGATACAGTAAACCTGAAGTGAAGCATCGGAATCTATAACTAGTGTCACAGGAATGTTTCGAAACATAGACAGTAAGAAGAGTCAGTCCTCTTGTACTTAAGTATGAATTGTGCTTTTTGTATCTTATTCCGATGCAATTTCTGTGTTTCATCGTCAATTAGAAGGTCAGAGGGATACAGTAAACCTGAAGGGAAGCATCGGAATCTATAACTAGTGTCACAGAAATGGTTCAAAACGTAGTCAGTAAGAAGAGTCAGTCTTCTTGTACTTAAGTCGGCATGGTGTCTTTTCTATTTAATTCCGATGCAATTAATGTGTTTCGTCGTCAATAAGAAGGGCAGAGGGATACAGTAAACCTGAAGTGAAGCATCGGAATGTATAACTAGAGTCACAGGAATCGTTCAAAACACAGACAGTGGGAAGGGTCAGTCTCCTTCTACTTGAGTCGACATTGTGCATTTTGTATTTATTTCCGATGCAATTTCTGTGTTTCATCGTCAATAAGAAGGTCAGAGGGATACAGTAAACCTGAAGTGAAGCATCGGAATCAATAACTAGTGACAGAGGAATGGTTCAAAACATAGACAGTAAGATGAGTCAGTCTTCTTGTACATAAGTCAGCATTGTGCCTTTTCTATTTAATTCCGATGCAATTTCTGTGATTCATCGTCAATAAGAAGGTCCAAGGGAGACAGTAAACCTGAAGTGAAGCATCGGAATCTATAACTAGTGTCACAGGAATGGTTCAAAACATAGACAGTAAGAAGAGTCAGTCTTCTTGTACTAAGTCGGCATTGTGCCTTTTCTATTTAATTCCGATGCAATTTCTGTGTTTCATCTTCAATAGGAAGGTCAGAGGGATACAGTAAACCTGAAGTGAAGCATCGGAATCTATAACTAGTGTCACAGGAATGGTTCAAATCATAGACAGTAGGAAGAGTCAGTCTTCTTGTACTTGAGTCAGCATTGTGCCCTTTGCATTTAATCCGATGCAATATCTGTGTTTCATCGACAATAAGAAGGTCAGAGGGATACAGTAAATCTGAAGTGAAGCATCGGAATCTATAACTAGTGTCACAGGAATGGTTAAAACATAGTCAGTAAGAAGAGTCCGTCTTCTTGTACTTCAGTCGGCATTGTGCCTTTTCTATTTAATTCCGATACAACTTCTGTGTTTCATCGTCAATAAGAAGGTCCAAGGGATACAGTTAACCTGAAGTGAGGCATCGGAATCTATAACTAGTGTCACAGGAATGATTCAAGACATAGTCAGTAAGAAGAGTCAGTCTTCTTGTACTTAATTCGGCATTGTGCCTTTTCTATTTAATTCCGATGCAATATCTGTGTTTCATCGTCAATAAGAAGGTCAGAGGGATACAGTAAACCTGAAGTGAAGCATCGTAATCTATAACTAGTGTCACAGGATCGGTTCAAAACATAGACAGTAAGAAGAGTCAGTCTTCTTGTACTTAAGTCGGCATTGTGTATTTTCTATTTAATTCAGATGCAATTTCTGTGTTTCATCATCAATAAGAAGATCAGAGGGATACAGTAAACCTGATGTGAAGCTTCGGGGTCTATAACTAGTGTCACAGGATCGGTTAAAAACATAGTCAGTAAGAAGAGTCCGTCTTCTTGTACTTAAGTCGGCATTGTGCCTTTTGTATTTAACTCCGAGGCAGTTTCTGTGTTTCGCTGTCAATAAGAAGGTCCAAGGGATACAGTAAACCTGTTGTGAAGCATCGGAATCTATAACTAGTGTCACACGAATGGTTCAAAACATAGTCAGTAAGAAGAGTCCGTCTTCTTGTACTTAAGTTGGCATTGTGCCTTTTGTATTTAATTCCGATGCAACTTCTGTGATTCATCGTCAATAAGAAGGTCCAAGGGATACTGTAAACCTGAAGTGAAGCATCGCAATCATTAACTAGTTTCACAGGAATGGTTCAAAACATAGTCAGTAAGAAGAGTCAGTCTTCTTGTACTTAAGTTGCCATTGTGCCTTTTCTATTTACTTCCGATACAAATTCTGTGTTTCATCGTCAATTAGATGGGCAGAGGGATACAGTAAACCTGAAGTGAAGCATCAGAATCTATAACTAGTGTCACAGGAATGGTTCAAAACATAGACAGTAGGAAGAGTCTGTTTTTTTGTACTTAAGTCGGCATTGTGCCTTTTGTATTTAATTCCGATGCCATTTCTGTGTTTCATCGTCAATAAGAAAGCCAGAAGTATACAGTAAACCTGAAGTGAAGCATCAGAATCCATAACTAGTGTCACAGGAATGGTTCAAGACATAGACAGTAAGAAGAGTCAGTCTACTTGTACTTAAGTCGGCATTGTGCCTTTTGTATTTAATTCCGATGCAATTTCTGTGTTTCATCGTCAATAAGAGTGTCCAAGGGATACAGTACACCTGAAGTGAAGCATCGGAACCTATAACTAGTGTCACAGGAATGGTTCAAATCATAGACAGTAAGAAGAGTCAGTCTTCTCGTACTTATGTCAGCATTGTGCCTTTTCTATTTAATTCCGATGCAATTTCTGTTTTTCATCATCAATATGAAGGTCAGAGGGATACAGTAAACCTGAAGTGAAGCATCAGAGTCTATAACTAGTGTCACAGGAATGGTTCAAAACGTAGTCAGTAAGAAGAGTCAGTCTTCTTGTACTTAAGTCGGCATTGTGTCTTTTCTATTTAATTCCGATGCAATTTCTGTGTTTCGCCATCAATAAGAAGGTCCAACTGATACAGTAAACCTGAAGTGAAGCATCGGAATCTATAACTACTGTCACAGGAATGGTTCAAAACATAGTCAGTAAGAAGAGTCCGTCTTTTGTACTTAAGTCGTCATTGTGCCTTTTCTATTTAATTCCGATGCAATTTCTGTGATTCATCGTCAATAAGAAGGTCCAAGGGATACTGTAAACCTGAAGTGTAGCATCGCAATCATTAACTAGTGTCACAGGAATGGTTCAAAACATAGTCAGTAAGAAGAGTCCGTCTTCTTGTACTTAAGTCGGCATTGTGCCTTTTCTATTTAATTCCGATGCAATTTCTGTACTTCGTCGTCAATTAGAAGATCAGAGGGATACAGTAAACCTGAAGTGAAGCATCGGAATCCATAACTAGTGTCACAGAAATGGTTCAAAACGTAGTCAGTAAGAAGAGTCAGTCTTCTTGTACTTAAGTCGGCATGGTGCCTTTTCTATTTAATTCCGATGCAATTAATGTGTTTCGTCGTGAATAAGAAGGGCAGAGGGATACAGTAAACTTGAAGTGAAGCATCGGAATGTATAACTAGAGTCACAGGAATCGTTCAAAACACAGACAGTGGGAAGAGTCAGTCTTCTTCTACTTGAGTCGACATTGTGCATTTTGTATTTGTTTCCGATGCAATTTCTGTGTTTCATCGTCAATAAGAAGGTCAGAGGGATACAGTAAACCTGAAGTGAAGCATCGGAATCTATAACTAGTGTCACAGGAATGGTTCATACCATAGACAATAGGAAGGGTCAGTCTTCTTGTACTTAAGTCGGCATTTTGCCTTTTTTATTTAATTCCGATGCAATTTCTGTACTTCGTAGTCAATACGAAGGTCCAAGGGATACAGTAAACCTGAAGTGAAGCATCGGAAACTGTAACTAGTGTCACAGGAATGTTTCGAAACATAGACAGTAAGAAGAGTCAGTCCTCTTGTACTTAAGTCGAGATTGTGCTATTTGTATCTTATTCCGATGCAATTTCTGTGTTTCATCGTCAATTAGAAGGTCAGAGGGATACAGTAAACCTGAAAAGAAGCATCGGAATCTATAACAAGTGTCACAGAAATGGTTCAAAACGTAGTCAGTAAGAAGAGGCAGTCTTCTTGTACTTAACACGGCATTGTGCCTTTTCTATTTAATTCCGATGCAGTTAATGTGTTTCGTCGTCAATAAGAAGGTGAGAGGGATACAGTAAACCTGAAGTGAAGCATCGGAATGTATAACTACTGTCACAGGAATCGTTCAAATCATAGACAGTGGGAAGAGTCAGTCTTCTTCTACTTGAGTCGGCCTTGTGCATTTTGTATTTATTTCCGATGCAATTTCTGTGTTTCATCGTTAATACGAAGGTCAGAGGGATACAGCATACCTGAAGTGAAGCATCGGAATCTATATCTAGTGTCACAGGAATGGTTCAAAACATAGACAGTAGGAAGAGTCAGTTTTCTTGTACTTAAGTCGGCATTGTGCCTTTTTTATTCAATTCCGATGCAATTTCTGTGTTTCATCGTCAATAAGAAGGTCAGAGGGACACAGTAAACCTGAAGTGAAGCATCGGTATGTATAACTAGTGTCACAGGAATGATTCAAAACATAGACAGTAGGAAGAGTCAGCCTTCTTGTACTCAAGTCGGCATTGTGCCTTTTCTATTTAATTCCGTTGCAATTTCTGTGTTTCATCGTCAATAAGAAGGTCATATGGATACGGTAAACCTGAAGTGAAGCATCGGAATCTATAACTAGTGTCACAGGAATGGTTCAAAACATAGACAGCAGGAAGAGTCAGTCTTCTTGTACTTAAGTCGGCATTGTGCCTTTTGTATTTAATTCCGATGCAATATCTTTGTTTCATCGTCAATAAGAAGGTCCAAGGGATACAGTAAACCTGACGTGAGGCATCGGAATCTATAACTAGTGTCACAGGAATGGTTTAAAACATAGCCAGTAAGAAGAGTCAGTCTTCTTGTACTTATTTCGGCATTGTGCCTTTTCTATTTAATTGCGATGCAATTTCTGTGTTTCATCGTCAATAAGAAGGTCAGATGGATACGGTAAACCTGAAGTGAAGCATCAGAATCTATAACTAGTGTCACAGGAATGGTTCAAAACATAGACAGAAGGAAGAGTCCGTCTTCTTGTACTTAAGTCGGCATTGTGCATTTTGTATTTAATTCCGAAGCAATTTCTGTGTTTGATCGTCAATAAGATGGTCCAAGGGATACAGAAACCTGAAGTGAAGCATCGGAATCTGTTAGTGGTGTCACAGGAATGGTTCAAACAATGTCAGTAAGAAGAGTCAGTCTTCTTGTACTTAAGTGGGCATTGTGCCTTTCATATTTAATTCCGATGCAATTTCGCTGTTTCATCGTCAATAAAAAGGTCCAAGGGATACAGTAAACCTGAAGTGAAGCATCGGAATCTATAACTAGTGTCACAGGAATGGTTCAAACATAGTCAGTAAGAAGAGTCAGTCTTCTTGTACTTAAGTCGGCATTGTGCCACTTCTATTTAATTTCGATGCAATTTCTGTGTTTTGTCGTCAATAAGAAGGTCCACGGGATACAGTAAACCTGAAGTGAAGCATCGGAATCTATAACTAGTGTCACAGGATTGTTTCAAAACATAGACAGTAAGAAGAGTCAGTCCTCTTGTAGTTAAGACGGCATTGTGGTTTTTGTATCTAATTCCGATGCAATTTCTGTGTTTCATCATTAATAAGATTGTCAGAGGGATACAGTAAACCTGAAGTGAATCATCGGAATCTACAACTAGTGTCACAGGAATGGTTCAAAACATAGACAGTAGGAAGTGTCAGTCTACTTATACTTAAGTCGGCATTGTGCCTTTTCTATTTAATTCCGATGCAATTTCTGTGTTTCGTCGTCAATAAGAAGGTCCAAAAGATACAGTAAACCTGAAGTGAAGCATCGGAATCAATAACTAATGTCACAGGAATGGTTCAAAACATAGTCAGTAAGAAGAGTCCGTCTTCTTGTACTTAAGTCGGCATTGTGCCTTTTGTATTTAATTCCGATGCAATTTCTGTGATTCATCGTCAATAAGAAGGTCCAAGGGATACTGTAAACCTGAAGTGAAGCATCGCAATCTTTAACTAGTGTCACAGTAATGGTTCAAAACATAGACAGTAAGAAGAGTCAGTCTTCTTGTACTTAAGTCGGCATTGTGCCTTTTCTATTTAATTCCGATGCAATTTCTGTGTTTCATCGTCAATAAGAAGGTCAGATGGATACAGTAAACCTGAAGTGATGCATCGGAATCTATAACTAGTGTCACAGGAATGGTTGAAAACATAGACAGTAGGAAGAGTTAGTCTTCTTGTACTTAAGTCGGCATTGTGCCATTTCTATTTAATTCCGATGCAATTTCTGTGTTTCATCGTCAATAAGAAGGTTAGAGGGATACAGTAAACCTGAAGTGAGGCATCGGAATCTATAAGTGGTGTCACAGCAATGGTTCAAACAATGTCAGTAAGAAGAGTCAGTCTTCTTGTACTTAAGTCGGCATTGTGCCTTTCGTATGTAATTCCGATGCAATTTCGGTGTTTCAACGTCAATAAGAAGGTCCAAGGGATACAGTAAACCTGAAGTGAAGCATCGGAATCTATAACTAGAGTCACAGGAATGTTTGAAAACATAGACAGTAAGAAGAGTCAGTCCTCTTGTAGTTAGGTCGGCATTGTGCTTTTTGTGTCTAATTCCGATGCAATTTCTGTGTTTCATCGCCAATAAGAATGTCAGAGGGATACAGTAAACCTGAAGTGAAGCATCGGAATCTATAACTAGTGTCACAGGAATGGTTCAAAACATAGACAGTAGGAAGAGTCAGTCTTCTTTTACTTAAGTCGGCATTGTGCCTTTTCTATTTAATTCCGATGCAATTTCTGTGTTTCGTCGTCAATAAGAAGGTCCAAGGGATACAGTAAACCTGAAGTGAAGCATCAGAATCAATAACTAGTCACAGGAATGGATCAAAACATAGACAGTAAGATGAGTCAGCCTTCTTGAACATAAGTCGGCATTGTGCCTTTTGTATTTAATTCCGATGCAATTTCTGTGTTTCATCGTCAATAAGAAGGTCCAAGGGATACAGTAAACCTGAAGTGAAGCGTCGGAATCTATAACTAGTGTCACAGGAATGGTTCAAAACATAGACAGTAATAAGAGTCGGTCTTCATGTACTTAAGTCCGCATTGTGCCTTTTTTATTTAATTCCGAAGCAATTTCTGTGTTTCATCGTCAATAAGAAGGTCCAAGGGATACAGTAAACATGAAGTGAAGCATCGGAATCTATAAGTGGTGTCACAGGAATGGTTCAAACAATGTCAGTAAGAAGAGTCAGTCTTCTTGTACTTAAGTGGGCATTGTGCCTTTCGTATTTAATTCCGATGCAATTTCGGTGTTTCATCGTCAATAAAAAGGTCCAAGGGATTCAGTAAACCTGAAGTGAAGCATCGGAATCTATAACTAGTGTCACAGGAATGGTTCAAACCATAGACAATAGGAAGGGTCAGTCTTCTTGTACTTAAGTCGGCATTTTGCCTTTTTTATTTAATTCCGATGCAATTTCTGTACTTCGTCGTCAATACGAAGGTCAAAGGGATACAGTAAACCTGAAGTGAAGCATCGGAATCTATAACTAGTGTCACAGGAATGTTTCGAAACGTAGACAGTAAGAAGAGTCAGTCCTCTTGTACTTAAGTCGGTATTGTGCTACTTGTATCTTATTCCGATGCAATTTCTGTGTTTCATCGCCAATTAGAAGGTCAGAGGGATACAGTAAACCTGAAGTGAAGCATCGGAATCTATAACAAGTGTCACTGAAATGGTTCAAAACGTAGTCAGTAAGAAGAGTCAGTCTTCTTGTACTTAATTCGGCATTGTGCCTTTTCTATTTAATTCCGATGCAATTAATGTGTTTCGTCGTCAATAAGAAGGTGAGAGGGATACAGTAAACCTGAAGTGAAGCATCGGAATGTATAACTACTGTCACAGGAATCGTTCAAATCATAGACAGTGGGAAGAGTCAGTCTTCTTCTACTTGAGTCGGCATTGTGCATTTTGTATTTATTTCCGATGCAATTTCTGTGTTTCATCGTTAATACGAAGGTCAGAGGGATACAGCATACCTGAAGTGAAGCATCGGAATCTATAACTAGTGTCACAGGAATGGTTCAAAACATAGACAGTAGGAAGAGTCAGTTTTCTTGTACTTAAGTCGGCATTGTGCCTTTTTTATTTAATTCCGATGCTATTTCTGTGTTTCATCGTCAATAAGAAGGTCAGAGGGTCGCAGTAAACCTATAGTGAAGCATCGGAATGTATAACTAGTGTCACAGGAATGATTCAAAACATAGACAGTAGGAAGAGTGAGTCTTCTTGTACTCAAGTCGGCATTGTGCCTTTTCTATTTAATTCCGATGCAATTTCTGTGTTTCATCGTCAATAAGAAGGTCAGATGGATACGGTAAACCTGAAGTGACGCATCGGAATCTATAACTAGTGTCACAGGAATGGTTCAAAACATAGGCAGCAGGAAGAGTCAGTCTTCTTGTACATAAGTGGGCATTGTGCCTTTCGTATTTAATTCCGATGCAATTTCGGTGTTTCATCGTCAATAAAAAGGTCCAAGGGATTCAGTAAACCTGAAGTGAAGCATCGGAATCTATAACTAGTGTCACAGGAATGGTTCAAACATAGTCAGTAAGAAGAGTCAGTCTTCGTGTACTTAAGTCGGCATTGTGCCATTTCTATTTAATTTCGATGCAATTTCTGTGTTTCGTCGTCAATAAGAAGGTCCAAGGGATACAGTAAATCCGAAGTGAAGCATCGGAATCTACAACTAGTGTCACAGGAATGTTTCAAAACATAGACAGTAAGAAGAGTCAGTCCTCTTGTACTTAAGTCGGCATTGTGCTTTTTGTATCTAATTCCGATGCAATTTCTGTGTTTCATCGTCAAGTAGAAGGTCAGAGGGATACAGTAAACCTGAATTGAAGCATCGGAATGTATAACTAGTGTCACAGGAATCGTTCAAATCATAGACAGTGGGAAGAGTCAGTCTTCTTCTACTTGAGTCGGCATTGTGCATATTGTATTTATTTCCGATGCAATTTCTGTGTTTCATCGTCAATACGAAGGTCAGAGGGATACAGTAAACCTGAAGTGAAGCATCGGAATCTATAACTAGTGTCACAGGAATGGTTCAAACATAGACAGTAGGAAGAGTCAGTCTTCTTGTACATAAGTCGGCATTGTGCCGTTTTTATTTAATTCCGATGCAATTTCTGTGTTTCATCGTCAATACGAAGGTCAGAGGGACACAGTAAACCTGAGGTGAAGCATTGGAATGTGTAACTAGTGTAACGGGAATGATTCAAAGCATAGACAGTAGGAAGAGTCAGTCTTCTTGTACTTAAGTCGCCATTGTGCCTTTTCTATTTAATTCCGATGCAATTTCTGTGTTTCATCGTCAATAAGAAGGTCAGATGGATACAGTAAACCTGAAGTGATGCATCGGAATCTATAACTAGTGTCACAGGAATGGTTGAAAACATAGACAGTAGGAAGAGTCAGTCTTCTTGTACTTAAGTCGGCATTGTGCCATTTCTATTTAATTCCGATGCAATTTCTGTGTTTCATCGTCAATAAGAAGGTTAGAGGGATACAGTAAACCTGAAGTGAAGCATCGGAATCTATAAGTGGTGTCACAGGAATGGTTCAAACAATGTCAGTAAGAAGAGTCAGTCTTCTTGTACTTAAGTCGGCATTGTGTCTTTCGTATGTAATTCCGATGCAATTTCGGTGTTTCATCGTCAATAAGAAGGTCCAAGGGATACAGTAAACAGGAAGTGAAGCATCGGAATGAATAACTAGTGTCACAGGTTCAAATGGTTCAAATGGCTCTGAGCGCTATGGGACTCAACTGCTGTGGTCATAAGTCCCCTAGAACTTAGAACTACTTAAACCTAACTAACCTAAGGACAGTACACAACACACAGCCATCACGAGGCAGAGATAATGCCTACCCCGCCGGGAATCGAACCCGGGAACCCGGGCGTGGGAAGCGAGAACGATACCGCACGACCACGAGATGCGGGCAGTGTCACAGGAATGGTTCAAAACATAGTCAGTAAGAAGAGTCAGTCTTCTTGTACATATGTCGGAATTGTGCCTTTTCTATTTAATTCCGATGCAATTTCTGTGTTTCGTCGTCAATAAGAAGGACCAAGGGATACAGTCAACCTCAAGTGAAGCATCAGAATCAATAACTAGTGTCACAGAAATGGATCAAAACACAGACAGTAAGATGAGACAGTCTTCTTGTACATAAGTCGGCATTGTGCCTTTTGTATTCATTTCCGATGCAATTTCTGTGTTACATCGTCAGTAAGAAGGTCAGAGGGATACAGTAAACCTGAAGTGAAGCGTCGGAATCTATTACTAGTGTCACAGGAATGATTCAAAACATAGACAGTAATAAGAGTCGGTCTTCTTGTACTTAAGTCGGCATTGTGCCTTTTGTATTTAATTCCGATGCAATTTCTGTGTTTCATCGTCATTAAGAAGGTCAGAGGGATACAGTGAACCTGCAGTGAAGCATCGGAATATATAACTAGTATTACAGGAATGGTTAAAACATTGTCAGTAAGATGAGTCAGTCTTCTTGTACTTAATTCGGCATTGTGCCTTTTTATTTAATTACGATGCAATTTCTGTGTTTCATCGTCAATGGGAAGGTCCAAGGGATACAGTAAACCGGAAGTGGAGCATCAGAATCTATAAGTAGAGTCACAGAAATGGTTCAAAACATAGTCAGTAAGAAGAGTCAGTCTTCTTGTGCTTAGGTCGGCATTGTGCCTTTTGTATTTAATTCCGATGCAATTTCTGTGTTTCATCGTCAATAAGAAAGTCAGAGGGATACAGTAAATCTGAAGTGCAGCATCGGAATGTATAACTAGGGTCACAGGAATGGTTCAAAACATAGACAGTAGGAAGACTCAGTCTTCTTGTACTTAAGTCGGCATTGTGCCTTTTGAATTTATTTCCGATGCAATTTCTGTGTTTCATCATCAATAAGGAGGTCAGAGGGATACAGTAAACCTGAAGTGAAGCTTCGGAATCTGTAACTAGTGTCACAGGAATGGTTCAAAGCATAGACAGCAGGAAGAGTCATTATTCTTGTATTTAAGTCGGCATTGTGCCTTTTGCATTTAATTCCTATGCAATTTCTGTGTTTCATCGTCAATAAGAAGGTCAGAGGGATACAGTAAACCTGAAGTGAAGCATCGGCATCTATAAGTGGTGTCACATGAAAAGTTCAAACAATGTCAGTAAGAAGAGTCAGTCTTCTTGTACTTAAGTCGGCATTGTGCCTTTCGTATGTAATTCCGATGCAATTTCGGTGTTTCATCGTCAATAAGAAGGTCCAAGGGATACAGTAAACCTAAAGTGGAGCGTCGGAATCTATAACTAGTGTCACAGGAATGTGTCAAAACATAGACAGTAATAAGAGTCGGTCTTCTTGTTCCTAAGGCGGCATTGTGCCTTTTGTGTTTAATTCCGATGCAATTTCGGTGTTTCGTCGTCAATAAGAAGGTCCAAGGGATACAGTAAACCTGAAGTGAAGCATTGGAACGAATAACTAGTGTCACAGGTTCAAATGGTTCAAATGGCTCTGTGCGCTATGGGACTCAACTGCTGTGGTCATAAGTTCCCTAGAACTTTGAACTACTTAAACCTAACTAAACTAAGGACAGTACACAACAACCAGCCATCACGAGGCAGAGAAAATCCCTGACCCCGCCGGGAATCGAACCCGGGAACCCGGGCGTGGGAAGCGAGAACGGTACCGCACGACCACGAGATGCGGGCAGTGTCACAGGAATGGTTCAAAACATAGACAGTAATAAGAGTCGGTCTTCTTGTACTTAAGTCGGCATTGTGCCTTTTGTATTTAATTCCGATGCAATTTCTGTGTTTCATCGTCATTAAGAAGGTCAGAGGGATACAGTAAACCTGAAGTGAAGCATCGGAATATATAACTAGTATTACAGGAATGGTTAAAACATGGTCAGTAAGATGAGTCAGCCTTTTGTACTTAATTCGGCATTGTGCCTTTTTATTTAATTATGATGCAATTTCTGTGTTTCATCGTCAATGGGAAGGTCCAAGGGATACAGTAAACCTGAAGTGGAGCATCGGAATCTATAAGTAGAGTCACAGAAATGGTTCAAAACATAGTCAGTAAGAAGAATCAGTCTTTTTGTGCTTAAGTCGGCATTGTGCCTTTTGTATTTAATTCCGATGCAATTTCTGTGTTTCATCGTCAATAAGAAGGTCAGAGGGATACAGTAAACCTGAAGTGCAGCATCGGAATGTATAACTAGGATCACAGGAATAATTCAAAACATAGACGGTAGGAAGACTCAGTCTTCTTGTACTTAAGTCGGCATTGTGCCTTTTGTATTTTTTTCCGATGCAATTTCTGTGTTTCATCATCAATAAGAAGGTCAGAGGGATACAGTAAACCTGAAGTGAAGCTTCGGAATCTGTAACTAGTGTCACAGGAATGGTTCAAAACATAGTCAGTAAGAACAGTCAGTCTTCTGGTACTTAATTCGGCATTGTGCATTTTTATTTAATTCCGATGCAATTTCTGTGTTTCATCGTCAATACGTAGGTCAGAGGGATACAGTAAACCTGAAGTGTAGCATCGGAATCTAAAACTAGTGGCACAGGAATGGTTCAAAACATAGACAGTAGGAAGAGTCAGGCTTCTTGTACTTAACTCGGCATTGTGCCTTTTGTATTTATTTCCGATGTAATTTCTGTGTTTCATCGTCAATAAGAAGGTCCAAGGGATACAGTAAACCTGAAGTGAAGCGTCGGAATCTATAACTAGTGTCACAGGAATGGTTCAAAACATAGACAGTAATAAGAGTCGGTCTTCTTGTACTTAAGTGGGCATTGTGCCTTTTCTATTTAATTCCGATGCATTTTCTGTGTTGCGTCGACAATAAGAAGGTCCAAGGGATACAGTAAACCTGAAGTGAATCATCTGGAATGTATAACTGGTGTCACAGGAATCGTTCAAAGCATAGACAGTGGGAAGTGTCAGTCTTCTTCCACTTGAGTCGGCATTGTGCATAATGTATTTATTTCCGATGCAATTTCTGTGTTTCATCGTCAATACGAAGGTCAGAGGGATACAGTAAACCTGAAGTGTAGCATCGGAATCTAAAACTTGTGGCACAGGAATGGTTCAAAACATAGACAGTAGGAAGAGTCAGGCTTCTTGTACTTAAGTCGGCATTGTGCCTTTTTTATTTAATTCCGATGCAATTTCTGTGTTTCATCGTCAATAAGAAAATCAGATTCACACAGTAAACCTGAAGTGAAGCATCGGAATGTATAACTAGTGTCACGAGAATGATTCAAAACATAGACAGTAGGAAGAGTCAGTCTTCTCGTACTTAAGTCGGCATTGTGCCTTTTCTATTTAATCCCGATGCAATTTCTGTGTTTCATCGTCGATAAGAAGGTCCAATAAATGCAGTACACCTGAAGTGAAGCATCTGAATCTTTAACTTGTGTCACAGGAATGGTTCAAAACATAGACAGTAAGAAGAGTCAGTCTCCTTGTACTTAAGTCGGCATTGTGCCATTTCTATTTAATTCCGATGCAATTTCTGTGTTTAATCGACAATAAGAAGGTCAGAGGGATACAGTAAACCTGAAGTGAAGCATCGGAATCTATAAGTGGTGTCACATGAAATGTTCAAACAATGTCAGTAAGAAGAGTCAGTCTTCTTGTACTTATGTCGGCATTGTGCCTTTCGTATGTAATTCCGATGCAATTTCGGTGTTTCATCGTCAATAAGAAGGTCCAAGGGATACAGTAAACCTGAAGTGAAGCGTCGGAATCTATAACTAGTGTCACAGGAATGGTTCAAAACATAGACAGTAATAAGAGTCGGTCTTCTTGTACCTAAGTCGGCATTGTGCCTTTTGTATTCAATTCCGATGCAATTTCTGTGTTTCATCGTCATTAAGAAGGTCAGAGGGATACAGTAAACCTGAAGTGAACCATCGGAATCTATAACTAGTGTCACAGGAATGGTTCAAAACATAGACAGTAGGAAGAGTCAGTCTTCTTGTACTTAAGTCGGCATTGTGCCTTTTGTATTTAATTCCGATGCAATTTCTGTGTTTCATCGTCAATAAGAAGGTCAGAGGGATACAGTAATCCTGAAGTGAAGCTTCGGAATATATAACTAGTATAACAGGAATGGTTAAAAACATTGTCAGTAAGATGAGTCAGTCTTCTTGTACTTAATTCGGCATTGTGCCTTTTCATTTAATTACGATGCAATTTCTGTGTTTCATCGCCAATGGGAAGGTCCAAGGGATACAGTAAACCTGATGTGGAGCATCGGAATCTGTAAGTAGTGTCACAGAAATGGTTCAAAACATAGTCAGTAAGAAGAGTCAGGTTTCTTGTGCTTAAGTCGGCATTGTGCCTTTTGTATTTAATTCCGATGCAATTTCAGTGTTTCATCCTCAATAAGAAGGTCAGAGGGATACAGTAAACCTGACGTGAAGCATCGGAGTGTATAACTAGGGTTACAGGGATGGTTCAAAACATAGACAGTAGGAAGACTCAGTCTTCTTGTACTTAAGTCGGCATTGTGCCTTTTGTATTTATTTCCGATGCAATTTCTGTGTTTCATCATCAATAAGAAGGTCAAAGGGATACAGTAAACCTGAAGTGAAGCATCGGAATCTGTAACTAGTGTCACAGGAATGGTTCAAAACATAGACAGCAGGAAGAGTCATTCTTCTTGTACTCGAGTCGGCATTGTGCCTTTTGTTTTTAATTCCGATGCAATTTCTGTGTTTCACCGTCAATAAGAAGGTCAGAGGGATACAGTAAACCTGAAGTGAATCATCGGAATCTGTAACTAGTGTCACAGGAATGGTTCAAAACATAGAGAGTAGGAAGAGTCAGTCTTCTTGTACTTAAACGGGCATTGTGCCTTTTGTATTTAATTCGTATGCAATTTCTGTGTTTCATCGTCAATAAGGAGGTCAGTGGGATACAGTAAACCTGAAGTGAAGCATCGGAATCCATAACTAGTGTCACAGGAATGGTACAAAGCATAGTCAGTAAGAAGAGTCAGTCTTCTGGTACTTAATTCGGCATTGTGCATTTTTATTTAATTCCGATGCAATTTCTGTGTTTCATTGTCAATAAGAAGGTCAGAGGGATACAGTAAACCTGAAGTGAAGCATCGGAATGTATAACTAGTGTCACAGAAATGGTTCAAAACGTTGACAGTAAGAAGAGTCAGTCTTCTTGTACTTAAGTCGGCATTGTGCCTTTTCTATTTAGTTCCGATGCAATTTCTGTGTTTCGTCGTCAATAAGAAGGTCAGAGGGATACAGTAAACCTGAAGTGAAGCATCGGAATGTATAACTGGAGTCACAGGAATCGTTCATAACATAGACAGTGGGAAGAGTCAGTCTTCTTCTACTTGTGTCGGCATTGTGCATTATGTATGTATTTCCGATGCAATTTCTGTGTTTCATCGTCAATACGAAGGTCAGAGGGATACAGTGAACCTGAAGTGAAGCTTTTGAATCTATAACTAGTGGCACAGGAAGGGTTCAAAACATAGACAGTAGGAAGGGTCAGTCTTCTTGTACTTAAGTCGGCATTGTGCCTTTTTTATTTAATTACGATGCAAATTCTGTGTTTCATCGTCAATAAGAAGATCAGAGGCACACAGTAAACCTAAAGTGAAGCATCGGAATGTATAACTAGTGTCACGGAAATGATTCAAAGCATAGACAGTAGGAAGAGTCGGTCTTCTTGTACATATTTCGGCATTGTGCCTTTTATATTTAATTCCGATGCAATTTCTGTGTTTCATCGTCAATAAGAAGGTCAGATGGATACAGTAAACCTGAAGTGTTGCATCGGAATCTATAACTAGTGTCACAGGAATGGTTCAAACCTAGACAGTAGGAAGAGTCAGTCTTCTTGTACATAAGTCGGCATTGTGCCTTTTGTATTTAATTCCGATGCAATTTATGTGTTTCATCGTCAATAAGGAGGTCAGAGGGAAACAGTAAACCTGAAGTGAATCATCGTATTCTATAACTAGTGTCACAGGAATGGTTCAAAACATAGACGGTAGGAGGAGTCAGTCTTCTTGTACTTAAGTCGGCATTGTGCCTTTTGTATTTCATTCCGATGAAATTTCTGTGTTTCATCGTAAATAAGGAGGTCAGAGGGATACAGTAAACCTGAAGTGAAGCCCGGAATCCATAACTAGTGTCACAGGAATGGTTCAAAACATAGTCAGTAAAAAGAGTCAGTCTTCTGGTACTTAATTCGGCATTGCGCATTTTTATTTAATTCCGATGCAATTTCTGTGTTTCATCGTCAATAAGAAGGTCACAGGGATACAGTAAACCTGAAGTGAAGCATCGGAATCTATAACTAGTGTCACAGGAAGGGTTCAAAACATAGACAGTAAGAAGAGTCAGTCTTCTTGTACTTAAGTCGGCATTGTGCCATTTCTATTTAATTCCGATGCAATTTCTGTGTTTCATCGTCAATAAGAAGGTCAGAGGGATACAGTAAACCTGAAGTGTAGCATCGGAATCTATAAGTGGTGTCACATGAAAAGTTCAAACAATGTCAGCAAGAAGAGTCAGTCTTCTTGTACTTAAGTCGGCATTGTGCCTTTCGTATGTAATTCCGATGCAATTTCGGTGTTTCATCGTCAATAAGAAGGTCCAAGGGATACAGTAAACCTGAAGTGAAGCATCGGAATCTGTAACTATTGTCACAGGTTCAAATGGATCAAATGGCTCTGAGCACTGTGGGACTCAACTGCTGTGGTCATAAGTCCCCTAGAACTTAGAACAACTTAAACCTAACTAACCTATGGACAGCACACAACACCCAGCCATCACGGGGCAGAGAAAATCCCGGACCCCGCCGGGAATCGAACCCAGGAACCCGGGCGTGGGAAGCGAGAACGCTACCGCACGACCACGAGATGCGGGCAGTGTCATAGGAATGGTTCAAAACATAGTCAGTAAGAAGAGTCAGTCTTCTTGTACTTAAGTCGGCATTGTGCCTTTTCTATTTAATTCCGATGCAATTTCTGTGTTTCGTCGTCAATAAGAAGGTCCAAGGGATACAGTAAACCTGAAGTGAATCATCGGAATCTATAACTAGTGTCACAGGAATGGTTCAAAACACAGAGAGTAGGAAGCGTCAGTCTTCTTGTACTTAAGTCGGCATTGTGCCTTTTGGATTTAATTCCTATGCAATTTCTGTGTTTCATCGTCAATAAGAAGGTCAAAGGGATACAGTAAACCTGAAGTGAAGCATCGGAATCCATAACTAGTGTCACAGGAATGGATCAAAACGTAGTCAGTAAGAAGAGTCAGTCTTCTGTAACTTAATTCGGCATTGTGCATTTTTATTTAATTCCGATGAAATTTCTGTGTTTTATCGTCAATAAGAAGGTCAGAGGGATACAGTAAACCTGAAGTGAAGCATCGGAATCTATAACTAGTGTCACAGAAATGGTTCAAAACGTAGTCAGTAAGAAGAGTCAGTCTTCTTGTACTTAAGTCGACATTGTGCCATTTCTATTTAATTCCGATGCAATTTCTGTGTTTCGTCGTCAATGAGAAGGTCAGAGGGATACAGTAAACCTGAAGTGAAGCATCGGAATGTATAACTAGTGTCACAGGAGTCGTTCAAAACATAGACAGTGGGAGGAGTCACTCTTCTTCTACTTGAGTCGGCATTGTGCATTATGTATTTATTTCCCATGCAATTTCTGTGTTTCATCGTCAATACGAAGGTCAGAGGGATACAGTAAACCTGAAGTGAAGCATCGGAATCTATAACTTGTGGCACAGGATTGGTTCAAAACATAGACAGTAGGAAGAGTCAGTCTTCTTGTACTTAAGTCGGCATTGTGACTTTTCTATTGAATTCCGATGCAATTTCTGTGTTTCGTCGTCAATAAGAAAGTCCAAGGGATACAGTAAACCTGAAGTGAAGCATCGGAATCTAAAACTGGTCTCACAGGAAAGGTTCAAACATAGACAGTAAGAAGAGCCAGTCTTCTTGTACTTGAGTCGGCATCGTGCCTTTTGTATTTAATGCCGATGCAATTTCTGTGTTTCATCGTCAATAAGAAGGTCAGAGGGATACAGCAAACCTGAAGTGAAGCATCGGAATCTATAACTAGTGCCACAGGAATGGTTCAAAACATAGACGGTAGGAAGAGTCAGTCTTCTTGTACTTAAGTCGGCATTGTGCCTTTTGTATTTCATTGCGATGAAATTTCTGTGTTTCATCGTCAATAAGGAGGTCAGAGGGATACAGTAAACCTGAAGTGAAGCCCGGAATCCATAACTAGTGTCACAGGAATGGTTCAAAACATAGTCAGTAAAAAGAGTCAGTCTTCTGGTACTTAATTCGGCATTGCGCATTTTTATTTAATTCCGATGCAATTTCTGTGTTTCATCGTCAATAAGAAGGTCAGAGGGATACAGGAAACCTGAAGTGAAGCATCGGAATCTACACTCCTGGAAATTGAAATAAGAACACCGTGAATTCATTGTCCCAGGAATGGGAAACTTTATTGACACATTCCTGGGGTCAGATACATCACATGATCACACTGACAGAACCACAGGCACATAGACACAGGCAACAGAGCATGCACAATGTCGGCACTAGTACAGTGTATATCCATCTTTCGCAGCAATGCAGGCTGCTATTCTCCCATGGAGACGATCGTAGGGATGCTGGATGTAGTCCTGTGGAACGGCTTGCCATGCCATTTCCACCTGGCGCCTCAGTTGGACCAGTGTTCGTGCTGGACGTGCAGACCGCGTGAGACGACGCTTCATCCAGTCCCAAACATGCTCAATGGGGGACAGATCCGGAGATCTTGCTGGCCAGGGTAGTTGACTTACACCTTCTAGAGCACGTTGGGTGGCACGGGATACATGCGGACGTGCATTGTCCTGTTGGAACAGCAAGTTCCCTTGCCGGTCTAGGAATGGTAGAACGATGGGTTCGATGACGGTTTGGATGTACCGTGCACTATTCAGTGTCCCCTCGACGATCACCAGTGGTGTACGGCCAGTGTAGGAGATCGCTCCCCACACCATGATGCCGGGTGTTGGCCCTGTGTGCCTCGGCCGTATGCAGTCCTGATTGTGGCGCTCACCTGCACGGCGCCAAACACGCATACGACCATCATTGGCACCAAGGCAGAAGCGACTCTCATCGCTGAAGACGACACGTCTCCATTCGTGCCTCCATTCACGCCTGTCGCGACACCACTGGAGGCGGGCTGCACGATGTTAGGGCGTGAGCGGAAGACGGCCTAACGGTGTGCGGGACCGTAGCCCAGCTTCATGGAGACGGTTGCGAATGGTCCTCGCCGATACCCCAGGAGCAACAGTGTCCCTAATTTGCTGGGAAGTGGCGGTGCGGTCCCCTACGGCACTGCGTAGGATCCTACGGTCTTGGCGTGCATCCGTGCGTCGCTGCGGTCCGGTCCCAGGTCGACGGGCACGTGCACCTTCCGCCGACCACTAGCGACAACATCGATGTACTGTGGAGACTTCACGCCCCACGTGTTGAGCAATTCGGCGGTACGTCCACCCGGCCTCCCACATGCCCACTATACGCCCTCGCTCAAAGTCCGTCAACTGCACATACAGTTCACGTCCACGCTGTCGCGGCATGCTACCAGTGTTAAAGACTGCGATGGAGCTCCGTATGCCACGGCAAACTGGCTGACACTGACGGCGGCGGTGCACAAATGCTGCGCAGCTAGCGCCATTCGACGGCCAATACCGCGGTTCCTGGTGTGTCCGCTGTGCCGTGCGTGTGATCATTGCTTGTACAGCCCTCTCGCAGTGTCCGGAGCAAGTATGGTGGGTCTGACACACCGGTGTCAATGTGTTCTATTTTCCATTTCCAGGAGTGTATAAGTGGTGTCACATGAAAAGTTCAAACAATGTCAGCAAGAAGAGTCAGTCTTCTTGTACTTAAGTCGGCATTGTGCCTTCCGTATGTAATTCCGATGCAATTTCGGTGTTTCATCGTCAGTAAGAAGGTCCAAGGGATACAGTAAACCTGAAGTGAAGCATCGGAATCTGTAACTATTGTCACAGGTTCAAATGGATCAGATGGCTCTGAGCACTATGGGACTCAACTGCTGTGGTCATAAGTCCCCTAGAACTTAGAACTACTTAAACCTAACTAACCTATGGACAGCACACAACACCCAGCCATCACGGGGCAGAGAAAATCCCGGACCCCGCCGGGAATCGAACCCAGGAACCCGGGCGTGGGAAGCGAGAACGCTACCGCACGACCACGAGACGCGGGCAGTGTCACAGAATTGGTTCAAAACATAGTCAGTAAGAAGAGTCAGTCTTCTTTTACTTAAGTCGGCATTGTGCCTTTTCTATTTAATTCCGATGCAATTTCTGTGTTTCGTCGTCAATAAGAAGGTCCAAGGGATACAGTAAACCTCAAGTGAATCATCGGAATCTGTAACTAGTGTCACAGGAATGGTTCAAAACACAGAGAGTAGGAAGCGTCAGTCTTCTTGTACTTAAGTCGGCATTGTGCCTTTTGGATTTAATTCCTATGCAATTTCTGTGTTTCATCGTCAATAAGAAGGTCAGAGGGATACAGTAAACCTGAAGTGAAGCATCGGAATCCATAACTAGTGTCACAGGAATGGATCAAAACGTAGTCAGTAAGAAGAGTCAGTCTTCTGTAACTTAATTCGGCATTGTGCATTTTTATTTAATTACGATGAAATTTCTGTGTTTCATCGTCAATAAGAAGGTCAGAGGGATACAGTAAACCTGAAGTGAAGCATCGGAATCTATAACTAGTGTCACAGAAATGGTTCAAAACGTAGACAGTAAGAAGAGTCAGTCTTCTTGTACTTAAGTCGGCATTGTGCCTTTTCTATTTAATTCCGATGCAATTTCTGTGTTTCGTCGTCAATGAGAAGGTCAGGGGGATACAGTAAACCTGAAGTGAAGCATCGGAATGTATAACTAGTGTCACAGGAGTCGTTCAAAACATAGACAGTGGGAGGAGTCACTCTTCTTCTACTTGAGTTGGCATTGTGCATTATGTATTTATTTCCCATGCAATTTCTGTGTTTCATCGTCAATACGAAGGTCAGAGGGATACAGTAAACCTGAAGTGAAGCATCGGAATCTATAACTTGTGGCACAGGATTGGTTCAAAACATAGACAGTAGGAAGAGTCAGTCTTCTTGTACTTAGGTCGGCATTGTGCCTTTTGTATTTAATTCCGATGCAATTTCTGTGTTTCATCGTCAATAAGAAGCTCAGAGGCACACAGTAAACCTGAAGTGATGCATCGGAATGTATAACTAGTGTCACAGGAATGGTTCAAAACGTAAACAGTAAGAAGAGTCAGTTTTCTTGTCCTTAAGTCGGCATTGTGCCTTTTCTATTGAATTCCGATGCAATTTCTGTGTTTCGTCGTCAATAAGAAGGTCCAAGGGATACAGTAAACCTGAAGTGAAGCATCGCAATCTAAAACTGGTCTCACAGGAATGGTTCAAAACATAGTCAGTAAGAAGAGCCAGTCTTCTTGTACTTGAGTCGGCATCGTGCCTTTTGTATTTAATTCCGATGCAATTTCTGTGTTTCATCGTCAATAAGAAGGTCAGAGGGATACAGTAAACCTGAAGTGAAGCATCGGAATCTATAACTAGTGCCACAGGAATGGTTCAAAACATAGACAGTAGGAAGAGTCAGTCCTCTTGTAGTTAAGTCGGCATTGTGCTTTTTGTATCTAATTCCGATGCAATTTCTGTGTTTCATCGTCAATAAGAATGTCAGAGGGATATAGTAAACCTGAAGTGAAGCATCGGAATCTTTAACTAGTGTTACAGGAATGGTGCAAAACAAAGACAGTAGGAAGAGTCAGTCTTCTTGTACTTAAGTCGACATTGTGCTTTTTCTATTTAATTCCGATGCAATTTCTGTGTTCCGTCGTCAATAAGAAGGTCCAAGGGATACAGTAAACCTGAAGTGAAGCATCAGAATCAATAACTAGTGTCACAGGAATGGATCAAAACAATGACAGTAAGATGAGTCAGTCTTCTTGTACATAAGTCGGCATTGTGCCTTTTGTATTTAATTCCGATGCAATTTCTGTGTTTCAACGTCAATAGGAAGGTCCAAGGGATACAGTAAACCTGAAGTGAAGCGTCGGAATCCGTAACTAGTGTCACAGGAATGGTTCAAAACAAAGAGAGTAGGAAGAGTCAGTCTTCTTGTACTTAAGTCGGCATTGTGCCTTTTCTATTTAATTCCGATGCAATTTCTGTGTTCCGTCATCAATAAGAAGGTCCGAGGGATACAGAAAACCTGAAGTGAAGCATCAGAATCAATAACTAGTGTCACAGGAATGGATCAAAACATAGACAGTAAGATGAGTCAGTCTTCTTGTACATAATTCGTCATTGTACCTTTTGTATTTAATTCCGATGCAATTTCTGTGTTTCATCGTCAATAGGAAGGTCCAAGGGATACAGTAAACCTGAAGTGAGGCGTCGGAATCTATAACTAGTGTCACAGGAATGGTGCAAAACATAGACAGTAATGAGAGTCGGTCTTCTTGTACTTAAGTCGGCATTGTGCCTTTTGTATTTCATTCCGATGCAATTTCTGTGTTTCATCGCCATTAAGATGGTCAGATGGATACAGTAAACCTTAAGTGAGGCGTCGGAATCTATAACTAGTGTCACAGGAATGGTTCAAAACATAGACAGTAATGAGAGTCGCTCTTCTTGTACTTAAGTCGGCATTGTGCCTTTTGTATTTCATTCCGATGCAATTTCTGTGTTTCATCGTCATTAAGATGGTCAGAGGGATACAGTAAACCTGAAGTGAAGCATCGGAAACTTTAACTAGTGTCACAGGACTATTTCAAAACATAGAGAGTAGGAAGAGTCAGTCTTCTTGTACTTAAGTCGGCATTGTGCTTTTGTATTTAATTCCGATGCAATTTCTGTGTTTCATCACTATAAGAAGGTCAGAGGGATACAGTAAACCTGAAGTGAAGCATCGGAATATATAACTAGTATCACAGGAATGGTTCAAAACATTGTCAGTAAGATGAGTCAGTCTTCTTGTACTTAATTCGGCATTGTGCCTTTTTATTTAATAACGATGCAATTTCTGTGTTTCATCGTCAATGGAAAGGTCCAAGGGATACAGTAAACCTGAAGTGAAGCATCGGAATCTATAAGTAGTGTCACAGAAATGGTTCAAAACATAGTCAGTAAGAACAGTCAGTCTTCTTGTACTTAAGTCGGCATTGTGCCTTTTCTATTTAATTCCGATGCAATTTCTGTGTTTCATTGTCAATAAGAAGGTCCAAGGGATACAGTAAACCTCAAGTGAAGCATCGAAATCTATAACTAGTGTCACAGGAATGGTTCAAAACATAGTCAGTAAGAAGAGTCAGTCTTCCTGTACTTAAGTCGGCATTGTGCCTTTTCTATTTAATTCCAATGCAATTTCTGTGTTTCATCGTCAATAAGAAGGTGTGAGGGATACAGTAAACCCGAAGTGAAGCATCGCAATCTATTACTAGTGTCACAGGAATGGTTCAAAACATAGTCAATAAGAAGAGTCAGTCTTCTTGTACGTAAGTCGGCATTGTGCCTTTTCTATTTACTTCCGATGCAGATTCTGTGTTTCATCGTCAATAAGAAGGTCAGCGGCATACAGTAATCCTGAAGTGAAGCATCGGAATCTATAACTAGTGTTACAGGAATGGTTCAAAACATAGACAGTAGGAAGAGTCAGTCTTCCTGTACTCAAGTTGGCATTGTGCCTTTTGAATATAATTCCGATGCAATTTCTGTGCTTCATCGTCAATAAGCAAGCCAGAGGGATACAGTAAACCAGAAGTGAAGCATCAGAATCCATAACTAGTGTCACAGGATTGGTTCAAAACATAGACAGTAAGAAGAGTCAGTCTACTTGTAGTTAATCGGCATTGTGAATTTTGTATTTAATTCCGATGTAATTTCTGTGTTTCGTCGTCAATAAGTAAGTCCAAGGGATACAGTAGACCTGAAATGAAGCATCAGAATCTGTAACTAGTGTCACAGGAATGGTTCAAAACATAGTCAATAAGAAGAGTCAGTCTACTTGTACATAAGTCGGCATTACGCCTGTTCTATTTAATTCCGATGCAATTTCAGTGTTTCATCATCAAGAAGAAGGTCAGAGGGATACAGTAAACCTGAAGTGAAGCATCGGAGTCTATAACTGGTGTCACAGGAATGGTTCAAAAGATAGTCAGTAAGAAAAGTCAGTCTTCTTGTACTTAAGTCGGCATTGTGCCTTTTCTATGTAATTCCGATGCAATTTCTGTGTCTCACTGTCAATAAGAAGGTCAGAGGGATACAGTAAACCTGAAGTGAAGCATCGGAATCTATAACTAGTGTCACAGGAATGGTTCAAAACATAGACAGAAGGAAGAGTCAGTCTTCCTGTACTTAAATAGGAATTGTGACTTTTGTATTTAATTCCGATGCAATTTTTGTGTTTCATCGTCAATAAGAAAGCCAGAGGGATACAGTAAACCTGAAGTGAAGCATCAGAATCCATAAGTAGTGTCACAGGATTGGTTCAAAACATAGACTGTAAGAAGAGTCAGTCTACTTGTAGTTAATCGGCATTGTGAATTTTGTATTGAATTCCGATGTAATTTCTGTGTTTCATCGTCAATAAGAAAGTCCAAGGGATACAGTACACCTGAAGTGAAGCATTGGAATCTATAACTAGTGTCACAGGAATGGTTAAAATCATAAACGGTAAGAAGAGTCAGTCTTCTTGTACTTAAGTCAGCATTGTGCAATTTCTTTTTACTTCCGATGCAATTTCTGTGTTTCATCGTCAATAAGAAGGTCAGAGGGATACAGTAAACCTGAAGTGAAGCATCGGAATCTATAACTAGTGTCACAGGAATGGTTCAAATCATGGACATTAGGAAGAGTCAGTATTCTTGTACTTGAGTCGGCATTGTGCCTTTTGAATTTAATTCCGATGCAATTTCTGTGTTTCTTCGTCAATAAGAATGTCTGAGGGATACAGTAAACCTGAAGTGTAGCATCGGAATCTATAACTAGTGTCACACGAATGGTTCAAAAGATAGACAGTCGGAAGAGTCAGTCTTCTTGTACTTAAGTCGCCATTGTGCCTTTTGTATTTAATTCCGATGCAATTTCTGTGTTTCATCATCAATAAGAAGGTCAGAGGGATACAGTAAACCTGAAGAATCGGAATCAATATCTGGTGTCACAGGAATGGTTCAAAACATAGTCAGTAAGAAGAGTCATTCTTCTTGTACTTAAGTCGGCATTGTGCCTTTTCTATTTAATTCCGATGCAATTTCTGTGTTTCACCGTAAATAAGAAGTTCCAAGGGAAGCGGTACACCTTAAGTGAAGCATAGGAATCTATAAGTAGTGTCACGGGAATGGTTCAAACATAGACAATAAGAAGAGTCATTCCTCTTGTAATTAAGTCGGCATTGTGCCATTTTCTATTTAATTCCGATGCAATTTCTGTGTTTCATCGTCAATAAGAAGGTCAGAGGGATATAGTAAACCTGAAGTGAAGCATCGGAATCTATAAGTGGTGTCACAGGAATGGTTCAAAACATAGAGAGTAAGAAGAGTCAGTCTTCTTGTACTTACGTCGGCACTATGCCCTTTTCAATTTAATTCCGATGCAATTTCTGTGTTTCATCGTTAATAAGAAGGTCAGAGGGATACAGTAAGCCTGAAGTGAAGCATCGGAATCTATACCTAGTGTCACAGGAATGGTTCAAAACATAGACAGTAAGAAGAGTCAGTCTTCTTGTACTTAAGTCGGCATTGTGCCTTTTCTATTTAATTCCGATGCAATTTCTGTGTTTCACCGTAAATAAGAAGTTCCAAGGGAAGCGGTACACCTTAAGTGAAGCATAGGAATCTATAAGTAGTGTCACGGGAATGGTTCAAACATAGACAATAAGAAGAGTCATTCCTCTTGTAATTAAATCGGCATTGTGCCTTTTCTATTTAATTCCGATGCAATTTCTGTGTTTCATCGTCAATAAGAACGTCCAAGGGATACAGTGAACCTGAAGTAAAGGATCGGAATCTATACCTAGTGTCACAGGAATGGTTCAAAACATAGACAGCAGGAAGAGTCAGTCTTCATATACTTAAGTCGGCATTGTGCCTTTTCTATTTAATTCCGATGCAATTTCTGTGTTTCATCGTCAATATGAAGGACAGAGTGATACAGTAAACCTGAAGTGAATCATCGGAAGCTGTAACTAGCGTCACAGGAATGGTTCAAAACATAGACTGTAAGAAGAGTCAGTCTTCTTGTACTTACGTCGGCACTATGCCCTTTTCAATTTAATTCCGATGCAATTTCTGTGTTTCATCGTTAATAAGAAGGTCAGAGGGATACAGTAAGCCTGAAGTGAAGCATCGGAATCTATACCTAGTGTCACAGGAATGGTTCAAAACATAGACAGTAAGAAGAGTCAGTCCTCTTGTACTTAAGTCGGCATTGTGCCTTTTCTATTTAATTCCGATGCAATTTCTGTGTTTCATCGTCAATACGAAGGTCAGAGGGATACAGTAAGCCTGAAGTGAAGCATCGGAATCTATAACTAGTGTCACAGGAATAGTTCAAAACATAGTCAGTAAGAAGTGTCAGTCCTCTTGTACTTAATTCGGTATTGTGAATTTCCTATTTAATTCCGATGCAATATCTGTGTTTCATCGTCAATAAGAAGGTCAGTGGGATACAGTAAACCTGAAGTGAAGCATCGGAATCTATAACTAGTGTCACAGAAATGGTTCAAAACGAAGTCAGTAAGAAGAGTCAGTCTTCTAGTACTTAAGTCGGCATTGTGCCTTTTGTATTTAATTCCGATGCAATATCTGTGTTTCATCGTCAATAAGAGGGACCAAGGGATACAGTAAAACTGAAGTGAAGCATCGGAATCTGTAACTAGCGTCACAGGAATGGTTCAAAACATAGTCAGTAAGAAGAGTCAGACTTATTGTACTTAAATCGGCATTGTGCCTTTTCTATTTAATTCCGATGCAATTTCTGTGTTTCATCGTCAATAAGAACGTCCAAGGGATACAGTGAACCTGAAGTAAAGGATCGGAATCTATACCTAGTGTCACAGGAATGGTTCAAAACATAGACAGCAGGAAGAGTCAGTCTTCATATACTTAAGTCGGCATTGTGCCTTTTCTATTTAATTCCGATGCAATTTCTGTGTTTCATCGTCAATATGAAGGACAGAGTGATACAGTAAACCTGAAGTGAATCATCGGAAGCTGTAACTAGCGTCACAGGAATGGTTCAAAACATAGACTGTAAGAAGAGTCAGTCTTCTTGTACTTAAGTCGGCATTGTGTCTTTTCTATTTAATTCCGATGCAATTTCTGTGTTTCATCGTCAATAAGATGGTCCAAGTGATACAGTAAACCTGAAGTGAAGCATCGGAATCTATAACTAGTGTCACAGGAATGGTTCAAACATAGACAGTAAGAAGAGTCAGTCTTCTTGTGCTTAAGTCGGCATTGTGCCTTTTCTATTGAATTCCGATGCAAATTCTGTGTTTCATCGTCAATAGGAAGGTCAGAGGGATACAGTAAACCTGAAGTGAAGCATTGGAATCTATAACTTGTGTCACAGGAATGGTTCAAATCATAGTCAGTAAGAAGCGTCAGTCTTCTTGTCCTTAAGTCGGCATTGTGCCTTTTTTATTTAATTCCGATGCAATTTCTGTGTTTCATCGTCAATAAGAAGGTCAGAGGGATACAGTAAAACTGAAGTTATGCATCGGAATCTATAACTAGTGTCACAGGAATGGTTCAAAACATATACAAAAAGAAGAATCTGTCTTCTTGTTCTTATGTCGGCATTGTGCCTTTTATTTTTAATTCCGATGCAATTTCTGTGTTTCATCGTCAATAAGATGGTCCAAGGGATACAGTAAACCTGAAGTGAAGCATCGGAATCTGTATCTAGCGTCAGAGGAGTGGTTCAAAACATAGTCAGTAAGAAGAGTCAGTCTTCTTGTACTTAAGTCGGCATTATGCGTTTTCTATTTAATTCCGATGCAATTTCTGTGTTTCACCGTCAATAAGAACGTCCAAGGGATACAGTAAACCTGAAGTGAAGCATCGGAATCTATAACTAGTGTCAAAAGAATGGTTCAAAACATAGACAGTGGGAAGAGTCAGTCTTCTTGTACTTAAGTCGTCACTGTGCCTTTTCTATTTAATTCCGATGCAATTCCAGTGTTTCACCGTCAATAAGAAGGTCAGAGGGATACAGTAACCGTGAAGTGAAGCATCGGAATCTGTAACTAGCGTCACAGGAATGGTTAAAAACATAGACAGTAAGAAGAGTCAGTCTTATTGTACTTAAGTCGGCATTGTGCCTTTTGTATTTAAATCCGATGCAATTTCTGTGTTTCCCCGTCAATAAGAACGTCCAAGGGATACAGTAAACCTGAAGTGAAGCATCGGAATCTATAAATAGTGTCAAAAGAATGGTTGAAAACATAGACAGTGGGAAGAGTCAGTCTTCTTGTACTTAAGTCGTCACTGTGCCTTTTCTATTTAATTCCGATGCAATTCCAGTGTTTCACCGTCAATAAGAAGGTCAGAGGGATACAGTAACCGTGAAGTGAAGCATCGGAATCTGTAACTAGCGTCACAGGAATGGTTAAAAACATAGACAGTAATAAGTGTTAGTCTTCTTGTACTTAAGTCGGCATTGTGCCTTTTGTATTTAAATCCGATGCAATTTCTGTGTTTCATCGTCAATAAGAAGGTCCAAGGGATACAGTCAACCTGAAGTGAAGTATCGGAATCTATAACTAGCGTCACAGGAATGGTTCAAAACATAAACAGTAAGAGGAGTCAGTCTTCTTGTACTTAAGTCGGCATTGCGCCTATTCTATTTAGTTCCGATGCAATTTCTGTGTTTCATCGTCAATAAGAAGGTCCCAGGGATACAGTAAACCTGAAGTGAAGCATCGGAATCTGTATCTAGCGTCAGAGGAGTGGTTCAAATCATAGTCAGTAAGAAGAGTCAGTCTTCTTGTACTTAAGTCGGCATTGTGCCTTTTCTATTTAATTCCGATGCAATTTCTGTGTTTCCCCGTCAATAAGAACGTCCAAGGGATACAGTAAACCTGAAGTGAAGCATCGGAATCTATAACTAGTGTCAAAAGAATGGTTGAAAACATAGACAGTGGGAAGAGTCAGTCTTCTTGTACTTAAGTCGGCATTGTGCCTTTTCTATTTAATTCCGATGCAATTTCTGTGTTTCATCGTCAATAAGAAGGTCAGAGGGATACAGTAACCGTGAAGTGAAGCATCGGAATCTGTAACTAGCGTCACAGGAATGGTTAAAAACATAGACAGTAAGCAGTGTCAGTCTTCTTGTACTTAAGTCGGCATTGTGCCTTTTGTATTTAAATCCGATGCAATTTCTGTGTTTCATCGTCAATAAGAAGGTCCAAGGGATACAGTCAACCTGAAGTGAAGTATCGGAATCTATAACTAGCGTCACAGGAATGGTTCAAAACATAGACAGTAAGAGGAGTCAGTCTTCTTGTACTTAAGTCGGCATTGTGCCTTTTCTATTTAGTTCCGATGCAATTTCTGTGTTTCATCGTCAATAAGAAGGTCCAAGGGATACAGTCAACCTGAAGTGAAGTATCGGAATCTATAACTAGTGTCACAGGAATGGTTCAAAACATAGTCAGTACGATGAGTCTGTCTTCTTGTACTTAAGTCTGCATTGTGCCTTTTGTATTTAATTCCGATGCAATTTCTGTGTTTCATCGTCAATAAGATGGTCCAAACGATACAGTAAACCTGACGTGAAGCATCGGAATCTGTATCTAGCGTCAGAGGAGTGGTTCAAAACATAGTCAGTAAGAAGAGTTAGTCTTCTTGTACTTAAGTCGGTATTGTGCCTTTTCTATTTAATTCCGATGCAATTCCTGTGTTTCATCGTCAATAAGAAGGTCAGAGGGATACAGTAACCGTGAAGTGAAGCATCGGAATCTGTAACTAGCGTCACAGGAATGGTTAAAAACATAGACAGTAAGAAGTGTCAGTCTTCTTGTACTTAAGTTGGCATTGTGCCTTTTGTATTTAAATCCGATGCAATTTCTGTGTTTCATCGTCAATAAGAAGGTCCAAGGGATACAGTCAACCTGAAGTGAAGTATCGGAATCTATAACTAGCGTCACAGGAATGGTTCAAAACATAGAGAGTAAGAAGAGTCAGTCTTCTTGTACTTACGTCGGCACTATGCCCTTTTCAATTTAATTCCGATGCAATTTCTGTGTTTCATCGTCAATAAGAAGGTCAGAGGGATACAGTAAGCCTGAAGTGAAGCATCGGAATCTATACCTAGTGTCACAGGAATGGTTCAAAACGTAGACAGTAAGAAGAGTCAGTCTTCTTGTACTTAAGTCGGCATTGTGCCTTTTCTATTTAATTCCGATGCAATTTCTGTGTTTCATCGTCAATACGAAGGACAGAGGGATACAGTAAGCCTGAAGTGAAGCATCGGAATCTATAACTAGTGTCACAGGAATAGTTCAAAACATAGTCAGTAAGATGTGTTAGTCCTCTTGTACTTAATTCGGCATTGTGCCTTTCCTATGTAATTCCGATGCAATATCTGTGTTTCATCGTCAATAAGAAGGTCAGTGGGATACAGTAAACCTGAAGTGAAGCATCGGAATCTATAAGTAGTGTCACAGAAATGGTTCAAAACGTAATCAGTAGAAAGAGTCAGTCTTCTAGTACTTAAGTCGGCATTGTGCCTTTTGTATTTAATTCCGATGCAATATCTGTGTTTCATCGTCAATAAGAAGGTCCAAGGTATACAATAAAACTGAAGTGAAGCATCGGAATCTGTAACTAGCGTCACAGGAATGGTTCAAAACATAGTCAGTAAGAAGAGTCAGTCTTCTTGTGCTTTTGTCGGCATTGTGCCTTTTCTATTTAATTCCGATGCAATTTCTGTGTTTCATCGTCAATAAGAACGTCCAAGGGATACAGTGAACCTGAAGTAAAGCATCGGAATCTATAACTAGTGTCACAGGAATGGTTCAAAACATAGACAGTAGGAAGAGTCAGTCTTCATATACTTAAGTCGGCATTGTGCCTTTTCTATTTAATTCCGATGCAATTTCTGTGTTTCATCGTCAATATGAAGGACAGAGGGATACAGTAAACCTGAAGTGAATCATCGGAAGCTGTAACTAGCGTCACAGGAATGGTTCAAAACATAGACTGTAAGAAGAGTCAGTCTTCTTGTACTTAAGTCGGCATTGTGTCTTTTCAATTTAATTCCGATGCAATTTCTGTGTTTCATCGTCAATAAGATGGTCCAAGTGATACAGTAAACCTGAAGTGAAGCATCGGAATCTATAACTAGTGTCACAGGAATGGTTCAAACATAGACAGTAAAAAGAGTCAGTCTTCTTGTGTTTAAGACGGCATTGTGACTTTTCTATTTAATTCCGATGCAATTTCTGTGTTTCATCGTCAATAGGAAGGTCAGAGGGATACAGTAAACCTGAAGTGAAGCATCGGAATCTATAACTTGTGTCACAGGAATGGTTCAAATCATAGTCAGTAAGAAGAGTCAGTCTTCTTGTTCTTAAGTCGGCATTGTGCCTTTTTTATTTAATTCCGATGCAATTTCTGTGTTTCATCGTCAATAAGAAGGTCAGAGGGATACAGTAAACCTGAAGTTAGGCATCGGAATCTATAACTAGTGTCACAGGAATGGTTCAAAACATAGACAAAAAGAAGAATCTGTCTTCTTGTTCTTATGTCGGCATTGTGCCCTTTGTATTTAATTCCGATGCAATTTCTGTGTTTCATCGTCAATAAGATGGTCCAAGGGATACAGTAAACCTGAAGTGAAGCATCGGAATCTGTATCTAGCGTCAGAGGAGTGGTTCAAAACATAGTCAGTATGAAGAGTCAGTCTTCTTGTACTTAAATCGGCATTATGCCTTTTCTATTTAATTCCGATGCAATTTCTGTGTTTCACCGTCAATATGAACGTCCAAGGGATACAGTAAACCTGAAGTGAAGCATCGGAATCTATAACTAGTGTCAAAAGAATGGTTCAAAACATAGACAGTGGGAAGAGTCAGTCTTCTTGTACTTAAGTCGTCACTGTGCCTTTTCTATTTAATTCCGATGCAATTCCTGTGTTTCATCGTCAATAAGAAGGTCAGAGGGATACAGTAACCGTGAAGTGAAGAATCGGAATCTGTAACTAGCGTCACAGGAATGGTTAAAAACATAGACAGTAAGATGTGTCAGTCTTCTTGTACTTAAGTCGGCATTGTGCCTTTTGTATTTAAATCCGATGCAATTTCTGTGTTTCATCGTCAATAAGAAGGTCCAAGGGATACAGTCAACCTGAAGTGAAGTATCGGAATCTATAAATAGCGTCACAGGAATGGTTCAAAACATAGACAGTAAGAGGAGTCAGTCTTCTTGTACTTAAGTCGGCATTGTGCCTTTTGTATTTAATTCCGATGCAGTTTCTGTGTTTCATCGTCAAAAAGAAGGTCAGAGGGATACTTTAAACCTGAAGTGAAGCATCGGAAACTATAACTAGTGTCACAGGAATGGTTCAAAACATAGAGAGTAAGAAGAGTCAGTCTACTTGTACTTACGTCGGCACTATGCCCTTTTCAATTTAATTCCGATGCAATTTCTGTGTTTCATCGTCAATAAGAAGGTCAGAGGGATACAGTAAGCCTGAAGTGAAGCATCGGAATCTATACCTAGTGTCACAGGAATGGTTCAAAACATAGACAGTAAGAAGAGTCAGTCTTCTTGTACTTAAGTCGGCATTGTGCCTTTTCTATTTAATTCCGATGCAATTTCTGTGTTTCATCGTCAATACGAAGGTCAGAGGGATACAGTAAGCCTGAAGTGAAGCATCGGAATCTATATCTAGTGTCACAGGAATAGTTCAAAACATAGTCAGTTAGATGTGTCAGTCCTCTTGTACTTAATTCAGCATTGTGCCTTTTCTATTTAATTCCGATGCAATTTCTGTGTTTCATTGTCAATATGAAGGACAAAGGGATACAGTAAACCTGAAGTGAATCATCGGAAGCTGTAACTAGCGTCACAGGAATGGTTCAAGACATAGACTGTAAGAAGAGTCAGTCTTCTTGTACTTAGGTCGGCATTGTGTCTTTTCTATTTAATTCCGATGCAATTTCTGTGTTTCATCGTCAATAAGATGGTCCAAGTGATACAGTAAACCTGAAGTGAAGCATCGGAATCTATAACTAGTGTCACAGGAATGGTTCAAACATAGACAGTAAGAAGAGTCAGTCTTCTTGTGCTTAAGTCGGCATTGTGCCTTTTCTATTGAATTCCGATGCAATTTCTGTGTTTCATCGTCAATAGGAAGGTCAGAGGGATACAGTAAACCTGAAGTGAAGCATTGGAATCTATAACTTGTGTCACAGGAATGGTTCAAATCATTGTCAGTAAGAAGAGTCAGTCTTCTTGTTCTTAAGTCGGCATTGTGCCTTTTTTATTTAATTCCGATGCAATTTCTGTGTTTCATCGTCAATAAGAAGGTCAGAGGGATACAGTAAACCTGAAGTGAAGTATCGGAATCTATAACTAGCGTCACAGGATGGTTCAAAACATAGACAGTAAGAGGAGTCAGTCTTCTTGTACTTAAGTCGGCATTGTGCCTTTTCTATTTAGTTCCGATGCAATTTCTGTGTTTCATCGTCAATAAGAAGGTCCCAGGGATACAGTAAACCTGAAGTGAAGCATCGGAATCTGTATCTAGCGTCAGAGGAGTGGTTCAAAACATAGTCAGTAAGAAGAGTCAGTCTTCTTGTACTTAAGTCGGCATTGTGCCTTTTCTATTTAATTCCGATGCAATTTCTGTGTTTCCCCGTCAATAAGAACGTCCAAGGGATACAGTAAACCTGAAGTGAAGCATCGGAATCTATAACTAGTGTCAAAAGAATGGTTCAAAACATAGACAGTGGGAAGAGTCAGTCTTCTTGTACTTAAGTCGGCATTGTGCCTTTTCTATTTAATTCCGATGCAATTTCTGTGTTTCATCGTCAATAAGAAGGTCAGAGGGATACAGTAACCGTGAAGTGAAGCATCGGAATCTGTAACTAGCGTCACAGGAATGGTTAAAAACATAGACAGTAAGAAGTGTCAGTCTTCTTGTACTTAAGTCGGCATTGTGAATTTTGTATTTAATTCCGATGCAATTTCTGTATTTCATCGTCAATACGAAGATCCAAGGGATACAGTAAACCTGAAGTGAAGCATCCGAATTTGTAACTAGCGTCACAGGAATGGTTCAAAGCATAGACACTAAGAAGAGTCAGTCTGCTTGTACTTAAGACGGCATTGTGCCTTTTCTATTTAATTCCGATGCAATTTCTGTGTTTCATCGACAATAAGAAAGTCAGAGGGATACAGTAAACCTGAAGTGAAGCATCGGAATCTATAACTAGTGTCACAGGAATGGTTCAAAACATAGTCAGTAAGAAGAGTCAGTCTCCTTGTACTTAAGTCGGCATTGTGCCTTTTGTATTTAATTCCGATGCAATTTCTGTGTTTCATCGTCAATAAGAAGGTCAGAGGGATACAGTAAACCTGAAGTGAAGCATCTGAATCTATAACTTGTGTCACAGGAATGGTTCCAAACATAGACAGTAAGAAGAGTCAGTCATCTTGTACTTAAGTCGGCATTGTGCCTTTTGTATTTAATTCCGATGCAATTTCTGTGTTTCATCGTCAAAAAGAAGGTCAGAGGGATACAGTAAACCTGAAGTGAAGCATCGGAATCTGTAACTAGTGCCACCGGAATGGTTCAAAACATAGACAGTAGGAAGAGTCAGTCTTCTTGTACTTAAGTCGGCATTGTGTCTTTGGTATTTAATTCCGATGCAATATCTGTGTGTCATCGTCAATATGAAGGTCAGAGGGATACAGTAAACCTGAAGTGAAGCATCGGAATCTATAACTAGTGTCACAGGAATGGTTCAAACATAGACAGTAGGAAGAGTCAGTCTTCTTGTACTTAAGTCGGCATTGTGCCTTTGCTATTTAATTCCGATGCAATTTCTGTGTTTCATCGTCCAAAAGGAGGTCAGAGGGATACAGCAAACCTGAAGTGAGGCATCGGAGTCTATAACTAGTGTCACAGGAATGGTTCAAAACATAGACAGTAGGAAAAGTCAGTCTTCTTGTACTTAAGACGGCATTGTGCCTTATCTATTTAATTCCGATGCAATATCTCTGTTTCATCGTCAAAAAGAAGGTCAGAGGGATACAGTAAACCTTAAGTGAAGCATCGGAATCTATAACTAGTGTCACAGGAATGGTACAAAACATAGACAGTAGGAAGAGTCAGTCTCCTTGTACTTAAGTCGGCACTGTGCCTTTTCTATTTAATTCCGATGCAATTACTGTGTTTCGTCGTCAATAAGAAGGTCCAAGGGATACAGTAATCTTGAAGTGAAGCATCGGAATCTATAACTAGTGTCACAGGAATGGTTCAAAGCCTAGACGGTAGGAAGAGTCAGTCTTCTTGTACTTAAGTCGGCATTGTGCCGTTTCTATTTAATTCCGATGCAGCTTCTGTGTTTCATCGTCAACAAGAAGGTCAGAGGGATACAGTAAACCTTAAGTGAAGCATCGGAATCTATAACTAGTGTCACAGGAATGGTTCAAAACATAGACAGTAAGAAGAGTCGGTCTTCTTGTACTTAAGTCGGCATTGTGCCTTTTCTATTTTGTTCCGATGCAATTCCTGTGTTTCATCGTCAATAAGAATGTCCAGGGGATACAATAAGCCTGAAGTGAAGCATTGGAGTCTAAAACTAATGTCACAAGAGGGGTTCAAAACATAGACAGTAAGAAGAGTAAGTCTTCTTGTACTTAAGTCGCCATTGTGCCTTTTGTATTTAATTCCGATGCAATTTCTGTGTTTCATCGTCAAATAGGAGGTCAGAGGGATACAGCAGACCTGAAGTGAAGCATCTGAATCTATAACTAGTGTCACAGGAACGGTTCAATACATAGACAGTAGGAAGAGTCAGTCTTCTTGTACGTAAGTCGGCATTGTACCTTTTCTATTCAATTCCGATGCAATTTCTGTGTTTCATCGTCAATAAGAAGGTCAGAGGGATACAGTAAACCTGAAGTGAAGCATCGGAATCTATTACTAGGATCACAGGAATGGTTCAAAACATAGTCAGTAAGAAGAGTCAGTCTCCTTGTACTTAAGTCGGCATTGTGCCTTTTGTATTTAATTCCGATGCAATTTCTGTGTTTCATCGTCAATAAGAAGGTCCAAGAGATACAGTAAACCCGAAGTGAAGCATCGGAATCTATAATTAGTGTCACAGGAATGGTTCAAAACATAGACAGTAAGAAGAGTGAGTCTTTTTGTACTTAAGTCGGCATTGTGCCTTTTTCAACTTAATTCCGATGCCATTAGTGTGTTACATCGTCAATAAGAAGGTCACAGGGATACTGTTAACTTGAAGTGAAGCATCGGAATCTCTAACTAGTGTCACATGAATGGTTCAAAACATAGTCAGTAAGAAGAGTCAGTCTTCTTGTACTTAAGTCGGCATTGTGCCTTTTGTATTTACTTCCGATGCAATTTCTGTGTTTCATCGTCAATACGAAGGTCCAAGGGATACAGTAAACCTGATGTGAAGCATCGGAATCTGTAACTAGCGTCACAGGAATGGTTCAAAGCCTAGACGGTAGGAAGAGTCAGTCTGCTTGTACTTAAGACGGCATTGTGCCTTTTCTATTTAATTCCAATGCAATTTATGTGTTTCATCGTCAATAAGAAGGTCAGAGGGATACAGTAAACCAGAAGTGAAGCATCGGAATCTATAACTAGTGTCACAGGAATGGTTCAAAACATAGTCAGTAAGAAGAGTCAGCTTCCTTGTACTTAAGTCGGCATTGTGCCTTTTGTATTTAATTCCGATGCAATATCTGTGTTTCATCGTCAATAAGAAGGTCAGAGGGATACAGTAAACCTGAAGTGAAGCATCTGAATCTATAACTAGTGTCACAGGAATGGTTCCAAACATAGACAGTAAGAAGAGTCAGTCTTCTTGTACTTAAGTCGGCATTGTGCCTTTTGTATTTAATTCCGATGCAATTTCTGTGTTTCATCGTCAAAAAGGAGGTCAGAGGGATACAGTAAACCTGAAGTGAAGCATCGGAATCTATAACTGGTGCCACCGGAATGGTTCAAAACATAGACAGTAGGAAGAGTCAGTCTTCTTGTACTTAAGTCGGCATTGTGTCTTTGGTATTTAATTCCGATGCAATATCTGTGTGTCATCGTCAATATGAAGGTCAGAGGGATACACTAAACCTGAAGTGAAGCATCGGAATCTATAACTAGTGTCACAGGAATGGTTCAAACATAGACAGTAGGAAGAGTTAGTCTTCTTGTACTTAAGTCGGCATTTTGCCTTTTCTATTTAATTCCGGTGAAATTTCTCTGTTTCATCGTCAATAAGAAGGTCAGAGGGATACAGTAAACCCGAAGTGAAGCATCGGAATCTATAACTAGTGTCACAGGAATGGTTAAAAACATAGTCAGTAAGAAGAGTCAGTCATCTTGTACTTAATTCTCCATTGTGTCTTTTCTGTTTTGTTCCGATGCAATTTCTGTGTTTAATCGTCAATAAGAATGTCCAAGGGATACAGTAAACCTGAAGTGAAGCATCGGAATCTAAAACTAATGTCACAATAGTGGTTCAAAACATAGACAGTAAGAAGAGTAAGTCTTCTTGTACTTAAGTCGGCATTGTGCCTTTTGTATTTAATTCCGATGCAATTTCTGTGTTTCATCGTCAAATAGGAGGTCAGAGGGATACAGTAAACTTGAAGTGAAGCATCGGAATCTATAACTAGTGTCACAGGAATGGTTCAAACGTAGACAGTAGGAATAGTCAGTCTTCTTGTACTTAAGTCGGCATTTTGCCCTTTCTATTTAATTCCGGTGAAATGTCGCTGTTTCATCGTCAATAAGAAGGTCAGAGGGATACAGTAAACCCGAAGTGAAGCATCGGAATCTATAACTAGCGTCACAGGAATGGTTCAAATCATAACCAGTATGATGAGTCAGTCTTCTTGTACTTAAGTCGGCATTGTGCCTTTTCTATTTAGTTCCGATGCAATTTCTGTGTTTCATCGTCCAAAAGGAGGTCAGAGGGATACAGTAAACCTGAAGTGAAGCATCGGAATCTATAACTAGTGTCACTGGAATGGTTCAAAACATAGACAGTAGGAAAAGTCAGTCTTCTTGGACTTAAGTCGGCATTGTGCCTTTTCTATTTAATTCCGATGCAATATCTGTGTTTCATCGTCAAAAGGAAGGTCAGAGGGATACAATAAACCTTAAGTGAAGCATCGGAATCTATAACTAGTGTCACAGGAATGGTTCAAAACATAGACAATAGGAAGAGTCAGTCTTCTTGTACTTAAGTCGGCACTGTGCCTTTTCTATTTAATTCCGATGCAATTTCTGTGTTTCGTCGTCATTAAGAAGGTCCTAGGGATACAGTAATCTTGAAGTGAAGCATCGGAATCTATAACTAGTGTCACAGGAATGGTTCAAAGCATAGACGGTAGGAAGAGTCAGTCTTCTTGTACTTAAGTCGGCATTTTGCCTTTTCTATTTAATTCCGAAGCAATTTCTAAGTTTCATCGTCGATAAGAAGGTCAGTGGGATACAGTAAACCTGAAGTGAAGCATCGGAAACTATAACTAATGTCACAGGAATGGTTAAAAACATAGTCAGTAAGAAGAGTCGGTCTTCTTGTACTTAAGTCTCCATTGTGCATTTTCTGTTTTGTTCCGATGCAATTTCTGTGTTTCGTCGACAATATGAATGTCCAAGGGATACAGTAAACCTGAAGTGAAGCATCGGAATCTAAAACTAATGTCACAAGAGTGGTTCAAAACATAGACAGTAGGAAGAGTAAGTCTTCTTGTACTTAAGTCGGCATTGTGTCTTTGGTATTTAATTCCGATGCAATATCTGTGTGTCATCGTCAATATGAAGGTCAGAGGGATACACTAAACCTGAAGTGAAGCATAGGAATCTATAACTAGTGTCACAGGAATGGTTCAAACATAGACAGTAGGAAGAGTCAGTCTTCTTGTACTTAAGTCGGCACTGTGCCTTTTCTATTTAATTCCAATGCAATTTCTGTGTTTCGTCGTCATTAAGAAGGTTCTAGGGATACAGTAATCTTGAAGTGAAGCATCGGAATCTATAACTAGTGTCACAGGAATGGTTCAAAGCATAGACGGTAGGAAGAGTCAGTCTTCTTGTACTTAAGTCGGCATTGTGCCTTTTCTATTTAGTTCCGATGCAATTTCTGTGTTTCATCGTCCAAAAGGAGGTCAGAGGGATACAGTAATCTTGAAGTGAAGCATCGGAATCTATAACTAGTGTCACAGGAATGGTTCAAAGCATAGACGGTAGGAAGAGTCAGTCTTCTTGTACTTTAGTCGGCATTGTGCCTTTTCTGTTTAATTCCGAGCAATTTCTGTATTTCATCGCCAATAAGAAGGTCCAAAGGATACAGTAAACCTGAAGTGAAGCATCGGAATCTACAACTAATCGCACAGGAATCGTTCAAAACAAAGACCGTAGGAAAAGTCAGTCTTCTTGTACTTAAGTCGGCATTGTGCCTTTTGTATTTAATTCCGATGCAATTTCTGTGTTTCATCGTCAAAACGAAGGTCAGAGGGATACAGTAAACCTGTAGTGAAGCATCGGAATCTGTAACTAGTGTCACAGGAATGGTTCAAATCATAGACAGTAGGAAGAGTCAGTCTTCTTGTACTTAAGTCGGCATTGTGCCTTTTGTATTTAACTCCGATGCAATATCTGTGTTTCATCGTCAATAAGAAGGTCCGAGGGATACAGTAAACCTGAAGTAAAGTATCGGAATCTGTAACTAGCGTCACAGGAGTGGTTCAAAACATAGTCAGTAAGAAGAGTCAGTCTTCTAGTACCTAAGTCGGCATTGTGCCTTTTCTATTTAATTCCGATGCAATATCTGTGTTTCATCGTCAATAAGAACGTCCAAGGGATACAGTAAACCTGAAGTGAAGCATCGGAATCTATAACTAGTGTCACAGGAATGGTTCAAACATAGACAGTAGGAAGAGTCAGTCTTCCTGTACTTACGTCGGCATTGTGCCTTTTCTCTTTATTTCCGATGCAATTTCTGTGTTTCATCGTCAATAAGAATGTGCAAGGGATACAGTAAACCTGAAGTGAAGCATCGGAATCTATAACTAGTGTCACAGGAATGGTTCAAAACATAAACAAAAAGAAGAGTCAGTCTTCTTGTAGTTATGTCGGCATTGTGCCTTATGTATTTAGTTCCGATGCAATTTCTGTGTTTCATCGTCAATAAGAAGGTCCAAGGGATACAGTAAACGTGAAGTGAAGCATCGGAATCTATAACTAGTGTCACAGGAAAGGTTCAAAACATAGACAGTAAGAAGAGTCAGACTTCTTGTACAGAAGTCGGCATTATGCCCTTTTCAATTCAATTCCGATGCAGTTACTGTGTTTCATCGTCAATAAGTAGGTCAGAGGGATGCAGTACACCTGAAGTGAAACATCGGAATCTCTAACTAGTGTCACAGGAATGGTTCAGACATAGACAGTAAGAAGCGTCAGTCTTCTTGTACTTAAGTCGGCATTGTGCCATTTCTATTTAATTCCGATGCAATTTCTGTGTTTCATTGTCAAAAAGAAGGTCAGAGGGATACAGTAAACCTGAATTGAAGCGTCGGAATCCATAACTAGTGTCACAGGAATGGTTCAAAACATAGACAGTAAGAAGAGTCGGTCTTCTTGTACTTAAGTCGGCATTGTGCCTTTTCTATTTTGTTCCGATGCAATTCCTGTGTTTCATCGTCAATAAGAATGTCCAGGGGATACAGTAAGCCTGAAGTGAAGCATTGGAGTCTAAAACTAATGTCACAAGAGTGGTTCAAAACATAGACAGTAAGAAGAGTAAGTCTTCTTGTACTTAAGTCGCCATTGTGCCTTTTGTATTTAATTCCGATTCAATTTCTGTGTTTCATCGTCAAATAGGAGGTCAGAGGGATACAGCAGACCTGAAGTGAAGCATCGGAATCTATAACTAGTGTCACAGGAACGGTTCAAAACATAGACAGTAGGAACAGTCAGTCTCCTTGTACGTAAGTCGGCATTGTACCTTTTCTATTCAATTCCGATGCAATTTCTGTGTTTCATCGTCAATAAGAAGGTCAGAGGGATACAGTAAACCTGAAGTGAAGCATCGGAATCTATTACTAGGATCACAGGAATGGTTCAAAACATAGTCAGTAAGAAGAGTCAGTCTCCTTGTACTTAAGTCGGCATTGTGCCTTTTGTATTTAATTCCGATGCAATTTCTGTGTTTCATCGTCAATAAGAAGGTCCAAGAGATACAGTAAACCCGAAGTGAAGCATCGGAATCTATAATTAGTGTCACAGGAATGGTTCAAAACATAGACAGTAAGAAGAGTGAGCCTTTTTGTACTTAAGACGACATTGTGCCTTTTTCAACTTAATTCCGATGCTATTAGTGTGTTACATCGTCAATAAGAAGGTCACAGGGATACTGTTAACTTGAAGTGAAGCATCGGAATCTCTAACTAGTGTCACATGAATGGTTCAAAACATAGTCAGTAAGAAGAGTCAGTCTTCTTGTACTTAAGTCGGCATTGTGCCTTTTGTATTTACTTCCGATGCAATTTCTGTGTTTCATCGTCAATACGAAGGTCCAAGGGATACAGTAAACCTGATGTGAAGCATCGGAATCTGTAACTAGCGTCACAGGAATGGTTCAAAGCCTAGACGGTAGGAAGAGTCAGTCTGCTTGTACTTAAGACGGCATTGTGCCTTTTCTATTTAATTCCGATGCAATTTATGTGTTTCATCGTCAATAAGAAGGTCAGAGGGATACAGTAAACCAGAAGTGAAGCATCGGAATCTATAACTAGTGTCACAGGAATGGTTCAAAACATAGTCAGTAAGAAGAGTCAGCCTCCTTGTACTTAAGTCGGCATTGTGCCTTTTGTATTTAATTCCGATGCAATATCTGTGTTTCATCGTCAATAAGAAGGTCAGAGGGATACAGTAAACCTGAAGTGAAGCATCTGAATCTATAACTAGTGTCACAGGAATGGTTCCAAACATAGACAGTAAGAAGAGTCAGTCTTCTTGTACTTAAGTCGGCATTGTGCCTTTTGTATTTAATTCCGATGCAATTTCTGTGTTTCATCGTCAAATAGGAGGTCAGAGGGGTACAGTAAACTTGAAGTGAAGCATCGGAATCTATAACTAGTGTCACAGGAATGGTTCAATCGTAGACAGTAGGAATAGTCAGTCTTCTTGTACTTAAGTCGGCATTTTGCCCTTTCTATTTAATTCCGGTGAAATGTCGCTGTTTCATCGTCAATAAGAAGGTCAGAGGGATATAGTAAACCCGAAGTGAAGCATCGGAATCTATAACTAGCGTCACAGGAATGGTTCAAATCATAGACAGTAAGATGAGTCAGTCTTCTTGTACTTAAGTCGGCATTTTGCCTTTTCTATTTAATTCCGATGCAATTTCTAAGTTTCATCGTCGATAAGAAGGTCAGTGGGATACAGTAAACCTGAAGTGAAGCATCGGAATCTATAACTAGTGTCACAGGAATGGTTAAAAACATAGTCGGTAAGAAGAGTCGGTCTTCTTGTACTTAAGTCTCCATTGTGCATTTTCTGTTTTGTTCCGATGCAATTTCTGTGATTCATCGTCAATATGAATGTCCAAGTGATACAGTAAACCTGAAGTGAAGCATCGGAATCTAAAACTAATGTCACAAGAGTGGTTCAAAACATAGACAGTAAGAAGAGTAAGTCTTCTTGTACTTAAGTCGGCATTGTGTCTTTGGTATTTAATTCCGATGCAATATCTGTGTGTCATCGTCAATATGAAGGTCAGAGGGATACACTAAACCTGAAGTGAAGCATCGGAATCTATAACTAGTGTCACAGGAATGGTTCAAACATAGACAGTAGGAAGAGTTAGTCTTCTTGTACTTAAGACGGCATTTTGCCTTTTCTATTAAATTCCGATGCGACATCTGTGTTTCATCGTCAATATGTAGGTCAGAGGGATACAGTGAACCTGAGGTGGAGCATCGGAATCTATAACTAGTGTCACAGGAATGGTTCAAAACATAGACAGTAGGACGAGTCAGTCTTCTTGTACTTTAGTCGGCATTGTGCCTTTTCTGTTTAATTCCGAGCAATTTCTGTATTTCATCGCCAATAAGAAGGTCCAAAGGATACAGTAAACCTGAAGTGAAGCATTGGAATCTACAACTAATCGCACAGGAATCGTTCAAAACAAAGACCGTAGGAAAAGTCAGTCTTCTTGTACTTAAGTCGGCATTGTGCCTTTTGTATTTAATTCCGATGCAATTTCTGTGTTTCATCGTCAAAACGAAGGTTAGAGGGATACAGTAAACCTGTAGTGAAGCATCGGAATCTGTAACTAGTGTCACAGGAATGGTTCAAATCATAGACAGTAGGAAGAGTCAGTCTTCTTGTACTTCAGTCGGCATTGTGCCTTTTGTATTTAACTCCGATGCAATATCTGTGTTTCATCGTCAATAAGAAGGTCCGAGGGATACAGTAAACCTGAAGTAAAGTATCGGAATCTGTAACTAGCGTCACAGGAGTGGTTCAAAACATAGTCAGTAAGAAGAGTCAGTCTTCTAGTACCTAAGTCGGCATTGTGCCTTTTCTATTTAATTCCGATGCAATATCTGTGTTTCATCGTCAATAAGAACGTCCAAGGGATACAGTAAACCTGAAGTGAAGCATCGGAATCTATAACTAGTGTCACAGGAATGGTTCAAACATAGACAGTAGGAAGAGTCAGTCTTCCTGTACTTACGTCGGCATTGTGCCTTTTCTCTTTATTTCCGATGCTATTTCTGTGTTTCATCGTCAATAAGAATGTGCAAGGGATACAGTAAACCTGAAGTGAAGCATCGGAATCTATAACTAGTGTCACAGGAATGGTTCAAAACATAAACAAAAAGAAGAGTCAGTCTTCTTGTAGTTATGTCTTCATTGTGCCTTATGTATTTAATTCCGATGCAATTTCTGTGTTTCATCGTCAATAAGAAGGTCCAAGGGATACAGTAAACCTGAAGTGAAGCATCGGAATCTATAACTAGTGTCACAGGAAAGGTTCAAAACATAGACAGTAAGAAGAGTCAGACTTCTTGTACAGAAGTCGGCATTATGCCCTTTTCAATTCAATTCCGATGCAGTTACTGTGTTTCATCGTCAATAAGTAGGTCAGAGGGATGCAGTACACCTGAAGTGAAACATCGGAATCTCTAACTAGTGTCACAGGAATGGTTCAGACATAGACAGGAAGAAGCGTCAGTCTTCTTGTACTTAAGTCGGCATTGTGCCATTTCTATTTAATTCCGATGCAATTTCTGTGTTTCATTGTCAAAAAGAAGGTCAGAGGGATACAGTAAACCTGAATTGAAGCGTCGGAATCCATAACTAGTGTCACAGGAATGGTTCAAAACATAGAAAGTGGGAAGCGTCAGTCTTCTTGTACTTAAGTCGGTTTTGTGCCTATTGGATATAACTCCGATTCACTATCTGTGTTTCATCGTCAATAAGAAGATCCAAGGGATACAGTAAACCTGAAATGAAGCATCGGAATCTATAACTAGTGTCACAGGAATGGTTTAAAACATAGACAGTAGGAAGAGTCAGTCTACATGTACTTAAGTCGGCATTGTGCCTTTTGTATTTAATTCCGATGCAATTTCTGTGTTTCATCGTCAATAAGAAGGTCCAAGGGATACAGTAAACCTGAAGTGAAGCATCGGAATCTATAACAAGTGTCACAGGAATGGTTCAAAACATGACAGTAAGAAGAGTCAGACTTCGTGCACTTAAGTCAGCATCGTGCGTTTTGTATTTAATTCCGATCCAATTTCTGTGTTTCATCGTCAATAAGAAGGTCAGGGGGATACAGTAAACCTAAAGTGAAGCATCGGAATCTATAACTAGTGTCACAGGAATGGTTCAAAACAGTCAGTAAAAAGAGTCAGTCTTCTTGGACTTAAGTCGGCATTGTGCCTTTTGTATTTAATTCCGATGCAATTTCTGTGTTTCATCGTCAATAAGAAGGTCCAAGGGATACAGTAAACGTGAAGTGAAGCATCGGAATCTATAACTAGTGTCACAGGAATGGTTCAAAGCATAGACAGTAGGAAGAGTCAGTCTTCTTGTACTTAAGTCTGCATTGTGCCTTTTCTATTTAATTTCGATGTACTTTCTGTGTTTCATCGTCAATACGAAGGTTCAAGGGATACAGTAAACCTGAAATGAAGCATCGGAACCTACAACTAGTGACACAGGAATGTTTGAAAGCATAGACAGTAGGAAGAGTCAGTCTACATGTACTTAAGTCGGCATTGTGAGTTTTGTATTTAATTCCGATGCAATTTCAGTAATTCATCGCCAATAAGAAGGTCAGAGGGATACAGTAAAACTGAAGTGAAGCGTCGGAATCTGTAACTAGCGTCACAGGAATGGCTCAAAACATAGTCAGTAAGAAGAGTCAGTCTTATTGTAGTTAAGTCGGCATTGTGCCTTTTCTATTTTTTTCCGATGCAATCTCTGTGATTCATCGTCAATAAGAACGTCCAAGGGATACAGTGAACCTGAAGTGAAGCATCGGAAACTATAACTAGTGTCACAGGAATGGTTCAAAATATAGACAGTAGGAAGAGTCAGTCTTCATGTACTTAACTAGGCATTGTGACTTTTCTATTTAATTCCGATGCAATTTCTGTGTTTCATCGTCAATTAGAAGGAGAGAGGGATACAGTAAACCTGAAGTGAAGCATCGGAATCTGTAACTAGCGTCACAGGAATGGTTCAAAACATAGCCAGTAAGAAGAGTCAGTCTTCTTGTACTTAAGTCGGCATTGTGCCTTTTCTATTTAATTCCGATGCAATTTCTGCGTTTCATCGTCAATAAGAAGGTCAGAGGGATACAGTAAACCTGAAGTTAAGCATCGGAATCTATATCTAGTCTCACAGGAATGGTTCAAAACATAGACAACAAGAAGAATCAGTCTTATTGTTCATAAGTCGGCATTGTGCCATTTGTATTTAATTCCGATGCAATATCTGTGTTTCATCGTCAATAAGAAGGTCAGAGGGATACAGTAAACCTGAAGTTAAGCATCGGAATCTATAACTAGTCTCACAGGAATGGTTCAAAACATAGACAACAAGAAGAATCAGTCTTCTTGTTCATAAGTCGGCATTGTGCCTTTTGTATTTAATTCCGATGCAATTTCTGTGATCTATCGTCAATAAGAAGGTCAGAGGGATACAGTAAACCTAAAGTGAAGCATCGGAATCTATAACTAGTGTCACAGGAACGGTTCAAAACAGTCAGTAAAAAGAGTCCGTCTTCTTGTACTTAAGTCGGCATTGTGCCTTTTGTATTTAATTCCGATGCAATTTCTGTGTTTCATCCTCAATAAGAAGGTCCAAGGGATACAGTAAATCTGAAGTGAAGCATCTGAATCTATAACTAGTGTCACAGGAATGGTTCAAAACATAGACAGTAAGAGAAGTCAGTCTTCTTTTACTTAAGTCGGCATTGTGCCTTTTCTATTTAATTCCGATGCAATTTCTGTGTTTCATCGTCAATAAGATGGACAGAGGGATACAGTAAACCTGAAGTGATGCATCGGAATCTGTAACTAGCGTCACAGGAATGGTTCAAACCATAGACAGTAAGAAGAGTCAGTCTTCTTGTACTTAAGTCGGCATTGTGCCTTTTCTATTGAATTCCGATGCAATGTCTGTGTTTCATCGTCAATAAGAAGGTCAGAGGGGTACAGTAAACCTGAAGTGAAGCATCGGAATATATAACTAGTGTTACAGGAATGGTTCTAAATATATAGACAGTAGGACGAGTCAGTCTTCTTGTACATAAGTCGGCATTGTGCCTTTTGTATTTAATTGCTATGCAATATCCGTGATTCATCGTCAATAAGATGGTCCAAGGCATACAGTAAACCTGAAGTGAAGCATCGGAATCTGTATCTAGCGTCACAGGAGTGGTTCATAACATAGTCAGTAAGAAGAGTCAGTCTTCTTGTACTGAAGTCGGATTTGTAGCTTTTCTATTTAATTCCGATACAATTTCTGTGTTTCATCGTCAATAAGAACGTCAAAGGGATACAGTAAACCTGAAGTGATGCATCGGAATCTATAACTAGTGTCAAAGGAATGGTTCAAAACATAGACAGTTTGAAGAGTCAGTCTTCTTGTACTTAAGTTGGCATTGTGCCTTTTCTATTTAATTCCGATGCAATTTCTGTGTTTCATCGTCAATAAGAAGGTCAGAGGGATACAGTAACCTTGATGTGAAGCATCGGAATCTGTAACTAGCGTCACAGGAATGGTTCAAAACATAGACAGTAAGAAGAGTCAGTCTTCATGTACTTAAGTCGGCATTGTGCCTTTTGTATTTAAATCCGATGCAATTTCTGTGTTTCATCGTCAATAAGAAGGTCCAAGGGATACAGTAAAACTGAAGTGAAGCATCGGAATCTGTAACTAGCCTCACAGGAATGGTTCAAAACAGAGTCAGTAAGAAGAGTCAGTCTTCTTGTACTTAAGTCGGCATTGTGCCTTTTGTATTTAATTCCGATGCAATTTCTGTGTTTCATCGTCAATAAGTAGGTCAGGGGGATACAGTAAACCTGAAGTGAAGCACCGGAATCTCTAACTAGTGTCACAGAAATGGTTCAAAACGTAGTCAGTAAGAAGGGTCAGTCTTCTAGTACTTAAGTCGGCATTGTGCCTTTTGTATTTAATTCCGATGCAATATCTGTGTTTCATCGTCAATAAGAAGGTCCAAGGGATACAGTAAACGTGAAGTGAAGCATCGGAATCTATAACTAGTGACACAGGAATGGTTCAAAACATAGACAGTAGGAAGAGTCAGTCTTCTTGTACTTAAGTCTGCATTGTGCCTTTTCTATTTAATTTCGATGTACTTTCTGTGTTTCATCGTCAATACGAAGGTCCAAGGGATACAGTAAAACTGAAGTGAAGCATCGGAAACTATAACTAGTGTCACAGGAATGGTTCAAAACATAGACAGTAGGAAGAGTCAGTCTTCATGTACTTAACTAGGCATTGTGCCTTTTCTATTTAATTCCGATGCAATTTCTGTGTTTCATCGTCAATAAGAAGGACAGAGGGATACAGTAAACCTGAAGTGAAGCATCGGAATCTGTAACTAGCGTCACAGGAATGGTTCAAAACATAGACAGTAAGAAGAGTCAGTCTTCTTGTACTTAAGTCGGCATTGTGCCTTTATCTATTTAATTCCGATGCAATTTCTGTGTTTCATCGTCAATAAGAAGGTCCAAGGGATAGAGTAAACCTGAAGTGAAGCATCGGAATCTATAACTAGTGTCACAGGAATGGTTCAAACATAGCCAGTAAGATGTGTCTGTCGTCTTGTACTTAAGTCGGCATTGTGCCTTCTCTATTGAATTCCGATGCAATTTCTGTGTTTCATCGTCAATAAGATGGTCGGAGGGATACAGTAAACCTGAAGTGAAGCATCGGAATCTATAACTAGTGTCACAGGAATGGTTCAAAACATAGTCAGTAAGAAGAGTCACCCTTCGTGTACTTAAGTCGGCATTGTGCCTTTTTTATTTAATTCCGATGCAATTTCTGTGTTTCATCGTCAATAAGAAGGTCAGAGGGATACAGTAAACCTGAAGTTAAGCATCGGAATCTATAACTAGTCTCGCAGGAATGGTTCAAAACATAGACAAAAAGAAGAATCAGTCTTCTTGTTCATAAGTCGGCATTGTGCCTTTTGTATTTAATTCCGATGCAATTTCTGTGATCCATCGTCAATAAAACGGTCAGAGGGATACAGTAAACCTAAAGTGAAGCATCGGAATCTATAACTAGTGTCACAGGAACGGTTCAAAACAGTCAGTAAAAAGAGTCCGTCTTCTTGTACTTAAGTCGCCATTGTGCCTTTTGTATTTAATTCCGATGCAATTTCTGTGTTTCATCCTCAATAAGAAGGTCCAAGGGATACAGTAAATATGAAGTGAAGCATCTGAATCTATAACTAGTGTCACAGGAATGGTTCAAAACATTGACAGTAAGAGAAGTCAGTCTTCTTGTACTTAAGTCGGCATTGTGCCTTTTCTATTTAATTCCAATGCAATTTCTGTGTTTCATCGTCAATAAGAAGGACAGAGGGATACAGTAAACCTGAAGTGAAGCATCGGAATCTGTAACTAGCGTCACAGGAATGGTTCAAACCATAGACAGTAAGAAGAGTCAGTCTTCCTGTACTTAAGTCGGCATTGTGCCTTTTCTATTGAATTCCGATGCAATTTCTGTGTTTCATCGTCAATAAGAAGGTCAGAGGGATACAGTAAACCTGAAGTGAAGCATCGGAATCTATAACTAGTGTTACAGGAATGGTTCTAAATATATAGACAGTAGGAAGAGTCAGTCCTCTTGTACATAAGTCGGCATTGTGCCTTTTGTATTTAATTGCTATGCAATATCCGTGATTCATCGGCAATAAGATGGTCCAAGGCACACAGTAAACCTGAAGTGAAGACTCGGAATCTGTATCTAGCGTCACAGGAGTGGTTCATAACATAGTCAGTAAGAAAAGTCAGTCTTCTTGTACTGAAGTCGGATTTGTAGCTTTTCTATTTAATTCCGATACAATTTCTGTGTTTCATCGTCAATAAGAACGTAAGAGGGATACAGTAAACCTGAGGTGATGCATCGGAATCTATAACTAGTGTCAAAGGAATGGTTCAAAACATAGACAGTGGGAAGAGTCAGTCTTCCTGTACTTAAGTTGGCATTGGGCCTTTTCTATTTAATTCAGATGCAATTTCTGTGTTTCATCGTCAATAAGAAGGTCAGAGGGATACAGTAACCTTGATGTGAAGCATCGGAATCTGTAACTAGCGTCACAGGAATGGTTCAAAACATAAACAGTAAGAAGAGTCAGTCTTCTTGTTCTTAAGTCGGCATTGTGCCTTTTGTATTTAAATCCGATGCAATTTCTGTGTTTCATCGTCAATAAGAAGGTCCAAGGGATACAGATAACCTGAGGTGAAGTATCGGAATCTATAACTAGCGTCACAGGAATGGTTAAAAACATAGACAGTAAGAGGAGTCAGTCTTCTTGTACTGAAGTCGGCATTGTGTCTTTTCTATTTAATTCCGATGCAATATCTGTGTTTCATCGTCAATAAGAAGGTCCAAGGGATACAGTAAACCTGAAGTGAAACATCGTAATCTATAACTAGTGTCACAGAAATGGTTCAAAACATAGTCAGTAAGAGGGGTCAGTCTTCTAGTACTTATGTCGGCATTGTGCCTTTTGTATTTAATTCCGATGCAATATCTGTGTTTCATCGTCAATAAGAAGGTCCAAGGGATACAGTAAAACTGAAGTGAAGCATCGGAATCTGTAACTAGCGTCACAGGAACGGTTCAAAACAGAGTCAGTAATAAGAGTCAGTCTTCTTGTACTAAAGTCGGCATTGTGCCTTTTGTATTTAATTCCGATGCAATTTCTGTGTTTCATCGTCAATAAGTAGGTCAGGGGGATACAGTAAACCTGAAGTGAAGCATCGGAATCTCCAACTAGTGTCATAGAAATGGTTCAAAAGTAGTCAGTAAGAAGAGTCAGTCTTCTAGTACTTAAGTCGGCATTGTGCCTTTTGTATTTAATTCCGATGCAATATCTGTGTTTCATCGTCAATAAGAGGGTCCAAGGGATACAGTAAAACTGAAGTGAAACATCGGAATCTGTAACTAGCGTCACAGGAATGGTTCAAAACATAGTCAGTAAGAAGAGTCAATCTTAATGTACTTAAGTCGGCATTGTGCCTTTTCTATTTTATTCCGATGCAATTTCTGTGTTTCATCGTCAATAAGAACGTCCAAGGGATACAGTGAACCTGAAGTGAAGCATCGGAATCTACACTCCTGGAAATTGAAATAAGAACACCGTGAATTCATTGTCCCAGGAAGGGGAAACTTTATTGACACATTCCTGGGGTCAGATATATCACATGATCACACTGACAGAACCACAGGCACATAGACACAGGCAACAGAGCATGCACAATGTCGGCACTAGTACAGTGTATATCCACCTTTCGCAGCAATGCAGGCTGCTATTCTCCCATGGAGACGATCGTAGAGATGCTGGATGTAGTCCTGTGGAACGGCTTGCCATGCCATTTCCACCTGGCGCCTCAGTTGGACCAGCGTTCGTGCTGGACGTGCAGACCGCGTGAGACGACGCTTCATCCAGTCCCAAACATGCTCAATGGGGGACAGATCCGGAGATCTTGCTGGCCAGGGTAGTTGACTTACACCTTCTAGAGCACGTTGGGTGGCACGGGATACATGCGGACGTGCATTGTCCTGTTGGAACAGCAAGTTCCCTTGCCGGTCTAGGAATGGTAGAGCGATGGGTTCGATGACGGTTTGGATGTACCGTGCACTATTCAGTGTCCCCTCGACGATCACCAGTGGTGTACGGCCAGTGTAGGAGATCGCTCCCCACATCATGATGCCGGGTATTGGCCCTGTGTGCCTCGGTCGTATGCAGTCCTGATTGTGGCGCTCACCTGCACGGCGCCAAACACGCATATGACCATCATTGGCACCAAGGCAGAAGCGACTCTCATCGCTGAAGACGACACGTCTCCATTCGTCCCTCCATTCACGCCTGTCGCGACACCACTGGAGGCGGGCTGCACGATGTTGGGCCGTGAGCGGAAGACGGCCTAACGGTGTGCGGGACCGTAGCCCAGCTTCATGGAGACGGTTGCGAATGGTTTTTGCCGATACCAAGGGAGCAACAGTGTCCCTAATTTGCTGGGAAGTGGCGGTGCGGTCCCCTACGGCACTGCGTAGGATCCTACAGTCTTGGCGTGCATCCGTACGTCGCTGCGGTCCGGTCCCAGGTCGACGGGCACGTGCACCTTCCGCCGACCACTGGCGACAACATCGATGTACTGTGGAGACCTCACGCCCCACGTGTTGAGCAATTCGGCGGTACGTCCACCCGGCCTCCCGCATGCCCACTATACGCCCTCGCTCAAAGTCCGTCAACTGCACATACGGTTCACGTCCACGCTGTCGCGGCATGCTACCAGTGTTAAAGACTGCGATGGAGCTCCGTATGCCACGGCCAACTGGCTGACACTGGCGGCGGCGGTGCACAAATGCTGCGCATCTAGCGCCATTCGACGGCCAACACCGCGGTTCCTGGTGTGTCCGCTGTGCCGTGCGTGTGATCATTGCTTGTACAGCCCTCTCGCAGTGTCCGGAGCAAGTATGGTGGGTCTGACACATCGGTGTCAATGTGTTCTTTTTTCCATTTCCAGGAGTGTATTACTAGTGTCACAGGAATGGTTCAAAACATAGACAGTAGGAAGAATCAGTCTTCATGTACTTAAGTCGGCATTGTGCCTTTTCTATTTAATTCCGATGCAATTTCTGTGTTTCATCGTCAATAAGAAGGACAGAGGGATACAGTAAACCTGAAGTGAAGCATCGGAAGCTGTAACTAGCGTCACAGAAATGGTTCAAAACATAGACAGTAAGAAGAGTCAGTCTTCTTGTACTTAAGTCGGCATTGTGTCTTTTCTAATTAATTCTGATGCATTTTCTGTGTTTCATCGTCAATAAGAAGGTCAGAGGGATACAGTAAACCTGAAGTTAAGCATCGGAATCTATAACTAGTGTCACAGGAATGGTTCAAAGCATAGACAAAAAGAAGAATCTGTCTTCTTGTTCTTATGTCGGCATTGTGCCTTTTGTATTTAATTCCGACGCAATTTCTATGATTCATCGTCAATAGGAGGGTCAGAGGGATACAGTAAACCTGAAGTGAAACATCGGACTCTATAACAAATGTCACAGGAATGGTTCAAAACAGTCAGTAAAAAGAGTTCGTCTTCTTGTACTTAGGTCGGCATTGTGCCTTTTGTATTTAATTCCGATGCAATTTCTGTGTTTCATCGTCAATAAGAAGGTCCAAGGGATACAGTAAATCTGAAGTGTAGCATCGGAATCTATAACTAGAGTCACAGGAATGATTCAAAACATAGACAGTAAGAAGAGTCAGTCTTCTTGTACTTAAGTCGGTATTGTGCCTTTTCTATGTAATTCCGATGCAATTTCTGTGTTTCATCGTCAATAAGAAGGACAGAGGGATACAGTAAACCTGAAGTGAAGCATCGGAATCTGTAACTAGCGTCACAGGAGAGGTTCAAAACATAGACAGTAAGAAGAGTCAGTTTTCTTGTACTTATGTCGGCATTGTGCCTTTTCTATTTAATTCCGATGCAATTTCTGTGTTTCATCGTCAATAAGAAGTTCCAAGGGATACAGTAAACCTGAAGTGAAGCATCGGAATCTATAACTAGTGTCACAGGAATGGTTCAAACATAGACAGTAAGAAGAGTCAGTCTTCTTGTACTTAAGTCGGCATTGTGCCTTTTCTATTTAAGTCCGATGCAATTTCTGTGTTTCATCGTCAATAAGAAGGTCAGAGTGATACATCAAACCAGAAGTGAAGCGTCGGAATCTATAACTAGTGTCATAGGAATGGTTCAAAACATAGTCAGTAAGAAGAGTCAGTCTTCTTGTACTTAAGTCGGCATTGTGCCTTTTGTATTTAATTCCGATGCAATTTCTGTGTTTCATCGTCAATAAGATGGTCCAAGGGATACAGTAAGCCTGAAGTGAAGCATCGGAATCTATAACTAGTGTCACAGGAATAGTTCAAAACATAGAGTGTAAGAAGAGTCAGTCTTCTTGTACTTAAGTCGGCATTATGCCCTTTTCAATTTAATTCCGATGCAATTACTGTGTTTCATCGTCAATAAGTAGGTCAGGGGGATACAGTAAACCTGAAGTGAAGCATCGGAATCTCTAACTAGTGTCACAGAAATGGTTCATAACGTAGTCATTAAGAAGAGTCAGTCTTCTAGTTCTTAAGTCGGCATTGTGCCTTTTGTATTTAATTCCGATGCAATATCTGTGTTTCATCGTCAATAAGTAGGTCCAAGGGATACAGTAAAACTGAAGTGAAGCATCGGAATCTGTAACTAGCGTCACAGGAATGGTTCAAACATAGACAGTAAGAAGAGTAGTCTTCTTGTGCTTAAGTCGGCATTGTGCCTTTTCTATTTAATTCCGATGCAATTTCTGTGTTTCATCGTCAATAAGAAGAGGGATACAGTAAACGTGAAGTTAAGCGTCGGAATCTATAAGTAGTTTCACGGGAATGGTTCAAAACATAGTCAGTAAGAAGTGTCAGTCTTCTTGTACTTAAGTCAGCATTGTGCCTTTTGTATTTAATTCCGATGCAATTTCTGTGTTTCATCGTCAATAAGAAGGTCCAAGGGATACTGTAAACCTGAAGTGAAGCATCGGAATCTATAAGTAGTGTCACAGGAATGGTTCAAAACATAAACAGTAAGAAGAGTCAGTCCTCTTGTACTTAAGTCGGCATTATGCCCTTTTCAATTTAATTCCGATGCAATTACTGTGTTTCATCGTCAATAAGAAGGTCAGAGGGATACAGTAAACCTGAAGTGAAGCATCAAAATCTATAACTAGTGTCACAGGAATGGTTCAAAACATAGACAGTAGGAAGAGTCAGTCTTCTTGTACTTATGTCGGCATTGTGCAATTTCTATTTAATTCCGATGCAATTTCTGTGTTTCATCGTAAAAAAGAAGGTCAGAGGGATACAGTAAACCTGAAGTGAAGCATCGGAATCTATAACAAATGTCACAGGAATGGTTAAAAACAGTCAGTAAAAAGAGTTCGTCTTCTTGTACTTAAGTCGGCATTGTGCCTTTTGTATTTAATTCCGATGCAATTTCTGTGTTTCATCGTCAATAAGAAGGTCCAAGGGATACAGTAAATCTGAAGTGAAGCATCGGAATCTATAACTAGTGTCACAGGAATGGTTCAAAACATAGACAGTAAGAAGAGTCAGTCTTCTTGTACTTTTGTCGGCATTGTGCCTTTTCTACGTATTTCCGATGCAATTTCTGTGTTTCATCGTCAATAAGAAGGACATAGGGATACAGTAAACCTGAAGTGAAGCATCGGAATCTGTAACAAGCGTCACAGGAATGGTTCAAAACATAGACAGTAAGAAGAGTCAGTTTTCTTGTACTTATGTCGGCATTGTGCCTTTTCTATATAATTCCGATGCAATTTCTGTGTTTCATCGTCAATAAGAAGGTCCAAGGGATACAGTAAATCTGAAGTGAAGCATCGGAATCTATAACTAGTGTCACAGGATTGGTTCAAACATAGACAGTAAGAAGAGTCAGTCTTCTTGTACTTACGTCGGCATTGTGCCTTTTCTATTGAATTCCGATGCAATTTCTGTCTTTCATCGTCAATAAGAATGTCAGAGGGATACAGTAAACCTGAAGTGAAGCATCGGAATCTATAACTAGTGTCACAGGAATGATTCAAAACGTAGATAGTAGGAAGAGTCAGTCTTCATGTACTTAAGTCGGCATTGTGCCTTTTCTATTTAGTTCCGATGCAATTTCTGTGTTTCATCGTCAATAAGAAGGTGAGAGTGATACATTAAACCAGAAGTAAAGCATCGGAATCTATAACTAGTGTCACAGGAATGGTTCAAAACATAGTCAGTAAGAAGAGTCAGTCTTCTTGTACTTAAGTCGGCATTGTGAATTTTCTATTTAATTCCGATGCAATTTCTGCATTTCATCGTCAATAAGAAGGTCCAAGTGATACAGTAAACCTCAAGTGAAGAATCGGAATCTATAACTAGTGTCACAGGAATGGTTCAAACATAGACAGTAAGGAGAGTCAGTCTTCTTGTGCTTAAGTCGGCATTGTGACTTTTCTATTGAATTCCGATGCAATTTCTGTGTTTCATCGTCAATAAGAAGGTCAGAGGTATACAGTAAACCTGAAGTGAAGCATTGGAATCTATAACTAGTGTCACAGGAATGGTTCAAATCATAGTCAGTAAGAAGAGTCAGTCTTCTTGTTCTTAAGTCGGCATTGTGCCTTTTTTATTTAATTCCGATGCAATTTCTGAGTGTCATCGTCAATAAGAAGGTCCGAGGGATACAGTAAACCTGAAGTTAAGTATCGGAATCTATAACTAGTGTCACAGGAATGGTTCAAAACATAGACAAAAAGAAGAATCTGTCTTCTAGTTCTTATGTCGGCATTGTGCCTTGTGTATTTAATTCCGATGCAATTTCTATGATTCATCGTCAATAACAAGGTTAGAGCTATACAGTAAACCTGAAGAGAAGCATCGGAATCTATAACAAATGTCACAGGAATGGTTCAAAACAGTCAGTAAAAAGAGTTCGTCTTCTTGTACTTAAGTCGGCATTGTGCCTTTTGTATTTAATTCCGATGCAATTTCTGTGTTTCATCGTCAATAAGAAGGTCCAAGGGATACAGTAAATCTGAAGTGAAGCATCGGAATCTATAACTAGTGTCACAGGAATGGTTCAAAACATAGACAGTAAGAAGAGTCAGTCTTCTTGTACTTAAGTCGGCATTGTGCCATTTCTATTTAATTCCGATGTAATTTCTGTGTTTCATCGTCAATAAGAAGGACAGAGGGATACAGTAAACCTGAAGTGAAGCATCTGAATCAGTAACTTGCGTCATAGGAATGGTTCAAAACATAGTCAGTAAGAAGAGTCAGTCTTATTGTACTTAAGTCGGCATTGTGCCTTTTCTATTTAATTCCGATGCAATTTCTGTGTTTCATCGTCAATAAGTACGTCCAAGGGATACAGTGAACCTGAAGTGTAGCATCGGAATCTATAACTAGTGTCACAGGAATGATTTAAAACGTAGACAGTGGGAAGAGTCAGTCTTCATGTACTTAAGTCGGCATTGTGCCTTTTGTATTTAATTCCGATGCAATTTCTGTGTTTCGTCAATAAGATGGTCCAAGGGATACAGTAAGCCTGAAGTGAAGCATCGGAATCTATAACTAGTGTCACAGGAATGGTTCAAAACATAGAGAGTAAGAAGAGTCAGTCTTCTTGTACTTAAGTCGGAATTATGCCCTTTTCAATGTAATTCCGATGCAATTACTGTGTTTCATCGTCAATAAATAGGTCAGGGGGATACAGTAAACCTGAAGTGAAGCATCGGAATCTATAACTAGTGTCACAGGAAAGATTTAAAACGTAGACAGTAGGAAGAGTCAGTCTTCATGTACTTAAGTCGGCATTGTGCCTTCTCTATTTAATTCCGATGCAATTTCTGTGTTTCATCGTCAATAAGAAGGTCAGAGTGATACATTAAACCAGAAGTGAAGCATCTGAATCTATAACTAGTGTCAGAGGAATGGTTCAAAACATAGTCAGTAAGAAGAGTCAGTCCTCTTGTACTTAAGTCGGCATTGTGCCTTTTGTATTTAGTCCGATGCAATTTCTGTGTTTCGTCAATAAGAAGGTCCAAGGGATACAGTAAATCTGAAGTGAAGCATCGGAATCTATAACTAGTGTCACAGGAATGGTTCAAAACATAGACAGTAAGAAGAGTCAGTCTTCTTGTACTTAAGTCGGCATTGTGCCATTTCTATTTAATTCCGATGCAATTTCTGTGTTTCATCATCAATAAGAAGGACAGAGGGATACAGTAAACCTGAAGTGAAGCATCAGAAGCTGTAACTAGCGTCACACGAATGGTTCAAAACATAGACAGTAAGAAGAGTCAGTCTTCTTGTACTTAAGTCGGCATTGTGCCTTTTCTATTTAATTCCGATGCAATTTCTGTGTTTCATCGTCAATAAGAAGGTCCAAGGGATACAGTAAACCTGAAGTGAAGCATCGGAATCTATAACTAGTGTCACAGGAATGGTTCAAACATAAACAGTAAGAAGAGTCAGTCTTCTTGTACTTAAGTCGGCATTGTGCCTTTTGTATTTAATTCCGATGCAATATCTGTGTTTCATCGTCAATAAGAAGGTCCAAGGGATACAGTAAAACTGAAGTGAAGCATCGGAATCTGTAACTAGCGTCACAGGAACGTTTCAAAACATATTCAGTAAGAAGAGTCAGTCTTATAGTACTTCAGTCGGCATTGTGCCTTTTCTATTTAATTCCGATTTAATTTCTGTGTTTCATCGTCAATAAGAAGGTCCAAGTGATACAGTAAACCTGAAGTGAAGCATCGGAATCTATTACTAGTGTCACAGGAATGGTTCAAAACATAGACAGTAGGAAGAGTCAGTCTTCATATACTTAAGTCGGCATTGAGCCTTTTCTATTTAATTCCGATGCAATTTCTGTGTTTCATCGTCAATATGAAGGACAGTGGGATACAGTAAACCTGAAGTGAAGCATCGGAAGCTGTAACTAGCGTCACAGGCATGGTTCAAAACATAGACAGTAAGAAGAGTCAGTCTTCTTGTACTTAAGTCGGCATTGTGTCTTTTCTATTTAATTCCGATGCAATTTCTGTGTTTCATCGTCAATAAGAAGGTCCAAGTGATACAGTAAACCTCAAGTGAAGCATCGGAATCTATAACTAGTGTCACAGGAATGGTTCAAACATAGACAGTAAGAAGAGTCAGTCTTCTTGTGCTTAAGTCGGCATTGTGCCTTTTCTATTGAATGCCGATGCAATTTCTGTGTTTCATCGTCAATAAGAAGGTCAGAGGGATACAGTAAACCTGAAGTGAAGCATCGGAATCTATAACTAGTGTCACAGGAATGGTTCAAATCATAGTCAGTAAGAAGAGTCAGTCTTCTTGTTCTTAAGTCGGCATTGTGCCTTTTTCATTTAATTCCGATGCAATTTCTGTGTTTCATCGTCAATAAGAAGGTCAGAGGGATACAGTAAACCTGAAGTTAAGTATCGGAATCTATAACAAATGTCACAGGAATGGTTCAAAACATAGACAAAAAGAAGAATCTGTCTTCTAGCTCTTATGTCGGCATTGTGCCTTTTGTATGTAATTCCGATGCAATTTCTATGATTCATCGTCAATAAGAAGGTCAGAGCTATACAGTAAACCTGAAGTGAAGCATCGGAATCTATAACAAATGTCACAGGAATGGTTCAAAACAGTCAGTAAAAAGAGTTCGTCTTCTTGTTCTTAAGTTGGCATTGTGCCTTTTTTATTTAATTCCGATGCAATTTCTGTGTTTCATCGTCAATAAGAAGGACAGAGGGATACAGTAAACCTGAAGTGAAGCATCGGAATCTGTAACTAGCGTCACAGGAATGGTTCAAAACATAGACAGTAAGAAGAGTCAGTTTTCTTGTACTTATGTCGGCATTGTGCCTTTTCTATTTAATTCCGATGCAATTTCTGTGTTTCATCGTCAATAAGAAGGTCCAAGGGATACAGTAAACCTAAAGTGAAGCATCGGAATCTATAACTAGTGTCACAGGAATGGTTCAATAATAGACAGTAGGAAGAGTCAGTCTTCTTGTACTTAAGTCGGCATTGTGCCTTTTACATTGAATTCTGATGCAATTTCTGTCTTTCATCGTCAATAAGAATGTCAGAGGGATACAGTAAACCTGAAGTGAAGCGTCGGAATCTGTAACTAGCGTCACAGGAATGGTTCAAAACATAGTCAGTAAGAAGAGTCAGTCTTATTGTACTTAAGTCGGCATTGTGCCTTTTCTATTTAATTCCGATGCAATTTCTGTGTTTCATCGTCCATAAGTAGGTCCAAGGGATATAGTGAACCTGAAGTGAAGCATCGGAATCTATAACTAGTGTCACAATAATGATTTAAAACGTAGACAGTAGGAAGTGTCAGTCTTCACGTACTTAAGTCGGCATTGTGCCTTTTCTATTGAATTCCGATGCAATTTCTGTGTTTCATCGTCAATAAGAAGGTCAGAGTGATACATTAAACCAGAAGTGAAGCATCTGAATCTATAACAAGTGTCACAGGAATGGTTCAAAACATAGACAGTAGGAAGAGTCAGTCTTCATAGACTTAAGTCGGCATTGTGCCTTTTCTATTGAATTCCGATGCAATTTCTGTGTTTCATCATCAATAAGAAGGACAGAGGGATACAGTAAACCTGAAGTGAAGCATCAGAAGCTGTAACTAGCGTCACAGGAATGGTTCAAAACATAGACAGTAAGAAGAGTCAGTCTTCTTGTACTTAAGTCGGCAATGTGCCTTTTCTATTTAATTCCGATGCAATTTCTGTGTTTCATCGTCAATAAGAAGGTCCAAGGAATACAGTAAACCTGAAGTGAAGCATCGGAATCTATAACTAGTGTCACAGGAATGGTTCAAACATAAACAGTAAGAAGAGTCAGTCTTCTTGTGCTTAAGTCGGCATTGTTCCTTCTCTATTGAATTCCGGTGCAATTTCTGTGTTTCATCGTCAATAAGAAGGTCCAAGGGATACAGTAAAACTGAAGTGAAGCATCGGAATCTGTAACTAGCGTCACAGGAATGTTTCAAAACATAGTCAGTAAGAAGAGTCAGTCTTATTGTACTTCAGTCGGCATTGTGCCTTTTCTATTTAATTCCGATGCAATTTCTGTGTTTCATCGTCAATAAGAAGGTCCAAGTGATACAGTAAACCTGAAGTGAAGCATCGGAATCTATTACTAGTGTCACAGGAATGGTTCAAAACATAGACAGTAGGAAGAGTCAGTCTTCATATACTTAAGTCGGCATTGTGCCTTTTCTATTTAATTCCGATGCAATTTCTGTGTTTCATCGTCAATATGAAGGACAGTGGGATACAGTAAACCTGAAGTGAAGCATCGGAAGCTGTAACTAGCGTCACAGGCATGGTTCAAAACATAGACAGTAGGAAGAGTCAGTCTTCTTGTACTTAAGTCGGCATTATGCCCTTTTCAATTTAATTCCGATGCAATTACTGTGTTTCATCGCCAATAAGTAGGTCAGGGGGATACAGTAAACCTGAAGTGAAACATCGGAATCTTTAACTAGTGTCACAGAAATGGTTCAAAACGTAGTCAGTAAGAAGAGTCAGTCTTCTAGTACTTAAGTCGGCATTGTGCCTTTTGTATTTAATTCCGATGCAATATCTGTGTTTCATCGTCAGTAAGAAGGTCCAAGGGATACGGTAAACCTGAAGTGAAGCATCGGAATCAGTAACTAGCGTCACAGGAATGGTTCAAAACATAGTCAGTAAGAAGAGTCAGTCTTATTGTACTTAAGTCGGCATTGTGCCTTTTCTTTTTAATTCCGATGCAATTTCTGTGTTTCATCGTCAATAAGAAGGTCCAAGAGATACAGTAAACCTGAAGTGAAGCATCGGAATCTATAACTAGTGTCACAGGAATTGTTCAAAACATAGACAGTAGGAAGAGTCAGTCTTCATATACTTAAGTCGGCATTGTGCCTATTCTATTTAATTCCGATGCAATTTCTGTGTTTCATCGTCAATATGAAGGACAGAGGGATACAGTAATCCTGAAGTGAAGCATCGGAAGCTGTAACTAGCGTCACAGGAATGGTTCAAAACATAGACAGTAAGAAGAGTCAGTCTTCTTGTGCTTAAGTCGGCATTCTGCCTTTTCTATTGAATTCCGATGCAATTTCTGTGTTTCATCGTCAATAAGAAGGTCAGAGGGATACAGTAAACCTGAAGTTAAGCATCGGAATCTATAACTAGTGTCACAGGAATGGTTCAAAACATAGACAAAAAGAAGAATCTGTCTTCTTGTTGTTATGTCGGCATTGTGCCTTTTGTATTTAATTCCGATGCAATGTCTATGATTCATCGTCAATAAGAAGGTCAGAGGGATACAGTAAACCTGAAGTGAAGCATCGGAATCTATAACAAATGTCACAGGAATGGTTCAAAACAGTCAGGAAAAAGAGTTCGTCTTCTTGTACTTAAGTCGGCATTGTGCCTTTTGTATTTAATTCCGATGCAATTTCTGTGTTATATCGTCAATAAGAAGGTCCAAGGGATACAGTAAATCTGAAGTGAAGCATCGGAATCTATAACTAGTGTCACAGGAATGGTTAAAAACATAGACAGTAAGAAGTGTCAGTCTTCTTGTACTTAAGTCGGTATTGTGCCTATTCTATTTAATTCCGATGCAATTTCTGTGTTTCATCGTCAATAAGAAGGTCCAAGGGATACAGTAAACCTGAAGTGAAGCATCGGAATCTATATCTAGTGTCACAGGAATGGTTCAAACATAGACAGTAGGAAGAGTCAGTCTTCTTGTACTAAGTCGGCATTGTGCCTTTTCTATTGAATTCCGATGCAATTTCTGTCTTTCATCGTCAATAAGAATGTCAGCGGGATACAGTAAACCTGAAGTGAAGCATCGGAATCTGTAACTAGCGTCACAGGAATGGTTCTAAACATAGTCAGTAAGAAGAGTCAGTCTTATTGTACTTAAGTCGGCATTGTGCCTTTTCTATTTAATTCCGATGCAATTTCTGTGTTTCATCGTCAATAAGAAGGTCCAAGGGATACAGTAAACCTGAAGTGAAGCATCGGAATCTATAACTAGTGTCACAGGAATGGTTCAAACATAAACAGTAAGAAGAGTCAGTCTTCTTGTGCTTAAGTCGGCATTGTTCCTTCTCTATTGAATTCCGATGCAATTTCTGTGTTTCATCGTCAATAAGAAGGTCAGAGGGATACAGTAAACCTGAAGTGAAGCATCGGACTCTATAACTAGTGTCACAGGAATGGTTCAAATCATAGTCAGTAAGAAGAGTCCGTCTTCTTGTACTTAAGTCGGCATTGTGCCTTTTGTATTTAATTCCGATGCAATTTCTGTGTTTCATCGTCAATAAGAAGGTCCAAGGGATACAGTAAACCTAAAGTGAAGCATCGGAATCTATAACTAGTGTCACAGGAATGGTTCAATAATAGACAGTAGGAAGAGTCAGTCTTCTTGTACTTAAGTCGGCATTGTGCCTTTTACATTGAATTCTGATGCAATTTCTGTCTTTCATCGTCAATAAGAATGTCAGAGGGATACAGTAAACCTGAAGTGAAGCGTCGGAATCTGTAACTAGCGTCACAGGAATGGTTCAAAACATAGTCAGTAAGAAGAGTCAGTCTTATTGTACTTAAGTCGGCATTGTGCCTTTTCTATTTAATTCCGATGCAATTTCTGTGTTTCATCGTCCATAAGTAGGTCCAAGGGATATAGTGAACCTGAAGTGAAGCATCGGAATCTATAACTAGTGTCACAATAATGATTTAAAACGTAGACAGTAGGAAGTGTCAGTCTTCACGTACTTAAGTCGGCATTGTGCCTTTTCTATTGAATTCCGATGCAATTTCTGTGTTTCATCGTCAATAAGAAGGTCAGAGTGATACATTAAACCAGAAGTGAAGCATCTGAATCTATAACAAGTGTCACAGGAATGGTTCAAAACATAGACAGTAGGAAGAGTCAGTCTTCATAGACTTAAGTCGGCATTGTGCCTTTTCTATTGAATTCCGATGCAATTTCTGTGTTTCATCATCAATAAGAAGGACAGAGGGATACAGTAAACCTGAAGTGAAGCATCAGAAGCTGTAACTAGCGTCACAGGAATGGTTCAAAACATAGACAGTAAGAAGAGTCAGTCTTCTTGTACTTAAGTCGGCAATGTGCCTTTTCTATTTAATTCCGATGCAATTTCTGTGTTTCATCGTCAATAAGAAGGTCCAAGGAATACAGTAAACCTGAAGTGAAGCATCGGAATCTATAACTAGTGTCACAGGAATGGTTCAAACATAAACAGTAAGAAGAGTCAGTCTTCTTGTGCTTAAGTCGGCATTGTTCCTTCTCTATTGAATTCCGGTGCAATTTCTGTGTTTCATCGTCAATAAGAAGGTCCAAGGGATACAGTAAAACTGAAGTGAAGCATCGGAATCTGTAACTAGCGTCACAGGAATGTTTCAAAACATAGTCAGTAAGAAGAGTCAGTCTTATTGTACTTCAGTCGGCATTGTGCCTTTTCTATTTAATTCCGATGCAATTTCTGTGTTTCATCGTCAATAAGAAGGTCCAAGTGATACAGTAAACCTGAAGTGAAGCATCGGAATCTATTACTAGTGTCACAGGAATGGTTCAAAACATAGACAGTAGGAAGAGTCAGTCTTCATATACTTAAGTCGGCATTGTGCCTTTTCTATTTAATTCCGATGCAATTTCTGTGTTTCATCGTCAATATGAAGGACAGTGGGATACAGTAAACCTGAAGTGAAGCATCGGAAGCTGTAACTAGCGTCACAGGCATGGTTCAAAACATAGACAGTAGGAAGAGTCAGTCTTCTTGTACTTAAGTCGGCATTATGCCCTTTTTAATTTAATTCCGATGCAATTACTGTGTTTCATCGCCAATAAGTAGGTCAGGGGGATACAGTAAACCTGAAGTGAAACATCGGAATCTCTAACTAGTGTCACAGAAATGGTTCAAAACGTAGTCAGTAAGAAGAGTCAGTCTTCTAGTACTTAAGTCGGCATTGTGCCTTTTGTATTTAATTCCGATGCAATATCTGTGTTTCATCGTCAGTAAGAAGGTCCAAGGGATACGGTAAACCTGAAGTGAAGCATCGGAATCAGTAACTAGCGTCACAGGAATGGTTCAAAACATAGTCAGTAAGAAGAGTCAGTCTTATTGTACTTAAGTCGGCATTGTGCCTTTTCTTTTTAATTCCGATGCAATTTCTGTGTTTCATCGTCAATAAGAAGGTCCAAGAGATACAGTAAACCTGAAGTGAAGCATCGGAATCTATAACTAGTGTCACAGGAATTGTTCAAAACATAGACAGTAGGAAGAGTCAGTCTTCATATACTTAAGTCGGCATTGTGCCTATTCTATTTAATTCCGATGCAATTTCTGTGTTTCATCGTCAATATGAAGGACAGAGGGATACAGTAATCCTGAAGTGAAGCATCGGAAGCTGTAACTAGCGTCACAGGAATGGTTCAAAACATAGACAGTAAGAAGAGTCAGTCTTCTTGTGCTTAAGTCGGCATTCTGCCTTTTCTATTGAATTCCGATGCAATTTCTGTGTTTCATCGTCAATAAGAAGGTCAGAGGGATACAGTAAACCTGAAGTTAAGCATCGGAATCTATAACTAGTGTCACAGGAATGGTTCAAAACATAGACAAAGAGAAGAATCTGTCTTCTTGTTGTTATGTCGGCATTGTGCCTTTTGTATTTAATTCCGATGCAATGTCTATGATTCATCGTCAATAAGAAGGTCAGAGGGATACAGTAAACCTGAAGTGAAGCATCGGAATCTATAACAAATGTCACAGGAATGGTTCAAAACAGTCAGGAAAAAGAGTTCGTCTTCTTGTACTTAAGTCGGCATTGTGCCTTTTGTATTTAATTCCGATGCAATTTCTGTGTTATATCGTCAATAAGAAGGTCCAAGGGATACAGTAAATCTGAAGTGAAGCATCGGAATCTATAACTAGTGTCACAGGAATGGTTAAAAACATAGACAGTAAGAAGTGTCAGTCTTCTTGTACTTAAGTCGGTATTGTGCCTATTCTATTTAATTCCGATGCAATTTCTGTGTTTCATCGTCAATAAGAAGGTCCAAGGGATACAGTAAACCTGAAGTGAAGCATCGGAATCTATATCTAGTGTCACAGGAATGGTTCAAACATAGACAGTAGGAAGAGTCAGTCTTCTTGTACTAAGTCGGCATTGTGCCTTTTCTATTGAATTCCGATGCAATTTCTGTCTTTCATCGTCAATAAGAATGTCAGCGGGATACAGTAAACCTGAAGTGAAGCATCGGAATCTGTAACTAGCGTCACAGGAATGGTTCTAAACATAGTCAGTAAGAAGAGTCAGTCTTATTGTACTTAAGTCGGCATTGTGCCTTTTCTATTTAATTCCGATGCAATTTCTGTGTTTCATCGTCAATAAGAAGGTCCAAGGGATACAGTAAACCTGAAGTGAAGCATCGGAATCTATAACTAGTGTCACAGGAATGGTTCAAACATAAACAGTAAGAAGAGTCAGTCTTCTTGTGCTTAAGTCGGCATTGTTCCTTCTCTATTGAATTCCGATGCAATTTCTGTGTTTCATCGTCAATAAGAAGGTCAGAGGGATACAGTAAACCTGAAGTGAAGCATCGGACTCTATAACTAGTGTCACAGGAATGGTTCAAATCATAGTCAGTAAGAAGAGTCCGTCTTCTTGTACTTAAGTCGGCATTGTGCCTTTTGTATTTAATTCCGATGCAATTTCTGTGTTTCATCGTCAATAAGTAGGTCAGGGGGATACAGTTAACCTGAAGTGAAGCATCGGAATCTATAACAAGTGTCACAGGAATGGTTCAAAACATAGACAGTAAGAAGAGTCAGTCTTCTTGTACTTAAGTCGGCATTGTGCCTTTTCTATTTAATTCCGATGCAATTTCTGCGTTTCATCGTCAAAGAGAAGGATAGAGGGATACAGTAAACCTGAAGTGAAGCATCGGAATCTGTAACTAGCGTCACAGGAACGGTTCAAAACATAGTCAGTAAGAAGAGTCAGTTTTCTTTTGCTTCAATCGGCATTGTGCCTTTTCTATTTAATTCCGATGAAATTTCTGTGTTTCATCGTCAATAAGAAGGTCCAAGGGTTACAGTTAACCTGAAGTTAAGCATCGGAATCTATAACTAGTGTCACAGGAATGGTTCAAACATAGACAGTAAGAAGAGTCAGTCTTCTTGTACTTAAGTCGGCATTGTGCCTTTTCTATTGAATTCCGATGCAATTTCTGTGTTTAATCGTCAATAAGTACGTCCAAGGGATACAGTAAAACTGAAGTGAAGCATCGAAATCTGTAACTAGCGTCACAGGAATGGTTCAAGACGTAGACAGAAGGAATAGTCAGTCTTCATGTACTTAAGTCGGCATTGTGCCTTTTCTATTTAATTCCGATGCAATTTCTGTGTTTCATCGTCAATAAGAAGGTCAGAGTGATACATTAAACCAGAAGTGAAGCATCGGAATCTATAACTAGTGTCACAGGAATGGTTCAAAACGTAGTCAGTAAGAAGAGTCAGTCTTCTTGTACTTAAGTCGGCATTGTGCCTTTTGTATTTAATTCCGATGCAATTTCTGTGTTTCAGCGTCAATAACAAGGATAGAGGGATACAGTAAACCTGAAGTGAAGCATCGGAATCTGTAACTAGCGTCACAGGAACGGTTCAAAACATAGTCAGTAAGAAGAGTCAGTTTTCTTGTGCTTAAATCGGCATTGTGCCTTTTCTATTTAATTCCGATGAAATTTCTGAGTTTCATCGTCAATAAGAAGGTCCAAGGGATACAGTAAACCTGAAGTGAAGCATCGGAATCTATAACTAGTGGCACAGGAATGGTTCAAAACATAGACAAAAGGAAGAATGAGTCTTCTTGTTCTTATGTCGGCATTGTGCCTTTTGTATTTAATTCCGATGCAATTTCTGTGATTCATCGTCAATAACAAGGTCAGAGAGATACAGTAAACCTGAAGTGAAGCATCGGAATCTATAACAAAAGGTACAGGAATGGGTCAAAACAGTCAGTAAAAAGAGTCCGTCTTCTTGTACTTAAGTCGGCATTGTGCCTTTTGTATTTAATTCCGATGCAATTTCTGTGTTTCATCGTCAATAAGTAGGTCAGGGGGATACAGTAAACCTGAAGTGAAGCATCGGAATCTATAACAAGTGTCACAGGAATGGTTCAAAACATAGACAGTAAGAAGAGTCAGTCTTCTTGTACTTAAGTCGGCATTGTGCCTTTTCTATTTAATTCCGATGCAATTTCTGTGTTTCATCGTCAATAACAAGGATAGAGGGATACAGTAAACCTGAAGTGAAGCATCGGAATCTGTAACTAGCGTCACAGGAACGGTTCAAAACATAGTCAGTAAGAAGAGTCAGTTTTCTTGTGCTTCAATCGGCATTGTGCCTTTTCTATTTAATTCCGATGAAATTTCTGTGTTTCATCGTCAATAAGAAGGTCCAAGGGATACAGTAAACCTGAAGTGAAGCATCGGAATCTATAACTAGTGTCACAGGAATGGTTCAAACATAAACAGTAAGAAGAGTCAGTCTTCTTGTACTTAAGTCGGCATTGTGCCTTTTGTATTTAATTCCGATGCAATATCTGTGTTTCATCGTCAATAAGAAGGTCCAAGGGATACAGTAAAACTGAAGTGAAGCATCGGAATCTGTAACTAGCGTCACAGATATGTTTCAAAACATAGTCAGTAATAAGAGTCAGTCTTATTGTACTTCAGTCGGCATTGTGCCTTTTCTATTTAATTCCGATGCAATTTCTGTGTTTCATCGTCAATAAGAAGGTCCAAGTGATACAGTAAACCTGAAGTGAAGCATCGGAATCTATTACTAGTGTCACAGGAATGGTTCAAAACATAGACAGTAGGAAGAGTCAGTCTTCAATTACTTAAGTCGGCATTGTGCCTTTTCTATTTAATTCCGATGCAATATCTGTGTTTCATCGTCAATATGAAGGACAGTGGGATACAGTAAACCTGAAGCGAAGCATCGGAAGCTGTAACTAGCGTCACAGGCATGGTTCAAAACATAGACAGTAGGAAGAGTCAGTCTTCTTGTACTTAAGTCGGCATTATGCCCTTTTCAATTTAATTCCGATGCAATTACTGTGTTTCATCGCCAATAAGTAGGTCAGGGGGATACAGTAAACCTGAAGTGAAACATCGGAATCTCTAACTAGTGTCACAGAAATGGTTCAAAACGTAGTCAGTAAGAAGAGTCAGTCTTCTAGTACTTAAGTCGGCATTGTGCCTTTTGTATTTAATTCCGATGCAATATCTGTGTTTCATCGTCAGTAAGAAGGTCCAAGGGATACGGTAAAACTGAAGTGAAGCATCGGAATCAGTAACTAGCGTCACAGGAATGGTTCAAATCATAGTCAGTAAGAAGAGTCAGTCTTATTGTACTTAAGTCGGCATTGTGCCTTTTCTTTTTAATTCCGATGCAATTTCTGTGTTTCATCGTCAATAAGAAGGTCCAAGTGATACAGTAAACCTGAAGTGAAGCATCGGAATCTATAACTAGTGTCACAGGAATTGTTCAAAACATAGACAGTAGGAAGAGTCAGTCTTCATATACTTAAGTCGGCATTGTGCCTATTCTATTTAATTCCGATGCAATTTCTGTGTTTCATCGTCAATATGAAGGACAGAGGGATACAGTAAACCTGAAGTGAAGCATCGGAAGCTGTAACTAGCGTCACAGGAATGGTTCAAAACATAGACAGTAAGAAGAGTCAGTCTTCTTGTGCTTAAGTCGGCATTCTGCCTTTTCTATTGAATTCCGATGCAATTTCTGTGTTTCATCGTCAATAAGAAGAACAGAGGGATACAGTAAACCTGAAGTGAAGCATCGGAATCTATAACTAGTGACACAGGAATGGTTCAAATCATTGTCAGTAAGAAGAGTCCGTCTTCTTGTTCTTAAGTCGGCATTGTGCCTTTTTTATTTAATTCCGATGCAATTTCTGTGTTTCATCGTCAATAAGAAGGTCAGAGGGATACAGTAAACCTGAAGTTAAGCATCGGAATCTATAACTAGTGTCACAGGAATGGTTCAAAACATAGACAAAAAGAAGAATCTGTCTTCTTGTTCTTATGTCGGCATTGTGCCTTTTGTATTTAATTCCGATGCAATGTCTATGATTCATCGTCAATAAGAAGGTCAGAGGGATACAGTAAACCTGAAGTGAAGCATCGGAATCTATAACAAATGTCACAGGAATGGTTCAAAACAGTCAGGAAAAAGAGTTCGTCCTCTTGTACTTAAGTCGGCATTGTGCCTTTTCTTTTTAATTCCGATGCAATTTCTGTGTTTCATCGTCAATAAGAAGGTCCAAGTGATACAGTAAACCTGAAGTGAAGCATCGGAATCTATAACTAGTGTCACAGGAATTGTTCAAAACATACACAGTAGGAAGAGTCAGTCTTCATATACTTAAGTCGGCATTGTGCCTATTCTATTTGATTCCGATGCAATTTCTGTGTTTCATCGTCAATATGAAGGACAGAGGGATACAGTAAACCTGAAGTGAAGCATCGGAAGCTGTAACTAGCGTCACAGGAATGGTTCAAAACATAGACAGTAAGAAGAGTCAGTCTTCTTGTACTTAAGTCGGCATTGTGTCTTTTCTATTTAATTCCGATGCAATTTCTGTGTTTCAACGTCAATAAGAAGGTCCAAGTGATACAGTAAACCTGAAGTGAAGCATCGGAATCTATAACTAGTGTCACAGGAATGGTTCAAACATAGACAGTAAGAAGAGTCAGTCTTCTTGTGCTTAAGTTGGCATTCTGCCTTTTCTATTGAATTCCGATGCAATTTCTGTGTTTCATCGTCAATAAGAAGGTCAGAGGGATACAGTAAACCTGAAGTGAAGCATCGGAATCTATAACTAGTGTCACAGGAATGGTTCAAATCATAGTCAGTAAGAAGAGTCCGTCTTCTTGTTCTTAAGTCGGCATTGTGCCTTTTTTATTTAATTCCGATGCAATTTCTGTGTTTCATCGTCAATAAGAAGGTCAGAGGGATACAGTAAACCTGAAGTTAAGCATCGGAAACTATAACTAGTGTCACAGGAATGGTTCAAAACATAGACAAAAAGAAGAATCTGTCTTCTTGTTCTTATGTCGGCATTGTGCCTTTTGTATTTAATTCCGATGCAATGTCTATGATTCATCGTCAATAAGAAGGTCAGAGGGATACAGTAAACCTGAAGTGAAGCATCGGAATCTATAACAAATGTCACAGGAATGGTTCAAAACAGTCAGGAAAAAGAGTTCGTCTTCTTGTACTTAAGTCGGCATTGTGCCTTTTGTATTTAATTCCGATGCAATTTCTGTGTTATATCGTCAATAAGAAGGTCCAAGGGATACAGTAAATCTGAAGTGAAGCATCGAAATCTATAACTAGTGTCACAGGAATGGTTAAAAACATAGACAGTAAGAAGTGTCAGTCTTCTTGTACTTAAGTCGGTATTGTGCCTATTCTATTTAATTCCGATGCAATTTCTGTGTTTCATCGTCAATAAGAAGGTCCAAGGGATACAGTAAACCTGAAGTGAAGCATCGGAATCTATAACTAGTGTCACAGGAATGGTTCAAACATAGACAGTAGGAAGAGTCAGTCTTCTTGTACTAAGTCGGCATTGTGCCTTTTCTATTGAATTCCGATGCAATTTCTGTCTTTCATCGTCAATAAGAATGTCAGCGGGATACAGTAAACCTGAAGTGAAGCGTCGGAATCTGTAACTAGCGTCACAGGAATGGTTCTAAACATAGTCAGTAAGAAGAGTCAGTCTTATTGTACTTAAGTCGGCATTGTGCCTTTTCTATTTAATTCCGATGCAATTTCTGTGTTTCATCGTCAATAAGAAGGTCCAAGGGATACAGTAAACCTGAAGTGAAGCATCGGAATCTATAACTAGTGTCACAGGAATGGTTCAAACATAAACAGTAAGAAGAGTCAGTCTTCTTGTGATTAAGTCGGCATTGTTCCTTCTCTATTGAATTCCGATGCAATTTCTGTGTTTCATCGTCAATAAGAAGGTCAGAGGGATACAGTAAACCTGAAGTGAAGCATCGGAATCTATAACTAGTGTCACAGGAATGGTTCAAATCATAGTCAGTAAGAAGAGTCCGTCTTCTTGTACTTAAGTCGGCATTGTGCCTTTTGTATTTAATTCCGATGCAATTTCTGTGTTTCATCGTCAATAAGTACGTCAGGGGGATACAGTTAACCTGAAGTGAAGCATCGGAATCTATAACAAGTGTCAGAGGAATGGTTCAAAACATAGACAGTAAGAAGAGTCAGTCTTCTTGTACTTAAGTCGGCATTGTGCCTTTTCTATTTAATTCCGATGAAATTTCTGTGTTTCATCGTCAATAAGAAGGTCCAAGGGTTACAGTTAACCTGAAGTTAAGCATCGGAATCTATAACTAGTGTCACAGGAATGGTTCAAACATAGACAGTAAGAAGAGTCAGTCTTCTTGTACTTAAGTCGGCATTGTGCCTTTTCTATTGAATTCCGATGCAATTTCTGTGTTTAATCGTCAATAAGTACGTCCAAGGGATACAGTAAAACTGAAGTGAAGCATCGATATCTGTAACTAGCGTCACAGGAATGGTTCAAGACGTAGACAGAAGGAATAGTCAGTCTTCATGTACTTAAGTCGGCATTGTGCCTTTTCTATTTAATTCCGATGCAATTTCTGTGTTTCATCGTCAATAAGAAGGTCAGAGTGATACATTAAACCAGAAGTGAAGCATCGGAATCTATAACTAGTGTCACAGGAATGGTTCAAAACGTAGTCAGTAAGAAGAGTCAGTCTTCTTGTACTTAAGTCGGCAATGTGCCTTTTGTATTTAATTCCGATGCAATTTCTGTGTTTCATCGTCAATAAGATGGTCCAAGGGATACAGTAACCCTGAAGTGAAGCATCGGAATCTATAACTAGTGTCACAGGAATGGTTCAAATCATAGAGAGTAAGAAGAGTCAGTCTTCTTGTACTTAAGTCGGCATTATGCCCTTTTCAATTTAATTCCGATGCAATTACTGTGTTTCATCGTCAATAAGTAGGTCAGGGGGATACAGTAAACCTGAAGTGAAGCATCGGAATCTCTAACTAGTGTCACAGAAATGGTTCAAAACGTAGTCAGTAAGAAGAGTCAGTCTTCTAGTACTTAAGTCGGCATTGTGCCTTTTGTATTTAATTCCGATGCAATATCTGTGTTTCATCGTCAGTAAGAAGGTCCAAGGGATACGGTAAAACTGAAGTGAAGCATCGGAATCAGTAACTAGCGTCACAGGAATGGTTCAAAACATAGTCAGTAAGAAGAGTCAGTCTTATTGTACTAAGGCGGCATTGTGCCTTTTCTATTTAATTCCGATGCAATTTCTGTGTTTCATCGTCAATAAGAAGGTCCAAGTGATACAGTAAACCTGAAGTGAAGCATCGGAATCTATAACTAGCGTCACAGGAATGGTTCAGAACATAGACAGTAAGAAGAGTCAGTCTTCTTGTACTTAAGTCGGCATTGTGCCTTTTCTATTTAATTCCGATGCAATTTCTGTGTTTCATCGTCAATAAGAAGGTCCAAGGGATACAGTAAACCTGAAGTGAAGCATCGGAATCTATAACTAGTGTCACAGGAATGGTTCAAACATAAACAGTAAGAAGAGTCAGTCTTCTTGTGCTTAAGTCGGCATTGATCCTTCTCTATTGAATTCCGATGCAATATCTGTGTTTCATCGTCAATAAGAAGGTCACAGGGATACAGTAAACCTGAAGTGAAGCATCGGAATCTATAACTAGTGTCACAGGAATGGTTCAAAACGTAGTCAGTAAGAAGAGTCAGTCTTCTAGTACTTAAGTCGGCATTGTGCCTTTTGTATTTAATTCCGATGCAATATCTGTGTTTCATCGTCAGTAAGAAGGTCCAAGGGATACGGTAAAACTGAAGTGAAGCATCGGAATCAGTAACTAGCGTCACAGGAATGGTTCAAATCATAGTCAGTAAGAAGAGTCAGTCTTATTGTACTTAAGTCGGCATTGTGCCTTTTCTTTTTAATTCCGATGCAATTTCTGTGTTTCATCGTCAATAAGAAGGTCCAAGTGATACAGTAAACCTGAAGTGAAGCATCGGAATCTATAACTAGTGTCACAGGAATTGTTCAAAACATAGACAGTAGGAAGAGTCAGTCTTCATATACTTAAGTCGGCATTGTGCCTATTCTATTTAATTCCGATGCAATTTCTGTGTTTCATCGTCAATATGAAGGACAGAGGGATACAGTAAACCTGAAGTGAAGCATCGGAAGCTGTAACTAGCGTCACAGGAATGGTTCAAAACATAGACAGTAAGAAGAGTCAGTCTTCTTGTGCTTAAGTCGGCATTCTGCCTTTTCTATTGAATTCCGATGCAATTTCTGTGTTTCATCGTCAATAAGAAGAACAGAGGGATACAGTAAACCTGAAGTGAAGCATCGGAATCTATAACTAGTGACACAGGAATGGTTCAAATCATTGTCAGTAAGAAGAGTCCGTCTTCTTGTTCTTAAGTCGGCATTGTGCCTTTTTTATTTAATTCCGATGCAATTTCTGTGTTTCATCGTCAATAAGAAGGTCAGAGGGATACAGTAAACCTGAAGTTAAGCATCGGAATCTATAACTAGTGTCACAGGAATGGTTCAAAACATAGACAAAAAGAAGAATCTGTCTTCTTGTTCTTATGTCGGCATTGTGCCTTTTGTATTTAATTCCGATGCAATGTCTATGATTCATCGTCAATAAGAAGGTCAGAGGGATACAGTAAACCTGAAGTGAAGCATCGGAATCTATAACAAATGTCACAGGAATGGTTCAAAACAGTCAGGAAAAAGAGTTCGTCCTCTTGTACTTAAGTCGGCATTGTGCCTTTTCTTTTTAATTCCGATGCAATTTCTGTGTTTCATCGTCAATAAGAAGGTCCAAGTGATACAGTAAACCTGAAGTGAAGCATCGGAATCTATAACTAGTGTCACAGGAATAGTTCAAAACATACACAGTAGGAAGAGTCAGTCTTCATATACTTAAGTCGGCATTGTGCCTATTCTATTTAATTCCGATGCAATTTCTGTGTTTCATCGTCAATATGAAGGACAGAGGGATACAGTAAACCTGAAGTGAAGCATCGGAAGCTGTAACTAGCGTCACAGGAATGGTTCAATACATAGACAGTAAGAAGAGTCAGTCTTCTTGTACTTAAGTCGGCATTGTGTCTTTTCTATTTAATTCCGATGCAATTTCTGTGTTTCAACGTCAATAAGAAGGTCCAAGTGATACAGTAAACCTGAAGTGAAGCATCGGAATCTATAACTAGTGTCACAGGAATGGTTCAAACATAGACAGTAAGAAGAGTCAGTCTTCTTGTGCTTAAGTTGGCATTCTGCCTTTTCTATTGAATTCCGATGCAATTTCTGTGTTTCATCGCCAATAAGAAGGTCAGAGGGATACAGTAAACCTGAAGTGAAGCATCGGAATCTATAACTAGTGTCACAGGAATGGTTCAAATCATAGTCAGTAAGAAGAGTCCGTCTTCTTGTTCTTAAGTCGGCATTGTGCCTTTTTTATTTAATTCCGATGCAATTTCTGTGTTTCATCGTCAATAAGAAGGTCAGAGGGATACAGTAAACCTGAAGTTAAGCATCGGAAACTATAACTAGTGTCACAGGAATGGTTCAAAACATAGACAAAAAGAAGAATCTGTCTTCTTGTTCTTATGTCGGCATTGTGCCTTTTGTATTTAATTCCGATGCAATGTCTATGATTCATCGTCAATAAGAAGGTCAGAGGGATACAGTAAACCTGAAGTGAAGTTCGGAATCTATAACAAATGTCACAGGAATGGTTCAAAACAGTCAGGAAAAAGAGTTCGTCTTCTTGTACTTAAGTCGGCATTGTGCCTTTTGTATTTAATTCCGATGCAATTTCTGTGTTATATCGTCAATAAGAAGGTCCAAGGGATACAGTAAATCTGAAGTGAAGCATCGAAATCTATAACTAGTGTCACAGGAATGGTTAAAAACATAGACAGTAAGAAGTGTCAGTCTTCTTGTACTTAAGTCGGTATTGTGCCTATTCTATTTAATTCCGATGCAATTTCTGTGTTTCATCGTCAATAAGAAGGTCCAAGGGATACAGTAAACCTGAAGTGAAGCATCGGAATCTATAACTAGTGTCACAGGAATGGTTCAAACATAGACAGTAGGAAGAGTCAGTCTTCTTGTACTAAGTCGGCATTGTGCCTTTTCTATTGAATTCCGATGCAATTTCTGTCTTTCATCGTCAATAAGAATGTCAGCGGGATACAGTAAACCTGAAGTGAAGCATCGGAATCTGTAACTAGCGTCACAGGAATGGTTCTAAACATAGTCAGTAAGAAGAGTCAGTCTTATTGTACTTAAGTCGGCATTGTGCCTTTTCTATTTAATTCCGATGCAATTTCTGTGTTTCATCGTCAATAAGAAGGTCCAAGGGATACAGTAAACCTGAAGTGAAGCATCGGAATCTATAACTAGTGTCACAGGAATGGTTCAAACATAAACAGTAAGAAGAGTCAGTCTTCTTGTGATTAAGTCGGCATTGTTCCTTCTCTATTGAATTCCGATGCAATTTCTGTGTTTCATCGTCAATAAGAAGGTCAGAGGGATACAGTAAACCTGAAGTGAAGCATCGGAATCTATAACTAGTGTCACAGGAATGGTTCAAATCATAGTCAGTAAGAAGAGTCCGTCTTCTTGTACTTAAGTCGGCATTGTGCCTTTTGTATTTAATTCCGATGCAATTTCTGTGTTTCATCGTCAATAAGTACGTCAGGGGGATACAGTTAACCTGAAGTGAAGCATCGGAATCTATAACAAGTGTCAGAGGAATGGTTCAAAACATAGACAGTAAGAAGAGTCAGTCTTCTTGTACTTAAGTCGGCATTGTGCCTTTTCTATTTAATTCCGATGCAATTTCTGCGTTTCATCGTCAATAAGAAGGATAGAGGGATACAGTAAACCTAAGGTGAAGCATCGGAATCTGTAACTAGCGTCACAGGAACGGTTCAAAACATAGTCAGTAAGAAGAGTCAGTTTTCTTGTGCTTCAATCGGCATTGTGCCTTTTCTATTTAATTCCGATGAAATTTCTGTGTTTCATCGTCAATAAGAAGGTCCAAGGGTTACAGTTAACCTGAAGTTAAGCATCGGAATCTATAACTAGTGTCACAGGAATGGTTCAAACATAGACAGTAAGAAGAGTCAGTCTTCTTGTACTTAAGTCGGCATTGTGCCTTTTCTATTGAATTCCGATGCAATTTCTGTGTTTAATCGTCAATAAGTACGTCCAAGGGATACAGTAAAACTGAAGTGAAGCATCGAAATCTGTAACTAGCGTCACAGGAATGGTTCAAGACGTAGACAGAAGGAATAGTCAGTCTTCATGTACTTAAGTCGGCATTGTGCCTTTTCTATTTAATTCCGATGCAATTTCTGTGTTTCATCGTCAATAAGAAGGTCAGAGTGATACATTAAACCAGAAGTGAAGCATCGGAATCTATAACTAGTGTCACAGGAATGGTTCAAAACGTAGTCAGTAAGAAGAGTCAGTCTTCTTGTACTTAAGTCGGCATTGTGCCTTTTGTATTTAATTCCGATGCAATTTCTGTGTTTCATCGTCAATAAGATGGTCCAAGGGATACAGTAACCCTGAAGTGAAGCATCGGAATCTATAACTAGTGTCACAGGAATGGTTCAAATCATAGAGAGTAAGAAGAGTCAGTCTTCTTGTACTTAAGTCGGCATTATGCCCTTTTCAATTTAATTCCGATGCAATTACTGTGTTTCATCGTCAATAAGTAGGTCAGGGGGATACAGTAAACCTGAAGTGAAGCATCGGAATCTCTAACTAGTGTCACAGAAATGGTTCAAAACGTAGTCAGTAAGAAGAGTCAGTCTTCTAGTACTTAAGTCGGCATTGTGCCTTTTGTATTTAATTCCGATGCAATATCTGTGTTTCATCGTCAGTAAGAAGGTCCAAGGGATACGGTAAAACTGAAGTGAAGCATCGGAATCAGTAACTAGCGTCACAGGAATGGTTCAAAACATAGTCAGTAAGAAGAGTCAGTCTTATTGTACTAAGGCGGCATTGTGCCTTTTCTATTTAATTCCGATGCAATTTCTGTGTTTCATCGTCAATAAGAAGGTCCAAGTGATACAGTAAACGTGAAGTGAAGCGTCGGAATCTATAACTAGCGTCACAGGAATGGTTCAGAACATAGACAGTAAGAAGAGTCAGTCTTCTTGTACTTAAGTCGGCATTGTGCCTTTTCTATTTAATTCCGATGCAATTTCTGTGTTTCATCGTCAATAAGAAGGTCCAAGGGATACAGTAAACCTGAAGTGAAGCATCGGAATCTATAACTAGTGTCACAGGAATGGTTCAAACATAAACAGTAAGAAGAGTCAGTCTTCTTGTGCTTAAGTCGGCATTGATCCTTCTCTATTGAATTCCGATGCAATATCTGTGTTTCATCGTCAATAAGAAGGTCAGAGGGATACAGTAAACCTGAAGTGAAGCATCGGAATCTATAACTAGTGTCACAGGAATGGTTCAAATCATAGTCAGTAAGAAGAGTCCGTCTTCTTGTACTTAAGTCGGCATTGTGCCTTTTGTATTTAATTCCGATGCCATTTCTGTGTTTCATCGTCAATAAGTAGGTCAGGGGGATACAGTTAACCTGAAGTGAAGCATCGGAATCTATAACAAGTGTCACAGGAATGGTTCAAAACATAGACAGTAAGAAGAGTCAGTCTTCTTGTACTTAAGTCGGCATTGTGCCTTTTCTATTTAATTCCGATGCAATTTCTGCGTTTCATCGTCAATAAGAAGGATAGAGGGATACAGTAAACCTGAAGTGAAGCATCGGAATCTGTAACTAGCGTCACAGGAACGGTTCAAAACATAGTCAGTAAGAAGAGTCAGTTTTCTTGTGCTTCAATCGGCATTGTGCCTTTTCTATTTAATTCCGATGAAATTTCTGTGTTTCATCGTCAATAAGAAGGTCCAAGGGTTACAGTTAACCTGAAGTTAAGCATCGGAATCTATAACTAGTGTCACAGGAATGGTTCAAACATAGACAGTAAGAAGAGTCAGTCTTCTTGTACTTAAGTCGGCATTGTGCCTTTTCTATTGAATTCCGATGCAATTTCTGTGTTTAATCGTCAATAAGGACGTCCAAGGGATACAGTAAAACTGAAGTGAAGCATCGAAATCTGTAACTAGCGTCACAGGAATGGTTCAAGACGTAGACAGAAGGAGTAGTCAGTCTTCGTGTACTTAAGTCGGCATTGTGCCTTTTCTATTTAATTCCGATGCAATTTCTGTGTTTCATCGTCAATAAGAAGGTCAGAGTGATACATTAAACCAGAAGTGAAGCATCGGAATCTATAACTAGTGTCACAGGAATGGTTCAAAACGTAGTCAGTAAGAAGAGTCAGTCTTCTTGTACTTAAGTCGGCATTGTGCCTTTTGTATTTAATTCCGATGCAATTTCTGTGTTTCATCGTCAATAAGATGGTCCAAGGGATACAGTAAGCCTGAAGGGAAGCATCGGAATCTATAACTAGTGTCACAGGAATGGTTCAAATCATAGAGAGTAAGAAGAGTCAGTCTTCTTGTACTTAAGTCGGCATTATGCCCTTTTCAATTTAATTCCGATGCAATTACTGTGTTTCATCGTCAATAAGTAGGTCAGGGGGATACAGTAAACCTGAAGTGAAGCATCGGAATCTCTAACTAGTGTCACAGAAATGGTTCAAAACGTAGTCAGTAAGAAGAGTCAGTCTTCTAGTACTTAAGTCGGCATTATGCCTTTTGTATTCAATTCCGATGCAATATCTGTGTTTCATCGTCAGTAAGAAGGTCCAAGGGATACGGTAAAACTGAAGTGAAGCATCGGAATCAGTAACTAGCGTCACAGGAATGGTTCAAAACATAGTCAGTAAGAAGAGTCAGTCTTATTGTACTTGACTACGGTTTGAACCATTCCTGTGACACTAGTTATAGATTCCGATGCTTCACTTCTGGTTTAATGTATCACTCTGACCTTCTTATTGACGATGAAACACAGAAATTGCATCGGAATTAAATAGAAAAGGCACAATGCCGACTTAAGTACATGAAGACTGACTATTCCTTCTGTCTACGTCTTGAACCATTCCTGTGACGCTAGTTACAGATTTCGATGCTTCACTTCAGTTTTACTGTATCCCTTGGACGTACTTATTGACGATTAAACACAGAAATTGCATCGGAATTCAATAGAAAAGGCACAATGCCGACTTAAGTACAAGAAGACTGACTCTTCTTACTGTCTATGTTTGAACCATTCCTGTGACACTAGTTATAGATTCCGATGCTTAACTTCAGGTTAACTGTAACCCTTGGACCTTCTTATTGACGATGAAACACAGAAATTTCATCGGAATTAAATAGAAAAGGCACAATGCCGATTGAAGCACAAGAAAACTGACTCTTCTTACTGACTATGTTTTGAACCGTTCCTGTGACGCTAGTTACAGATTCCGATGCTTCACTTCAGGTTTACTGTATCCCTCTATCCTTCTTATTGACGATGAAACGCAGAAATTGCATCGGAATTAAATAGAAAAGGCACAATGCCGACTTAAGTACAAGAAGACTGACTCTTCTTACTGTCTATGTTTTGAACCATTCCTGTGACACTTGTTATAGATTCCGATGCTTCACTTCAGGTTAACTGTATCCCCCTGACCTACTTATTGACGATGAAACACAGAAATTGCATCGGAATTAAATACAAAAGGCACAATGCCGACTTATGTACAAGAAGACGGACTCTTCTTACTGACTATGATTTGAACCATTCCTGTGACACTAGTTATAGATTCCGATGCTTCACTTCAGGTTTACTGTATCCCTCTGACCTTCTTATTGACGGTGAAACACAGATATTGCATCGGAATTCAATAGAGAAGGAACAATGCCGACTTAAGCACAAGAAGACTGACTCTTCTTACTGTTTATGTTTGAACCATTCCTGTGACACTAGTTATAGATTCCGATGCTTCACTTCAGGTTTACTGTATCCCTTGGACCTTCTTATTGACGATGAAACACAGAAATTGCATCGGAATTAAATAGAAAAGGCACAATGCCGACTTAAGTACAAGAAGACTGACTCTTCTTACTGTCTATGTTCTGAACCATTCCTGTGACGCTAGTTATAGATTCCGATGCTTCACTTCAGGTTTACTGTATCACTTGGACCTTCTTATTGACGATGAAACACAGAAATTGCATCGGAATTAAATAGAAAAGGCACAATGCCGACTTAAGTACAATAAGACTGACTCTTCTTACTGACTATGTTTTGAACCATTCCTGTGACGCTAGTTACTGATTCCGATGCTTCACTTCAGTTTTACCGTATCCCTTGGACCTTCTTACTGACGATGAAACACAGATATTGCATCGGAATTAAATACAAAAGGCACAATGCCGACTTAAGTACTAGAAGACTGACTCTTCTTACTGACTACGTTTTGAATCATTTCTGTGACACTAGTTAGAGATTGCGATGCTTCACTTCAGGTTTACTGTATCCCCCTGACCTACTTATTGACGATGAAACACAGTAATTGCATCGGAATTAAATTGAAAAGGGCATAATGCCGACTTAAGTACAAGAAGACTGACTCTTCTTACTCTCTATGATTTGAACCATTCCTGTGACACTAGTTATAGATTCCGATGCTTCACTTCAGGCTTGCTGTATCCCTTGGACCATCTTATTGACGATGAAACACAGAAATTGCATCGGAATTAAATACAAAAGGCACAATGCCGACTTAAGTACAAGAAGACTGACTCTTCTTACTGACTACGTTTTGAACCATTCCTGTGACACTAGTTATAGATTCCGATGCTTCACTTCTGGTTTAATGTATCACTCTGACCTTCTTATTGACGATGAAACACAGAAATTGCATCGGAATTAAATAGAAAAGGCACAATGCCGACTTAAGTACATGAAGACTGACTATTCCTTCTGTCTACGTCTTGAACCATTCCTGTGACGCTAGTTACAGATTTCGATGCTTCACTTCAGTTTTACTGTATCCCTTGGACGTACTTATTGACGATTAAACACAGAAATTGCATCGGAATTCAATAGAAAAGGCACAATGCCGACTTAAGTACAAGAAGACTGACTCTTCTTACTGTCTATGTTTGAACCATTCCTGTGACACTAGTTATAGATTCCGATGCTTAACTTCAGGTTAACTGTAACCCTTGGACCTTCTTATTGACGATGAAACACAGAAATTTCATCGGAATTAAATAGAAAAGGCACAATGCCGATTGAAGCACAAGAAAACTGACTCTTCTTACTGACTATGTTTTGAACCGTTCCTGTGACGCTAGTTACAGATTCCGATGCTTCACCTTAGGTTTACTGTATCCCTCTATCCTTCTTATTGACGATGAAACGCAGAAATTGCATCGGAATTAAATAGAAAAGGCACAATGCCGACTTAAGTACAAGAAGACTGACTCTTCTTACTGTCTATGTTTTGAACCATTCCTGTGACACTTGTTATAGATTCCGATGCTTCACTTCAGGTTAACTGTATCCCCCTGACGTACTTATTGACGATGAAACACAGAAATTGCATCGGAATTAAATACAAAAGGCATTGTGCCTTTTCTATTTAATTCCGATGCAATTTCTGTGTTTCATCGTCAATAAGAAGGTCCAAGTGATACAGTAAACATGAAGTGAAGCATCGGAATCTATAACTAGCGTCACAGGAATGGTTCAGAACATAGACAGTAAGAAGAGTCAGTCTTCTTGTACATAAGTCGGCATTGTGTCTTTTCTATTTAATTCCGATTTAATTTCTGTGTTTCATCGTCAATAAGAAGGTCCAAGGGATACAGTAAACCTGAAGTGAGCATCGGAATCTGTAACTAGCGTCACAGGAATGGTTCAAAACATAGTCAGTAAGAAGAGTCAGTCTTATTGTCCTTAAGTCGGCATTGTGCCTTTTCTATTTAATTCCGATGCAATTTCTGTGTTTCATCGTCAATAAGAAGGTCCAAGTGATACAGTAAACCTGAAGTGAAGCATCGGAATCTATAACTAGTGTCACAGGAATGGTTCAAAACATAGACAGTAGGAAGAGTCAGTCTTCATATACTTAAGTCGGCATTGTGCCTATTCTATTTAATTCCGATGCAATTTCTGTGTTTCATCGTCAATATGAAGGACAGAGGGATACAGTAAACCTGAAGTGAAGCATCGGAAGCTGTAACTAGCGTCACAGGAATGGTTCAAAACATAGACAGTAAGAAGAGTCAGTCTTCTTGTACTTAAGTCGGCATTGTGTCTTTTCTATTTAATTCCGATGCAATTTCTGAGTTTCATAGTCAATAAGAAGGTCCAAGTGATACAGTAAACCTGAATTGAAGCATCGGAATCTATAACTAGTGTCATAGGAATGGTTCAAACATAGAGAGTAAGAACAGTCAGTCTTCTTGTGCTTAAGTCGGCATTGTGCCTATTCTATTGAATTCCGATGAATTTCTGTGTTTCATCGTCAATACGAAGGTCAGAGGGATACAGTAAACCTGAAGTGAAGCATCGGAATCTATAACTAGTGTCACAGGAATGGTTCAAATCATAGTCAGTAAGAAGAGTCCGTCTTCTTGTACTTAAGTCGGCATTGTGCCTTTTTTATTTAATTCCGATGCAATTTCTGTGTTTCATCGTCAATAAGAAGGTCAGAGGGATACAGTAAACCTGAAGTTAAGCATCGGAATCTATAACTAGTGTCACAGGAATGGTTCAAAACAGTAAGAAGAGTCAGTCTTCTTGTACTTAAGTCGGCATTGTGCCTTTTGTATTTAATTCCGATGCAATTTCTGTGTTTCATCGTCAATAAGATGGTCCAAGGGATACAGTAAGCCTGAAGTGAAGCATCGGAATCTATAACTAGTGTCACAGGAATGGTTCAAATCATAGAGAGTAAGAAGAGTCAGTCTTCTTGTACTTAAGTCGGCATTATGCCCTTTTCAATTTAATTCCGATGCAATTACTGTGTTTCATCGTCAATAAGTAGGTCAGGGGGATACAGTAAACCTGAAGTGAAGCATCGGAATCTCTAACTAGTGTCACAGAAATGGTTCAAAACGTAGTCAGTAAGAAGAGTCAGTCTTCTAGTACTTAAGTCGGCATTGTGCCTTTTGTATTTAATTCCGATGCAATATCTGTGTTTCATCGTCAGTAAGAAGGTCCAAGGGATACGGTAAAACTGAAGTGAAGCATCGGAATCAGTAACTAGCGTCACAGGAATGGTTCAAAACATAGTCAGTAAGAAGAGTCAGTCTTATTGTGCTTAAGTCGGCATTGTGCTTTTCTATTTAATTCCGATGCAATATCTGTGTTTCATCGTCAATAAGAAGGTCCAAGTGATACAGTAAACATGAAGTGAAGCATCGGAATCTATAACTAGCGTCACAGGAATGGTTCAGAACATAGACAGTAAGAAGAGTCAGTCTTCTTGTACATAAGTCGGCATTGTGCCTTTTCTATTTAATTCCGATTTAATTTCTGTGTTTCATCGTCAATAAGAAGGTCCAAGGGATACAGTAAACCTGAAGTGAGCATCGGAATCTGTAACTAGCGTCACAGGAATGGTTCAAAACATAGTCAGTAAGAAGAGTCAGTCTTATTGTCCTTAAGTCGGCATTGTGTCTTTTCTATTTAATTCCGATGCAATTTCTGTGTTTCATCGTCAATAAGAAGGTCCAAGTGATACAGTAAACCTGAAGTGAAGCATCGGAATCTATAACTAGTGTCACAGGAATGGTTCAAAACATAGACAGTAGGAAGAGTCAGTCTTCATATACTTAAGTCGGCATTGTGCCTATTCTATTTAATTCCGATGCAATTTCTGTGTTTCATCGTCAATATGAAGGACAGAGGGATACAGTAAACCTGAAGTGAAGCATCGGAAGCTGTAACTAGCGTCACAGGAATGGTTCAAATATAGACAGTAAGAAGAGTCAGTCTTCTTGTACTTAAGTCGGCATTGTGTCTTTTCTATTTAATTACGATGCAATTTCTGAGTTTCATAGTCAATAAGAAGGTCCAAGTGATACAGTAAACCTGAATTGAAGCATCGGAATCTATAACTAGTGTCATAGGAATGGTTCAAACATAGAGAGTAAGAACAGTCAGTCTTCTTGTGCTTAAGTCGGCATTGTGCCTATTCTATTGAATTCCGATGAATTTCTGTGTCTCATCGTCAATAAGAAGGTCAGAGGGATACAGTAAACCTGAAGTGAAGCATCGGAATCTATAACTAGTGTCACAGGAATGGTTCAAATCATAGTCAGTAAGAAGAGTCCGTCTTCTTGTTCTTAAGTCGGCATTGTGCCTTTTTTATTTAATTCCGATGCAATTTCTGTGTTTCATCGTCAATAAGAAGGTCAGAGGGATACAGTAAACCTGAAGTTAAGCATCGGAATCTATAACTAGTGTCACAGGAATGGTTCAAAACATAGACAAAAAGAAGAATCTGTCTTCTTGTTCTTATGTCGGCATTGTGCCTTTTGTATTTAATTCCGATGCAATTTCTATGATTCATCGTCAATAAGAAGGTCAGAGGGATACAGTAAACCTGAAGTGAAGCATCGGAATCTGTAACAAATGTCACAGGAATGGTTCAAAACAGTCAGGAAAAAGAGTTCGTCTTCTTGTACTTAAGTCGGCATTGTGCCTTTTGTATTTAATTCCGATGCAATTTCTGTGTTATATCGTCAATAAGAAGGTCCAAGGGATACAGTAAATCTGAAGTGAAGCATCGGAATCTATAACTAGTGTCACAGGAATGGTTAAAAACATAGACAGTAAGAAGTGTCAGTCTTCTTGTACTTAAGTCGGCATTGTGCCTTTTCTATTTAATTCCGATGCAATTTCTGTCTTTCATCGTCAATAAGAAGGTCCAAGGGATACAGTAAACCTGAAGTGAAGCATCGGAATCTATAACTAGTGTCACAGGAATGGTTCAAACATAGACAGTAGGAAGAGTCAGTCTCCTTGTACTTAAGTCGGCATCGTGCCTTTTCTATTGAATTCCGATGCAATTTCTGTCTTTCATCGTCAATAAGAATGTCAGAGGGATACAGTAAACCTGAAGTGAAGCATCGGAATCTGTAACTAGCGTCACAGGAATGCTTCTAAACATAGTCAGTAAGAAGAGTCAGTCTTACTGTACTTAAGTCGGCATTGTGCCTTTTCTATTTAATTCCGATGCAATTTCTGTGTTTCATCGTCAATAAGTACGTCCAAGGGATACAGTGAACCTGAAGTGAAGCATCGTAATCTATAACTAGTGTCACAGGAATGATTCAAAACGTAGACAGTAGGAAGAGTCAGTCTTCATGTACTTAAGTCGGCATTGTGCCTTTTCTATTTAATTCCGATGCAATTTCAGCGTTTCATCGTCAATAAGAAGGTCAGAGTGATACATTAAACCGGAAGTGAAGCATCGGAATCTATAACTAGTGTCACAGGAATGGTTCAAAACACAGTCAGTAAGAAGAGTCAGTCTTCGTGTACTTAAGTCGGCATTGTGCCTTTTGTATTTAATTCCGATGCAATTTCTGTGTTTCATCGTCAATAAGATGGTCCAAGGGATACAGTAAGCCTGAAGTGAAGCATCGGAATCCGTAACTAGCGTCACAGGAATGGTTCAAAACATAGTCAGTAAGAAGAGTCAGTCTTATTGTACTTAAGTCGGCATTGTGACCATTCTATATTATTCCGATGCAATTTCTGTGTTTCATCGTCAATAAGAACGTCCAAGGGATACAGTGAACCTGAAGTGAAGCATCGGAATCTATAACAAGTGTCACATAAATGGTTCAAAACATAGACAGTAGGAAGAGTCAGTCTTCATGTACTTAAGTCGGCATTGTGCCTTTTCTATTTAATTCCGATGCAATTTCTGTGTTTCATCGTCAACAAGAAGGACAGAGGGATACAGTAAACCTGAAGTGAAGCATCGGAAGCTGTAACTAGCGTCACAGGAATGGTTCAAAACATAGACAGTAAGAAGAGTCAGTCTTCTTGTACTTAAGTCGGCATTGTGCCTTTTCTATTTAATTCCGATGCAATTTCTGTGTTTCATCGTCAATAAGAAGGTCCAAGGGATACAGTAAACCTGAAGTGAAGCATCGGAATCTATAACTAGTGTCACAGGAATGGTTCAAACATAGACAGTAAGAAGAGTCAGTCTTCTTGTGCTTAAGTCGGCATTGTGCCTTTTCTATTGAATTCCGATGCAATTTCTGTGTTTCATCGTCAATAAGAAGGTCAGAGGGATACAGTAAAAATGAAGTGAAGCATCGGAATCTATAACTAGTGTCACAGGAATGGTTCAAATCATAGTCAGTAAGAAGAGTCAGTCTTCTTGTTCTTAAGTCGGCATTGTGCCTTTTTTATTTAACTCCGATGCAATTTCTGCGTTTCAGCGTCAATTAGAAGGTCAGAGGGATACAGTAAAGCTGAAGTTAAGCATCGGAATCTATAACTAGTGGCACAGGAATGGTTCAAAACATAGACAAAAGGAAGAATCGGTCGTCTTGTTCTTATGTCGGCATTGTGCCTTTTGTATTTAATTCCGATGCAATTTCTGTGATTCATCGTGAATAAGAAGTCAGAGAAATACAGTAAACCTGGAGTGAAGCATCGGAATCTATAACAAATGTCAAAGGAATGGTTCAAAACAGTAAGTAAAAAGAGTCCGTCTTCTTGTACTTAAGTCGGCATTGTGCCTTTTGTATTTCATTCCGATGCAATTTCTGTGTTTTATCGTCAATAAGAAGGTCCAAGGGATACAGTAAATCTGAAGTGAAGCATCGGAATCTATAACTAGTGTCACAGGAAAGGTTCAAAACACAGACAGTAAGAAGAGTAAGTCTTCTTGTACTTAAGTCGGCATTGTGCCTTTTCTATTTAATTCCGATGCAATTTCTGTGTTTCATCGTCAATACGAAGGACAGAGGGATACAGTAAACCAGAAGTGAAGCATCGGAATCAGTAACTAGCTTCACAGGAACGGTTCAAAACATAGTCAGTAAGAAGAGTCAGTTTTCTTGTACTTAAGTCGGCATTGTGCCTTTTCTGTTTAATTCCAATGCAATTTCTGTGTTTCATCGTCAATAAGAAGGTCCAAGGGATACAGTAAACCTGAAGTGAAGCATCGGAATCTATAACTAGTGTCACAGGAATGCTTCAAACATAGACAGTAATAAGAGTCAGTCTTCTTGTACTTAAGTCGGCATTGTGCCTTCTCTATTTAATTCCGATGCAATTTCTGTGTTTTATCGTCAATAAGAAGGTCAGAGGGATACAGTAACCGTGAAGTGAAGCATCGGAATCTGTAACTAGCGTCACAGGAATGGTTATAAAACATAGACAGTAAGAAGTGTCAGTCTTCTTGTACTTAAGTCGGCATTGTGCCTTTTGTATTTAATTCCGATGCAATTTCTGTGTTTCATCGTCAATAAGATGGTCCAAACGATACAGTAAACCTGAAGTGAAGCATCGGAATCTGTATCTAGCGTCAGAGGAGTGGTTCAAAACATAGTCAGTAAGAAGAGTTAGTCTTCTTGTACTTAAGTCGGCATTGTGCCTTTTCTATTTAATTCCGATGCAATTTCTGTGTTTCACTGTCAATAAGAACGTCCAAGGGATACAGTAAACCTGAAGTGAAGCATCGGAATCTATAACTAGTGTCAAAAGAATGGTTCAAAACATAGACAGTGGGAAGAGTCAGTCTCCTTGTACTTAAGTCGCCATTGTGCCATTTCTATTGAATTCCGATGCAATTTCTGTGTTTCATCGTCAATATGAAGTTCCTAGGGATACAGTAAACCTGAAGTGAAGCATCGGAATCTGTAACTAGCGTCACAGGAATGGTTCTAAACATAGTCAGTAAGAAGAGTCAGTCTTATTGTACTTAAGTCGGCATTGTGCCTTTTCTATTTAATTCCGATGCAATTTCTGTGTTTCATCGTCAATAAGTACGTCCAAGGGATACAGTGAACCTGAAGTGAAGCATCGTAATCTATAACTAGTGTCACAGGAATGATTCAAAACGTAGACAGTAGGAAGAGTCGGTCTTCATGTACTTAAGTCAGCATTGTGCCTTTTCTATTTAATTCCGATGCAATTTCTGTGTTTCATCGTCAATAAGAAGGTCAGAGTGATACATTAAACCGGAAGTGAAGCATCGGAATCTATAACTAGTGTCACAGGAATGGTTCAAATCATAGTCAGTAAGAAGAGTCAGTCTTCTTGTACTTAAGTCGGCATTGTGCCTTTTCTATTTCATTCCGATGCAATTTCTGTGTTTCATCGTCAATAAGATGGTCCAAACGATACAGTAAACCTGAAGTGAAGCATCGGAATCTGTATCTAGCGTCAGAGGAGTGGTTCAAAACATAGTCAGTAAGAAGAGTTAGTCTTCTTGTACTTAAGTCGGCATTGTGCCCATTCTATTTAATTCCGATGCAATTTCTGTGTTTCATCGTCAATAAGAACGCCCAAGGGATACAGTGAACCTGAAGTGAAGCATCGGAATCTGTAACAAGTGTCACATAAATGGTTCAAAACATAGACAGTAGGAAGAGTCAGTCTTCATGTACTTAAGTCGGCATTTTGCTTTTTCTATTTAATTCCGATGCAATTTCTGTGTTGCATCGTCAATAAGAAGGACAGAGGGATACAGTAAACCTGAAGTGAAGCATCGGAAGCTGTAACTAGCGTCACAGGAATGGTTCAAAACATAGACAGTAAGAAGAGTCAGTCTTCTTGTTCTTAAGTCGGCATTGTGCCTTTTTTATTTAACTCCGATGCAATTTCTGTGTTTCAGCGTCAATAAGAAGGTCAGAGGGATACAGTAAACCAGAAGTGAAGCATCGGAATCTGTAACTAGCGACACAGGAACGGTTCAAAACATAGTCAGTAAGAAGAGTCAGTTTTCTTGTACTTAAGTCGGCATTGTGCCTTTTCTATTTAATTCCAATGCAATTTCTGTGTTTCATCGTCAATAAGAAGGTCCAAGGGATACAGTAAACCTGAAGTGAAGCATCGGAATCTATAACTAGTGTCACAGGAATGGTTCAAACATAGACAGTAATAAGAGTCAGTCTTCTTGTACTTAAGTCGTCATTGTGCCTTTTCTATTGAATTCCGATGCAATTTCTGTCTTTCATCGTCAATAAGAATGTCAGAGGGATACAGTAAACCTGAAGTGAAGCATCGGAATCTATAACTAGTGTTAGAGGAATGGTTCAAAATATAGACAGTAGGAAGAGTCAGTCTTCTTGTACATAAGTCGGCATTGTGCTTTTGTATTTAATTGCTATGCAATATCCGTGTTTCATCGTCAATAAGATGGTCCAATGGATACAGTAAACCTGAAGTGAAGCATCGGAATCTGTATCTAGCGTCAGAGGAGTGGTTCAAAACATAGTCAGTATAAAGAGTCAGTCTTCTTGTACTTATGTCGGCATTGTGCCTTTTCTATTTAATTCCGATGCAATTTCTGTGTTACACCGTCAATAAGAACGTCCAAGGGATACAGTAAACCTGAAGTGAACCATCGGAATCTATAACTAGTGTCACATGAATGGTTCAAAACATAGACAGTGGGAAGAGTCAGTCTTCTTGTACTTAAGTCGGCATTGTGCCTTTTCTATTTAATTCCGATGCAATTTCTGTGTTTCATCGTCAATAAGAAGGTCAGAGGGATACAGTAACCGTGAAGTGAAGCATCGGAATCTGTAACTAGCGTCACAGGAATAGTTATAAAACATAGACAGTAAGAAGTGTCGGTCTTCTTGTACTTAAGTCGGCATTGTGCCTTTTGTATTTAATTCCGATGCAATTTCTATGTTTCATCGTCAATAAGATGGTCCAAACGATACAGTAAACCTGAAGTGAAGCATCGGAATCTGTATCTAGCGTCAGAGGAGTGGTTCAAAACATAGTCAGTAAGAAGAGTTAGTCTTCTTGTACTTAAAACGGCATTGTGCCCTTTCTATTTAATTCCGATGCAATTTCTGTGTTTCACCGTCAATAAGAACGTCCAAGGGATACAGTAAACCTGAAGTAAAGCATCGGAATCTATAACTAGTGTCAAAAGAATGGTTCAGAACATAGACAGTGGGAAGAGTCAGTCGTCTTGTACTAAAGTCGGCATTGTGGCTTTTCTATTCAATTCCGATGCAATTTCTGTGTTTCATCGTCAATAAGAAGGTCAGAGGGATACAGTAACCGTGAAGTAAAGCATCGGAATCTGTAACTAGCGTCACAGGCATGGTTAAAAACATAGACAGTAAGAAGTGTCAGTCTTCTTGTACTTAAGTCGGCATTGTGCCTTTTGTATTTAAATCCGATGCAATTTCTGGGTTTCATCGTCAATAAGAAGGTCCAAGGGATACAGTCAACATGAAGTGAAGTATCGGAATCTATAACTAGCGTCACAGGAATGGTTCAAAACATAGACAGTAAGAGGAGTCAGTCTTCTTGTACTTAAGTCGGCATTTTGCCTTTTGTATTTAATTCAGATGCAGTTTCTGTGTTTCATCGTCAAAAAGAAGGTCAGAGGGATACTTTCAACCTGAAGTGAAGCATCGGAAACTATAACTAGTGTCACAGGAATGGTTCAAAACATAGAGAGTAAGAAGAGTCAGTCTTCTTGTACTTACGTCGGCACTATGCCCTTTTCAATTTATTTCCGATGCAATTTATGTGTTTCATCGACAATAAGAAGGTCAGAGGGATACAGTAAGCCTGAAGTGAAGCATCGGAATCTATACCTAGTGTCACAGGAATGGTTCAAAACATAGACAGTAAGAAGAGTCAGTCTTCTTGTACTTAAGTCGGCATTGTGCCTTTTCTATTTAATTCCGATGCAATTTCTGTGTTTCATCGTCAATACGAAGGTCAGAGGGATACAGTAAGCCTGAAGTGAAGCATCGGAATCTATAACTAGTCTCACAGGAATAGTTCAAAACGTAGTCAGTAAGATGTGTCAGTCCTCTTGTACTTAATTCGGCATTGTGCCTTTCCTATTTCATTTTGATGCAATATCTGTGTTTCATCGTCAATAAGAAGGTCAGTGGGATACAGTAAACCTGAAGTGAAGCATCGGAATCTGTAACTAGTGTCACAGAAATGGTTCAAAACGTAGTCAGTAAGAAGAGTCAGTCTTCTAGTACTTAAGTCGGCATTGTGCCTTTTCTATTTAATTCCGATGCAATTTCTGTGTTTCATCGTCAATAAGAACGTCCAAGGGATACAGTGAACCTGAAGTAAAGCATCGGAATCTATAACTAGTGTCACAGGAATGGTTCAAAACATAGACAGTAGGAAGAGTCAGTCTTCATATACTTAAGGCGGCAATGTGCCTTTTCTATTTAATTCCGATGCAATTTCTGTGTTTCATCGTCAATATGAAGGACAGAGGGATACAGTAAACCTGAAGTGAATCATCGGAAGCTGTAACTAGCGTCACAGGAATGGTTCAAAACATAGACTGTAAGAAGAGTCAGTCTTCTTGTACTGAAGTCGGCATTGTGTCTTTTCTATTTAATTCCGACGCAATTTCTGTGTTTCATCGTCAATAAGATGGTCCAAGTGATACAGTAAACCTGAAGTGAAGCATCGGAATCTATAACTAGTGTCACAGGAATGGTTCAAACATAGACAGTAAGAAGAGTCAGTCTTCTTGTGCTTAAGTCGGCATTGTGCCTTTTCTATTGAATTCCGATGCAATTTCTGTGTTTCATCGTCAATAGGAAGGTCAGAGGGATACAGTAAACCTGAAGTGAAGCATCGGAATCTATAACTTGTGTCACAGGAATGGTTCAAATCATAGTCAGTAAGAAGAGTCAGTCTTCTTGTACTTAAGTCGGCATTGTGCCTTTTTTATTTAATTCCGATGCAATTTCTGTGTTTCATCGTCAATTAGAAGGTCAGAGGGATACAGTAACCGTGAAGTGAAGCATCGGAAACTGTAACTAGTGTCACAGGAATGGTTAAAAACATAGACAGTAAGAAGTGTCAGCCTTCTTGTACTTAAGTCGGCATTGTGCCTTTTGTATTTAAATCCGATGCAATTTCTGTGTTTCATCGTCAATAAGAAGGTCCAAGGGATACAGTCAACCTGAAGTGAAGTATCGGAATCTATAACTAGCGTCACAGAAATGGTTCAAAACATAGACAGTAAGAGGAGTCAGTCTTCTTGTACTTAAGTCGGCATTGTGTCTTTTCTATTTAGTTCCGATGCAATTTCTGTGTTTCATCGTCAATATGAAGTTCCTAGGGATACAGTAAACCTGAAGTGAAGCATCGGAATCTATAACTAGTGTCAAAAGAATGGTTCAAAACATAGACAGTGGGAAGAGTCAGTCTCCTTGTACTTAAGTCGCCATTGTGCCATTTCTATTGAATTCCGATGCAATTTCTGTGTTTCATCGTCAATATGAAGTTCCTAGGGATACAGTAAACCTGAAGTGAAGCATCGGAATCTGTAACTAGCGTCACAGGAATGGTTCTAAACATAGTCAGTAAGAAGAGTCAGTCTTATTGTACTTAAGTCGGCATTGTGCCTTTTCTATTTAATTCCGATGCAATTTCTGTGTTTCATCGTCAATAAGTACGTCCAAGGGATACAGTGAACCTGAAGTGAAGCATCGTAATCTATAACTAGTGTCACAGGAATGATTCAAAACGTAGACAGTAGGAAGAGTCGGTCTTCATGTACTTAAGTCAGCATTGTGCCTTTTCTATTTAATTCCGATGCAATTTCTGTGTTTCATCGTCAATAAGAAGGTCAGAGTGATACATTAAACCGGAAGTGAAGCATCGGAATCTATAACTAGTGTCACAGGAATGGTTCAAATCATAGTCAGTAAGAAGAGTCAGTCTTCTTGTACTTAAGTCGGCATTGTGCCTTTTCTATTTCATTCCGATGCAATTTCTGTGTTTCATCGTCAATAAGATGGTCCAAACGATACAGTAAACCTGAAGTGAAGCATCGGAATCTGTATCTAGCGTCAGAGGAGTGGTTCAAAACATAGTCAGTAAGAAGAGTTAGTCTTCTTGTACTTAAGTCGGCATTGTGCCCATTCTATTTAATTCCGATGCAATTTCTGTGTTTCATCGTCAATAAGAACGCCCAAGGGATACAGTGAACCTGAAGTGAAGCATCGGAATCTGTAACAAGTGTCACATAAATGGTTCAAAACATAGACAGTAGGAAGAGTCAGTCTTCATGTACTCAAGTCGGCATTTTGCTTTTTCTATTTAATTCCGATGCAATTTCTGTGTTGCATCGTCAATAAGAAGGACAGAGGGATACAGTAAACCTGAAGTGAAGCATCGGAAGCTGTAACTAGCGTCACAGGAATGGTTCAAAACATAGACAGTAAGAAGAGTCAGTCTTCTTGTTCTTAAGTCGGCATTGTGCCTTTTTTATTTAACTCCGATGCAATTTCTGTGTTTCAGCGTCAATAAGAAGGTCAGAGGGATACAGTAAACCAGAAGTGAAGCATCGGAATCTGTAACTAGCGACACAGGAACGGTTCAAAACATAGTCAGTAAGAAGAGTCAGTTTTCTTGTACTTAAGTCGGCATTGTGCCTTTTCTATTTAATTCCAATGCAATTTCTGTGTTTCATCGTCAATAAGAAGGTCCAAGGGATACAGTAAACCTGAAGTGAAGCATCGGAATCTATAACTAGTGTCACAGGAATGGTTCAAACATAGACAGTAATAAGAGTCAGTCTTCTTGTACTTAAGTCGTCATTGTGCCTTTTCTATTGAATTCCGATGCAATTTCTGTCTTTCATCGTCAATAAGAATGTCAGAGGGATACAGTAAACCTGAAGTGAAGCATCGGAATCTATAACTAGTGTTAGAGGAATGGTTCAAAATATAGACAGTAGGAAGAGTCAGTCTTCTTGTACATAAGTCGGCATTGTGCTTTTGTATTTAATTGCTATGCAATATCCGTGTTTCATCGTCAATAAGATGGTCCAATGGATACAGTAAACCTGAAGTGAAGCATCGGAATCTGTATCTAGCGTCAGAGGAGTGGTTCAAAACATAGTCAGTATAAAGAGTCAGTCTTCTTGTACTTATGTCGGCATTGTGCCTTTTCTATTTAATTCCGATGCAATTTCTGTGTTACACCGTCAATAAGAACGTCCAAGGGATACAGTAAACCTGAAGTGAACCATCGGAATCTATAACTAGTGTCACATGAATGGTTCAAAACATAGACAGTGGGAAGAGTCAGTCTTCTTGTACTTAAGTCGGCATTGTGCCTTTTCTATTTAATTCCGATGCAATTTCTGTGTTTCATCGTCAATAAGAAGGTCAGAGGGATACAGTAACCGTGAAGTGAAGCATCGGAATCTGTAACTAGCGTCACAGGAATAGTTATAAAACATAGACAGTAAGAAGTGTCGGTCTTCTTGTACTTAAGTCGGCATTGTGCCTTTTGTATTTAATTCCGATGCAATTTCTATGTTTCATCGTCAATAAGATGGTCCAAACGATACAGTAAACCTGAAGTGAAGCATCGGAATCTGTATCTAGCGTCAGAGGAGTGGTTCAAAACATAGTCAGTAAGAAGAGTTAGTCTTCTTGTACTTAAAACGGCATTGTGCCCTTTCTATTTAATTCCGATGCAATTTCTGTGTTTCACCGTCAATAAGAACGTCCAAGGGATACAGTAAACCTGAAGTAAAGCATCGGAATCTATAACTAGTGTCAAAAGAATGGTTCAGAACATAGACAGTGGGAAGAGTCAGTCGTCTTGTACTAAAGTCGGCATTGTGGCTTTTCTATTCAATTCCGATGCAATTTCTGTGTTTCATCGTCAATAAGAAGGTCAGAGGGATACAGTAACCGTGAAGTAAAGCATCGGAATCTGTAACTAGCGTCACAGGCATGGTTAAAAACATAGACAGTAAGAAGTGTCAGTCTTCTTGTACTTAAGTCGGCATTGTGCCTTTTGTATTTAAATCCGATGCAATTTCTGGGTTTCATCGTCAATAAGAAGGTCCAAGGGATACAGTCAACATGAAGTGAAGTATCGGAATCTATAACTAGCGTCACAGGAATGGTTCAAAACATAGACAGTAAGAGGAGTCAGTCTTCTTGTACTTAAGTCGGCATTTTGCCTTTTGTATTTAATTCAGATGCAGTTTCTGTGTTTCATCGTCAAAAAGAAGGTCAGAGGGATACTTTCAACCTGAAGTGAAGCATCGGAAACTATAACTAGTGTCACAGGAATGGTTCAAAACATAGAGAGTAAGAAGAGTCAGTCTTCTTGTACTTACGTCGGCACTATGCCCTTTTCAATTTATTTCCGATGCAATTTATGTGTTTCATCGACAATAAGAAGGTCAGAGGGATACAGTAAGCCTGAAGTGAAGCATCGGAATCTATACCTAGTGTCACAGGAATGGTTCAAAACATAGACAGTAAGAAGAGTCAGTCTTCTTGTACTTAAGTCGGCATTGTGCCTTTTCTATTTAATTCCGATGCAATTTCTGTGTTTCATCGTCAATACGAAGGTCAGAGGGATACAGTAAGCCTGAAGTGAAGCATCGGAATCTATAACTAGTCTCACAGGAATAGTTCAAAACGTAGTCAGTAAGATGTGTCAGTCCTCTTGTACTTAATTCGGCATTGTGCCTTTCCTATTTCATTTTGATGCAATATCTGTGTTTCATCGTCAATAAGAAGGTCAGTGGGATACAGTAAACCTGAAGTGAAGCATCGGAATCTATAACTAGTGTCACAGAAATGGTTCAAAACGTAGTCAGTAAGAAGAGTCAGTCTTCTAGTACTTAAGTCGGCATTGTGCCTTTTCTATTTAATTCCGATGCAATTTCTGTGTTTCATCGTCAATAAGAACGTCCAAGGGATACAGTGAACCTGAAGTAAAGCATCGGAATCTATAACTAGTGTCACAGGAATGGTTCAAAACATAGACAGTAGGAAGAGTCAGTCTTCATATACTTAAGGCGGCAATGTGCCTTTTCTATTTAATTCCGATGCAATTTCTGTGTTTCATCGTCAATATGAAGGACAGAGGGATACAGTAAACCTGAAGTGAATCATCGGAAGCTGTAACTAGCGTCACAGGAATGGTTCAAAACATAGACTGTAAGAAGAGTCAGTCTTCTTGTACTGAAGTCGGCATTGTGTCTTTTCTATTTAATTCCGACGCAATTTCTGTGTTTCATCGTCAATAAGATGGTCCAAGTGATACAGTAAACCTGAAGTGAAGCATCGGAATCTATAACTAGTGTCACAGGAATGGTTCAAACATAGACAGTAAGAAGAGTCAGTCTTCTTGTGCTTAAGTCGGCATTGTGCCTTTTCTATTGAATTCCGATGCAATTTCTGTGTTTCATCGTCAATAGGAAGGTCAGAGGGATACAGTAAACCTGAAGTGAAGCATCGGAATCTATAACTTGTGTCACAGGAATGGTTCAAATCATAGTCAGTAAGAAGAGTCAGTCTTCTTGTACTTAAGTCGGCATTGTGCCTTTTTTATTTAATTCCGATGCAATTTCTGTGTTTCATCGTCAATTAGAAGGTCAGAGGGATACAGTAACCGTGAAGTGAAGCATCGGAAACTGTAACTAGTGTCACAGGAATGGTTAAAAACATAGACAGTAAGAAGTGTCAGCCTTCTTGTACTTAAGTCGGCATTGTGCCTTTTGTATTTAAATCCGATGCAATTTCTGTGTTTCATCGTCAATAAGAAGGTCCAAGGGATACAGTCAACCTGAAGTGAAGTATCGGAATCTATAACTAGCGTCACAGAAATGGTTCAAAACATAGACAGTAAGAGGAGTCAGTCTTCTTGTACTTAAGTCGGCATTGTGTCTTTTCTATTTAGTTCCGATGCAATTTCTGTGTTTCATCGTCAATAAGAAGGTCCAAGGGATACAGTCAACCTGAAGTGAAGTATCGGAATCTATAACTAGTGTCACAGGAATGGTTCAAAACATAGTCAGTACGATGAGTCTGTCTTCTTGCACTTAAGTCTGCATTGTGCCTTTTGTATTTAATTCCGATGCAATTTCAGTGTTTCATCGTCAATAAGATGGTCCAAACGATACAGTAAACCTGAAGTGAAGCATCGGAATCTGTATCTAGCGTCAGAGGAGTGGTTCAAAACATAGTCAGTAAGAAGAGTCAGTCTTCTTGTACTTAAGTCGGCATTGTGCCTTTTCTATTTAATTCCGATGCTATTTCTGTGTTTCACCGTCAATAAGAACGTCCAAGGGATACAGTAAACCTGAAGTGAAGCATCGGAATCTATAACTAGTGTCAAAAGAGTGGTTCAAAACATAGACAGTGGGAAGAGTCAGTCCTCTTGTACTAAAGTCGGCATTGTGCCTTTTCTATTTAATTCCGATGCAATTTCTGTGTTCCATCGTCAATAAGAAGGTCAGAGGGATACAGTAACCGTGAAGTGAAGCATCGGAATCTATAACTTGTGTCACAGGAATGGTTCAAATCATAGTCAGTAAGAAGAGGCAGTCTTCTTGTTCTTAAGTCGGCATTGTGCCGTTTTTATTTAGTTCCGATGCAATTTCTGTGTTTCATCGTCAATAAGAAGGTCAGAGGGATACAGTAAATCTGAAGTTAGGCATCGGAATCTATAACTAGCGTCACAGGAATGGTTCAAAACATAGACAGTAAGAGGAGTCAGTCTTCTTGTACTTAAGTCGGCATTGTGCCTTTTGTATTTAATTCCGATGCAGTTTCTGTGTTTCATCGTCAAAAAGAAGGTGAGAGGGATACTTTAAACCTGAAGTGAAGCATCGGAAACTATAACTAGTGTCACAGGAATGGTTCAAATCATAGAGAGTAAGAAGAGTCAGTCTTCTTGTACTTACGTCGGCACTATGCCCTTTTCAATTTAATTCCGATGCAATTTCTGTGTTTCATCGTTAATAAGAAGGTCAGAGGGATACAGTAAGCCTGAAGTGAAGCATCGGAATCTATAACTAGTGTCACAGGAATAGTTCAAAACATAGTCAGTAAGAAGTGTCAGTCCTCTTGTACTTAATTCGGCATTGTGCCTTTCCTATTTAATTCCGATGCAATATCTGTGTTTCGTCGTCAATAAGAAGGTCAGTGGGATACAGTAAACCTGAAGTGAAGCATCGGAATCTATAACTAGTGTCACAGAAAAGGTTCAAAACGAAGTCAGTAAGAAGAGTCAGTCTTCTAGTACTTAAGTCGGCATTATGCGTTTTCTATTTAATTCCGATGCAATTTCTGTGTTTCACCGTCAATAAGAACGTCCAAGGGATACAGTAAACCTGAAGTGAAGCATCGGAATCTATAACCAGTGTCAAAAGAATGGTTCAAAACATAGACAGTGGGAAGAGTCAGTCTTCTTGTACCTAAGTCGTCACTGTGCCTTTTCTATTTAATTCCGATGCAATTCCTGTGTTTCATCGTCAATAAGAAGGTCAGAGGGATACAGTAACCGTGAAGTGAAGCATCGGAATCTGTAACTAGCGTCACAGGAATGGTTAAAACATAGACAGTAAGAAGAGTCAGTCTTATTGTACTTAAGTCGGCATTGTGACTTTTCTATTTAATTCTGATGCAATTTCTGTGTTTCATCGTCAATAAGAACGTCCAAGGGATACAGTGAACCTGAAGTAAAGCATCGGAATCTATAACTAGTGTCACAGGAATGGTTCAAAACATAGACAGTAGGAAGAGTCAGTCTTCATATACTTAAGTCGGCATTGTGCCTTTTCTATTTAATTCCGATGCAATTTCTGTGTTTCATCGTCAATATGAAGGACAGAGGGATACAGTAAACCTGAAGTGAATCATCGGAAGCTGTAACTAGCGTCACAGGAATGGTTCAAAACATAGACTGTAAGAAGAGTCAGTCTTCTTGTACTTAAGTCGGCATTGTGTCTTTTCTATTTAATTCCGATGCAATTCCTGTGTTTCATCGTCAATAAGATGGTCCAAGTGATACAGTAAACCTGAAGTGAAGCATCGGAATCTATAACTAGTGTCACAGGAATGGTTCAAACATAGACAGTAAGAAGAGTCAGTCTTCTTGTGCTTAAGTCGGCATTGTGCCTTTTCTATTGAATTCCGATGCAATTTCTGTGTTTCATCGTCAATAGGAAGGTCAGAGGGATACAGTAAACCTGAAGTGAAGCATCGGAATCTATAACTTGTGTCACAGGAATGGTTCAAATCATAGTCAGTAAGAAGAGGCAGTCTTCTTGTTCTTAAGTCGGCATTGTGCCGTTTTTATTTAATTCCGATGCAATTTCTGTGTTTCATCGTCTATAAGAAGGTCAGAGGGATACAGTAAATCTGAAGTTAGGCATCGGAATCTATAACTAGTGTCACAGGAATGGTTCAAAACATAGACAAAAAGAAGAATCTGTCTTCTTGTTCTTATGTCGGCATTGTGCTTTTTGTATTTAATTCCGATGCAATTTCTGTGTTTCATCATCAATAAGATGGTCCAAGGGATACAGTAAACCTGAAGTGAAGCATCGGAATCTGTATCTAGCGTCAGAGGTGTGGTTCAAAACATAGTCAGTAAGAAGAGTCATTCTTCTTGTACTTAAGTCGGCATTATGCCTTTTCTATTTAATTCCGATGCAATTTCTGTGTTTCACCGTCAATAAGAACGTCCAAGGGATACAGTAAACCTGAAGTGAAGCATCGGAATCTATAACTAGTGTCAAAAGAATGGTTCAAAACATAGACAGTGGGAAGAGTCAGTCTTCTTGTGCTTACGTCGTCACTGTGCCTTTTCTATTTAATTCCGATGCAATTCCTGTGTTTCATCGTCAATAAGAAGGTCAGAGGGATACAGTAACCGTGAAGCGAAGCATCGGAATCTGTAACTAGCGTCACAGGAATGGTTAAAAACATAGACAGTAATAAGTGTTAGTCTTCTTGTACTTAAGTCGGCATTGTGCCTTTTGTATTTAAATCCGATGCAATTTCTGTGTTTCATCGTCAATAAGAAGGTCCAAGGGATACAGTCAACCTGAAGTGAAGTATCGGAATCTATAACTAGCGTCACAGGAATGGTTCAAAACATAAACAGTAAGAGGAGTCAGTCTTCCTGTACTTAAGTCGGCATTGTGCCTTTTCTATTTAGTTCCGATGCAATTTCTGTGTTTCATCGTCAATAAGAAGGTCCCAGGGATACAGTAAACCTGAAGTGAAGCATCGGAATCTGTATCTAGCGTCATAGGAGTGGTTCAAATCATAGTCAGTAAGAAGAGTCAGTCTTCTTGTACTTAAGTCGGCAAAGTGACTTTTCTATCTAATTCCAATGCAATTCCTGTGTTTCATCGTCAATAAGAAGGTCAGAGGGATACAGTAAGCCTGAAGTGAAGCATCGGAATCTATACCTAGTGTCACAGGAATGGTTCAAAACATAGACAGTAAGAAGAGTCAGTCTTCTTGTACTTAAGTCGGCATTGTGCCTTTTCTATTTAATTCCGATGCAATATCTGTGTTTCATCGTCAATACCAAGGTCAGGGGGATACAGTAAGCCTGAAGTGAAGCATCGGAATCTATAACTAGTGTCACAGGAATAGTTCAAAGCATAGTCAGTAAGATGTGTTAGTCCTCTTGTACTTAATTCGGCATTGTGCCTTTCCTATGTAATTCCGATGCAATATCTGTGTTTCATCGTCAATAAGAAGGTCAGTGGGATACAGTAAACCTGAAGTGAAGCATCGGAATCTATAACTAGTGTCACAGAAATGGTTCAAAACGTAGTCAGTAAGAAGAGTCAGTCTTCTAGTACTTAAGTCGGCATTGTGCCATTTGTATTTAATTCCGATGCAATATCTGTGTTTCATCGTCAATAAGAAGGTCCAAGGGATACAGTAAAACTGAAGTGAAGCATCGGAATCTGTAACTAGCGTCACAGGAATGGTTCAAAACATAGTCAGTAAGAAGAGTCAGTCTTCTTGTGCTTAAGTCGGCATTGTGCCTTTTCTATTTAATTCCGATGCAATTTCTGTGTTTCATCGTCAATAAGAACGTCCAAGGGATACAGTGAACCTGAAGTAAAGCATCGGAATCTATAACTAGTGTCACAGGAATGGTTCAAAACATAGACAGTAGGAAGAGTCAGTCTTCATATACTTAAGTCGGCATTGTGCCTTTTCTATTTAATTCCGATGCAATTTCTGTGTTTCACCGTCAATATGAAGGACAGAGGGATACAGTAAACCTGAAGTGAATCATCGGAAGCCGTAACTAGCGTCACAGGAATGGTTCAAAACATAGACTGTAAGAAGGGTCAGTCTTCTTGTACTTAAGTCGGCATTGTTTCTTTTCTATTTAATTCCGATGCAATTTCTGTTTTTCATCGTCAATAAGATGGTCCAAGTGATACAGTAAACCTGAAGTGAAGCATCGGAATCTATAACTAGTGTCACAGGAATGGTTCAAACATAGACAGTAAGAAGAGTCAGTCTTCTTGTGCTTAAGACGGCATTGTGCCTTTTCTATTGAATTCCGATGCAATTTCTGTGTTTCATCGTCAATAGGAAGTTCAGAGGGATACAGTAAACCTGAAGTGAAGCATCGGAATCTATAGCTTGTGTCACAGGAATGGTTCAGATCATAGTCAGTAAGAAGAGTCAGTCTTCTTGTTCTTAAGTCGGCATTGTGCCTTTTTTATTTAATTCCGATGCAATTTCTGTGTTTCATCGTCAATAAGAAGGTCAGAGGGATACAGTAAACCTGAAGTTAGGCATCGGAATCTATAACTAGTGTCACAGGAATGGTTCAAAACATAGACAAAAAGAAGAATCTGTCTTCATGTTCTTATGTCGGCATTGTGCCTTTTGTATTTAATTCCGATGCAATTTCTGTGTTTCATCGTCAATAAGATGGTCCAAGGGATACAGTAAACCTGAAGTGAAGCATCGGAATCTGTATCTAGCGTCAGAGGAGTGGTTCAAAACATAGTCAGTAAGAAGAGTCAGTCTTCTTGTACTTAAGTCGGCATTATGCCTTTTCTATTTAATTCCGATGCAATTTCTGTGTTTCACCGTCAATAAGAACGTCCAAGGGATACAGTAAACCTGAAGTGAAGCATCGGAATCTATAACTAGTGTCAAAAGAATGGTTCAAAACATAGACAGTGGGAAGAGTCAGTCTTCTTGTACTTAAGTCGTCACTGTGCCTTTTCTATTTAATTCCGATGCAATTCCTGTGTTTCATCGTCAATAAGAAGGTCAGAGGGATACAGTAACCGTGAAGTGAAGCATCGCAATCTGTAACTAGCGTCACAGGAATGGTTAAAAACATAGACAGTAAGATGTGTCAGTCTTCTTGTACTTAAGTCGGCATTATGCCTTTTGTATTTAAATCCGATGCAATTTCTGTGTTTCATCGTCAATAAGAAGGTCCAAGGGATACAGTCAACCTGAAGTGAAGTATCGGAATCTATAACTAGCGTCACAGGAATGGTTCAAAACATAGACAGTAAGAGGAGTCAGTCTTCTTGTACTTAAGTCGGCATTGTGCCTTTTGTATTTAATTCCGATGCAGTTTCTGTGTTTCATCGTCAAAAAGAAGGTCAGAGGGATACTTTAAACCTGAAGTGAAGCATCGGAAACTATAACTAGTGTCACAGGAATGGTTCAAAACATAGAGAGTAAGAAGAGTCAGTCTTCTTGTACTTACGTCGGCACTATGCCCTTTTCAATTTAATTCCGATGCAATTTCTGTGTTTAATCGTCAATAAGAAGGTCAGAGGGATACAGTAAGCCTGAAGTGAAGCATCGGAATCTATACCTAGTGTCACAGGAATGGTTCAAAACATAGACAGTAAGAAGAGTCAGTCTTCTTGTACTTAAGTCGGCATTGTGCCTTTTCTATTTAATTCCGATGCAATTTCTGTGTTTCATCGTCAATACGAAGGTCAGAGGGATACAGTAAGCCTGAAGTGAAGCATCGGAATCTATAACTAGTTTCACAGGAATAGTTCAAAACATAGTCAGTAAGATGTGTCAGTCCTCTTGTACTTAATTCGGCATTGTGCCTTTCCTATTTAATTCCGATGCAATATCTGTGTTTCATCGTCAATAAGAAGGTCAGTGGGATACAGTAAACCTGAAGTGAAGCATCGGAATCTATAACTAGTGTCACAGAAATGGTTCAAAACGTAGTCAGTAAGAAGAGTCAGTCTTCTAGTACTTAAGTCGGCATTGTGCCTTTTGTATTTAATTCCGATGCAATATCTGTGTTTCATCGTCAATAAGAAGGTCCAAGGGATAAAGTAAAACTGAAGTGAAGCATCGGAATCTGTAACTAGCGTCACAGGAATGGTTCAAAGCATAGTCAGTAAGAAGAGTCAGTCTTCTTGTGCTTAAGTCGGCATTGTGCCTTTTCTATTTAATTCCGATGCAATTTCTGTGTTTCATCGTCAATACGAACGTCCAAGGGATACAGTGAACCTGAAGTAAAGCATCGGAATCTATAACTAGTGTCACAGGAATGGTTCAAAACATAGACAGTAGGAAGAGTCAGTCTTCATATACTTAAGTCGGCATTGTGCCTTTTCTATTTAATTCCGATGCAATTTCTGTGTTTCATCGTCAATATGAAGGACAGAAGATACAGTAAACCTGAAGTGAATCATCGGAAGCTGTAACTAGCGTCACAGGAATGGATCAAAACATAGACTGTAAGAAGAGTCAGTCTTCTTGTACTTAGGTCGGCATTGTGTCTTTTCTATTTAATTCCGATGCAATTTCTGTGTTTCATCGTCAATACGATGGTCCAAGTGATACAGTAAACCTGAAGTGAAGCATCGGAATCTATAACTAGTGTCACAGGAATGGTTCAAACATAGACAGTAAGAAGAGTCAGTCTTCTTGTGCTTAAGTCGGCATTGTGCCTTTTCTATTGAATTCCGATGCAATTTCTGTGTTTCATCGTCAATAGGAAGGTCAGAGGGATACAGTAAACCTGAAGTGAAGCATCGGAATCTATAACTTGTGTCACAGGAATGGTTCAAATCATAGTCAGTAAGAAGAGTCAGTCTTCTTGTTCTTAAGTCGGCATTGTGCCTTTTTTATTTAATTCCGATGCAATTTCTGTGTTTCATCGTCAATAAGAAGGTCAGAGGGATACAGTAAACCTGAAGGTAGGCATCGGAATCTATAACTAGTGTCACAGGAATGGTTCAAAACATAGACAAAAAGAAGAATCTGTCTTCATGTTCTTATGTCGGCATTGTGCCATTTGTATTTAATTCCGATGCAATTTCTGTGTTTCATCGTCAATAAGATGGTCCAAGGGATACAGTAAACCTGAAGTGAAGCATCGGAATCTGTATCTAGCGTCAGAGGAGTGGTTCAAAACATAGTCAGTAAGAAGAGTCAGTCTTCTTGTACTTAAGTCGGCATTATGCCTTTTCTATTTAATTCCGATGCAATTTCTGTGTTTCACCGTCAATAAGAACGTCCAAGGGATACAGTAAACCTGAAGTGAAGCATCGGAATCTATAACTAGTGTCAAAAGAATGGTTCAAAACATAGACAGTGGGAAGAGTCAGTCTTCTTGTACTTAAGTCGTCACTGTGCCTTTTCTATTTAATTCCGATGCAATTCCTGTGTTTCATCGTCAATAAGAAGGTCAGAGGGATACAGTAACCGTGAAGTGAAGCATCGCAATCTGTAACTAGCGTCACAGGAATGGTTAAAAACATAGACAGTAAGATGTGTCAGTCTTCTTGTACTTAAGTCGGCATTATGCCTTTTGTATTTAAATCCGATGCAATTTCTGTGTTTCATCGTCGATAAGAAGGTCCAAGGGATACAGTCAACCTGAAGTGAAGTATCGGAATCTATAACTAGCGTCACAGGAATGGTTCAAAACATAGACAGTAAGAGGAGTCAGTCTTCTTGTACTTAAGTCGGCATTGTGCCTTTTGTATTTAATTCCGATGCAGTTTCTGTGTTTCATCGTCAAAAAGAAGGTCAGAGGGATACTTTAAACCTGAAGTGAAGCATCGGAAACTATAACTAGTGTCACAGGAATGGTTCAAAACATAGAGAGTAAGAAGAGTCAGTCTTCTTGTACTTACGTCGGCACTATGCCCTTTTCAATTTAATTCCGATGCAATTTCTGTGTTTAATCGTCAATAAGAAGGTCAGAGGGATACAGTAAGCCTGAAGTGAAGCATCGGAATCTATACCTAGTGTCACAGGAATGGTTCAAAACATAGACAGTAAGAAGAGTCAGTCTTCTTGTACTTAAGTCGGCATTGTGCCTTTTCTATTTAATTCCGATGCAATTTCTGTGTTTCATCGTCAATACGAAGGTCAGAGGGATACAGTAAGCCTGAAGTGAAGCATCGGAATCTATAACTAGTTTCACAGGAATAGTTCAAAACATAGTCAGTAAGATGTGTCAGTCCTCTTGTACTTAATTCGGCATTGTGCCTTTCCTATTTAATTCCGATGCAATATCTGTGTTTCATCGTCAATAAGAAGGTCAGTGGGATACAGTAAACCTGAAGTGAAGCATCGGAATCTATAACTAGTGTCACAGAAATGGTTCAAAACGTAGTCAGTAAGAAGAGTCAGTCTTCTAGTACTTAAGTCGGCATTGTGCCTTTTGTATTTAATTCCGATGCAATATCTGTGTTTCATCGTCAATAAGAAGGTCCAAGGGATACAGTAAAACTGAAGTGAAGCATCGGAATCTGTAACTAGCGTCACAGGAATGGTTCAAAGCATAGTCAGTAAGAAGAGTCAGTCTTCTTGTGCTTAAGTCGGCATTGTGCCTTTTCTATTTAATTCCGATGCAATTTCTGTGTTTCATCGTCAATACGAACGTCCAAGGGATACAGTGAACCTGAAGTAAAGCATCGGAATCTATAACTAGTGTCACAGGAATGGTTCAAAACATAGACAGTAGGAAGAGTCAGTCTTCATATACTTAAGTCGGCATTGTGCCTTTTCTATTTAATTCCGATGCAATTTCTGTGTTTCATCGTCAATATGAAGGACAGAAGATACAGTAAACCTGAAGTGAATCATCGGAAGCTGTAACTAGCGTCACAGGAATGGTTCAAAACATAGACTGTAAGAAGAGTCAGTCTTCTTGTACTTAGGTCGGCATTGTGTCTTTTCTATTTAATTCCGATGCAATTTCTGTGTTTCATCGTCAATACGATGGTCCAAGTGATACAGTAAACCTGAAGTGAAGCATCGGAATCTATAACTAGTGTCACAGGAATGGTTCAAACATAGACAGTAAGAAGAGTCAGTCTTCTTGTGCTTAAGTCGGCATTGTGCCTTTTCTATTGAATTCCGATGCAATTTCTGTGTTTCATCGTCAATAGGAAGGTCAGAGGGATACAGTAAACCTGAAGTGAAGCATCGGAATCTATAACTTGTGTCACAGGAATGGTTCAAATCATAGTCAGTAAGAAGAGTCAGTCTTCTTGTTCTTAAGTCGGCATTGTGCCTTTTTTATTTAATTCCGATGCAATTTCTGTGTTTCATCGTCAATAAGAAGGTCAGAGGGATACAGTAAACCTGAAGTTAGGCATCGGAATCTATAACTAGTGTCACAGGAATGGTTCAAAACATAGACAAAAAGAAGAATCTGTCTTCTTGTTCTTATGTCGGCATTGTGCCTTTTGTATTTAATTCCGATGCAATTTCTGTGTTTCATCGTCAATAAGATGGTCCAAGGGATACAGTAAACCTGAAGTGAAGCAGCGGAATCTGTATCTAGCGTCAGAGGAGTGGTTCAAAACATAGTCAGTAAGAAGAGTCAGTCTTCTTGTACTTAAGTCGGCATTATGCCTTTTCTATTAAATTCCGATGCAATTTCTGTGTTTCACCGTCAATAAGAACGTCCAAGGGATGCAGTAAACCTGAAGTGAAGCATCGGAATCTATAACTAGTGTCAAAAGAATGGTTCAAAACATAGACAGTGGGAAGAGTCAGTCTTCTTGTACTTAAGTCGTCACTGTGCCTTTTCTATTTAATTCCGATGCAATTCCTGTGTTTCATCGTCAATAAGAAGGTCAGAGGGATACAGTAACCATGAAGCGAAGCATCGGAATCTGTAACTAGCGTCACAGGAATGGTTAAAAACATAGACAGTAATAAGTGTTAGTCTTCTTGTACTTAAGTCGGCATTGTGCCTTTTGTATTTAAATCCGATGCAATTTCTGTGTTTCATCGTTAATAAGAAGGTCCAAGGGATACAGTCAACCTGAAGTGAAGTATCGGAATCTATAACTAGCGTCACAGGAATGGTTCAAAACATAGACAGTAAGAGGAGTCAGTCTTCTTGTACTTAAGTCGGCATTGTGCCTTTTCTATTTAGTTCCGATGCAATTTCTGTGTTTCATCGTCAATAAGAAGGTCCCAGGGATACAGTAAACCTGAAGTGAAGCATCGGAATCTGTATCTAGCGTCAGAGGAGTGGTTCAAAACATAGTCAGTAAGAAGAGTCAGTCTTCTTGTACTTAAGTCGGCATTGTGCCTTTTCTATTTAATTCCGATGCAATTTCTGTGTTTCCCCGTCAATAAGAACGTCCAAGGGATACAGTAAACCTGAAATGAAGCATCGGAATCTATAACTAGTGTCAAAAGAATGGTTCAAAACATAGACAGTGGGAAGAGTCAGTCATCTTGTACTTAAGTCGGCATTGTGCCTTTTCTATTTAATTCCGATGCAATTTCTGTGTTTCATCGTCAATAAGAAGGTCAGAGGGATACAGTAACCGTGAAGTGAAGCATCGGAATCTGTAACTAGCGTCACAGGAATGGTTAAAAACATAGACAGTAAGAAGTGTCAGTCTTCTTGTACTTAAGTCGGCATTGTGCCTTTTGTATTTAAATCCGATGCAATTTCTGTATTTCATCATCAATACGAAGGTCCAAGGGATACAGTAAACCTGAAGTGAAGCATCCGAATTTGTAACTAGCGTCACAGGAATGGTTCAAAGCATAGACACTAAGTAGAGTCAGTCTGCTTGTACTTAAGACGGCATTGTGTCTTTTCTATTTAATTCCGATGCAATTTCTGTGTTTCATCGTCAATAAGAAAGTCAGAGGGATACAGGAAACCTGAAGTGAAGCATCGGAATCTATAACTAGTATCACAGGAATGGTTCAAAACATAGTCAGTAAGAAGAGTCAGTCTCCTTGTACTTAAGTCGGCATTGTGCCTTTTGTATTTAATTCCGATGCAATTTCTGTGTTTCATCGTCAATAAGAAGGTCAGAGGGATACAGTAAACCTGAAGTGAAGCATCTGAATCTATAACTAGTGTCACAGGAATGGTTCCAAACATAGACAGTAAGAAGAGTCAGTCATCTTGTACTTAAGTCGGCATTGTGCCTTTTGTATTTAATTCCGATGCAATTTCTGTGTTTCATCGTCAAAAAGAAGGTCAGAGGGATACAGTAAACCTGAAGTGAAGCATCGGAATCTGTAACTAGTGCCACCGGAATGGTTCAAAACATAGACAGTAGGAAGAGTCAGTCTTCTTGTACTTAAGTCGGCATTGTGTCTTTGGTATTTAATTCCGATGCAATATCTGTGTGTCATCGTCAATATGAAGGTCAGAGGGATACAGTAAACCTGAAGTGAAGCAACGGAATCTCTAACTAGTGTCACAGGAATGGTTCAAACATAGACAGTAGGAAGAGTCAGTCTTCTTGTACTTAAGTCGGCATTGTGCCTTTTCTATTTAGTTCCGATGCAATTTCTGTGTTTCATCGTCCAAAAGGAGGTCAGAGGGATACAGCAAACCTGAAGTGAAGCATCGGAGTCTATAACTAGTGTCACAGGAATGGTTCAAAACATAGACAGTAGGAAAAGTCAGTCTTCTTGTACTTAAGACGGCATTGTGCCTTTTCTATTCAATTCCGATGCAATATCTGTGTTTCATCGTCAAAAAGAAGGTCAGAGGGATACAGTAAACCTTAAGTGAAGCATCGGAATCTATAACTAGTGTCACAGGAATGGTACAAAACATAGACAGTAGGAAGAGTCAGTCTCCTTGTACTTAAGTCGGCACTGTGCCTTTTCTATTTAATTCCGATGCAATTACTGTGTTTCGTCGTAAACAAGAAGGTCCAAGGGATACAGTAATCTTGAAGTGAAGCATCGGAATCTATAACTAGTGTCACAGGAATGGTTCAAAGCCTAGACGGTAGGAAGAGTCAGTCTTCTTGTACTTAAGTCGGCATTGTGCCGTTTCTATTTAATTCCGATGCAGCTTCTGTGTTTCATCGTCAACAAGAAGGTCAGAGGCATACAGTAAACCTTAAGTGAAGCATCGGAATCTATAACTAGTGTCACAGGAATGGTTCAAAACATAGACAGTAAGAAGAGTCGGTCTTCTTGTACTTAAGTCGGCATTGTGCCTTTTCTATTTTGTTCCGATGCAATTTCTGTGTTCCATCGTCAATAAGAATGTCCAGGGGATACAGTAAGCCTGAAGTGAAGCATTGGAGTCTAAAACTAGTGTCACAAGAGTGGTTCAAAACATAGACAGTAAGAAGAGTAAGTCTTCTTGTACTTAAGTCGCCATTGTGCCTTTTGTATTTAATTCCGATGCAATTTCTGTGTTTCATCGTCAAATAGGAGGTCAGAGGGATACAGTAAACCTGAAGTGAAGCATCGGAATCTATAACTAGTGTCACAGGAACGGTTCAAAACATAGACAGTAGGAAGAGTCAGTCTCCTTGTACTTAAGTCGGCATTGTGCCTTTTGTATTTAATTCCGATGCAATTTCTGTGTTTCATCGTCAATAAGAAGGTCAGAGGGATACAGTAAACCTGAAGTGAAGCATCTGAATCTATAACTAGTGTCACAGGAATGGTTCCAAACATAGACAGTAAGAAGAGTCAGTCATCTTGTACTTAAGTCGGCATTGTGCCTTTTGTATTTAATTCCGATGCAATTTCTGTGTTTCATCGTCAAAAAGAAGGTCAGAGGGATACAGTAAACTTGAAGTGAAGCATCGGAATCTGTAACTAGTGCCACCGGAATGGTTCAAAACATAGACAGTAGGAAGAGTCAGTCTTCTTGTACTTAAGTCGGCATTGTGTCTTTGGTATTTAATTCCGATGCAATATCTGTGTGTCATCGTCAATATGAAGGTCAGAGGGATACAGTAAACCTGAAGTGAAGCATCGGAATCTCTAACTAGTGTCACAGGAATGGTTCAAACATAGACAGTAGGAAGAGTCAGTCTTCTTGTACTTAAGTCGGCATTGTGCCTTTTCTATTTAGTTCCGATGCAATTTCTGTGTTTCATCGTCCAAAAGGAGGTCAGAGGGATACAGCAAACCTGAAGTGAAGCATCGGAGTCTATAACTAGTGTCACAGGAATGGTTCAAAACATAGACAGTAGGAAAAGTCAGTCTTCTTGTACTTAAGACGGCATTGTGCCTTTTCTATTCAATTCCGATGCAATATCTGTGTTTCATCGTCAAAAAGAAGGTCAGAGGGATACAGTAAACCTTAAGTGAAGCATCGGAATCTATAACTAGTGTCACAGGAATGGTACAAAACATAGTCAGTAGGAAGAGTCAGTCTCCTTGTACTTAAGTCGGCACTGTGCCTTTTCTATTTAATTCCGATGCAATTACTGTGTTTCGTCGTCAACAAGAAGGTCCAAGGGATACAGTAATCTTGAAGTGAAGCATCGGAATCTATAACTAGTGTCACAGGAATGGTTCAAAGCCTAGACGGTAGGAAGAGTCAGTCTTCTTGTACTTAAGTCGGCATTGTGCCGTTTCTATTTCATTCCGATGCAGCTTCTGTGTTTCATCGTCAACAAGAAGGTCAGAGGCATACAGTAAACCTTAAGTGAAGCATCGGAATCAATAACTAGTGTCACAGGAATGGTTCAAAACATAGACAGTAAGAAGAGTCGGTCTTCTTGTACTTAAGTCGGCATTGTGCCTTTTCTATTTTGTTCCGATGCAATTTCTGTGTTTCATCGTCAATAAGAATGTCCAGGGGATACAGTAAGCCTGAAGTGAAGCATTGGAGTCTAAAACTAGTGTCACAAGAGTGGTTCAAAACATAGACAGTAAGAAGAGTAAGTCTTCTTGTACGTAAGTCGGCATTGTACCTTTTCTATTCATTTCCGATGCAATTTCTGTGTTTCATCGTCAATAAGAAGGTCAGAGGGATACAGTAAACCTGAAGTGAAGCATCGGAATCTATTACTAGGATCACAGGAATGGTTCAAAACATAGTCAGTAAGAAGAGTCAGTCTCCTTGTACTTAAGTCGGCATTGTGCCTTTTGTATTTAATTCCGATGCAATTTCTGTGTTTCATCGTCAATAAGAAGGTCCAAGAGATACAGTAAACCCGATGTGAAGCATCGGAATCTATAATTAGTGTCACAGGAATGGTTCAAAACATAGTCAGTAAGAAGAGTCAGTCTTCTTGTACTTAAGTCGGCATTGTGCATTTTGTATTTACTTCCGATGCAATTTCTGTGTTTCTTCGTCAATACGAAGGTCCAAGGGATACATTAAACCTGATGTGAAGCATCGGTATCTGTAACTAGCGTCACAGGTATGGTTCAAAGCCTAGACGGTAGGAAGAGTCAGTCTGCTTGTACTTAAGACGGCATTGTGCCTTTTCTATTTAATTCCGATGCAATTTCTGTGTTTCATCGTCAAAAAGGATGTCAGAGGGATACAGTAAACCTGAAGTGAAGCATCGGAATCTATAACTAGTGCCACCGGAATGGTTCAAAACATAGACAGTAGGAAGAGTAAGTCTTCTTGTACTTAAGTCGGCATTGTGTCTTTGGTATTTAATTCCGATGCAATATCTGTGTGTCATCGTCAATATGAAGGTCAGAGGGATACACTAAACCTGAAGTGAAGCATCGGAATCTATAACTAGTGTCACAGGAATGGTTCAAACATAGACAGTAGGAAGAGTTATTCTTCTTGTACTTAAGTCGGCATTTTGCCTTTTCTATTTAATTCCGGTGAAATTTCTCTGTTTCATCGTCAATAAGAAGATCAGAGGGATACAGTAAACCCGAAGTGAAGCATCGGAATCTATAACTAGCGTGACAGGAATGGTTCAAATCATAGACAGTAAGATGAGTCAGTCTTCTTGTACTTAAGTCGGCATTGTGCCTTTTCTATTTAGTTCCGATGCAATTTCTGTGTTTCATCGTCCAAAAGGAGGTCAGAGGGATACAGTAAACCTGAAGTGTAGCATCGGAATCTATAACTAGTGTCACAGGAATGGTGCAAAACATAGACAGTTGGAAAAGTCAGTCTTCTTGTACTTACGTCGGCATTGTGCCTTTTCTATTTAATTCCGATGCAATATCTGTGTTTCATCGTCAAAAGGAAGGTCAGAGGGATACAGTAAACCTTAAGTGAAGCATCGGAATCTATAACTAGTGTCACAGGAATAGTTCAAACATAGACAGTAGGAAGAGTCAGTGTTCTTGTACTTAAGTCGGCACTGTGCCTTTTCTATTTAATTCCGATGCAATTTCTGTGTTTCGTCGTCAATAAGAAGGTCCAAGGGATACAGTAATCTTGAAGTGAAGCATCGGAATCTATAACTAGTGTCACAGGAATGGTTCAAAGCATAGACCGTAGGAAGAGTCAGTCTTCTTGTACTTAAGTCGGCATTTGGATTTTCTATTTAATTCCGATGCAATTTCTAAGTTTCATCGTCAATAAGAAGGTCAGTGGGATACAGTAAACCTGAAGCGAAGCATCGGAATCTATAACTAGTGTCACAGGTATGGTTAAAAACATAGTCAGTAAGAAGAGTCGGTCTTCTTGTACTTAAGTCTCCATTGTGCCTTTTCTGTTTTGTTCCGATGCAATTTCTGTGTTTCATCGTCAATAAGAATGTCCAAGGGATACAGTAAACCAGAAGTGAAGCATCGGAATCTAAAACTAATGTCACAAGAGTGGTTCAAAACATAGACAGTAAGAAGTGTAAGTCTTCTTGTACTTAAGTCGGCATTGTACCTTTTGTATTTAATTCCGATGCAATTTCTGTGTTTCATCGTCAAATAGGAGGTCAGAGGGATACAGTAAACTTGAAGTGAAGCATCGGAATCTATAACTAGTGTCACAGGAATGGTTCAAACGTAGACAGTAGGAAGAGTCAGTCTTCTTGTACTTAAGTCGGCATTTTGCCCTTTCTATTTAATTCCGGTGAAATGTCGCTGTTTCATCGTCAATAAGAAGGTCAGAGGGATATAGTAAACCCGAAGTGAAGCATCGGAATCTATAACTAGCGTCACAGGAATGGTTCAAATCATAGACAGTAAGATGAGTCAGTCTTCTTGTACTTAAGTCGGCATTGTGCCTTTTCAATGTAGTTTCGATTCAATTTCTGTGTTTCATCGTCCAAAAGGAGGTCAGAGGGATACAGTAAACCTGAAGTGAGGCATCGGAATCTATAACTAGTGTCACTGGAATGGTTCAAAACATAGACAGTAGGAAAAGTCAGTCTTCTTGGACTTAAGTCGGCATTGTGCCTTTTCTATTTAATTCCGATGCAATATCTGTGTTTCATCGTCAAAAGGAAGGTCAGAGGGATACAGTAAACATTAAGTGAAGCATCGGAATCTATAACTAGTGTCACAGGAATGGTTCAAAACATAGACAATAGGAAGAGTCAGTCTTCTTGTACTTAAGTCGGCACTGTGAATTTTCTATTTAATTCCGATGCAATTTCTGTGTTTCGTCGTCAATAAGAAGAACCTAGGGATACAGTAATCTTGAAGTGAAGCATCGGAATCTATAACTAGTGTCACAGGAATGGTTCAAAGCATAGACGGTAGGAAGAGTCAGTCTTCTTGTACTTAAGTCGGCATTTTGCCTTTTCTATTTAATTCCGATGCAATTTCTAAGTTTCATCGTCAATAAGAAGGTCAGTGGGATACAGTAAACCTGAAGTGAAGCATCGGAATCTATAACTAGTGTCACAGGAATGGTTAAAAGCATAGTCAGTAAGAAGAGTCGGTCTTCTTGTACTTAAGTCTCCATTGTGCCTTTTCTGTTTTGTTCCGATGCAATTTCTGTGTTTCATCGTCAATAAGAATGTCCAAGGGATACAGTAAACCTGAAGTGAAGCATCGGAATCTAAAACTAATGTCACAAGAGTGGTTCAAATCATAGACAGTAAGAAGAGTAAGTCTTCTTGTACTTAAGTCGGCATTGTGTCTTTGGTATTTAATTCCGATGCAATATCTGTGTGTCATCGTCAATATGAAGGTCAGAGGGATACACTAAACCTGAAGTGAAGCATCGGAATCTATAACTAGTGTCACAGGAATGGTTCAAACATAGTCAGTAGGAAGAGTTAGTCTTCTTGTACTTAAGTCGGCATTTTGCCTTTTCTATTTAATTCCGGAGAAATTTCTCTGTTTCATCGTCAATAAGAAGGTCAGAGGGATACAGTAAACCCGAAGTGAAGCATCGGATTCTATAACTAGCGTCACAGGAATGGTTCAAATCATAGACAGTAAGATGAGTCAGTCTTCTTGTACTTAAGTCGGCATTGTGCCTTTTCTATTTAGTTCCGATGCAATTTCTGTGTTTCATCGTCAAAAAGGAGGTCAGAGGGATACAGTAAACCTGTAGTGAAGCATCGGAATCTATAACTAGTGTCACAGGAATGGTTCAAAACATAGACAGTAGGTAAAGTCAGTCTTCTTGTACTTAAGTCGGCATTGTGCCTTTTCTATTTAATTCCGATGCAATATCTGTGCTTCATCGTCAAAAGGAAGGTCAGAGGGATACAGTAAACCTTAAGTGAAGCATCGGAATCTATAACTAGTGTCACAGGAATGGTTCAAAACATAGACAGTAGGAAGAGTCAGTCTTCTTGGACTTAAGTCGGCACTGTGCCTTTTCTATTTAATTCCGATGCAATTTCTGTGTTTCGTCGTCAATAAGAAGGTCCAAGGGATACAGTAATCTTGAAGTGAAGCATCGGAATCTATAACTAGTGTCACAGGAATGGTTCAAAGCATAGACGGTAGGAAGAGTCAGTCTTCTTGTACTTAAGTCGGCATTTTGCCTTTTCTATTTAATTCCGATGCAATTTCTAAGTTTCATCGTCAATAAGAAGGTCAGTGGGATACAGTAAACCTGAAGTGAAGCATCGGAATCTATAACTAGTGTCACAGGAATGGTTAAAAACATAGTCAGTAAGAAGAGTCGGTCTTCTTGTACTTAAGTCTCCATTGTGCCTTTTCTGTTTTGTTCCGATGCAATTTCTGTGTTTCATCGTCAATAAGAATGTCCAAGGGATACAGTAAACCTGAAGTGAAGCATCGGAATCTAAAACTAATGTCTCAAGAGTGGTTCAAAACATAGACAGTAAGAAGAGTAAGTCTTCTTGTACTTAAGTCGGCATTGTGCCTTTTGTATTTAATTCCGATGCAATTTCTGTGTTTCATCGTCAAATAGGAGGTCAGAGGGATACAGTAAACGTGAAGTGAAGTATCGGAATCTATAACTAGTGTCACAGTAATGGTTCAAACGTAGACAGTAGGAAGAGTCAGTCTTCTTGTACTTAAGTAGTCATTTTGCCTTTTCTATTTAATTCCGGTGAAATTTCTCTGTTTCATCGTCAATAAGAAGGTCAGAGGGATACAGTAAACCCGAAGTGAAGCATCGGAATCTATAACTAGTGTCACAGGAATGGTTCAAATCATAGACTGTAAGAAGAGTCAGTCTTCTTGTACTTAAGTCGGGATTGTGCCTTTTCTACTTAGTTCCGATGCAATTTCTGTGTTTCATCGTCCAAAAGGAGGTCAGAGGGATACAGTAAACCTGAAGTGAAGCATCGGAATCTATAACTAGAGTCACAGGAATGGTTCAAAGCATAGACGGTAGGAAGAGTCAGTCTTCTTGTACTTAAGTCGGCATTGTGCCGTTTCTATTTAATTCCGATGCAATTTCTGTTTTTCTACGTCAATAAGAAGGTCAGAGGGATACAGTAAACCTTAAGTGAAGCATCGGAATCTATAACTAGTGTCACAGGAATGGTTCAAAACATAGACAGTAAGAAGAGTCGGTCTTCTTGTACTTAAGTCGGCATTTTGCCGTTTCTATTTAATTCCGATGCAATTTCTAAGTTTCATCGTCAATAAGAAGGTCAGTGGGATACAGTAAACCTGAAGTGAAGCATCGGAATCTATAACTAGTGTCACAGGAATGGTTAAAAACATAGTCAGTAAGAAGAGTCGGTCTTCTTGTACTTAAGTCTCCCTTGTGCCTTTTCTGTTTTGTTCCGATGCAATTTCTGTGTTTCATCGTCAATAAGAATGTCCAAGGGATACAGTAAACCTGAAGTGAAGCATCGGAATCTAAAACTAATGTCACAAGTGTGGTTCAAAACATAGACAGTAAGAAGAGTAAGTCTTCTTGTACTTAAGTCGTCATTGTGTCTTTGGTATTTAATTCCGATGCAATATCTGTGTGTCATCGTCAATATGAAGGTCAGAGGGATACACTAAACCTGAAGTGAAGCATCGGAATCTATAACTAGTGTCACAGAAATGGTTCAAACATAGACAGTAGGAAGAGTTAGTCTTCTTGTACTTAAGTCGGCATTTTGCCTTTTCTATTTAATTCCGGTGAAATTTCTCTGTTTCATCGTCAATAAGAAGGTCAGAGGGATACAGTAAACCCGAAGTGAAGCATCGGAATCTATAACTAGCGTCACAGGAATGGTTCAAATCATAGACAGTAAGATGAGTCAGTCTTCTTGTACTTAAGTCGGCATTGTGCCTTTTCTATTTAGTTCCGATGCAATTTCTGTGTTTCATCGTCCAAAAGGAGGTCAGAGGGATACAGTAAACCTGAAGTGAAGCATCGGAATCTATAACTAGTGTCACAGGAATGGTTCAAAACATAGACAGTAGGAAAAGTCAGTCTTCTTGTACTTAAGTCGGCATTGTGCCTTTTCTATTTAATTCCGATGCAATATCTGTGCTTCATCGTCAAAAGGAAGGTCAGAGGGATACAGTAAACCTTAAGTGAAGCATCGGAATCTATAACTAGTGTCACAAGAATGGTTCAAAACATAGACAGTAGGAAGAGTCAGTCTTCTTGTACTTAAGTCGGCACTGTGCCTTTTCTATTTAATTCCGATGCAATTTCTGTGTTTCGTCGTGAATAAGAAGGTCCAAGGGATACAGTAATCTTGAAGTGAAGCATCGGAATCTATAACTAGTGTCACAGGAATGGTTCAAAGCATAGACGGTAGGAAGAGTCAGTCTTCTTGTACTTAAGTCGGCATTTTGCATTTTCTATTTAATTCCGATGCAATTTCTAAGTTTCATCGTCAATAAGAAGGTCAGTGGGATACAGTAAACCTGAAGTGAAGCATCGGAATCTATAACTAGTGTCACAGGAATGGTTAAAAACATAGTCAGTAAGAAGAGTCGGTCTTCTTGTACTTAAGTCTCCATTGTGCATTTTCTGTTTTGTTCCGATGCAATTTCTGTGTTTCATCGTCAATAACAATGTCCAAGGGATACAGTAAACCTGAAGTGAAGCATCGGAATCTAAAACTAATGTCACAAGAGTGGTTCAAAACATAGACAGTAAGAAGAGTAAGTCTTCTTGTACTTAAGTCGGCATTGTGCCTTTTGTATTTAATTCCGATGCAATTTCTGTGTTTCATCGTCAAATAGGTGGTCAGAGGGATACAGTAAACTTGAAGTGAAGCATCGGAATCTATAACTAGTGTCACAGGAATGGTTCAAACGTAGACAGTAGGAAGAATCAGTCTTCTTGTACTTAAGTCGGCATTTTGCCTTTTCTATTTAATTCCGGTGAAATTTCTCTGTTTCATCGTCAATAAGAAGGTCAGAGGGATACAGTAAACCCGACGTGAAGCATCGGAATCTATAACTAGTGTCACAGGAATGGTTCAAATCATAGACTGTAAGAAGAGTCAGTCTTCTTGTACTTAAGTCGGCATTGTGCCTTTTCTACTTAGTTCCGATGCAATTTCTGTGTTTCATCGTCCAAAAGGAGGTCAGAGGGATACAGTAAACCTGAAGTGAAGCATCGGAATCTATAACTAGAGTCACAGGAATGGTTCAAAGCATAGACGGTAGTAAGAGTCAGTCTTCTTGTACTTAAGTCGGCATTGTGCCGTTTCTATTTAATTCCGATGCAATTTCTGTGTTTCATCGTCAATAAGAAGGTCAGAGGGATACAGTAAACCTTAAGTGAAGCATCGGAATCTATAACTAGTGTCACAGGAATGGTTCAAAACATAGACAGTAAGAAGAGTCGGTCTTCTTGTACTTAAGTCGGCATTGTGCCTTTTCTATTTTGTTCCGATGCAATTTCTGTGTTTCATCGTCAATAAGAATGTCCAGGGGATACAGTAAACCTGAAGTGAAGCATTGGAATCTAAAACTAATGTCACAAGAGTGGTTCAAAACATAGACAGTAAGAAGAGTAAGTCTTCTTGTACTTAAGTCGGCATTGTGCCTTTTGTATTTAATTCCGATGAATTTTCTGTGTTTCATCGTCAAATAGGAGGTCAGAGGGATACAGTAAACCCGACGTGAAGCATCGGAATCTATAACTAGTGTCACAGGAATGGTTCAAAGCATAGACGGTAGGAAGAGTCAGTCTTCTTGTACTTAAGTCGGCATTTTGCCTTTTCTATTTAATTCCGGTGAAATTTCTCTGTTTCATCGTCAATAAGAAGGTCAGAGGGATACAGTAAACCCGAAGTGAAGCATCGGAATCTATAACTAGTGTCACAGGAATGGTTCAAATCATAGACTGTAAGAAGAGTCAGTCTTCTTGTACTTAAGTCGGGATTGTGCCTTTTCTACTTAGTTCCGATGCAATTTCTGTGTTTCATCGTCCAAAAGGAGGTCAGAGGGATACAGTAAACCTGAAGTGAAGCATCGGAATCTATAACTAGAGTCACAGGAATGGTTCAAAGCATAGACGGTAGGAAGAGTCAGTCTTCTTGTACTTAAGTCGGCATTGTGCCGTTTCTATTTAATTCCGATGCAATTTCTGTGTTTCTACGTCAATAAGAAGGTCAGAGGGATACAGTAAACCTTAAGTGAAGCATCGGAATCTATAACTAGTGTCACAGGTATGGTTCAAAACATAGACAGTAAGAAGAGTCGGTCTTCTTGTACTTAAGTCGGCATTTTGCCGTTTCTATTTAATTCCGATGCAATTTCTAAGTTTCATCGTCAATAAGAAGGTCAGTGGGATACAGTAAACCTGAAGTGAAGCATCGGAATCTATAACTAGTGTCACAGGAATGGTTAAAAACATAGTCAGTAAGAAGAGTCGGTCTTCTTGTACTTAAGTCTCCCTTGTGCCTTTTCTGTTTTGTTCCGATGCAATTTCTGTGTTTCATCGTCAATAAGAATGTCCAAGGGATACAGTAAACCTGAAGTGAAGCATCGGAATCTAAAACTAATGTCACAAGTGTGGTTCAAAACATAGACAGTAAGAAGAGTAAGTCTTCTTGTACTTAAGTCGGCATTGTGTCTTTGGTATTTAATTCCGATGCAATATCTGTGTGTCATCGTCAATATGAAGGTCAGAGGGATACACTAAACCTGAAGTGAAGCATCGGAATCTATAACTAGTGTCACAGGAATGGTTCAAACATAGACAGTAGGAAGAGTTAGTCTTCTTGTACTTAAGTCGGCATTTTGCCTTTTCTATTTAATTCCGGTGAAATTTCTCTGTTTCATCGTCAATAAGAAGGTCAGAGGGATACAGTAAACCCGAAGTGAAGCATCGGAATCTATAACTAGCGTCACAGGAATGGTTCAAATCATAGACAGTAAGATGAGTCAGTCTTCTTGTACTTAAGTCGGCATTGTGCCTTTTCTATTTAGTTCCGATGCAATTTCTGTGTTTCATCGTCCAAAAGGAGGTCAGAGGGATACAGTAAACCTGAAGTGAAGCATCGGAATCTGTAACTAGTGTCACAGGAATGGTTCAAAACATAGACAGTAGGAAAAGTCAGTCTTCTTGTACTTAAGTCGGCATTGTGCCTTTTCTATTTAATTCCGATGCAATATCTGTGCTTCATCGTCAAAAGGAAGGTCAGAGGGATACAGTAAACCTTAAGTGAAGCATCGGAATCTATAACTAGTGTCACAAGAATGGTTCAAAACATAGACAGTAGGAAGAGTCAGTCTTCTTGTACTTAAGTCGGCACTGTGCCTTTTCTATTTAATTCCGATGCAATTTCTGTGTTTCGTCGTCAATAAGAAGGTCCAAGGGATACAGTAATCTTGAAGTGAAGCATCGGAATCTATAACTAGTGTCACAGGAATGGTTCAAAGCATAGACGGTAGGAAGAGTCAGTCTTCTTGTACTTAAGTCGGCATTTTGCATTTTCTATTTAATTCCGATGCAATTTCTAAGTTTCATCGTCAATAAGAAGGTCAGTGGGATACAGTAAACCTGAAGTGAAGCATCGGAATCTATAACTAGTGTCACAGGAATGGTTAAAAACATAGTCAGTAAGAAGAGTCGGTCTTCTTGTACTTAAGTCTCCATTGTGCATTTTCTGTTTTGTTCCGATGCAATTTCTGTATTTCATCGTCAATAAGAATGTCCAAGGGATACAGTAAACCTGAAGTGAAGCATCGGAATCTAAAACTAATGTCACAAGAGTGGTTCAAAACATAGACAGTAAGAAGAGTAAGTCTTCTTGTACTTAAGTCGGCATTGTGCCTTTTGTATTTAATTCCGATGCAATTTCTGTGTTTCATCGTCAAATAGGTGGTCAGAGGGATACAGTAACCTTGAAGTGAAGCATCGGAATCTATAACTAGTGTCACAGGAATGGTTCAAACGTAGACAGTAGGAAGAATCAGTCTTCTTGTACTTAAGTCGGCATTTTGCCTTTTCTATTTAATTCCGGTGAAATTTCTCTGTTTCATCGTCAATAAGAAGGTCAGAGGGATACAGTAAACCCGACGTGAAGCATCGGAATCTATAACTAGTGTCACAGGAATGGTTCAAATCATAGACTGTAAGAAGAGTCAGTCTTCTTGTACTTAAGTCGGCATTGTGCCTTTTCTACTTAGTTCCGATGCAATTTCTGTGTTTCATCGTCCAAAAGGAGGTCAGAGGGATACAGTAAACCTGAAGTGAAGCATCGGAATCTATAACTAGAGTCACAGGAATGGTTCAAAGCATAGACGGTAGTAAGAGTCAGTCTTCTTGTACTTAAGTCGGCATTGTGCCGTTTCTATTTAATTCCGATGCAATTTCTGTGTTTCATCGTCAATAAGAAGGTCAGAGGGATACAGTAAACCTTAAGTGAAGCATCGGAATCTATAACTAGTGTCACAGCAATGGTTCAAAACATAGACAGTAAGAAGAGTCGGTCTTCTTGTTCTTAAGTCGGCATTGTGCCTTTTCTATTTTGTTCCGATGCAATTTCTGTGTTTCATCGTCAATAAGAATGTCCAGGGGATACAGTAAACCTGAAGTGAAGCATTGGAATCTAAAACTAATGTCACAAGAGTGGTTCAAAACATAGACAGTAAGAAGAGTAAGTCTTCTTGTACTTAAGTCGGCATTGTGCCTTTTCTACTTAGTTCCGATGCAATTTCTGTGTTTCATCGTCCAAAAGGAGGTCAGAGGGATACAGTAAACTTGAAGTGAAGCATCGGAATCTATAACTAGTGTCACAGGAATGGTTCAAACAAAGACAGTAGGAAGAGTCAGTCCTCTTGTACTTAAGTCGGCATTTTGCCTTTTCTATTTAATTCCGGTGAAATTTCTCTGTTTCATCGTCAATAAGACGGTCAGAGATATACAGTAAACCCGAAGTGAAGCATCGGAATGTATAACTAGTGTCACAGGAATGGTTCAAATCATAGACAGTAAGATGAGTCAGTCGTCTTGTACTTAAGTCGGCATTGTGCCTTTTCTAGTTAGTTCCGATGCAATTTCTGTGTTTCATCGTCCAAAAGGAGGTCAGAGGGATACAGTAAACCTGAAGTGAAGCATCGGAATCTATAACTAGTGTCACAGGAATGGTTCAAAACATAGTCAGTAAGAAGAGTCAGTCTCCTTGTACTTAAGTCGGCATTGAGCCTTTTGTATTTAATTCCGATGCAATTTCAGTGATTCATCGTCAATAAGAAGGTCCAAGAGATACAGTAAACCCGAAGTGAAGCATCGGAATCTGTAACTAGTGTCACAGGAATGGTTCAGAACATAGACAGTAAGAAGAGTCAGTCTTTTTGTAGTTAAGTCGGCATTGTGCCTTTTTCAATTTAATTCCGATGCTATTAGTGTGTTACATCCTCAATTAGAAGGTCACAGGGATACTGTAAACCTGAAGTGAAGCATCGGAATCTGTAACTAGCGTCACAGGAATGGTTCAAAACATAGACACTAAGAAGAGTCAGTCTGCTTGTACTTAAGACCTCACTGTGCCTTTTCTATTTAATTCCGATGCAATTTCTGTGTTTCATCTACAATAAGTAGGTCAGAGGGATACAGTGAACCTGAGGTGAAGCATCGGAATCTATAACTAGTGTCACAGGAATGGTTCGAATCACAGTCAGTAAGAAGAGTCAGTCTTCTTGTATTTAAGTTGGCATTGTGCCTTTTGTATTTTATTCTAATGCAATTGCTGTGTTTCATCGTCAGTAAGAAGGTCAGAGGGATACAATAGATCTGAAGTGAAGCATCTGAATCCATAACTGGTGTCACAGGAATTGTTCAAAACATAGACAGTAAGAAGAGTCAGTCTTCTTGTACTTAGGTCGGCATTGTGCCTTTTGTATTTAATTCCGATGCAATTTCTGTGCTTCATCGTCAACAAGGAGGTCAGAGGGATACAGTAAACCTGAAGTGAAGCATCGGAATCTATAACTAGTGTCACAGGAATGGTTCAAATCATAGACAGTAAGATGAGTCAGTCTTCTTGTACTTAAGTCGGTATTTTGCCATTTCTATTTAGTTCCGATGCAATTTCTATGTTTCTTCGACCAAAAGGAGGTCAGAGGGATACAGTAAACCTGAAGTGAAGCATCGGAATCTGTAACTAGTGTCACAGGAATGGTTCAAAACATAGACAGTAGGAAAAGTCAGACTTCTTGTACTTAAGTCGGCATTGTGCCTTTTCTATTTAATTCCGATGCAATATCTGTGTTTCATCGTCAAAAAGAAGGTCAGAGGGATACAGTAAACCTTAAGTGAAGCATCGGAATCAATAACTAGTGTCACAGGAATGGTTCAAAACATAGACAGTAGGAAGAGTCAGTCTTCTTGTACTTAAGTCGGCACTGTGCCTTTTCTATTTAATTCCGATGCAATTTCTGTGTTTCGTCGTCACTAAGAAGGTCCAAGGGATACAGTAATCTTGAAGTAAAGCATTGGAATCTATAACTAGTGTCACAGGAATGGTTCAAAGCATAGACGGTAGGAAGAGTCAGTCTTCTTGTGCTTAAGTCGGCATTGTGCCGTATCTATTTAATTCCGGTGCAATTTCTGTGTTTCATCGTCAATAAGAAGGTCAGAGGGATACAGTAAACCTGAAGTGAAGCATCGGAATCTGAAACTAATGTCACAAGGGTGGTTCAAAACATAGACAGTAAGAAGAGTAAGTCTTCTTGTACTTAAGTCGGCATTGTGCCTTTTGTATTTAATTCCGATGCAATTTCTGTGTTTCATCGTCAAATAGGAGGTCAGAGGGATACAGTAAACATGAAGTGAAGGATCGGAATCTATAACTAGTGTCACAGGAATGGTTCAAACATAGACAGTAGGAAGAGTCAGTCTTCTTGTACTTAAGTCGGCATTTTGCCTTTTCTATTTAATTCCGGTGAAATTTCTCTGTTTCATCGTCAATAAGAAGGTCAGAGGGATACAGTAAACCCGAAGTGAAGCATCGGTATCTATAACTAGTGTCACAGGAATGGTTCAAATCATAGACAGTAAGATGAGTCAGTCGTCTTGAACTTAAGTCGGCATTGTGCCTTTTCTACTTCGTTCCGGTGAAATTTCTGTGTTTCATCGTCCAAAAGGAGGTCAGAGGGATACAGTAAACCTGAAGTTAAGCATCGGAATCTATAACTAGTGTCACAGGAATGGTTCAAAACATAGTCAGTAAGAAGAGTCAGTCTCCTTGTACTTAAGTCGGCATTGTGCCTTTTGTATTCAATTCCGATGCAATTTCTGTGTTTCGTCGTCACTAAGAAGGTCCAAGGGATACAGGAATCTTGAAGTAAAGCATTGGAATCTATAACTAGTGTCACAGGAATGGTTCAAACATAGACAGTAAGAAGAGTCGGTCTTCTTGTACTTAAGTCGGCATATTGCCTTTTCTATTTTGTTTCGATGCAATTTCTGTGTTTCATCGTCAATAAGAATGTATAAGGGATACAGTAAACCTGAAGTGAAGCATCGGAATCTGAAATTAATGTCACAAGGGTGGTTCAAAACATAGACAGTAAGAAGAGTAAGTCTTCTTGTACTTAAGTCGGCATTGTGCCTTTTGTATTTAATTCCGATGCAATTTCTGTGTTTCATCGTCAAATAGGAGGTCAGAGGGATACAGTAAACCTGAAGTGAAGGATCGGAATCTATAACTAGTGTCACAGGAATGGTTCAAACATAGACAGTAGGAAGAGTCAGTCTTCTTGTACTTAAGTCGGCATTTTGCCTTTTCTATTTAATTCCGGTGAAATTTCTCTGTTTCATCGTCAATAAGAAGGTCAGAGGGATACAGTAAACCCGAAGTGAAGCATCGGAATCTGTAACTAGTGTCACAGGAATGGTTCAAATCATAGACAGTAAGATGAGTCAGTCGTCTTGTACTTAAGTCGGCATTGTGCCTTTTCTACTTAGTTCCGGTGAAATTTCTGTGTTTCATCGTCCAAAAGGAGGTCAGAGGGATACAGTAAACCTGAAGTTAAGCATCGGAATCTATAACTAGTGTCACAGGAATGGTTCAAAACATAGTCAGTAAGAAGAGTCAGTCTCCTTGTACTTAAGTCGGCATTGTGCCTTTTGTATTTAATTCCGATGCAATTTCTGTGCTTCATCGTCAATACGAAGGTCCAGGGGATACAGTAAACCTGAAGTGAAGCATCGGAATCTGTAACTAGCGTCACAGGAATGGTTCAAAACATAGGCACTAAGAAGAGTCAGTCTGCTTGTACTTAAGACGGCATTGTGCCTTTTCTATTTAATTCCGATGCAATTTCTGTGTTTCATCTTCAATAAGTAGATCAGAGGGATACAGTGAACCTGAGGTTAAGCATCGGAATCTACAACTAGTGTCACAGGAATGGTTCGAATCACAGTCAGTAAGAAGAGTCAGTCTTCTTGTACTTAAGTTGGCATTGTGCCTTTTGTATTTAATTCCAATGCAATTGCTGTGTTTCATCGTCAGTAAGAAGGTCAGAGGGATACAATAGATCTGAAGTGAAGCATCGGAACCTATAACTGGTGTCACAGGAATGGTTCAAAACATAGACAGTAAGAAGAGTCAATCTTCTTGTACTTAGGTCGACATTGTGCCTTTTGTATTTAATTCCGATGCAATTTCTGTGTTTCATCGTCAAAAAGGAGGTCAGAGGGATACAGTAAACCTGAAGTGAAGCATCGGAATCTATAACTAGTGTCACAGGAATGGTTCAAATCGTAGACAGTAAGATGAGTCAGTCTTCTTGTACTTAAGTCGCTATTGTGCCATTTCTATTTAGTTCCGATGCAATTTCTGTGTTTCATCGTCCAAAAGGAATTCAGAGGGATACAGTAAACCTGAAGTGAAGCATCGGAATCTATAACTAGTGTCACAGGAATGGTTCAAAACATAGACAGTAGGAAAAGTCAGTCTTCTTGTACTTAAATCGGCATTGTGCCTTTTCTATTTAATTCCGATGCAATATCTGTGTTTTATGGTCGGAAAGAAGGTCAGAGGGATGCAGTAAACCTTAAGTGAAGCATCGGAATCCATAACTAGTGTCACAGGAATGGTTCAAAACATAGACAGTAGGAAGAGTCAGTCTTCTTGTACTTAAGTCGGCACTGTGCCTTTTTCTATTTAATTCCGATGCAATTTCTGTGTGTCATCGTCAATATGAAGGTCAGAGGGATACACTAAACCTGAAGTGAAGCATCGGAATCTAAAACAAATATCACGATAGTGGTTCAAAACATAGACAGTAAGGAGAGTAAGTCTTCTTGTACTTAAGTCAGCATTTTGTCTTTGGTATTTAATTCCGATGCAATATCTGTGTGTCATCGTCAATATGAAGGTCAGAGGGATACGCTAAACCTGAAGTGAAGCATCGGAATCTATAACTAGTGTCTCAGGAATGGTTCAAACATAGACAGTAGGAAGAGTCAGTCCTCTTGTACTTAAGTCGGCATTTTGCCTTTTCTGTTTAATTCCGGTGAAATTTCTCTGTTTCATCGTCAATAAGATGGTCAGAGGGATACAGTAAACCCGAAATGAAGCATCGGAATAAATAACTAGTGTCACAGGAATGGTTCAAATCATAGACAGTAAGATGAGTCAGTCTTCTTGTACTTAAGTCGGCATTGTGCCTTTTCTATTTAGTTCCGATGCAATATCTGTGATTCATCGTCCAAAAGGAGGTCAGAGGAATGCAGAAAACCTGAAGTGAAGCATCGGAATCTATAACTAGTGTCACAGGAATGGTTCAAAACATAGACAGTAGGAAAAGTCAGTCTTCTTGTACTTAAGTCGGCATTGCGCCTTTTCTATTTAATTCCGATGCAATATCTGTGTGTCATCGTCAAAAGGAAGGTCAGAGGGATACAGTAAACCTTAAGTGAAGCATCGGAATCTATAACTAGTGTCACAGGAATGGTTCAAAACATAGACAGTAGGAAGAGTCAGTCTTCTTGTACTTAAGTCGGCACTGTGCCTTTTCTATTTAATTCCGATGCAATTTCTGTGTTTCGTCGTCAATAAGAAGGTCCAAGGGATACAGTAATCTTGAAGTGAAGCATCGGAATCTATAACTAGTGTCACAGGAATGGTTCAAAGCATAGACGGTAGGAAGAGTCAGTCTTCTTGTACTTAAGTCGGCATTGTGGCTTTTCTATTTAATTCCGATGCAATTTCTAAGTTTCATCGTCAATAAGAAGGTCAGAGGGATACAGTAAACCTGAAGTGAAGCATCGGAATCTATAACTAGTGTCACAGGAATGGTTAAAAACATAGTCAGTAAGAAGAGTCGGTCTTCTTGTACTTAAGTCTCCATTGTGCCTTTTCTATTTTGTTCCGATGCAATTTCTGTGTTTCATCGTCAATAAGAATGTCCAAGGGATACAGTAAACCTCAACTGAAGCATCGGAATCTAAAACTAATGTCACAAGAGTGGTTCAAAACATAGACAGTAAGAAGAGTAAGTCTTCTTGTACTTAAGTCGGCATTGTGCCTTTTGTATTTAATTCCGATGCAATTTCTGTGTTTCATCGTCAAATAGGAGGTCAGAGGGATACAGTAAACTTGAAGTGAAGCATCGGAATCTATAACTAGTGTCACAGGAATGGTTCAAACATAGACAGTAGGAAGAGTCAGTCTTCTTGTACTTAAGTCGGCATTTTGCCTTTTCTATTTAATTCCGGTGAAATTTCTCTGTTTCATCGTGAATAAGACGGTCAGAGAGATACAGTAAACCCGAAGTGAAGCATCGGAATGTATAACTAGTGTCACAGTAATGGTTCAAATCATAGACAGTAAGATGAGTCAGTCGTCTTGTACATAAGTCGGCATTCTGCCTTTTGTATTTAATTCCGATGCAATTTCTGTGCTTCATCGTCAATACGAAGGTCCAAGGGATACAGTAAACCTGAAGTGAAGCATCGGAATCTGTAACTAGCGTCACAGGAATGGTTCAAAACATAGGCACTAAGAAGAGTCAGTCTGCTTGTACTTAAGACGGCATTGTGCCTTTTCTATTTAATTCCGATGCAATTTCTGTGTTTCATCTTCAATAAGTAGATCAGAGGGATACAGTGAACCTGAGGTTAAGCATCGGAATCTACAACTAGTGTCACAGGAATGGTTCGAATCACAGTCAGTAAGAAGAGTCAGTCTTCTTGTACTTAAGTTGGCATTGTGCCTTTTGTATTTTATTCCAATGCAATTGCTGTGTTTCATCGTCAGTAAGAAGGTCAGAGGGATACAATAGATCTGAAGTGAAGCATCGGAACCTATAACTGGTGTCACAGGAATGGTTCAAAACATAGACAGTAAGAAGAGTCAATCTTCTTGTACTTAGGTCGACATTGTGCCTTTTGTATTTAATTCCGATGCAATTTCTGTGTTTCATCGTCAAAAAGGAGGTCAGAGGGATACAGTAAACCTGAAGTGAAGCATCGGAATCTATAACTAGTGTCACAGGAATGGTTCAAATCGTAGACATTAAGATGAGTCAGTCTTCTTGTACTTAAGTCGCTATTGTGCCATTTCTATTTAGTTCCGATGCAATTTCTGTGTTTCATCGTCCAAAAGGAATTCAGAGGGATACAGTAAACCTGAAGTGAAGCATCGGAATCTATAACTAGTGTCACAGGAATGGTTCAAAACATAGACAGTAGGAAAAGTCAGTCTTCTTGTACTTAAATCGGCATTGTGCCTTTTCTATTTAATTCCGATGCAATATCTGTGTTTTATCGTCGGAAAGAAGGTCAGAGGGATGCAGTAAACCTTAAGTGAAGCATCGGAATCCATAACTAGTGTCACAGGAATGGTTCAAAACATAGACAGTAGGAAGAGTCAGTCTTCTTGTACTTAAGTCGGCACTGTGCCTTTTTCTATTTAATTCCGATGCAATTTCTGTGTGTCATCGTCAATATGAAGGTCAGAGGGATACACTAAACCTGAAGTGAAGCATCGGAATCTAAAACAAATGTCACGATAGTGGTTCAAAACATAGACAGTAAGGAGAGTAAGTCTTCTTGTACTTAAGTCAGCATTTTGTCTTTGGTATTTAATTCCGATGCAATATCTGTGTGTCATCGTCAATATGAAGGTCAGAGGGATACGCTAAACCTGAAGTGAAGCATCGGAATCTATAACTAGTGTCTCAGGAATGGTTCAAACATAGACAGTAGGAAGAGTCAGTCCTCTTGTACTTAAGTCGGCATTTTGCCTTTTCTGTTTAATTCCGGTGAAATTTCTCTGTTTCATCGTCAATAAGATGGTCAGAGGGATACAGTAAACCCGAAATGAAGCATCGGAATAAATAACTAGTGTCACAGGAATGGTTCAAATCATAGACAGTAAGATGAGTCAGTCTTCTTGTACTTAAGTCGGCATTGTGCCTTTTCAATTTAGTTCCGATGCAATATCTGTGATTCATCGTCCAAAAGGAGGTCAGAGGAATACAGAAAACCTGAAGTGAAGCATCGGAATCTATAACTAGTGTCACAGGAATGGTTCAAAACATAGACAGTAGGAAAAGTCAGTCTTCTTGTACTTAAGTCGGCATTGCGCCTTTTCTATTTAATTCCGATGCAATATCTGTGTGTCATCGTCAAAAGGAAGGTCATAGGGATACAGTAAACCTTAAGTGAAGCATCGGAATCTATAACTAGTGTCACAGGAATGGTTCAAAACATAGACAGTAGGAAGAGTCAGTCTTCTTGTACTTAAGTCGGCACTGTGCCTTTTCTATTTAATTCCGATGCAATTTCTGTGTTTCGTCGTCAATAAGAAGGTCCAAGGGATACAGTAATCTTGAAGTGAAGCATCGGAATCTATAACTAGTGTCACAGGAATGGTTCAAAGCATAGACGGTAGGAAGAGTCAGTCTTCTTGTACTTAAGTCGGCATTGTGGCTTTTCTATTTAATTCCGATGCAATTTCTAAGTTTCATCGTCAATAAGAAGGTCAGAGGGATACAGTAAACCTGAAGTGAAGCATCGGAATCTACAACTAGTGTCACAGGAATGGTTAAAAACATAGTCAGTAAGAAGAGTCGGTCTTCTTGTACTTAAGTCTCCATTGTGCCTTTTCTATTTTGTTCCGATGCAATTTCTGTGTTTCATCGTCAATAAGAATGTCCAAGGGATACAGTAAACCTCAACTGAAGCATTGGAATCTAAAACTAATGTCACAAGAGTGGTTCAAAACATAGACAGTAAGAAGAGTAAGTCTTCTTGTACTTAAGTCGGCATTGTGCCTTTTGTATTTAATTCCGATGCAATTTCTGTGTTTCATCGTCAAATAGGAGGTCAGAGGGATACAGTAAACTTGAAGTGAAGCATCGGAATCTATAACTAGTGTCACAGGAATGGTTCAAACATAGACGGTAGGAAGAGTCAGTCTTCTTGTACTTAAGTCGGCATTTTGCCTTTTCTATTTAATTCCGGTGAAATTTCACTGTTTCATCGTGAATAAGACGGTCAGAGAGATACAGTAAACCCGAAGTGAAGCATCGGAATGTATAACTAGTGTCGCAGGAATGGTTCAAATCATAGACAGTAAGATGAGTCAGTCGTCTTGTACTTAAGTCGGCATTGTGCCTTTTCTATTTAGTTCCGATGCAATTTCTGTGTTTCATCGTCCAAAAGGAGGTCAGAGGGATACAGTAAACCTGAAGTGAAGCATCGGAATCTATATTTAGTGTCACAGGAATGGTTCAAAACATAGTCAGTAAGAAGAGTCAGTCTCCTTGTACTTAAGTCGGCATTGAGCCTTTTGTATTTAATTCCGATGCAATTTCAGTGTTTCATCGTCAATAAGAAGGTCCAAGAGATACAGTAAACCCGAAGTGAAGCATCGGAATCTATAACTAGTGTCACAGGAATGGTTCAGATCATAGACAGTAAGAAGAGTCAGTCTTTTTGTACTTAAGTCGGCATTGTGCCTTTTTCAATTTAATTCCGATGCTATTAGTGTGTTACATCGTCAATTAGAAGGTCACAGGGATACTGTAAACCTGAAGTGAAGCATCGGAATCTGTAACTAGCGTCACAGGAATGGTTCAAAACATAGACACTAAGAAGAGTCAGTCTGCTTGTACTTAAGACCTCATTGTGCCTTTTCAATTTAATTCCGATGCAATTTCTGTGTTTCATCTTCAATAAGTAGGTCAGAGGGATACAGTGAACCTGAGGTGAAGCATCGGAATCTATAACTATTGTCACAGGAATGGTTCGAATCACAGTCAATAAGAAGAGTCAGTCTTCTTGTATTTAAGTTGGCATTGTGCCTTTTGTATTTTATTCTAATGCAATTGCTGTGTTTCATCGTCAGTAAGAAGGTCAGAGGGATACAG